>NC_142138.1:65540000-66165000 GCF_024610735.1 Ursus americanus | reverse complement strand
GTGTGATGTTAGTTGTAACATTTTTTTAAAAGACTTTATTTATTTGAGAGAGAGAGAGCACAGCAGGGGGAGGAGGAGAGGGAGAGGCAGACTCCCCGTGGAGCAAGGAGCCCAACATGGCGCTCCATTCCAGGACCCTGAGATCATGACCTGAGCCGAAGGCAGGTGCTTAACTGACTGAGTCACCCAGGCGCCTGTCAAATGTTTATTTCAAATCATTATTTTCTAGGGGCACCTGGGTGGCTCAGTCGTTAAGCCTTTGCCTTCGGCTCAGGGCGTGATCCCGGTGTTCTGGGATGGAGCCCCACATCAGGCTCCTCCCCTGGGAGCCTGCTTCTTCCTCTCCCACTCCCCCTGCTTGTGTTCCCTCTCTCCCTGGCTGTCTCTCTCTGTCAAATAAATAAATAAAATCTTTAAAAAAAATCATTATTTTCTAAGTGCTGGTTTTAAACTCTCTTCTGTTTTCATAGAGGGTACTGCTCCTTCAACGTGTGACTTAGAAAGGAAGAGTTCTTCTCTCTTCGGTAGCTGCAGGGCCCAGCCCCACCCAATTTTCAGGCCAGCCTGACAAAGACCAATGATTTTCCGAGGGCTCAGACCCTTTTCTGCTGCGTCTGGAACTTATCTCATTGCTGCACATCTGCACCCTATCTGGTGTACTTGGTGCGGGGTCTGACAAGACATAGCTACCCCCCATCTCCCATCAGATGGCCCAATTTGTGTGGCTGGGCCTCTGCCTCTGAATACTTCCCTCATGGGCTGGCACTCTGCCCTGGGCCCAGCCCACTCAGCCAGGCAGCCTGACTCTTTCTGAGCCCCTCCCCTGGAAGGGCAACAGGGCACAGCCAGCCAAAAGGCTTCAACTTTCAGTACTCTTATGGGACAAGCTTAAGTTTGCTAAAGATTAAGGCTGAGATTAAGGTTAACTCAACTGCTGGGAAATGCGTCTAATGAAACAGTAACTCAAAACCATGAACTTAGTGCCAGTCCTAGCTACATGTTACTATCCTATCCTGACTGCCGCCATATTGATTCATTATGTCAGACCTTCTTGGATAGCAAAGGCTTCAATCAAGTTCAAATTCACTGAGCTCTTTGCTCCCTGGACATCGGACAATTGGGGATCTTTCTAGCAGATGAGTCTTGAGCCAGAGTTGATTCCAGCTTCCCACCCTTCACCTCCAGCTCCTACAACAGGATCCTTGCACAGCTTTGTGTCATTTCCTCTGAGACTGGACTTCCTAGGGTTTTCCTTCATGAGAACAAGAGCTCAAAAATAAATCTAAGGGTAGAAGGACACACCAATTCCTGCCATGTTACCTAAAGGCCCCCACCTTAATACAACAGCAGGTTTAGAGACCCTTAACAGAGTTCCAGGAGCTGCCACTGGCTCATCAAAACAGGGTGCCCTTATATGGTTTTCTAGCCCTTGTTCCCCTAACGCTGTCATTTTCAACTAAGAAGCTTTTTCTTCGGTGTGCCTGTTTGCCAAAACTCATATAAATCAGAGTGTGCACTTTGCAAGACTTAGATTTGATTAATCTTAAAAAATTTGGAAGCTGCATGAGTGGGGTTTGAGATGAAGTGTGCAAAGATGTTTAGAAGCAGCCTCCCCACCAGCCTTCAGATTGAGATGGATGACGAGCAATCCCAGGTTTGAGCTGCCCATAATTGAAAAAGTGTGTGCCCAAAATATCATATTTATCCTTCCTTTCTCCAAGAGCCATAACTCTAAGGCCTCTGTTAGAACCTCAATAAAGTGAATGTCTTCAACTGCAAGCATCCCAGATATTCTCAGCATTTATGATACTTAAAGAACAGGGATAGGAAGGCTGAGGATTAGAGGTACTGGGGTGGAGGAGGAGGGTCAGTTCCCGAATGGGACATGATCCCCAGGCATCCCTGGGAAAGTAGCATAAGCCTGTAGAAGAGGAGCATTTGTGAGTGAGTGAACAATAGGAGGGCAAATGTGAACCACAGGAATCTAATCTGCTAACCCAGAGGCTCTGCTCATAGTGACTACTGTGTGGTCCTTCCAGAAGGTGCCTCGGGCTACCTGGTGCCCAGCTCTGGGGGCTCCATTCACTCCCTATTCTATGTAAGTGAACATGGTTCCTGAAGTTGTGAAACGTGTTGGCTGTAGCAGTGGAAGCCAGAAGAGCCAAATGTGGCCCCTGGGGCAGGATCGCAGGTCTTCTGGGGCTCTCTGAGCCCTGAAACTGTGCCAGCGGCCCCTTCAGACAGAGCTGAGGAGTGGCATTCATGAGCATTGAGCAAACCCCAGGCACCCGCTCTGCACAATCCTGGGCACGGTGTGGTGAGGAATGCAGATACGTATGAGAATCATGTACTGATTTGGGGGAGCTTTTGGGGAGGGGCTTCAATCTCTTACCTGGCCACCACTCTGCTGTCTGATTAGGATTTGAATGTGCTAACACCTCATCTGTTTTTTGTGTTTGTTTTTTTTTTAAGATTCTATTTATTTATTTATTTATTTATTTATTTATTTATTTATTTATTTGAGAGACAGAGCACAAGGCAGGGGGAGAGGCAGAAGGAGAAGCAGACTCCCCACTGAGGAGGGAGCCCAATGTGGGGCTTGATCCCAGGACTCCAGGATCATGACTTCAGCCGAAGGCAGTCGCTTAACTGACTGAGGCCCCCAGGAGCCCTCCTAATCTGCTTTTTGCTCCCTGGCCACCCATCCCTATCCTTTTCCACTTCACCCATCCCTGTTTCCTCAACACCTTTTGTTGTAAATGACATAATGCAGACTCCCAACTATAGACAACCGCAGATGTGGCCTGGACTCAGAATCTGTCCAGAAAATTAACTCTGCTCTTTGCTCATTTTGGAATACTTAAATGTCAACATTTAAAAGTTCTACTAGTGTTTTGTGTGAGTGTGTATGTATTCACACCCATGACCCATACACAAATAATCCACAGAGGGCATTTCTAGTTAAGCCCAGGCCCAGGGCTATATGACCAACTTTCAATGTGAATCATAAATTAAACATAGGTATTAAAAAGTTGGCAAGACCCTTATCATGAGGTTTTATTTTCTCTTGCAGGTCTATTAAGTTTGAACAAGGGTCACACATGGTAGCTACATGGCAGAGTGCTACATCAGAACAAGAAAGGGGCCGGATTCTCCCTGTTTGTGTTTGTTTTTCAAAGGTGTAATGCAAAGAGATGGTATAGTGAGCAGAATATTCTGACCACTCACAGGAACTGGCGGAGTGGGTGATACAAAGAACTCAGGGGCAAATTAACAGATCCCTGAGCTACTGCGAGGCGTACAAGAAGGTTCGTGGGGATTGATAATCAGCACTGTGTGGGGCTGACGCACAGGGCAGTGTCCCAGTCTGCCCAGAGGTCCGTAATGGGGAGGTCTGGGGCTGATTCTGATGCAGGTAGTCAGGGGCCATACTGAGGAACTCACGCCCTCAGTGAAAACCTGCTGACCATCTCCATGGCCGGCATCTATATGATGGGCACACAGGGGTGCATTTGACTATTCTCATAATTTTAAATTCCTGTAAAATGAAAGTCAAACAAAATCAAACAAAAAACCCATCCTTTCACGATGTGCCTAATTTTCCAAATGCCCCTACATCTCAGAAACATAAGCGAAAAAGACAAAGGGGAGGGTGGAATTCCCTTCCAGCCCCCAGTTCTTGGCTCCATCTGGATCTATGTGCGTCTTGAAATTCTTCTACACTTGTTGAAAAGCCACATAGGGGATGCTTAGTCAGAAGTCTGGCCACTTCAGATCAGACCAGATGACAGACTGACAGCGTATACTTAGTACAGCATGTACTTTTGTCCTGGACCCTCCAGAGGACAGAAGAGGGGCCGCGCCAGACCCACAGGTGTAGATGCATTTTCCCCACTGGGTGAGGAGCTGCAGTCAGAAATTCTTTTCCTAGGGGCTGAGAACCCAACATATGTGACTGATTAGAGCTAATATCTCATTTCTAATTCCATTGATTCCTTGAAAAGAGCAAGTCCCAAAGACCATGGCTATTCTTAGCAATTTCAGCTCCTCCCCCACCGGGCTTCCTGCATCTGAGGGAGGGAGAAGGTGGCCAGGAGGGCGTCTTGTCCAATGTGGGCAATAAGTGTCAAGTGGGACACCGTTTTCAAAGCACACGCCTGTGGTCAGAGCCACACAAACCCACACATGGGTCTCTCCTGCCTCCTGGCTTCCCCATTTCCAAGCCACAGCTGTGGCAGAGCCACCATTAATAACAAGAAGGCTCCTCTGTGGGCCAGAGAACTCTGTAACTTCCACATTCAAAATGCATCCCTCCTCCCTAGCCCTTTAATCTCCCTGTGGTTTGGTAGGAAAGCCTCTCCATGGCCCTCCTTTTCCTTCCTGCAGGAAAGAAAGAGAAAGTGTGGGCCCCATCTATCCAAATAAAAGATTTTAGTCCTCAGGGTGGATTTTTCAATGCAGGCAGAGCAACAGCCCAGGAGGCCTGACTGCAGGCCCCTTGGAGGAGAACGGAAGGGAGGACGAAGCTGAGTTTCCCCGTCAGCCCTTTTGAGCCTGTGGGGCTCCACACAACACCTTGCTGGTCTTCCCTGAGGTGGCCTCTGTGAGTGCTTGTTAGGCTGAATTGGATTAATCACACAGAATGTCCCTCAGCATTCTCCTGGGGTAGCCAGCCCTTATCTTTGAGAGGCCCTGTGGTTTCCTGGACAACCCTTCCGGCCCAGAACAAAGGACCTGCCTGATGTTAGTTCAGCTCGGCCACCAGGGAGCTGTGTGATCTCAGACAAGCCTCCTGACTTCTCTGAGTCTCATTTTCAGCCCCAGTGAGAACAAAAGCCTCGCAGCAGAATTACTGAATGTTTTCTATGACCTCTTTCAGCTTTAAAGAGGTAAGAATAAAGATTGAAGTCAATACTGGCTTTCCCTTAAGTCAAAATTTCCACCAAGTTGCCAAAGGCCACCATATATTTTCTGCATCCTGCTCTCTATTCTTCGGGCTTTGAAAACAGACCAGGTTGAATGCAACCTCATGGTTCACATTCACACAGCAAAAATCAGAGCCCCCAAAGCCAGCACCGGGGATAAAATGATGATAAATGGAAACGAACTTTATCATCCAAAAATACCCCCTCGAACTCTGAAGAAATATTGATAATAACTCTCCATCTGCTGAATAAATCAGAACGAGACTGGAGACCCTACCCAACATTGTTTGAGCATGGAGGACAGCCAGTAAAGTTCTAGAGTTTCATGAAAACTGATCTCAGGAGAACTGACATCAATAAAACATGTCAAAGTTTTAAAGAGGAAAAGAAAATAAAAGGGATAGCAGAAGTGTTTTCTGTTTATTATTATCCCCACTGTAAAGAGCTGTTGTAGGAAGAGCACAGGTCTAGGAATCAGGACGCTAGACTCCTACTCTTGTCTCCCTCACTGAGTCCCACATAAACTTGGTGAGATCGTTTCACCTCTCTATCCAAGCTACCTTTCTTTGTGATTGTGAGGCACGGAGAAAAAACTAAATAAAACACAGAAAAGGGTTTTGTGGGGAGGGGTGGTGACAAGTGCCTAAAACTTAAGATGCCACGTGAATAAACTGCATGGCTCTCTACAAACCATATGGCAGACTGACTCCTCCAAGTCCCAGAGTGAAAGAGCTGTGGGAGCAGCAGCTGCTTTAGGGCACCCCTCAGCAGGTTAGCCCCGTTGTTGGTACCAGGCTAGAGCCCAAGATTCCCAGTCCCATGGGACCTTCTCCAGATCTGAGCTCGGCCTAGTCTGGGCTAGGCGAGGCACTGAGACCTGTCGTGGAGATGAGCAAGGCAGAGCTGAGTGAGAAAGGACATCGGGGAGGGTATGGGTTGTGCTGAGTGCTGTGTATTGTGTAAGACTGATGAATCACAAACCTGTACCCCTGAAACAAATAATACATTATATGTTAATAATAATAATAATAAAAGAAAGTTCAGTTGAGTCTTCACTGCGGAGCTGCCTACAATGCTATTATTAAGGCCCCTCCCCCACCCCCACCCACAAGTCCCAAATCTGTTGGGTAGGGCCCAGATTTTTAAAAGTGAGGCTCTCAGTTCTCTTGGCCTCTGGCTCTCTTCTATCTCAATACTCTGGGTGGAGGGGGGTGAGGGGGAGCCTGGGTTCTCCCAAAATCATCTCAAGGTGTGGGGTGGCCCTGGGCGACTGATAGTCAATCGTTACTCAGAGTGTGAGAGCTCAGGTTAGGGGACCCCCACCAGTTTGCAGAACTGTTGGCTTAAATATGGATTCTCGGCGCCTCCAGTGAATATCTGGTATGTTCCCCACCCCCAAACAATGTCATAAATGTAGACTACAGTCTAAATGACTAATCAGCCATATAAATGGACCGAAATATCTTCTGAGGCTAAAGTAAGAACAGCTGTAATGATTGTAGTACATAGTTGGAAAGTCAAACTGGGATAAATCCAATAATTTATAGGTATCTCTGCATGTTTACATAAATGTGGTCAAATGCCAGAATTACTAGTATGTACCATATGGAAAATAAAAATCATTCGGGGGGGGTCTCTCTTAGATATTCTATCTGGGTAAGGACTTTGAAAATACATGGCACAGAAAATAGTGCATGTAATCTGAGCCACATCTAATGATCTTCGGGAGGTCAACACCACAAAAAATTCTCCCTTTAAAAATTGGATTTTCTGACGTTTTCCTCTTCTTTATCCCTTTTCCCCAGATCCCAAGCTTCTGAGGGAACGTGGGAGGCTGCCGCTGCAGAGACACACCACGATGATTCTCAGGCTTTGGGGATTGTAGGTGGGGGCATGGGAGTGTCAGAGATTGTGTTTTGACTTTCTCATACTGACGCACAGTAAAGGAATCCCCAAAGAGAAAGAAAAGGGGATTTATTTATCACTTGGCTTGTCAGCCATGATACGGTCAATTTCCCCAGATTTTAGGTAGGTCAGAGGGAAATGCACTATTTGAACAGAGTAAGTATTTCAGAGAACCATAGAATTTTAGCATTAGAGGGAAATTTAAGGGTGGTTATATTTTACAAATGAAGAACGGTTCCCTAAAGTGGCTTCTTTAAAATGTATTACTATCAGAGCCACAAACATCCACTTGAAAATATGTATAAAGAGAAAAAATAAGTGGAAGAGGAAGAGGCAAATAAGGGGAAGATAGTGGTTTCACAGAGAGAGTCAGAGATGGAAAGAGACAGCGAGAGGGAGAATAAAGAAAAACACAAGAGATGTGAGGAAGTGAAGAGGCAGTCCATAAGAGGGCAGAAGACAGAGTGGTTGTTGAACAAATATGAGAAAAATACCATGATATACATTTAACAATATCCCATGCTTCCCTTTCTTGATTTCCTCTACATAATGAGCCAGCCCTCCAACTTACCAAATGGGGCATGTTGGAAGAATCCAGATTTCTGGGCAGTCCGGAGCATTGGAAAGCCTGCACCAGCTTTAACAATTAGATCCTAGTCTAATTTGGACAGTATTTGGAAGAGAAATCATCTTTTCAGTTTTTGATTTTTTGTGCCTTCTCCCCCCTCAGCCACACCTAAACCATTCCAGAGAGTGGAACTCTCTGGTGATTCTATTCCCAGAAGGAAGCTGCCTGCCTTGAAGCATCTGGCCTGGCGTCCTCATGTTGCACAGCTCATAGCTCATCTTTCTCTGTGCCCTGGGCAGCTGATCTGAATATAGAGTTTGCATGAACTTCAAAGGAAGCTGGCAGGATGGGGTTGGGGCCTCACTGCTTTAATCAAGATGGATTCAAAACCTCTGCTTATCACGTAGAAAACTAAAACCAGCAATGGAGAGCTAACTGACAATGACTAAAAGGGAAATGGCAATAAAGAAGGTGCAGGGAGCTCAATGAGACTAAATTTAAAGAGGTAATACCCTCCTAGCAGTTGATGATGGATCAGGTTTACTTCTTGCCTCCATAAATAGTACAGCACATGGAATAAGATAGCTTCCTATAAGGTATGAGATAGGAAGTTCAGGAAAATATGCAAAAGCTCAAAAAACATTGTTTCCACCTGCCTGTCATGGTATCAATATCCCTCCCTTCTTGAGCTTGGGGCTCCTCGTTCAAGCTTCTTTGGCCAATGGTGGGAGTTATACCCTTGGCCACTCCTGCATGACTCTGTACCTCATGGGGACATCACTAGACACCTGCCTCTTCTCTTATGGAGCTCTATTTCACATGGGGACCATGCACATGGAATGCATCTAACGTTGACTTGGGTTCTGAATGATTTTTTCCCAAGCTGGTCTCCTTCAGGGAAGCATGGAGTCTGGCACATAGTAGGTGCTGAAAGAGGTTTGTTGAATAAATGAGGGAACAAGAAACTATCTTATTGTTCCTGTAACCTTGCCCCGGCACCCAGCACAGTGTGAAGCACATAGATAATATCTGAGCCTCATTCACAACATATGTTGCCTTGAGGACAAGATGGAGTCCCTATGGCTCAAGGCTAAGGAGCTCATTGTGTTCTTTGCTGAGCGGATTCTTGAGAGCCATTCTGAAGCCTGTCAGTGCTAGAGCAGGAAGAAGAGTTGAGGAAGGAGTACAGCAGAAAACGAAGAGGGGCCTGGAGCCAGTCCTGGCTGTGAATGTCTCATCAACTTTTTCGTGGATAATTCTTTTTAGTTTTCTCCTTCTTAAAAGACAAACATGATTTCTAGGACCTCTCCTTCCCTCACCTTCTCATAGATATCAAAGGAGGAACTATTCAACCATAGGACTCAAAAAGAAAGATAGATACTAACAGACTGGATGTTTTTCACTCTCCTTCAGGGAGTTTTTTCAAATCACACACACAGAAACATCACCCCTTTTCCCCACCCCACTCTCATTCCCAGTCTGCTTCTGTACAGCCCTCTCTAAGCAAAGATGTGACCAAGGGGCAGGTATGCAGAATACTCTAGGACTTTCTCCTGATATTCTGAGGGGCAGAGGAGAGGCAAAGGAAGAAAACTCGAGGGAACCAAAGACAAACCTCTCTAGGAACATGTATTTAAAAAAAATTTCTAAAGTAGATATGTAAGTGGTCAATAAATACATGAAAACACGCTCAACATTTCATTGGGGAAATGCAAATCAAAACCACAGTGAGAAACCACTTCACACTCAGTAGGATGGCTAAAACAAAAAAGACAGGACATCACAAGTGTTGATAAGAATCCGGAGAAACTGGAACCCTTGTATACTGCTAGTTGGAATATGAAATAGTGCAACTTCTTTGAAAAACAATTTGCTATTTCTTAAAAAATGAAACATAGACTTATATGACCCAGAAATTCCACTGAGCATACACCAAGAGAATTGGAAATATATGTGCACACAAAAACTTGTACACAAACATTCATAGAAATGCTATTCATAATAACCAAAAGGTGGAATGAACCTAGCTGTTCATCAACTGATGAATAGATAGAATGTTCTTATCTATACAATGAAATATTATTCAGCCATAAAAGGAATGAAGTATTAATACCTGTCACAACATGGATGAGTCTTGAAAACATAAGTTAAGGAAGCCAGATACAAAAGTTCATGTATTGTATGATTCCATTTATATGAAATGCCTACAATAGGAAAACACAGACAGAAAGTAGATTAGTGGTTACCGGGGGCTGGGGAGAATGCAGACTGATTGCTAATGGGTCGGGGTTTCTGTTAGGAGTAATGAAAATGTTCTAGAATTAGATACAAGATGCACAACCTTTTGAATACATTAAAACCACTCAATTGGACACTTTGAAAGGGTAGATTGTGTAGTATGTGAATTATGTATCGATAGAACAATTTTAAAAGAAGGAGAATTTAACACTGCTCAAAGGACAATTAGGGCCATGCTGGGAACTCCAATCGCAACTTGAAAAGTTTTTCTAGTTACAAAGAGCACCAGCCTCCTCACCCCTCACCCCTCACCCCCCCGCAACTCCCTCCCGAAATAGCCCACATTCACAATCCTCAGCCACTCCTAAAGGAAAAAAAAAATGAAGAGAAACATTAATGAGCAACTGGAGGTCAGTTGAGATACACTTGGCATTTGCAGACATTCTCTGTGAGCGGGTGGGGAGGAGGTCGAACATAGGAATGGGAATCATGGAAGATAACTGCCGAATCTCAAGAACGGATCACATGCTGAGATGTAAGGAAGGCAGAGTGTCTCCAGAAAGGCCTCTTTTTAATCCCTTCCCAAGTATTGACTATACGTTAATGTGGCCAATATAATCTGCTTTAGACACAAACATATTTGACCAGAAGATGGGAGGTTAGCTCTGAGCAAATGTGAGGCTTGTCTGCCTACTGGGCTCCTACATGGGTTCCCACACTGCTGGCCTAACCTCTCCCCTTGTTCAGGGGCTGCTGGGTCCCTGCCCTCGATTCCCTTCTCTCTCCTAGGACATGTGACATCCTAGGAAGGGATGTCAGTGTATTGTATGATTAGTTGTTTATTTAACTACATACAAAATCAACTCTAAAAAATCAAATTGATGTCTAGGGAAGATGTTAGGGAACCAACTATTTTTTTGAAAATAGCTTTTATCATGCCTTTCCTATGCAAATTGTATCACTGAAAAAGCAAAAACCACATGGGTACTTAATTACAATATTTCTTTTTTTTTAAAGATTTTATTTATTTATTCAACAGAGATAGAGACAGCCAGCGAGAGAGGGAACACAAGCAGGGGGAGTGGGAGAGGAAGAAGCAGGCTCCCAGTGGAAGAGCCTGATGTGGGGCTCGATCCCATAACGCCGGGATCACGCCCTGAGCCGAAGGCAGACACTTAACAACTGCGCTACCCAGGCGCCCCTAATTACAATATTTCAACAAATTCATAAGGAAAGAATAATAGCATTGGAATATCAGTGTACCTTAAGGAATTGAGGAACAGAGGATAAGTCATCAATGAGTACTAATTGCACAAAAAGAGAGACACCGAGACACATGTGCCTCCTGATGAAGAACACATCAGCCTTGAGGTTGTCATGCCGAAAAGAACCTGGGCTGGGATAAGTGGGAACACAGAGGCCAGAGGAACAGACTAAGCTTTGTTTTGGGGAAGCAGTCAGCAAAACCCAGACCATCGGAAACTCTAAGGGTAAGTGATCCAGTTTCTTCAATAAATGAATTGTAAGGAAAAATAAGGAGATGGAGGGGAAAACCTATGGACTGAAAGATGCTTAAAAGGTGTATGTATCTAGGCAAAACCAGACAAGTGTTTAGGAACGTACACTTGGGTGTTAAGACTATAAAGAAAAGTGGGAAGTAGCTGTCATAGTCAGGATAGTGGTTATTCTGGCAGGAAGAGAGGGGTAGTGGTTGAGAGGAAAGCATCCTGGGGCCTTCTGGGGGTGACTAGAAAAATTCTCTTATCATGGACAGGTGTTTTACAAGAGTTTTATCCTTAAAAGAATTATTTTAACCTGTTCATTTGCTTTTTATGATTTTCTGTTACATGGATTCTAACAATAAAATGTTTTTAAAATAAATATTAAATTGATTAAATGAAGTCAGCTATGATGGGAGAGATGGAAAGAAAACCCAGAAAATGAAGAGGAAAACATTAAGAATAAGGGAGGAAAAGTCACATTTATGATCACACAATTACTTTTTATAGAGAAAGCAGAACCCATTTTTCTATTAAAAAGTCTTTGGTGTCACCCAGGACTTCCCTCTGTAAAATGCACAAGTAATTTGGCCACCTATAACTCTTGCAATGCAATTAAGGAGATGGAAGAGCCCATAGAGAAAGGACTGGAAAAGACACTGGGTAGGTGAGAGCATGTGTGGGTCGGGAGAATGGGAAGCGTCTTGAGACCGCCATTTGGTAGATGCCTGGGCAGCAGCATGGAAAGCACGGGGCACAGTATAGGTGTTGACCCCCATCAGCAAGACCCCAGCATCCCCAGGAGCAGCTGGAGAAGTCAGGACCCGTGCAGGGAAATGTCAGCTGTGTCACAACCTTGGGAGCAGAGAAGTGAGGCCTCTGTGTCTGCCTGTCCACATGTCTGTCAGCGTGACATTTTGGGTCAATAAATATTCATCAGGATGCGCCATTTCGGCTGACCTACGCCACCCTTGGTGCTGGAGGAGAAAATAAACAGGGCTTGTGGGTGCAGAGGACTTCTGCCCTTTTCAGAGCTGCCATTGTGCTCTGTGTGTGAGCCAAGAGCTCAGACAAACTTTTGCCTCCTCAAGTCCCTCGGGACTTGCGTCTAGTATCTGGCTTGGAACCAACTCCTTCCCTGTGGTAATATAGTGCCATCAACATGTCAACTATGAGAGAATAGCATTCCAGGGGAAGTTAGTAAGTCAATGAGCAACTCTGTCTACAGGCAACCTGCCAGTGGGAGTGTTCCCCGGGCACAGTTTCTTTCTTCCTCCTCTGTGCCCCTGGCATCTAGTTCCATACATCTGTTAGGCTTTTCTTCTCACTGCTATTGCCTATGTATCTCTCTCCACCACTAGAATGGGAGCCATTCATTCAATTTATTTACTGAGCAATTCTTATGTGCAAAGCATTATTCTAGACAAAGTGGAAAATAAAATAGTACCTCATAGTGCTGAGAAACATGTTAAACAAACATACAAATACATGTATAAGTACACATGTTATGAGTGATAAGAAAAAAAAGAAAAAGGCAAAACAAATGATTATGTAGGGAGGTCACATGATATTGGCACATCAGGAAGGGCTTCAGTGAGAAAGTATATAAGTAGGGATTGGCTGGGCCAGGCGTGAAGAGTACATTGCTGGGCAGGGGTGTGTCCAGAGCATGAGGGTGACGGGGACAAGCCAGGGATGGAAGGCTAGGCAGGGCCATAAGGTAAAGAACCTGGTAGACCCTGACAAGGATCTTAGATTTTTAACCTATGTGCCATGAGAAGGAGCACATGCTTAGAAAGGGGGAGACCCATTAGGTGACAAATGCAGTGGACAAAAGGAGTGTCAATGGAGCCACGGAATAGAGCAGAGAAGGTGGTGATGGAGAAAAGACAGCAACTCTGAGATGTCTCTGGGAAGCAGATTTGGCAGGAATGGTGCACGGATGTGATCAGTAAAGGTTCATTCCACAACTCCTGAAGAACACACAGGTAGCTGAAGGTACCATTGATTAGCATAACCCAATATCCAAACAATACAAGACTAGCACATACGTGCACAAATGCTAAAGCACGACTGAACTCACTTATGAATATTGATATAAAAACTTTAAATAAAAAATTAACAAATCTAATCCAGTAGTGTAATACTAGCAGCTAACATGTATTAAGTAAGTATCAACATTTACCGCAGAACGAACACTCTCCTGGTATTTGCATTAACTTCTTAACTGAAGCATAACTTAATTACTTACATTAACTCCTTTATCTCCATGACTACCACATAAGTACTATTATTATCCTCATTTCACTGGTGAATAAATTTTGGTTCAGAAAAATGAACTACTTTACCTGTATCAACGTGGATGACTCTCCCGGACATAATAATAAATAGGAGAAGCCAGAAACTTCTTCCCACATGTGATTCCATTTATGTGAAGTTCAAGAATAGGCAATACTAATCTTTGGTGTCAAAATAGGGGTTACCCCTGGAGGGAAATAGTGATTGGGAGGGAAAGTGAAGCAGCCTTCTTGGGTGCTGGAAATGTTATTTTTCTAGATCTAGGTGATTGTTACCTGATATAAACATACCAACTTGTGAACTTCAGATTTGTGCACTTTATATGTTTTACATCAATTTTAATGAAAGGCAATGGCATCCTTGGGAAAGGCATTTGGAAGACACAAAAATTTAGTATCTTTATATAGAGAAAGCCCTGAAAACCAGTAAAAAACAATAAAAGAATTTAAAAATCAATCTATTAGTAGATAAAAGATGTAAATAGACATTTCACAAATAAAGAAATATAAGTGGAAAATAAATCCATATGAAATATATTTAAGTAGTAAAATAAGAAATGCAAGTTAAACATTAATGAGGTATTTTTCTCCTAACAAATTGGCTAAAAAAAAAAACCAGTTGATAATACCAAGTGTTATGATGTGGGGAAATTCACACTCAAATGTTGCACATATAAATTGTTACTAATTTTCTGAGGCCAAGTTTATTGAATGTATCAGAAGTCTTTTCAACTGTACATACTTTTTTTTAGATTGAGAGGGCGAGTGGGGAAGTGGGGAGAGGCAGAGGGAGAGAGAGAATCTTAGGCAGGCTCCACACCCAGCATGGAGCCCAACTTGGGGCTTGATCTCAGGACCCTGAGATCATGACCTGAGTCGAAATCAAGAGTCGTACACTTAACTGACTGAAACACCCACATGCCCCACTCAGTTGTATATTTAAATAGCAATTCTATTTCTCTAAATTCATCTTAAGGAATTACTCCACAAATGTATTTGGCTATACCCGTGTTCACCATAACTCTCTTGATAAAAGGAAAAACTTGGAAATTACTCCTGCATAGGTGATTACTGGAAAAATTATTGTATATTCATACAACAGCATGACATGCAGTCTTAAAAAATAATGATGCTAATCCATATTTATTAGCATGGAAAGATGCCTATATTTAATTTTTCTAATTGGGTATAAAGTCATATGTTATTATGTGGGTATTCATACAAATTTGTGTATACATATGTATGATATAGATAAATTCGTATAATATATATTATATAATTATAACAATATTAGGTGGATGGATGGGTTTTGAACCAAAATAGTAAAAGTATTTATCTGCGGGTAGGATACTTATTTCTTCCCTATAATTTTTCTCTACTTCATGAATTTTTTATGATAATATATTTTATAATCATGTGTGTGTGTGTGTGTGCATGTACACACAAATTTTTAAAAGAAAGCACATCTAGCTAGATTTCCTGGCAGTTTTCATTTACATGCTTCATTTATGTTATTTTTCTTTGAACAGCATAAGCTTTAAAAGATAGTAGTTACCATTCATTTAGTGCCGAGTTTCTTACCTGGGCATTGTTTTTCACCTTGATAGAGTAGTTTGAAGCTACCCAATTTCTTCTGAACATATTTTCTGAGTTTTGAGAACTTTCCTACATTGTAACTCCCAAGGCAGAGCCAGAAGTTACTGTCCCAGCCTCCCTTGTTGCTGACATCAAACCTGTGTATTAGGTGTTGCCAATCAAACACCCACTTGAGTCCTCAGCTTGGAAGCTAAAGCTACATGGAGGTAGACAGGAATGGCATCCGTCCCAGCTGAACATGACCACAGGGGCTCATGGCTGAGCTCCTGGCATCCAGGACCAAGCATTATCAATGCAAGCTACAGTGTCTCTCCAAGAAACAGAGTGGTTGCCAAGTGTTGGCAGTAATGGTGTTTTCACTGGAGCAAATTCTATGGTCTGATTTGGTGTTGTTTCTGGCCTCATCATTTCTCAGTCTGGTTTTCTGGCCCTCCAGAGGATTCTGGGAGTTGCTTAATATTTGTACAAATTATTTTTTTGCCTAAACAAGCCAGAGCATATTCTATTACTTGCAACAAAAAGCTGTGCCTAATAGTATTACCTTCATTCCCGTTTTACAGATGAAGAAATTGAGTCTTTAAAAAAATGTAGAAATTTCCCTAAGATTACACAGCTAGTAAACAGTGAGGCAACATATAAGTCCAAAACTTTTGAGTCAACTTCTAAGCTCTTTAGGAATCTAAAATTAAGATATTTCAATATTCACCATGAAGCAAGTTCATCTATAAAAGCAAATGTTACCATTTAATGCATAATTACTATGTACCAAAATTGTGCATCAGCTGTGAAAAGGATCCTAGAGATCATCTAGCCACCCTCATTTACAGATGAGGAGACTGGGGCTTCAAACATGATGGAATTTGCCCAGTATCCCTTAGGGAAGTAATGGCAGAACAGGGAGAAAAAATTAGGTTTGCTGACTCCTATTTCCTTTACATCAGTGGAGGATGAAGCCGTTTCTTAACCCACATAGCAATGCTTCTGTCTCTCAAGTCCAGTGACTAAATGAAAATTTTGTAAAATTGTAAGAAGACATAAATATTAAATGTATGAGGAATAACCAAATTTAAAATATTGCCAACCAGTTACGTGGATAGTCTGGACCATGCCACCATCACCCACTTTGGGTGTAACTGAGAAGCCTAAAATAGCTTTTGAGGGAAACTCCACGAGAACATCGCTTGGGGAACTGAGATCACATTTCCCTCTGGCTCTGACTTTATAGAATCTACAGAATTTAATCGACTAGGTTTGATGCAAGAAAATTATCTTTTCTGCAGAAATTGGGAAAGTTGTTTGATCCCTTGTTAATCCATAGAAAAATATAGGATTGATTGTCTAAATATTTTTAAATAAAAATATTTTAGAGTAGACATAACTATCTGCACATGCATATGTAATAATTTTTATGTCAATAAAATCCAAGATGTGTTTTACCCTCAGGACCATTTTTATTGACTCTGGGGAGAAAAATCTTGTGTCATATGAAGAAAATTGAACCTTTAAATTTCTGATTCATTTCCCTTTAAATCATCCAAATATTGCTTTTTATGGGTTATGTAATAGCCAAACAGTCTCTAAGGGGCTATTAAAGCACTTCAAGCCTTGCTTCCCTTAAAATAAAATAATAAAATAAAAGTTAACTTGGAGGAAGTAGGTTCCAAGTGAATCTACTTGCTCTACAAAAATTTGCATCAGTCTAACACTTGAAACATTTAACTGGGTTCTGAATTTTCTAAATTTTCCTTTTCCTGTGAAGAGTCCCCATGGAGACTGCTTGAGTGCTCAAAATCTATCTTTTATCAGAAAAGGAAAACCTTTGTCCCTGAAACCAGAGCACCCTGTTTTTCTCCATCAGAAATTACCTTGAGATGTTTTAGAGTGAATGTATTACACCAATCTAAACCATATGCTTCTTTGCGTGTAATCCAAGAGACAATTATTGGAAAACTATCCTTAACTAAGAGAATCTACTTTTTAAAAAATCATTGAGTGGTTCAAATAGTGGAGAGTGCAGTTCATTAAGGGTGAAATTAAGTAGAACCGCACATTAATACAAAGTGGACTCCTCTTCTTTAGCACTATTTTTGAGATAAATGCCTTGGAATGGTTGAAGGAAATCAGGTATTTTTGCCCTGAACTCTTCTTTATCTTAGTTTTCTCATGAATCTACTTGCATGAACAACTTGAGTAATTTGGAAAGAAGATTTAAGAAATTTAAGAGTGAAGAAGACTTTTCTCAAACAACAGTTTATGACAGTGTGCTAGTTTGTATAGCAGAAGAAATCCACCATAAGTTCCCCGTTTCCAGGGAGTTGGAGAACTGGCCATTCCAATTTTTGGCTGGATTAAGACTACCTTGAATCTGAAGTCACGCAGGCAAAGATAACATAGCATCTTAAGCAGAAGTCAGGGAAGCAATTCAGAAGTTAACTAACTCATCCCACTAGTATTTATTCAGTGCCAACACTGGACAGACAGTATGTTAGGCACTGGTGATACAACAGTGAACTAGAAAGATATGCATTTTCAAAAAAAAAAAAATCAGATGACTAGAGATTTATTCAGGAGTGCCATGGTTTGGTAATAACAAATACTGATTCCAGGACTCCTTAATCGCATATTTTGCATTTTCAGAGAAAGGAAACATAGAAATACAAGTACCCATTTCTACTTTTTATTTTTAGTGCTGTGGTATTCAATCAATGTTTTGTATACCTACTAGAGCTTTCCTTAGATGGGATCCAATGGCCCTACTCATTATAGCACATATGATTCACTCAAACTTTTGTCGTTTTCCATTAGTCTGTATCTCACCCTAACCTACTCACTCCCAGCTTGTCTTTGCCTCTTGGAAGTCATTGAGCTAGAACTTTCCCAACTCTTCTCTTTGTCACCTTCAAATTTGTCTAGGTCCTATAAATTTAATGCAATCTCAATAAATAATATCCATGATATATGAGAAGGAAATAGAAAATGATATTAAAATAATATTTTAGAAATGTTAAAATGCAGGAAAAGATGTGTGGATATTCAAAGAAATCTTGAAGATAAAAAAAATGAGAGCTAATTAACTCTACTAGATAATGCAATATATCTTGAAACTTCAGTAAATAAAAAAGTTTGCTACTTAATAAAAAAGGTAAAGCCAAAGGGATGGAATAAAGAATTCAGAAACAGACTCAAATATTTATGAAATTTTGGCTAATGATAAAGGTAACATTTCAAACTGGTTGAGGAGAGAAGGGAAGAATTCAAAATATGATTTTGGGCAACTGGCTAACCATTGGAAAAAATATTAAAACTATATTTCTCTCATCAAAAATAAATTCCAGATGTATTAAAGATGTAAATGTATAAAAGAAAAGATTTAGAAGAACATGAGGAATAACAGCAATCTTACTTTACATCCTGAAATAATTGAAAAATAAGACACATAGAAGCAACATGATTTTAAAACATTGGACATCAGGCAACAAAGGACAGTAGTCCCTGGAAGATGGACACAGATGTCATGAATCCCAGGATTGCCTGACTCCATGCCTGAAGAGGGTTTCAAGGCTGTGCTAGAGGGAAGAGGAAACCAGGGATAGTCCAGTGATCTTTCTAAATTGAAGAGATGGAGCTGCGAGCCTAGAAAGATCAAGGTCACTGAAGCCACAAGAGAGAAAAAACCTGCACACAGGGAAGGAGCTTGGAAGTTTTCAGAGGAACCCCTTGCAGTGTACAGGTCAGTACTGCTCAGTAAATATGTGTGAGTAAACTAGTAGAAGCTCCAGGGACTGGGGAAGCAACCATGTGAAAGGTCTAGAGAGAACAATGCCTCACAAAGGGCTGGAAACCATTCCTGTTGCCAACAACCACAGTGAAAAACCTCAAAACTCACAGGGCATCAGGTAAAGTACTCAGAAGAGTTTGTCTTATTAATGGAGAAAAATTAGCTCTAGGCTGAATGCTGCTCTGACCCACCTAACAAAGTTTAACCACAGGCTCTAAATGGATCGGTATTTTCCAAGTATCTTAAATGTGTACTAGAACAAAACTCAAGAATATTTACTGGAATATTTTGAAATAATCATCATCCATCCAACAAGGTGAAATTCACAATGTCTGGCATCCAATAGAAGAATTTACCAGGCATGAAATGAAGCAGGAAAACATGACCCATAATGAGAAGAAAAGGCAGTCCATAGAAACAGATCCAGAAATGACTAATACAAGAAGCTAAAGAAAAGATTAAGCATTCCAAGTATAGACTTGCAAATTATAAAAAAGACCCAGCTCAAATTTCTTTTTTTTTAAAGATTTTATTTATTTATTCAACAGAGATAGAGACAGCCAGCGAGAGAGGGAACACAAGCAGGGGGAGTGGGAGAGGAAGAAGCAGGCTCACAACAGAGGAGCCTGATGTGGGGCTCGATCCCATAACGCCGGGATCACGCCCTGAGCCGAAGGCAGACACTTAATCGCTGTGCCACCCAGGTGCCCCCCAGCTCAAATTTCTAGGGGTGAAAACTATAATGTCTGAAGTGAAAAATACATTGGATGGAAATGACAGCAGATTAGACACTGCAGAAGAAAGTCTTAGTGAACTGAAAACAAAGCAATAGAAGTAAGCACGATTGATTTCTTAAAAAATAATTTTGAAATTATGCATGTATTTTAATACATGAAATAAAACAGAAGAACCAAAGAGGAAAAAAAGACTGCCCCATGTGACATGAAAATTAAAAGTTGCTTGAAATAAAACCTGAATAAAAATTTTAAAAGACACATAACAAAGTGGGTTGAAAATATGCACAGTGTATTTGAGAGTTAAAGCGTTAGCTTTTAAAATTACAAAGATTCTTTTTTTTAAAAGATTTTATTTATTTATTTGAGAGAGAGAGAGCAAGAGAGAACACAAGCAGGTAGGAGAGGGAGAAGCAGGTGGGAGCGGTAGAGGGAGAGGGAGAAGCAGACTCCCTGCTGATCAGGGAGCCCCACTCAGGGCTTGATCCCAGGACTCTGAGATCATGACCTGAGCCAAAAGCAGAAGCTTAACTGACTGAGCCACTCAGATGCCTCTAAAATTACAAAGATTCTTAAAATCAGTAGGAAAAAAATGAACAATATTTTCATTTGGAAAAATGGAAAAAATATGTTGTATAGTTACATATTGCTATACGGCAGATTAACCCAAAATTTAGCAGTTTAAAATGAATGACAAACACCTACTATCTCAGGGCTTCTCTGGGTCAAGGACGCAGAACGGCTTAGAGGAGAGGTTCCAGATCTCATGAGGTTGCAGGCAAGCTGTCAGCAGGGGCCACAGTCTCTGTAGGCCTCTGTTTAGGGAGATCTGCTTCAAGTTCATCAGAGTTGTTGCCAGGTCTTGTTGCTTGCTGTCTACTGATGGGAGACATCAGTTTCTTCTCTGTAGGCTGACTGGGTATCCTCATGACACAGAAGCTGGCTTTCCCCAGTGAGAATGCTTAGTCTTCCTTATCCTTGTATGTATTATCTACTAGGTCATGCAAATAGAAACCACAGTCATTTTTTAAAATACCATCCTCCTTCTTCTCATCCACTTGCCTAAGTTCAGATTTTCTGTCTATACTATAACATGATAGTAACATCATAATTATCTTCCTGCTTTCAGTCTGTCTCACTTCCAAGATACACTTCACACTAAAGTATTCTAAAGCAAAAATCTGTCCTTTTACTTCCATATTTAAAGCCCCTTGATGGCTCTTTATTGCCAACAATGACAAAAATCCAACCTCTGTAGCTTATCATTTAAGGAATTTAATGATCTGCTCCTATATACCTTTCCAGCTTCACCTCTATCAGTCCTTGTAAAGTAAGCTACAGGTTCTTAGAACTACATCCCTGTCACCAAGCACATATCCTCATGTTTCCATACCACTAGGCTTTTGCACGTGTTATTTCCTCTGCCATGAATTGCTTCCATTCTTTTTATGGCTGGAAAATTCCTGATATTATTTTAAAACCAGATCAAATGGCATCTTCTCTATGATGCCTTCTTCTGATTCATTTTTAATCATTTCCTACTTTTGTATCAACCTGACATTGTACACCTTCTGTTGTAATGTTTGTCACAGTTCATTTAAATTACTTCTTAACATGCCCATCTCCCCAGTAAACTCTGGGCTCATTGATACTAGGTCCCATATCTTTTTTTTTTTTTAGTCTTAACTATATTTTTATTAGGCAAATAATATTTTTTAATGTTTTTTATTATATTATGTTAGTCACCATACAGCACATCCCTGGTTTCTGATGTAAAGTTCCATGATTCATTAGTTGCGTATAACACCCAGTGCACCATGCAATATGTGCCCTCCTTACTACACCCATCACCAGTCTATCCCATTCCCCCACCCCCCTCCCCTCTGAAGCCCTCAGTTTGTTTCTCAGAGTCCATAGTCTCTCATGCTTCATTCCCCCTTCTGATTACCCCCCCTTTCTTTATCCCTTTCTTCCCCTATCTTATTTTGTCTTATGTTCTTAGTACCAGGCACATACATTTTGTTCCATGAGTTATCATCCCAATAGATGAAGAAAGGGTATTTGACAACATTCAACATCCACTCATGATAAAAAGGAAATATTTAATGTGACAAAGAAATATACATCAACATCACATATAATGGTGAAATTATTTTAATTATGTATAAATTAAAAGCTTCTCCTTTGAGGTAAGTAACAGGCAAGATGTCCAACAATTTCTAACTTCTACTTTCTTTTAACATTGTGTTAGAGGTTTTAACCAATACAATAAGGCAGGAAACAGAAATAATAGGTAAAAGGATTGGTAAAAAAAAATTCATTATTGGAAGATGACACGATTATATATGTAGAAAAACCAAAATTATCTGCAGGTAATGATATTTAATAAGAATTTTAAAAAGTTGCTGGATACAAAATCAATATATAAAAATTCTTTTAGAGAGCCCCCAAAATATCATTTATATAGAGGAATTTGACATGTGACAGAAGCAAAACTGCAGGTCAATGGGGAGAGTATAGTTTTTTCATAAATGGTGCTGGGGCAATTCAATATGCATAAGGTGGGGAAGGGAGAAGAAAATGAAACCAGATCACTCCCTCAAACAATATCAAAAGTCAATTTACAAACCTGAATATAAAAGGCAAAATATTTAAGCTTTTAGAAAATAATATAGGAGAATATCTTCCTGATCTTCATAATGAGAATTATTTATTAAACATGACATAAAAACACTAATCACAGAAGGAAAAGATTAGTAAATTGATTATATTTATCAATAAAAACCACAAAGAAAGGGAAAGAACAAATCACAGAATTTGAGGATATATTTGCAGCACATTTAACCACATTGTTTTCCCTGAAAAACCCAAAGTATGTCAGGCTGAAAGTATCAGATTAGCAAAATATCAACTTCACTGAGCACCTGCCATGTACCCAGCACTGTAGAAAATACACAAGGGGTAAGGCATAGTTGAGAGTGTTGAAGGGGTGCAAGACATAAAGCCATGCCTTAAGGAACATGATGATATCTCTTGAAGCCTGAGATGTTATGGTTCAAGCTGGTTGAGAAGACAGTAACCACACATTAAACAACTAGAGAACATGCCAGCACCATGCACTTGAGATCAAAGCTGTGTGATACAGAAGCATAGATTCTGCCTCCTTCTTTGTGTTATTTTTATCTTTTATATTCTTGAGATTTGTATCTGTGACTGACTTCCATGTGTAGTTTGGCCATAAACTATGAATAACCATCACTTCCATGGCTACTTCTAGACAGTTCGACCTCATAACAGAACATTGGGCCTTAACTATTTCCACTCTCGTGATTAGACTCAACAGTGCCTAATAGAGCGGTGAGCTGGGAGTGGGTGGGAATAATGAAGACCTTCCCTTGATTCAGGACTAGTACAATGGTGCTTAATCAGAGGCAATCCACCAATCACCACCAGTAAAGATGAGGGATGCTGCTAAACACCCTTCAATGCTCAGGATAATACCTCCCTCCCCACTCCCAGCACCCCAGCAATAAAGAATTATCTGGACCAAAATGCCAATAGAACAGGGTTGAGAAAGTCTGGTTTAAAAGAACCTTTAAGAGAAACAGAACAGAAGAACAGAACAGAAGAGAATTTGGGAATGTGCCTCATGATTACAAAATTTTTCAATCGGCAGAAAGCCAAAGTGCGCGCGTATGCGCGCGCGCGCGCGCACACACACACACACACACACACACACACAATTGGTTAGAAGAGATGATGGAAGATCTCAGTTTATAATAACAACCAAAAAAAAATTACCAAGAAATGGGCATAATTTATGAAAGTTTAAATATAATTTTTAAATAAGTGTTTAAATAAAACTTTAAAATGAGCACACACACACACAAACCCACATGACAAATACAAAAGCATATCATATTCTTGGGGAGAAGCAAGCAATATCATAAAGATGCCTACTTACCCAAATCTATACATTTAACATGCCCTGATTTTTTAAATGCCAAAATGATTTTTTTGCACTAGACAACCTGATTCTAAAACTCATATGGAAGAAAACAACAACAAGGAAGACAGGAAAATTCTGAAAGACAAGAGTAATAAAGGGGAATTATTTTTATTAAACAATCAAACAATTCTTTTTATTTTATTTTTTGGTGCATTATTTTATAAACTAAAGCCAGTTTATTGTACAATCCATAACAGAATAAAGAAGAAGGAAGACACGTTTTTTTTCTAATTCCACCACTCAGAAGTCAATAACTAAATGTTTTGTTGGGTGGACTTCCAATCTTTTTTTTTAAACAATAAAATGATTTTTGAAGGTACAGATAATTAAAATAATGTGATATTGGCACGAAATATAACTGGAACAAACTAGGAATCAAAAAGAGGCACAAAAGCAATGGAGATTTTATATACGTTAAAGGTAACATTTCAAATCTATGGATAAAAGATAGATTATTCAATAAATGATATTGGGACCACTGGGTAGCCGCCTGGAAAAACATAAAATTTGATTTACCCATCATTTATATGAATAATAGAAGAAACCATGGAATTTTTAAAAAGCAATCTCAAAGTGGAAAAAACTTTTCTAAGTATGCCACAAAACCCAAACCCAGGAATTATGAAATAAAAGGTGAATATATTCATCTAGGCAAACAGAAAAGAATGACAGACAGGAAAATATATTTCCAACTTAAGTCACAAGAAGTGAATCTCTCTAATATAGAAAGAGCCCCTCTAAATCAATAGAAGACCAAAAACTCAATAGAAATGTAAAGAAAGGAAATGGACTGTCCACTGAAAAGAGAATTCTAATGGCTCTTAAGTTTGTGAAAAGCAAGCAATCTCACTCAAAATAACAGAAATACACAAAGATGACTTACTCTTCACCCCTATCAGATTGTCGAAGCTCTAAAAAATTATGTATGTGTGTGGGAATGGGGATGCAGATATTCCCACACACTAGGGATGGGTGTGTAATTTGACGAATCAGTCAGATTTGCCCTAGACAACCTGATGCACATACCTTTCAACCCAGGAATTTTATCCTACATGCCTACTCACACATGTACAAAATGTGTAAGTTATTCAGAGAGACATTGCTGGGAATAAAAAATTGCTAAGATCTCTAGATGTTTGTTGATAGTGACTATAAAATGTGAGAAAGGGGGGCGCCTGGGTGGCGCAGCGGTTAAGCGTCTGCCTTCGGCTCAGGGCGTGATCCCGGCGTTATGGGATTGAGCCCCACATCAGGCTCCTCCGCTATGAGCCTGCTTCTTCCTCTCCCTGCTTGTGTTCCCTCTCTTGCTGGCTGTCTCTATCTCTGTCGAATAAATAAATAAAATCTTAAAAAAAAAAGTCAGAAAGAATATAAATGCTCATTAACTGTGAGCCACAAAATTACCGCACATTTATGGTATAGATACTCTTTAGCTGTAGAAAGTACTGAAGGAGTTTTTTATGTGTGAATATGGACCAACCTCCAGACCTGCAAGATATGTTGCTAAGAGAAAGAGCGAAGAGGAGAGCAATGCATATACTATATCACCATTGGTATAAAAATGGAGGTAGGGGGGCGCCTGGGTGGCACAGCGGTCAAGTCTCTGCCTTCGGCTCAGGGCGTGATTCCGGTGTTATAGGATCAAGCCCCACATCAGGCTCCTCCGCTATGAGCCTGCTTCTTCCTCTCCCACTCCCCCTGCTTGTATTCCCTCTCTCGCTGGCTGTCTCTATCTCTGTCAAATAAATATATAAAATCTTTAAAAAAAAATGGAGGTGG
The DNA here is from genome assembly GCF_024610735.1 of Ursus americanus. Taxonomy (NCBI): domain Eukaryota; kingdom Metazoa; phylum Chordata; class Mammalia; order Carnivora; family Ursidae; genus Ursus; species Ursus americanus. The sequence continues at coordinate 66,139,672 of NC_142138.1, read as the reverse complement.
GGAGATACACACACACACACACACAGATACCTATTTGGTTGCATGTGTGTAAAATATCTCTGGAATGATACAGAGATAGGAAACTTTGGGTGCTTCTTGAGAGTTGGGTGAGTAGGTGGCAAGCACAGATGCAATACTTTCTGTTCCTTATACATATATTTTTTTTACGTTTTGGATTCTGAACCAAATTGGACCATCACCTAATTTGAAAACAAACCCCAGCACGGTCACCCTGATCTCCAGCTCTGACCAGCCAAGTTTCCTGTTCCCTTCCCCGCCTCCCCTGGCCCTTTCCAAGCTGCGGAATAGAGAGTTTGAGACAGGGGGATATCTTTCCTCTACACGCCTCAAACCAAGGCTGGAGCTCTGCATGGGTTCGCAACCGCCTGCTTTTCAATCCACAGGGGTGGAGAATTTAGCTTATTTTTAAATTGGGTGGAATTCAGAAAAGAACTGCCAACATGATTAAATAGACTGGAGAGGCTGGTTCATAAAGAAAGATGAAAAGACCGAAATGTGTGTAATTTGGCTAAGTGACAGCAGGGCCAGTTTGTGGTTAGCACGTATAAGTATTCAAACACCCGGACAGGAGAAGAACATTCATGGACATAAACAGGGAAAAAACAAAATTATGAAAAGAAAAACAAAGTGTCTCGGTCTTTCTGTCTGTCTATATCTCCAGAGGAGCCTCTCCAGGAAAGCAATGGATGTCTTGTTCCTTGCACGACATCCTAGAAAATTTTCACCTTTGTAAAGCCCACATCAGCTCCCAAGCCAGGGGTTAGATGTCAGCACAGAGGCTTGACTTTAGCTCCCTTTCCCTCTGTCATCTCCTGGATCCAAGTGCCCACTTAGCTTGCTTTCTCTCCCTTCCATAAACATACTCAATGAAGGTCAGAAGGTCTTGCAAGGGGAGGGGTCCTTGCAGAGTATATGAATCATTCGTTCATATTTCAAAATCTTGCTGGGTGACTATGATAACACTGGAAAACAAGACTGCCCTTCCCTGCTATTATCAAGGAGTTCATGATAGCTCATGATGGTTCTACTATCAAGAAGTGACTGTTGAGATGGCAGGTCGACACAGACCCGCTCAGCAACAGTACTGGGCTATCCATCAGGCCCATTTCTCTAATCGGTATCTCATTAGGCTTATACCTGGAGTGCATAGAAAATCTACATTACTGCAATGCCATCAAAAATGAGAAACATGAAGGTTACTTTGCTCATTTCGAGTCTACCTGCGTTGTCTTTTTAGCTGCTGTATCTATCCCATCCCTTATATTTCCTATTAATTAAACCTCAATCCAGATTCCTTTGAACGTGCGTATCAGTGTGCCAGGATATATGCTAACGGATATACACAGCGATATGGTAGTCTATATAAAAATCTCTGTGTGCATGCATGTGTAAATGCAACAGTCTGTGTGTGCATTTCTGGGTTAATATCTATGTTTTGCTCTATATCTAAGAAGATGCACATATGGGCAAGATGAGCCAAAACCAAGATGAGCCAAAAATAAAATTTAAGAAGCACTCTGGTAGGGATTCCAAAACTAATACCTAAGAGTATATTTTAAAACCATTTGTGGTTTATGTTTATTTAAAGTTTTCCCCATTTATCAGACGAAGGAACTGAGCTGTGGCTGAAACTGGGCCCGATGTGCTTACTATTGGCAGTAGCACGTGAGGCCACACTGCCGTGGGCAGAGTAAGAGGGTCTGAAGGAATAATAATTATAATTCTCAATTATGCTGAAAAGGCTTCCGTGTGAGGAGATGAAAAATTGGCAGTTGGGTCCTAGACTGTGGGTAAGGAGAGAATGACTTCTTTCTGGGCTCTGGTTCTCTCGAGAAGCAGCTCTGGTGAGGCTAGCCATGCTAAAGGGCTTTCCCACATAATGGATAAGAGCTGGACTCTGCCATATGCAACCAGTCAGGAGTCGAGCACACCCAATAGCAAGGGAGGAAAGCAGGCTCATCACTGTTGTGCCATGATTAGGTTTGCCTACAGATTACAGAACACCCAAACGCACATGAAGAAGTCCAGAAGTGATTCTTCCAAGGATACTATGGTGACTTCCCCAAGTAATCAGTGGCTCCACCTTCCTTCTGCTCTACCGTCCTCAGCATTTGGCTTCCAGTCTCAAGACCACCTCATGTTCCAATATGGTTGCCATAACCCATGTCATCAGACACTCATTTCAGGCAGCAGGAAGGGAAAAGGAAGCAACTCCCAGTTTTACCAGCCCCTGCACGGAATCTTCCCAGAAGTCCACTTCTATTGGGTTAGCCACTTGGGTTAGTCTTGTGACCATACCTAGCTGCAAGAAAGGCTGGGAAAGATATCCTTTTAAGCATGGTTCATCACCATCTCAAATAAAATTGTTTTTCTCTAACAAAACAAGAAGAGCATGGATATTAGGTGGAAAGTTTTTCTGCAGTATCAGGGCAGAAGTGTAGCCTGTAGCAGACTGCATAAGGATGGCTAGCTGTTAGCTAAAGGATGATTTTGGTGTATGTTCCCTTTCGTTTTACCTGGGGCTGTACCAAAAAAGTGACATTAAGCATTACAGTCTGTTCTTGGCTGCTCTGCGAGGTCTTCACGAGAGGATCGGCATCCACTCTTGGGCAGAAGGGAGAGCAGCACCCGGAGGCTATGGTGGTTGATTGCTGCAGGGACTTCAGCACTGGCTGCACAGAACCACACAGAGTTTTCTGGAGTAGCAGAGACCCTGGATCGAAGTGGCCCTTACTGACGAGGGGGACACAAGCAAGACCCTTTTTAGAGACTCCCTGAGAAACATGAGAGGGTAGGAACAGAAGCGGGCTGGGACTGCTGTTGTTCCAGTGAGGGTGAACTTCGTGCTGAACTATGTACGTGGCCTCATTTACAGCCATGGACAGGTAAGACCCGAAATAAAGGATGCATTTCAAAACCATATGTTCCGTAAAGAAAGAATTGGTTAAGAAGATGCGGATGCATGCATTTTAGACTAAATTCCAGTGAACAGTGGTTGGTGCTCGCTTTGGTAAGCTTGGTGATTTTCAAAGCATGTTTTGAGGCACTCTCGAGTTTTGTGGAGTACCTCAGAGACCAGAGGGAGGCCAAAAGGGCTAGGCTTTGGTCACCAAATATCACATAGCTTAAAACATATTCATATTTTTGCATTCCATATAAATGTTCATTTGAAAAATTATTCCCCCTGCTCAAAAAATTGGAAATTTCTGACATTGGTTTAAATTTATCAATGGTAATTATCAAATAAAGTTGGTTTCATTACCTTAAACACAGAAAAATTACAGAAAAACTGAGTAAGAGGATGTGGATGTCATACCTACTCTTCTGAAAAAAAAAAAATCCCCAGGGTGCCTGGTTGGCTCAGTCAGTTCAGTGTTTGACTCTTGATTTTGGCTTACAGCATGATCTCAGGGTCCTGGGATCAAGTCAGTCTCTGTGCTCAGCGGGGATCCTGCTTGAGGATTCTCTCTCTCATCTCCCTCCGCCCCTCTTCCTGCTCACTATCTCTCTCTCTTTCTTTCTCTAAAATAAATAAATCTTAAGGAAAAAAATCCCAGCCTAAACAACATACATTGATATATGCAATGCCAGTCACCATGATTTAGGTATGAAAGAATTTTCTGGTCATCAACAACTACAACATTTAGGAAAAGAGGAAGGGATTCTACATGAGGACAGGCTTTGAAAACTTCTATTTATCCATCTGGAAAGATGAAAGTAGTGGTGGAGGGAATGAGTGGATTGGTGGAGAGTGCAGTAAAAATCTGATTTAAGTTTTCTAAGTCATGGAGGATAAAGAAATGGAGAACTATAGGCTATTTAACCAAATTCTGGAATACCAGACCTGGTGAAACTTGAGTTTGAAAGAAGCTGATACACATCACATAACCACTCTTCCTGTACAGGACAAAAATATAAATTGGGTAGAGAAAAGATTGAGAGACATTATGGACCACATGAGTTCTTATGGGTCCCGACTTCAAATGAGTGGCTCTTGGGAATCTAATAGGATATTATAACCTACAAATGTCTTAGAGTCCATCTTAACCTTTTCAAGCCAGTGTTTTTTAGGGTATTCATGACTTTCCACAAACAATCCCACCATTCTACTTTCAGGCTCGGATAGTGGTCTGGGAGAACCATGGACTGACACGGATTCTTATGAGTGTTTACATAATGGGGAGTACTGGCATTTCCTCTATAGCCAAGTTTTCCTAAAGCAATGAGATATAATGTCAATCAAAGCACAATGTATAGTACACATACTGCTGTAACTCTCAACGTAAGAACATATGCCTGCTTTGCTTGGTTGGCGTTATGCTTTGTTTATCATAACACAGATCATAATTACGACAAGCAAGTACTTATGTCACGCTATGTTAATAAGAGTGCTTTTGGTAATCACTATGCACAGGCCATTACTCCTGATTAAAAGTGAAATGTCGCCCTGAATGCTTTGCACAAGGAGTTAAAATAGTATAGCTATATACAGGTAGCTTTTTATTGAAACTATCTTTACCACTGAAATTCCTGCAGGAAAAAATACCAACTTTGTTACTGCTAATCCAAGGCTCTATTTTCTAGCACTTCGTTTCCTTCTGAAACAATGGGATTGGAGCAAGGAGGTTACTTAAGAATGCAATTATTGCATGACAACAGAGCTGCCTGCAATTGGGAGCTCTGAGTAGGCAGCTTATCATAATCAGCAGTAGGAGATGTGATTCAGGCTTCTCTAGAGAGGCATGAGCAATCCCCTTAGGACAGAATCTGCTCCAATACTATGAGAAGTGTGGCCCTTCACAGAAAAGACAGGGATTGCTGTTGAATTGAAAAGCTGCAAGTGACCTTCCAAGGTCATCTAGTTCATCCCCTTCAGGCAGAAACCCTTAGAACCCATAGTAATTCAATGATAAGGCAGCCTGAAAGAGGGTGCATGCATTCCAGAATCACTCCAACATTAAGAACTTCGCTGCCAAGAAATCCCTCTTGGGTTTAAATACAATTCTTCATGCTATGGCTAATTTGCTTTTGTTTTTGTTTTCTATTTTCTTCTCCTGAGAGACAAATACGCTGGAAGGCTAAGGAACCAAAGGAACACAACAGCCTAAAGTTGGTGAATTCAAAACTAGACAGCCCATTCTGTATCCATTCTTTCCCCTGGATCTAAAGAACAGCAAATGCTTTTCTTGGCAGGCAGAGGGCACTGGCAGGAGGCAGCTGGTCTACCTGTTTGCGGATAACTAAAATCCTTTAAGGTTCAGGGTACAACACACCAGGGAATCATTTGCTAGTGCCAACCAGAAAAGAAAGAAAAGGGTAGAAAAAAGAGGAAAGAGAGCAGCAATTTAAAAGTCTACAAAAATACTGAGCTACGTGGGTCTGAGCGTGAGGGTGAGCAGGAGGTCTCTTTTTCACCCAGGTAATGATTGTACGAGCCCCATAAGGAGATGGTTAAATCAAACACTGAGATGACTGCTCTTAAGAGGGGAAAAATATGTCAATCACACTTTGCCTTTGACACAAGGAAATTCCTTGAAACTGAGAATGGAGAGTGGAAGGGAGGGAGAACGTCTCCTGATGTGGGTGGCCAGGAAACCGGGGGCCAGAAAAGCATGAGAGGAGAGAGGGAGAAAGAGACAGAGAGCGAAAAAAACACAAGATTGAATTCTAATCAAAATGCTATGAGGCGTTCACACCAGGCCTTGAGAGAATATTAACAAGGTTACCCGAGGGGGGGCCTTTAGCCCCAGGAATTATTAGTGAATATGGAATTATATTTGCACAAACATTACCAGATGCAAGGAGCTAAATGTCCTGCAGATGTGGAAGGAGCCAGCGTATGTTCCAAATAGGCAGCAGCTTTATTTGTTTTACCCTTCTTATAAGAGGCTGGGTAGCACGTTTCTGAGAGGTTACATTTCTGGAATGACCACCACACCACTAGGCCCCCGTTTCTCCACTGCTGCTTGCACCAGCCTCAAAAGTATCTCAGCCCAGGACCACATGGAGTGGTCCTGAGGCAGGTTTGACAAACTTACCAGCTTATCTCTACCACCTCCAGGTATCATAGTGCTCTAAGGGGATCATGGTGCTTCAAGAAGGGATTTTCTGAAAGATGAAAGAGTTCAGAGTCAGGTAAATCACAGTGATTTCAAAGAGGAGTTGTGAACTCAAATGTAACCAGCTGATGTTGGTGGGGGTTGGAGGGGGTAACCCAGCAAAATACAGGAAGAACAAAGAGTTTCCTTCTGATATGCCACCATCATATCTTCAAAACTCAGTTTAATTTAGATTCAACACTGCAGAATAAGACATATCTCATCTCTGTGTTTGGACAAGTTGTTGCCTTCCAGAGTCTCCTGAATTTGAAACCCCAAATCCCTACCGCCATCTTGCTCACTTTGAGTAATACTTGCCAGCGTGGGGGACAGAACTGTTCAGCACACTCATAGGGCATGTAGAGGTGGTGAGCCATGAAGCTAACAGCATGAGACCTTTCCAAGGCCCTGGTAGGTGCTCTATCAATGTGTGGGCATGGTTATATGTTTTTGTAAAGTTTACAGAATTAAAGTGTTTAACACTAGTTTGTTAACTGGTGACTGACTTCCTCTCTGCCACATCTCCTTTCGTGTAGGTTGGCTTTGGAGTTGAGTTGACGATACATTTAGCTTGAGTGGTGTGGGATGTACTATGCAGTTCACATCACTTTTGTGTATAGTTGATGCTAGCCCCCGGATTGTCGGAATGGATTTCAACACTCTTATCATCATCTGTTCACTTAGTGAGCCGGAGACCCAGAGTGTATCATGCTGGGGTATGAGTGTATTCTACAATGCCCAGCCCTGAGATTCAGAGGACAGAGAAGGAGAAACAAGAATTGAAATGTACAGAGTCAGAAGCTAACCCATGAAAGACTTACCTAAATCTTACAACTCTTTCATGAAAAATCTTGATAGAACTTTTCCCAAAGTTGACAACAATCATAAAATTTTGTGTGACATTACAAGCAAGTTGCGATGCTGAAAAAAATTTTCTAAACTATCAATAATAAAAAGCAAATTTTGATCAATCATATGAGAAAGTTAAAATATGTTCTCATTCTCTCTCTATATTACAGAATTTTTGTCAAATGAAGAGGCCATCAGAATATACAGCACATATATATATCTGTCATGTGTCTTTTGTACACACACAAAACAAGTATTCCAGGTAGCTAATAAAATACCATATTGTTTTCCTGAATTTCGTGACATTTGTGATATTTGTTGGTTTGTTGTGTTTTTTTAAGTGATTTGTTGTGATTTCTTTTCTTAGTCTAAGTAAATATTCGCTTTATTATCTAATTTTGTAATCAGACTTGTGTATTCTCTTTCTTAAAGAAGGCCTCCAATATTGTATAAGCTTTAGGCCCCAGTATAATCCAAATTTGCTTCTGGTGATATGCGCCATGTAAACACTTAACCATTTTTTTTTTTTTAATTTCACTCATCAACTTATAAGGTAGGCCTTGTTGATACCATTTTAGAAAAGAGGAACCGGAGATGTTTAGTCACAGTTTCCATATGGATTTGAATCCAGGGTCCGTCTTATGCCAAAGGAAGTAGATTAGTCCTGGCCCTAACTGTATTCCCTACCCCCACCAGAGGGCACGCTGAGTCCTAAAGTGATCTTTCTGTGCTTTATCTAGTCTGTTTTAAAAGCCTTCCACTGACACCCTTCTCTTTCCCACCCTAACCCATCTGCCCCCTGAACCACCTCGCTGTTAATAGATCTGAAAGATCTCACTGCCAGAAAACTTTCTTAATTTCCTCTCCATTAGTATGAAATGTGCCCTGTAGACCTCTTGGTCAACTCCTTCTTGTGATATTTGACAATTTTTTGATGGTGTTTACACTCCATTAAAGGAACAGGAAAGATATTTCAATTCATCTCCATGGAAGAACATACCATCTCTGAAATCTTTCTTTTTTAATTAAAATTCAAAACACACCTCCTCCAGGAAGCCCACCGCATTCATTCCAGGCAGCAAAATCCTCATGCCATCTTCTCATTATAAGTCCCTTTATAGCTTGCTATTGGCTATTCACAACCACACTGGATGTATTTGCTTATATTCTCTTTCTTATTAGAAAACTCAAGATTAGCAATGCCTTACAATCTTTACTGCTTAAACTTAAATGCATATTTGAATTCCAAAATTTTTGTGGGAACTCAGTAAAATGTTCATACTATATGAAAGGAAGTGAAGTCTGTCTTTTTCTTCAGTACACCTCAGTATCGATCATGTTGGTTTCAAAATGAAAAAAATGCAAGTTCGTTTTGTATAAAAACAGAAAACCTCACTTCTGTGGTAAAACAAAAGCTCATCAGACGCCTGGCCTGGTTCTCCCAAATTCTAATGCATGGCTTTAACTCTTTCAGTGGGCAATAGTGGCAAACAAAAATGCTTCAGTTTCTCTATCTGTGAAATAAGAATTGTGTTATTTCTTTCCCATTTACTTCGCAAAAGTCTCATGGGGAGCATGAGTTAAATGATTAATGACTTAAAGCTCTTAGGCAAACACGGAAACGCTTAATAAAAATAATCCCTCATTGCCACAGTGATAAGCACCAGTGACCTGATGCTAAACCTTGGCAGAAATGGGAGGCAATTCAGATAAACTCTGGGCCCTGTCCATGAATACGGGCTTCTTTTTCCCTGGTGAGGATAATCTGGGCTCATGTTCCTTGACTTCCTACACCGACCAGCTCCTGCTTATGGCCCCCGCAGGCTCAGGCCCAACCCCCAAGTTATATGAATTCTAGCTTCCTGGTTGCAGAGGAGCAACATGTGGGAGACCGTAAAATGCACCATTGTGAGGTCAATATAATTTTATCCTCTCCCTTTCAGGGAACAGGCCTGCTTAGCCCATACCACAACATTATTAAGAAAACTATTTGAGATCAAAACTCCATTTTTCATTGAGTTTAGGCCCTTCCTAAGAGAAACCCTTGCATAGCTCTGGCAAGAGTCTCTGAGTGAACTTTCCTGTCATGACTGAAAGAACTGGGGTGGTGCCTGAGGGGTAAGTATATCTCTATCGGCAGAAACCGTAAGGTTGTTTTAAAAAGGACTTAGGGATTCTGGCATATTTTTGGTTTATTGTGTTTATTGAACATAATCTCTTCCTGGTTTTCAGGTATAATAAAGTCATGTGAAATCACCCTGGACTCAAATCTGATCCATGAGTAAATTCAGAAAACTCAAAGTGCATGCTTCTTTGACCAATTCTGCTGCACATTGGACTGTCTTGTCCTAGAGTGGTTTTTTAAAAATTCGCTTCTTTAAGAGAATGAAAGGAAATAAGAGAATGCCTGTTAGAGAAAAGAACCATTAAGCTTTGTCATGTTTCATGAAACAGAGGACAAAGCAGTACAAGGAGCTTGGGCTCTGGAATCAGAAAGACCTGGGTTTAGAATCTCAATAACATCAGTTTCTAGATGTGGGATCTTGAGCAAGATAAATCTTCCTTGAATCTATTTCCCTGTCTATAAAGAGGGACAAAATCTCTGTATCATAGGGCAGCAGTGAAGACTGAATTAGATATTGTATAAAGTGCCTGGCGGAATACCTAATTTACAGTAGACAGTTCATATAGGCTAGTCATAATCATAGGAAGGAGAATAATATATTCCTGGACTACTCATATATCAACAAGTGGTCTTGAGGATCAACGTGCTGTGCACTATGGGAAAGGCAAAGATACAGTGATTTACACAAAATGAAACTTACCCTCAAAGATCTAACAATTCAGTTTCTTTTTGAAAATGTTAGTAAAAATATAGTTTTATGTATTCTCTGCTTTTGCTTAAAATATATGCCAATCATAGCATAGGTTCTTAAATTGTGCACATTATAACCACTCTACCACAATATACTTACTCCTCAGAAACACTGCATACCATAAAATTGCACGTTCAAATGAAAGGGAAATGGAGAAAAACATATTCAACTTTGTAACCAGAGCACTAACAAAACCGGTAATTATGAAGTGGGAGATAAGCCCAGGAAAGCAGATCAGCTAGAGGCTGCCTCAGGGGAAATTTAAAAATGCATAAAAGCAATAATGTGTGACTTCTGCTACTGGCCAAGATGGAGTATCAGCGACTAGATTTACCAAAAATAAAAACCGGGACAAATACATGAAGTAAGAGCACTCAAGATGATTGGAAATAAGCAATGAAGGCCAGTGGTCTCTGAGTGATGGAAAACAAACAGGGTTATCCCTAGGATTGCCAGCTTATGTCTGAAGAGAATTTCCAGCCCTTGAGACAGAGAGGACTCGGTGGTCTCCCTGACTTGAGGAGATGGAGCTGGGTGTCCAGGTAAGCCAATGTGGCTAGAGTTCTCATCATAGAGAAGTAGAGATGAGAAAATTGCAGAGAGGGACCTGAGATCTACAGTGGGCTCCCTTCTTGGTTTCAGTCCATAACTGATCAAGTATGTGAGTAGGGAAACAACCTGAGACTACAGAATGAATCACGTTACAGGATAAGAATAAGCTGTCCCAGGGTTCATACAGAGCCAGGACAGTGGCCATTCCCATCCTCCAGAGTGGAAAACCTCATGACTCATGAGGCTGAGGTTAGTAATAAGAAGGTTCCTACGTCAGCAGTGGGGAAAAACTAACCCTGGGCTAAATATTGTTCTGGTCCCACCAAACACAGCCTAAAAGCAAGACCCAAAGGTATCAAACTGCTTTCAGATAATTTAGCCACATTCCAGAACAAAGTTTTATAATATTTTTAAGAATATAAAAGTATCCACCATCTCATAAGATAAAATTATAATGTTGGGCATCTAATAAAAAATGACCAGACATGCCAAGAATTGGAAAACTAAAACCACAATGAGAGAAAAAAAATCAATTAAACAATTAAAACATACCCTCAAATGACCTAGCATTACTAAATAAGGACAGTAAAATTGTTACGATATGTGTATTCCATATATTCAAAAAATTAGAAGAAATCTCAAACATATTTAAAAAGATATGAAAGCTTTTTTAGTTGAAGTTTAATTTTTTAAATTGAACTTCTACAGGTGACAACAAACATGTCTGAAATGAAAGATACAGTGGATGAGATTAACAGCAGATGAGCCATCATGGAAGCAAAGATGAGTGAATGTAGAGACACAGAAATAGAAACTATCCAAATGGAAGCACAGAAGATTAAAAAGAAGAAGAGGAGCAAGAGAGAAAGAGTTATTGCAGCATGGGACAACTTCAAGCAGCCAAATATGTGTGAAATTGGAGCCATGAAAGGAAAGGTGGGGTGGGGGAGATACCAAATATTTGAAAAATGAACGCCTGGAGTATTTTCAGACTTGGTAAAAAATATAAACCCATAGTTCTGAGAAACTCAATGGATTTTAAGCACAAGAAATATCAAGAAAATGACCCCAAGGCACATCATAATCAAATTGCTTAAAACTAGTGATAAAGGGAAAATCTTAGAAATCCGAGACATGACGTTTTACACACAGTTATAGAAGTAAGGAGGACAGAGTTTTGTCAGATATTATGCAAGTGAGAAGCTAGTATAGAACATTTTAAAGTACTCACAGAAAACAAATTTAAACTAAAAGATGATCTACTTGTGATTATCTCAATAGACAGAGGAAAAAGCATTTGACGAATTCCCATATCCAGTCCTGATTTTTGAAAAAAAGTCTCAGCAAACTAAGAATAGAAGAAAACTTTCTCAACTTGATACATAGCATCTACAAAGAAACCTATAGCTGATATCATACTTAATGGTGAAAGACTAAATGCTTTGCCTTCAAAATCAGGAATAAGTCAAAGATGTCTGCTCCACTACTTCTAACTGAACTTTATACTGGGGGTTCTAGCCAGTACAGAAGGAAGAAAAAGAAATAAATGGTGTCCAATTGGGAAGAAAGAAGTAAAACTGTCTTTATTGATGGATGACATTGTCTATGTAGAAAATCCTAGAGAAGCTACGAAAAAGCTACTAGAACTAATTCGTGAGTTTAGCAAACTTGGAAGATACAAGATCAATATACAAAGTACAATTGCATTTTATATACCAGCAACAATTAGAAATTTTAAAATACTATTTATAATAGTGTCAAAAATATGAAATAGGGATAAACCTGACCAAAGATGTTTAATATTTGTATCCTGCAAACTATGAAATATTGCTGGGGGAAACTTGAAAAGACCTAAGTAAATGGAGCAATACCCTGCATTCATGGATCAGAAGTTGCACTATTGTCCACATGTCAGTTCTCTCCAAATTGATAGAGTCAATGCTTTCCCAATCAGAATACCCACAGGTTTTTTCTAGAATTTGACAAGATGTTTTGAAAATTAATATGAAAATGGCAAGACTCTAGAATACTTAAAACACTTTGAAAAGGCAGGACAAAGTTGGAGTACTTACACTATCTGACTTCAAGACATATTGTAAAGCCATAGTGATCAAGACACTGTGGTACCAGAGTCAAGGAAAACAAATAGATCTATGGAACAGAAGAGAGAGGCCAGAGATAGACCCACACACATATGGTCCACTGATTTTATTTTAAAGATTTATGTATTTATGTATTTATTTATTTATTTTGAGAGGGAGGGAGGGAGGGGGAGGGGCAGAAGGAGAGAGAATCCTCAAGCAGACTCCCCGCTGAGCATGGAGCCCAGTGTGGGGCTCGATCCCAGGACTCTGAGCTCATGACCTGAACTGAAGTCAAGAGTCAGCCACTTAACCAACTGAGTCACCCAGGTGCCCCATGCATGGTCCCTTGATTTTTGGCCAAGGTGCAAAGACAATTAAGAACAGACAAGATTGGGGCGCCTGGGTGGCACAGTGGTTAAGTATCTGCCTTCGGCTCAGGGCGTGATCCCGGCGTTCTGGGATCTAGCCCCACATCAGGCTCCCCGCTGTGAGCCTGCTTCTTCCTCTCCCACTCCCTCTGCTTGTGTTCCCTCTCTGGCTGGCTGTCTCTATCTCTGTCAAATAAATAAATTTAAAAAATCTGTAAAAAAAAAAAAAAAGAACAGAAAAGATAGTCTTTCCATAAGTAGTGTTGGCACAATTTTCTATTCATATGCAAAGAAGTTAACTTTGATCCATAACTCACACGGATCCTGAAAATTAACTCAATATAGACTATCCATCAAAATGTGAAGCCTAAAATTACAAAACTACAAGAAATTGTTTATTTGCTGAACCGTTTGATGTAAGTTACAGGTATCATGACATTTCAACCCTGAGTACTTCAGCATGTATCTGAAAAATTCAATGATCATACTTTCTATGTTACTGTTATCACACCAGTAAAGACTGATGTACTATTATCTAATACAGAATCCTTATTCATATTTTCTCTACTGATCCAATAATATCCTTTTCTTGTCATCTTTTTCAGTCCAGGACCAAACCAAGGATTATGATTGCATTTAGCTTCCGTGTCTCTTTATCTCCTATATTCTCAAACAGTCCCCTCCTCCCAAGTCTTTAAACAGTTTTATGACATTGAAATTTTTCAAAAGCCCATGCCAGCAGTGTTGAAGGATGCTTAACAATCTGGATTCTCATATTGGTTCCTCAAGTTTTGATGCAGGTTAAATATTTTTGACAAGTATCCTACATAAGTGACGTACACTTCCTGTTGTATCACAGTAGCTACACCGGATGTCATTTGCTGCATTGGTGATGCTAAGCTTAATCCCTTGGTTGGGTGGCATCTGCTGAATTTATTCATTGTAAAGATATCTTTTCTCTTTGTAATTAATAAGCAATCTATGATGTGAAATTTTGAGATATATGAATACTGTACTCTCCAATAACAGTTCACCACTGACAATCTTTTTTTAGTCTTCTATTTTTAAATTGAGATATAATTGACATATAACAATTATATTAGTTTCAGGTGTACAACATAATGGTTCGACACACGTATATACTGTGAAATGAGCCCCACAATAAGTCTAGTTAACAGCCACTATTGATGATCTTTACCTGAATCAATTCTTGCACTGGTGGTTGAAAAATGGTAAATTTGTAATTTTATCATCCCTTCTATGTCTATTTGTTGGCATCCTTCTGTAAAGAAGAGCTTTCCTCCCTCCTCCTGCTTTGCTTTTTTTTTTTTTTTAGTATCACTATGGGACTTTTAAAAATTCAATGTGTTATATGTTATTATATTATTATAATACATAATGTAATATATTATTAATGTGTTATATGTTATTATATGATATATCTGTTAATGTATGTTATTCTTTGGGATGCTCAAATTGTCTCAAATGTGGCCACGGGCAGCCCCTTCAGGACTGCTCCTGTGTCCTCTAGACATGTCTTTTTTAATCTTTGAGCATTCCCTTGATTTGATTTCTGGTACTATATATTTTGGGTTCATCTCATGCTTCCCCTGCTCCAAACTTAGAGCTGGCCATTTGCCCCGGGAACCTTGTTGTTGTTAGTAAAGAACAGTATTTAGAAACCAAGACCTAATTTTCAGGTGTACCCACTGCTACTGACACAGAGTTCATAACGGTGTCCTCCAATTTCAGTGTCCTTCCTCACCCTTCCCTACTGTATATTTATCCTAAACAGGAAGAACCTGAGTTCCTAACTATCTCAACATATTTTCTCTATTGCTCTATCCTACAATACAAATAATTTCAGTACTCCAATACCAATCCTGACAACAAACCTAAATTCCAGACTTTGTTATAGGTCTTTTGATTCTTAGACTATATCTCATTCAGATTACTGTGTCCAAAAGTTACTTTAATTCCGTTAACCTGCATGGTTATAGTATTAATTTGATAAGTGGTTAGGTTTGTTTTTTTTTTTTTCTTCTGGTTGTATTCACTTTCAGGGTTTGCTTCTTTCAGTCTTTTCAATTTAATTTGTTTTTGAATTTGTAAAACATTTACATAATTCAAAAATTCAAACTACACAAAAAGATATACTCAGGGATACTATGCCCCCATCGCCATCTTATCCAGCTCATTATCTGCACCTGACCTCATATAAAGTTACTGGTGGGTAGCCTATCATTTTAGATTTGTCCTTCCCATGGTTATTTTTTGCAAAAATATTTTTATTTCTCCTTTTTTTTTTTTTAAAGATTTTATTTATTCATTCAACAGAGAGAGACAGCCAGCGAGAGAGGGAACACAAGCAGAGGGAGCGGGAGAGGAAGAAGCAGGCTCCCAGCGGAGGAGCCTGACGTGGGGCTCGATCCCAGAACGCCGGGATCACACCCTGAGCCGAAGGCAGACGCTCAATGACTGAGCCACCCAGGCGCCCCTCTCCTTTTTTCTAACACAAAAGTTAACATATTACATAAACTCTGTTGCATCTTGCTTTTTTTCACCTAAGAGCATATCCTGGAAATCACTTCATATCAGGTCACAGAGATCTTCCTCACTGTCTTTTATGGCTGCATCATACCCCATCGTGTGGATAGACCATGCTTGACTAGTCTCCAGGGGGAGGAAATTAGGTTGTTTCCATTTTTATTGCTCTCATAAATATAATCACAATGAATGATTTTAATTATGTTGCTTCTTTTTTATGTGTCCAAGGGTGTATTAGTTTGCTAGGGCTACCAAAACAAAATACTATAGACTGGGTAGCTGAAACAACAGAAATTTAGTTTTTTATAGTTCTAGAGACTATCCAAAATCAAGGTACCAGCAAGTTTAGTTTCTTCTGAGGCCTCTCTCCTTGGCTTACAGATGGCCACCGGCTTGCTGTGTGCTCACACGGTCTTTCCTTTTATTGCGTATTATCCATGTCCAGATCTCCCTTCTTATAAGAACACCAGTCATATTAGAATAGGGTGCACACCTACAACCTCATTTTGCCTTTATTATCTCTTTAAAAGTCTTATCTGCAAATACAAACATATTCTGAAGTACTGAGCATAAAGACTTCAACATATGAATTTGGGAGGGGACACAATTCAACCTGTAACCAAGAGTAAATGCTAGAATTGTCAAATTCTGCTTCATTGGGTTTACACAATTCGGTACTACCATTAGCAATTAAGCACTTATTTTTAAATTTCTTAAAATACAGCGGAAAGAACTACTGCTTTGCAGTGGGCACACTAAAAGTTTTTCCTTTCATACTGAAGGGTATAGTTTTATTCCTGCTATTCCCACTGCCCCTGCCCAGGATAATCATGTTTGAGTTCCACAAATTCCATTTTATACTGACATTATTTTCCTATTTACCGATTGCATATGAGATACTGGATGTTATAGAAATATCTTTTGTAGCAGACCAGACAGGACTTTGAATTCCTGTGACTCAGTTTTTTTCCCCCTTGAATCTGGATATTGTTTTGCAAAGAATTCGTGCCCAGAAAACTATTCTACAGTAATGATTCTGAGGGTGGGATACTTAAGAAAATGTCTACAAGTGGGCAGAGATCCAAGTTTTCCAGTCTGTGTGAGAAAAAGAGGACTTGAGCGCACTCTACTCTAGAAGAATTTAAGACGAGAAGTGCAGATTGTATTGTCCTTAGGGTATAAGAGAGGAGAAATAAGTGTAGTACTTGACCATTGTGCCTTGCATTGTAGGAGTATCCTGTAAAAATCAATTCTCATTCTAGGGCTATGATATCACAGGGGAGATAGTAACATTGTTAGAGATTTATAGCTATCTTTAGCCTCCGGCATCTTGTTATAACAGGGTTACCTCCCCCAGTGTAGGTAGCCAGTAAGCCATATTCCTTTCCCCTCTGTGAGCCTCCCCTTATCAGAGCTCTCTCTCTAACTGCCCCCTCCTGTGGTCTTCTTTTGATGAATGGTCTTACATTCTGGGCTGTAATTTGCAAGTAGACTCTTATTCCCCAAACAGTTACAAATGTTCTAAATCTCTTTAATCTTTTTTAATTACAAAAGGAAACATCATCGTATATCCTGTTTATATAGTACAGATGTCTATGAAAGTAAAAAGTAAAAGTATTTCCCTGAACCCAGAGATAACAAATTTCCAGGGATAGGAAGAGTTGAGAAACACACTCTCATGCATTGTTGCTGAGTGTATATATTGGTTAACAAGTTGGAGGCTAAATTAGGAGATAATTATCAAGACGTAAATACATGTGGTCTCAGAATTAGCCATTCCACTTTTAGAAGCTTACCCTGCAGATATTAGATTTATTTTCCTATGTGCACAAGTATATATTTACAAAGGTGCTCACTGACCTATCGTTTGCCATAGTAATGATGAAAAAACAATCCAAAAAGAGATTGTATAAACAAACAATGATACTTTCACTCAATGGAATACTATGAAGCTTGTAATTTTCTTTTAAACTGAGATATAGATGTTTACTGATATGTAAAGATGTTCAAGACACAAAATGGGAAAAATGTTAAGCTGTAGGACCTGTATGGAAAGACAGCACGTGGTTGTTTATCACATTTTTGTAATATGCATAGACTTCTTCAGGAAGGATGCAAAACCAATGGCTAACAGTGTTCTTTTCGGCCGTGGAGACTTGGGGTGGGATACTGGAGAACAGAACATTTATTTTTGTTTTGTATTTTTCTTCACATTTTGATTTTTTTTTTCCTGTTAGCATGTGCACGTCTCCTTTTTTAAATGGTACTGGATCAAAAATAGATAGATCAATAGAACAGAATAGCGAGCCAGGAATAAACACACACTTACATGGTCAATTAATCCACAACAAAGGAAGCAGGAATATACAATGTTGAAAAGACAGTCTCTTCAACAAATTGTGCTGGGGAAACTGGACAGCTACATGCAAAAGAATGAAACTGGACCACTTTCTCACACTATACACAAAAAATAAACTCAGAATGGATTAAAGATCTAAATGTGAGACCTGAAACCACAAAACTCATAGAAGAAAACATAGGCAGTAATTTCTCTGACATCAGACATAGAAACATTTTTCTAGATAAGTCTCCTAAGGCAAGGGAAACGAAAGCAAAATTAAGCTATTGGGACTACCCCAAAACAAAGAGCTTTTGCAAAGCAAAGGAAATGATCCACAAAACAAAAAGGCAACCTATTGAATAGGAAAAGATATTTGCAAATGATATATCAAATAAGGAATTAATATCCAAAATATATAGAGAACTCATACAACTCATCACTAAACAAACAAAAAACCCAAATAATCTGATTAAAATGGGCAGAGGACCTGAATAGACATTTTCCCAAAGAAGACATCCAGATGGCCAACAGACACATGAAAAGATGTTCAACATCACCATCAGGGAAAAGCAGACTAAAACCACAATAAACTGTCACTTCATGCCTGTTAGAATGGCTAAAAACCCAAAACACAAGAAATACGAGTGTTGGTGAGGATGTGGAGAAAAAGGAACCCTAGCGCACTGTTGGTGGGAATGGGGATATATTATATATATTACAATATTACTCAACTATAAAAAAGAATCAAATCTTGCCATTTGCTACAACATGGATGGATCTAGAGAGTATTATGCTAAGTGAAATAAGTCGGTCAGAGAAAGGCAAATGCCATTTGATTTCGCACAAATGTGGGATTTTATAAACAAAACAAATGAACAAAGAGAAAAGAGACAAAAAACAGACTCTTAGGGGCGCCTGGGTGGCTCAGTGGGTTAAGCGTCTGCCTTCGGCTCAGGTCATGATTTCGGGGGCCTGGAACTGAACCCTGCATTGGGTCCTTGCTCAGTGGGGAGTCTGCTTCTTCCTCTCCCTCTACCCCTCCCCTGCTTGTGCTCTCTCTCTTTCAAATAATTAAAATCTTTTTAAAAAAATAAACTCTTAAATACAAAGAACAAACTGGTGGCTTCTGTAGGGGAGGTTGGTGGGGGGAATGGGTGAAGTAGGTAAAAGGGATAAAGAGTATGTTTATCTTGAGACTGAGAAATGTGGAGAACTGCTGAATCATTATCTCATACACCTGAAACTAATGTAGCACTGTACATCAATTATATTTCAATTAAAAAAGTAACAAAAGAAAAAATATGTAACTCACCTCTACAGCTCTTCTGGGGGAGAAAAGAAGAAAAACAAAAAAAGAAAAAAATTAAAAAGTATTTTAAATAAGCAATTTCCATGTTCTTGGACATAACTCCTACTTACAGTTGTCTGTTAAGTAAATCATAATGCCTTTATTTCCCACTGTCCCCTGAAAGTTTTCTTTTTTTCCTACATCCTGCCTTTTCCATAACCATTCTACATCATGGAAGAGAATGGTTGAGTTTTGTCTCGGGTATAGTAGAACTGGAAGGGAAAAGAAAAGCAAGTTGGGCTTTGTCTTATGCAATTCTTCATTGTGTTGTAACAACACGTCTGACTTCCCAGGCAATACATCAAGAAACGCTAAAGCAAAAAAGAAAAGAGCAAGAAATTTGAAGTGAGGCACTTGGGATGGAGAAGTGCAGAACATCGTGTTTACTTTCTAAATCCCGGAGACCAGCAAATAGTTTTCTCCTACCAAAATTGCATTACAATTGGAAAATGTGGATGCTTAGTTACTTTGTTATTGGGGAACACTTGACCAGTACTTATTTGAGAAAGATCAGGAATTACTAGAGCTCACTAGACTAAGGCTTTATGAAATAATATCTGACCATCCTGGACCTATAAAATTTTCACAGGCACACAGAGAGAAAAGTATTGGCTAACCCTCATAGCTGGCCAAGATGAAAATCAGACATTGGACGCATTGGAAGGCAGGCCATCAGTACCGTACTCTAATTCACAGCTGTATCTCAGGGTTGCAGCCTATGATGGTTGGCCATGTCATTCCACGGTCCTGACATCTTGTAAAACTATGGCATATGTAAATTAAAATAAAATGAATATTTAATTTCATTTTTAGAATATTTAGGAGTATTTTGCAATTCCCCTGGAGAACTCCTTGGACTGTTGCAAAGCCAGGGCTAGCAATCCCTTGCCAGACCAGGCAACCGGCGTCAACCACTTCTGAGAAGTCAGGAATGGTATGAAATGGCACCAGGATGTGTCACTGTCACTTGTTTGATTTGACTTCCTTAAAGAGGTACCCGAACAGTGTTATTGTGCCAAGATTTCTGGAAACTCTGCATCACCAGTTAAGTGAAAGCAAGGCCCAGGTCCTTCCCTCACCATCCCTTACCAATTCCAGCAGTGGAAAGCCATCTGCTCCCTGGCTAAGCCCAGGACAGCTGAATGCTCTGTGCGACAAGTCACCACTCCTCCTTACCATTCCTGAGTCCCATCCAAATACTGATGTCCCTCTTCGGTCTGCAAGTGACTGAGCGCAGGGGCAGTTTCTGCAGCAGTTGTGGGAAAGCAAAACTAACATCTGCAACCCACTTCAGAGTTTTCAAAGCATTTTTCCCTCATCTCTCCTGTGCTCTTTCTCCTACACAACCGCAAGGAAGAGGGCAACTCAAATATGGTTTTTGTTATGTACTCAACCTGCATCCCTGCTCAGCCTGTCAAATCAGCCTGAAATGTCATTGGTGAATATTTATTTGAGAATTGCCAGAACAATTTTTTTGCTTCACAATAATTAATTAAAATGGAAAACCATTTTCCAGCCTTCCCAAATGAGAGTGTGGCTTCAGATGTTTCAAAATTTGCCCAAACTAGTGCTGACATCGTACACTATTCAATTCAACGAAGCGATTATTTATTAAGCATTCTCTGTGTGCAGGGGGTGTCCCAGGCACCCTCAAGCAAGACTAGCAGGAGGGGTCCATGGAGCACACAGTCAGGAGATGGGATATGAGAGACCCTTTAAAATATGGGAGCACCAGAAGGGGTGCTAACCCCATCTTGGGAGAAGAACATGTCTCGTGCGGCTTGATAATAGCCATCACATCTTCACAGTATGTTAAGGAGAAACATACTGTTTGAATTATGGAGAGTGGTGTGAAAGCATCCTGTCTGGGGAAGGCAGATGAAAGCATGAATATTTACCCCTTGGCTTTGTCTGCGTTCATCATAAGCCCCTCCCTTATCTCATCATGCCCTTGCCTCCTCTGAGCTGCACAGGATATTGGCTCTAAATAGATTCCTGGGAAAGGTCTGAAAATGCTGTGTCATGCCAGGGCGTGGGACACAGTGAGTGAAGGGACCAAGGGCGGACACCAGGACTGGGGGAAAGGGCATCCCCAGAACAGCTGGCTCTGGTTAGCAAAATAGCCATGGCCAGGGACAAACAAGGCCACAGGGCCCAAAACTTGGTAACGATCAGACCACTCGACTGAGATGTTAGTTTTGGGATTCTCTACTCACCGTCCCCCACTTACCCCCCCCCCCCCCACTGATGCTGTCCTCCAGACAGGGTTAGATGCCCCCTCTGGGCCGCCATCAAAGCCCTGGCTCCCTGGTGGCACTCCCTTTCCGTGAGGCAGTCCTCTGTTCACTTGTCACCCCTATTGATCTCTAAGTGTGTGTAGTTCAGGAATTTTCTTTTATGTCCAGTGTCTGCCATTAATGCCTGGTTCAGAGTAACTCTCAGAAAATATTTGTTTCTATTTTTAAAGTTAAAAAACACTGGAAATCCTCAAATTAAAGTAAAACATATGCACACACTTAGTCCCACTGCTTTTTAAAAAAATTACATGAAGATGTAAATGTTCCCCTTTCAGATCCTTCCTTTTTCCTTTGCTAAAAGGGATATATCAATATATACAGTAAATGCTGGTCAAGTGAATTAATAAATCAGTAAACAAATAACTCTAATCAAGTTGAAGAAGCCAAGGGAAGGGATGTCAGAAGTTAAGTCAACAGTCAGAAGGATCATTTTCCCCATCTCAAGATCCTTAAATTCATCACATTTTCACAGTGCCTTCTGCCATGGTTCTGGGCAGTGGGACGTAGGCATCTCTGGAGCCCATCATTTCGTCTAGCACGGAGCTCACAGAGCAGAAAAATAGAAGATATAAGTACTTACTAGTTCAGACTCTCCTTC
The DNA here is from genome assembly GCF_024610735.1 of Ursus americanus. Lineage (NCBI taxonomy): Eukaryota > Metazoa > Chordata > Mammalia > Carnivora > Ursidae > Ursus > Ursus americanus. The sequence continues at coordinate 66,117,693 of NC_142138.1, read as the reverse complement.
TAAGGAGCAGTTTGACCTCAGTCACTTTCCTTCTTTGGATCTTAACTCCCTTATCTGTAAACTGGGGAAACTCATTCCACAAATATTACTAACCATCCACATTCTAAGATTTAGAGATACAGAATAAAACAGACAAAATTCTCTGCTCTCGTGACGCTTACATTCTAGAGGAGGAACAAATAAATTAAGTAGAATATGTTAGATGGTGATAAGGGTTGAGGGCTGGTGAGGAGACCAGTATGCCCCAGGCATAGCAAGGTAAGGGGGAGGCAGTGGGGGAAGACGCCAGAAGGGGAGGCTGGGTTGGAGAATGCAGATCATTTGGGCCTTATAGGTCTTGGTAAGGACTTGGGATTTTTTCCAAAGGACATGTAAAGTCACTGGACGGCTTTGAGCAGAGGGGTGACCGTAAGCTGACATACATTTAATGGGTTGCTCTGGCTGCTGATTAAGAATAGGTCAAAAGGTTTAAGGGCAGAAGCAGGCGGAGAGGGGTTCATACCTTATTCTCTTTAACTTCACCTTTCGGGATGCCTTACTCATGCACATAGCCATGCTTCCTTCACGCAGCTATCTCTCCTAAGGACACCTTGGTCCTCTTTCCAATTCAAAATTCCATTCAGTGCCTCCTTCAAGAGCCGCTCAGTCCGTACCTCGGAGCTGGAAGGGCACTCGGGGAATTTGTTTGCCTTTGCCCTCATCTCCAGATGAGGGAACGGGGGGCCCAGACCCTTAGGAAGCCTGTCCAAGGTCATTTAAAGAGCAAGGAGTAGAGCCAGAACTGCCCCTAAAGTCCGATTCAAAGGAAATGAAAAGGTCTTCTGGATACAAAGACGTTTTCCCTGAAATGCTTTTGCTGCTTGCAGTTTTCCTCATTAACTTGAAGAGTGCAGAGAGCATCTTATTCAGCGTTGTATATACTTGGCACCTGGCGTGGTGCCTGGTACATAACAGACCCCAGTAAGTATTTGCTTAAGTGTAAATAACAGGATGTCAAGCCTTCAAGAGTCTATGTTTATATGTTATTAGCATCATATCTCCCCACCCCACTGCAGCCACTGCCTCACGGTGTTAGATGTCAGACAACTGGAAAGGTCTAAGAATCTATGAGAGCTAAGCCCTGGGTTCTAGGAAATGACGCCTTATTATTTTAACAAAAGGCGTGGCATCAGGATTGAAATGGGATCTTCCTAACACAGTGAAGGTCAGAGCTAGAAACCCCTTCTTTTTCTAGGATAAGGATTCTAGGATAAGAAGCAATTCTAGGATAAGAAGAATAACATAAGCTCGGAAGGGTTGTTCTTCTTCAAGGAAAAAGCAGTCCTGTTCCGTGTGAACTTCGGGGCCCTTGGCATGGAGGTCTTGCGCTTACTGAGGTGGTAACTGACAGTGACCAGGTAATTGCTAAGTGTCGCCAGGGCTGGTGTAGGAGCTGTGCGTGTTGACTGGGAGACAGACCCTAAGAAGTGCATCCTTGTGCTGTCAGTGACCCCATGGACTCACATTGAGTTATCTAGTTGCTAATATTTTTTTTAAATGGGGCACTTGAGTTCACACTACCACGTGCATGCTCTCGAACAGCACCTACCCTGTTGTGTTTTAACAAGTTGACGAGAAATCTTCCCTGCAGTACTCAGCTTCCCCAAGGTGGGATCCACGTCTTTGTCCTCCATGGATCCCAGTACTTTAGACAGTCCCAGGTTATTAGGAGGTGGTCAAGAAGTATGGGAAAGAAGAAGGAAGGAAGGGTGGGAGGTGGGGGGCAGGGAGTAAGGAAAGAATGCCAGCTTTCCAGGTTCTTCTGTCTCTAAGTTTTCAGGATGGGAACTAGGAAACTATAGCCAAGAAAAGAGGGTGATACATGTGGTAACTGTAAGTAGTATCATATGTGGTGCCTATGGTGACACAAGATTGCCTTTTTAGTCCTTTAGTTTTATGGGCATGCAGTAAGCATGCGGTAAAGTTTTCTTGAATGAGTAAATCGTGTGAACAGAGTAATGGCACCTTTGACCAGCAAACTTCATAGTAACGGGTTCCCCCTCTCCCCCAGTTCTTGCTCTACCTCCAGGCTCTCTTCCTGAGCACTACCAAACTGCGCCCCACCCCAGAGACGCATGCGATATTAGAAGACTCGTTATTCCACCTTTCCTTTGAATTTACTATCTAATGATTTCCTCACTAACAATCTGCTCTTCAAGTCAGTCACACTTCAGTTCAATTCCTCCAACACCAGATTATCCAAGACAGTCTCTGGGTCTTCCACACATGAACAGTGTGGAATAATAGTTAATAGTTATAATAATTACTATTAGCACAGTGATTATTAATTATTAATAACATAATAATTAATAGCTATGGAATCATTGAGGTCCCAGCTGGATCATCTATCAAAATGGGAGCATATTTCATCCTATCAGCCAAAGTACCAGGAGATCCTTGGTTAAAAATGAGACCCCTGCACGAGCATAAGCTTGTTGACTTAAGGGCTGGAAGGAACCTTGAGAATCAACCACTCCCATTTTTTTTCAGGGGAAAAGCAGGCTGAGAGGTTAAGGACGTTCCAGCGTCCTTTGCTAGTTATAGCAGAGTCAGAACCGGGTATAAATGCAGTGTTCTTTTCAGTACACCCATTCATTGCCTACTGGAACACAATTTCTTCTCTCGTTTGCCAGTGCTTTAAACCTCCTGATGGAAGTTCATCTTCTTAGATGTAAAACCGATATGGACAGATCCTTGAGATGCTGGCAAACAGAGAGCTTGATGATAAATAGGGAGATGATGCAAGCATGGGGGCTGAATCCAGAAATAAATCATATCTTCACATAGTGGTTTACAGAAATTGCGTTTTGAATAATTTCCATAGAAATTATTTTACCCACCACAGGAATGTTTCTCCCTCCCACAGGGATTTGAACGAACAGAAAGAGAAGCAGAGTGGAGGAAAAGCAGTAATTTAGATTTATATATAAAACATTAGTTGGAACCTAAGTAATAACCCTCAACTAATCAGAATATTTTATGCATTCTGCTTTTTAGTGGAAAGAGCAAACCACAAGAAAGCCGGCATATATCAGAGATTTTTAAAAATGCTTCCAGGGCTTATTTTAGGCTTTAAAAATTTTTCCCCCAATTCCCTGCACTATCTTTAAAATATCCCACTGCACACCTCCCTCTTCCTCCTCACATGTGTTCATTTGTCCATTTAATCAATCTGCCATATTTATTGAGGTCTCCTCTGATGTCCCAAGTAGTCTGCTAGGTCAGAGATGAAAATGCAGTCTTGCCTTCAAATGCAATGCCTGGTTAGAAAGTTATTCTAATAAGATTTAGATTTTTATCATTATTTCTAGTTCTGTAGATGGATAGGACCTCTGTACTGAATATTTCCATTTGGCCTTCCAGATCCACTGTTACCATTTTGCAGCCCGTTCTGGGCTTCTGTGAGATGGGGGGTGGGGGAGAAGGACTGATGTTTATGGACCAGATAAATCATGTTCCTTTGTCCTGAGGGTCAGTGAATGGGAGGAACCAAAAGATCAGATCAGAGAATGGGAGGAGAGGGAGACATGGCTATTGCCCCTATGCCATTACCCTCCTCACCTCATTCCCCACACCTGCCAGGCTGTGGGTGGCTATTGGCTACCTTCCTCTCCCAAGATCACAGCACCTGCTGGATAACCCTCTCCTAGAACTCTTGGGTTAGCAGCTGTTATATAAAGCATTGTGATTGCCAATTGCAAAATAATGTGTATATTTTTGAGAAATAACAAAAGCAATACGATTGGGACCTAAAGCAGCTAGAAAGAATGAAAATGGGTCAGGATACTCTTCTTGCTTACCCTTTGAAAAGCTAGGTGGAGGGGCACGTGGGTGGCTCAGTCCATTAAATATCCAACTCTCGATTCTGGCTCAGGTCATGATCTCAGAGTTGTGAAATTGAGCCCCATGTCAGGCTCCACACTGAGCGTGGAGCCTGCTTATGACTCTTTCTCTTCCTCGCCCTCTGTCCCTCCCCACACTTGTACATGTGCGCTCTCTCTCTCTCTCAAAAAAAAAAAAAGTATGTAGAAAGCCATTTCATGGTCACAGTTGGGTGAGAAAAGTTTCAGATTCCCTGTTTTTCATAAACATGTTTTCATAAACTGTTTTCATAAACTTAACCTGTTTTCATAAACTTAACCCTGCTGTGACAGGATGACAAGTAGGGCCCATTTTATTTGGTGGAGAGCAGCTGCCCGGAGCAGTCTTGGGAAAATTTTGAGGCCCATTCTCAATATTTGCATGTCAGTATCTGCCGTGGACATGGGGTCAGGGCCTGTGCTCTGAAATGTGGATCCTGACTGTAGTACCTATGTCTGCATCTCTAAATGAATCTAATTTGAGAGAAAACAGAAACTAGTTCCTAGAACCACAAGAGTTACAATGTATGTCGTCTGGCCCTATTTTAATTTTTTTGAGTGTAGCTGACACACAATGTGGGTTTCAGGTGTACAACAGAGTGATTGAACTTCTCTATACCATGTTATGCTCACCACAAGTGTAGCTACCATCTGTAACCACACATTATTACGATATCATTGATTATTTGCCCTATGCTCTGCTTTTATTTCCTTGACTCATTCATGCTGTAACTGGAAGCCTAGATTTCCCACTCCCATTTACCCATTTTGCCCATCCCCCACCCTTTCCCCCTCTGGTAACCATCAGTTTGTTATCTGTATTTATAGGTCTGATTCTGCTTTTTGTTTATTCATTTGCTTTTTTAGATTCTACGTGAGTGAAATCATGTGGTATTTGTCTCAGTCTGACTTATTTCACTTAGCATAATACCTTCTCAGGTCCATCCATGCTGTCTCAAATGGCATGATCTCCTTTTTATGGTTGCATAATATTCCTGTGTGTGTGTGTGTGTGTGTGTGTGTGTGTGTACGTGTGCACGTGTGTGTGTGTGTGTGTGTGACATCTTCCTTATCCACTTGTCTATCAGGTGACACTTAGGTTGCTTGCCTATCTTGGCTACTATAAATAATGCTACAATAAACATAGGGGTGCAGATGATCTTTTCAAATTAGTGTTTTCATTTTCTTTGGAGCCCTCCTATTTTTACTCACTTTACAGATACGAAAAAAAGGCACCTGAAGGTTAAATGATTCACTGAGATCAGTAATGGGGCCAGCATACAAATTTTCTCTGAGTTCATGTTCACTTCTACTTATTAAGGACAAAAAGTGAAGAAAATCACAGCTGATGGCAACTGTCAGTGGGTTTTGGAAAGTCCAACAGAATCTAACTGGTTAAGATGGGATTTGACTGAGACAGTGAGGTTAACACTCTCCCTTGTTTCAGAGAGTTCAAGGTATCTTTATGTGTTGTTTTTTTAGAAGGATCAAGATCTAAGCATTGTGTCTCATTTCAGTCATTCCTAGCATCACACCACAGAGATAGAGTGTGGGAAGGGATCGAATGGAGTCTGATTACATAGACGAAATAGAAAGGAGCCTATCTAAAACAACACCAAGAAACTTTGTTGAGACCTAGTTCTTTTTGTAAAACATAAACTCAGAACTGGAAAGCCTGTTCACCCACTATGAAGTAGCTGGGAGCAAAGGGTGATATTTAAAAATAGAATGAGTGTGCACGTAACATACAGATTTTGTCTTCAGGACCATTACCTTCTGGAACAGATACAGCATGCAAACGGAGACAACAAAGTAAAATGCTCTTCTGAAACTTCAACTTGCTAATCTTTAAGCTCCATTTCTTCATGCAACATGTGTCCTAAGACTGAGGGTGAACAATGGGGATAGAGAATACTGAAAGTAGTCTTCTGCATTTCTAGAAAATTATTTTCCCTATTCTGGATCCATACTTATGGGAGCAATTCTCTATCTTCTTTGAAGACCTGTACTCTGATGTTGAAACAACAGTATGGAAAAAAAGGTATAGAGAGAAAATATTAAGTATGAACAGGAGTTCCAGGGCCTGCACCATCCCCATATAATCAGTCCTCTTCCTGGTACCCATGCTAAGGACTCTACAAGTAATGGAGTCATTTCTCTGAAGATCAACACATGCAAATTATCCACTTATGTCTGCTCTCTCCTCACCTTCTCCCACCCGCAACTGTCAAGTGGGAAAGATAGTCCTTAAGGTTAAAAGTTGAATCTGGAAGAAACTATGGCCTTGGCCCTTAATTCTAAGGAAAGTGTGCTCTGAGAAAAATTCTGTTTTGCTACCCATATCACAGGTATCATCTTCCAGGAAAAAAAGTGATAGTAATGCCTCCCTTAAACACCCTAAGCCCCTCCCCCAAAGACCAGATAGGCCTCCAGTTTATTACCCTCCCACAAAGAATATGGTATAATATGCACTTCCCCCAAAACAGCGAGGGAAAGACGGCATCTTTTAATGTTAGAGGTGGAGAGATGAGTACATCAACGCTTTAAAAATCAGCCATTTAGTTGCCTTGACTTGGAAGCATGACACAAATATATGCCTTTGGGTGAAACCTTCCTCTTGGATCAGCCCTAGCCTTATCTACTTCATTTTATAGTGGTGTCACTTAATGTAGAGCCCTTGTCTGGAGATTATAGTTCTTTCTATCCCACTCTTATTCTTTGTGTGCTTTTTGTCAAGGTACTCAGTATCTTTGGATGACTTTCATTGCTCTGAAACAAGGGGCAGAACTAGAATTAAGCCAAAGGAGGGGGGGAGAAAGAAACAATCTCCCAGTCATTACTATGGTTTCACACATACTTTAATGACACTTGGAAGTGACCTCACTCAAAGGTAGACTCTGTCTCACTTTGATTTAGGTCCTTAGAATTGAGTCCAGCATAAGATAGTATGGCCCTATCCCAAATTATGAAGAGAAAGGTTTACTTCCAACTATGGAATCTCTTCCTCTATATTTGAAAAACATATTCAATATAAAGGAAAGGTCAGAGGTGAATGGGTTGTGCTTTAAGTAAGTTTTGAACGTACATGCCATCTAGTCTTTGCAGTCTGCAAAATTCTTCCTTAAGTGAATAAATGTGTAGGGCAACTCTCCATCACCTTGATCAGCATCTAATACCAACCTGACACTTAGAATTAAATTAGAGAAACAAAATTAGATACTTTGAGACTTGAGGGCTGATTATACTACTAGAGCTAAGAGTGGATTTAAACTCTTTCCTTATCCCATTTAAATCTAACTAGATATAAACTCTCCATTACCGAGGAATAAAGGTGTGTCTGCAGAGGTGGAGGTTCCCCTTGATGTTCTTGGACAAGGAAACCTAATCCTTTCTTCTGACACACATGGTTGCAATAGAAAGCGTTCCCCAACTGCCAGTCTGGTTTTAATCTATTGTTTCAAGCAAGATGGGATTTGCAGGGAATGTTAAGAAAAGAGCAAAATTACCAAAACTCACTATAAAAGTGTTGATGAGAAATCAAATTTTAAACAAGTTTTCAAAATTGTAAGCACTAACATCTGTAGACATACAGTGTATACCATACACACTATATAAGTGTTTAATTGTAAGTGTATCTAAAGCCTGCTTTAAGTAAAACATTTCTATCCCATTTTACTTAAGCTCATTGGCTTATCAAATGATCGCAATGTGAAATACTGCCAATACAGTGATGCTTCACTTAAAAACACTGTTGGACAATGCAATATTCCACAAGTGAACTTCTCATGTAACCAAACTATTCCTGCATTATGCAAACTTCTAAAATGTTAATCACTTTGTATGCAAACATTTCAAAAGTACATTTGACAAGTTTTCATTGAAAGATACCCTGAATGACATATTTTCTCCTGAAGATTCAGGATTAACATTTAAAATGCTTGTTAAATTATGCTCATTGTAGTGTACTTCTTAGAAGCGAAGATGGTGAGCTTACACAACGGTGAGCTTTATCAGGATACTTTCTCAATGGCAAATGGTTTCAGAATGCCATTGTAAAAAAGTACAAAAGCAGACGAAACTAGCTTGCTTTAAGTAAGTCTAGCGTCTTTTCTGCTGTCAGCTTTCCCTCCTGGATGTTAAAAACATACAAATCTCTGACGATTAGTTACATATTTTGTCAAAATAAAATTTAGATTTAAAAGATGTGCCTGCTCTGTGCTAGGTGCTGGGGGAAATATAAGAAATACAAAACACAGTCCTTGTCCAAGGAGCAACCTGGCTGGCTGAGTGACACTCAGGAGTCATCAAGTCACCACTGCGATGGGAAATAATTTCTTACTTCTAAGTTTGAAAATAATGTACTTTAAAAAATACAGACACCGAAGTGGTTCCACTTGTGCTCGGACATACCTTCTTCAATGGGAGTATGCCTTGGAAATATCTCCTATGGAAACATTATCAGTCACGTGAGTCTTTGTAGATAAAAGACTAAAATTACTGCTTGAGGAAATAAAGTGGGCAGGACTTTGACAGCTTTCTGCTGTAAACCTTGTTTTATTGCTAGGTTTTATGTTATAATCCAGATGGCTGAGCATGTCAGAAGTCTAACCTTACTAATTCCTAGGGTCATTTAATCTAATTAATAGCTGTAAAAAACTGTATTTTAATGCTTTGCTGTATATATGAGTACAAAATATTTAGGCCATGTGTACAAGGGATACTGTGCATCTTTATAATGATCAATCATCACTTCCACTAGCAAGGCCTCTTAGCTGGGTTTCAGGAAGACCACATTTTTGGGGTTTTAAATATTTTTTTGACTATTTTTAAAAATTTCCATCATCTGCCCACTTCTATTCCACAGACTCTACCTTGTGGTCTCAGAGAGTTCCTTACTTTCAATTACCATCCGTTCTGTAGTTTGGCTCTCTCTCCTGGGTTCCAGACCTACTTAACGGTCATCACATTTGCAACTATTCCACATACCTCAAATTTATGAGACAAAACCAAACTCAACTGATTTGTTTAAGAATAACACTTGATTTTCTTAGGTTTTTGTTTTTGGCTTTCATCCTTCCAATTTCTTCCCTGCTTATTTCTACATTACACCAACTGCGCTTGAATTTCACCAGTACAAAGCACCACTCAAGAGATTTTAATGTATGGTTTTAATTCATAAACTTTGTCTTAACCGGTTAAGATTTCAGTTAGTTTAAGAGTACGGGCATCCTTATTCCATTTATCTCGTACCTCTCCCTGGGGAAATGTGTTAATTTTCAGTATCTGTTCAATAGATAAACACAAGAAAACACATAAAGGAATTCTGACTAATCTTTTCCTGTTATATGTTTACTGATAGGTTCTTTTCTGTCTGGGAGCTTTTTGGGCGCATTAGCAGAAGCAGGAGTACAGTGTTAATTCTTCTCATAATTTAACCCAAAATGCAAACAATTTCTTCTATCAGGTATCTACCTTCTGAAGCCCTCCCTGGACCAGGCTTTAGCGCCACAATTTTAACCACCCTTCTTCCCCTATCTTGGGGTTTGCTTCTTTAACATCTAGAAGAGTGCATCGTTTATCTACCTGCTACGCATTAGGCCGTATAAGATAGGGGTACCTAGCAGACGGTAGGGTTTAACAAAGGTTTGTAGATCGAATGAATTAATGAGGCCACATAAGTCTCAAAGGACCACTTACTGCGCTCTAACAGGATTGGGTAGGCCCCATTCCTAGAGACACTTCTTAAAAGCTGCCTTTGGATGGCCGGAATCCGAAAGGCAATTTACTTTACTTTCTTCCAGTCTACAACGCTGCTACTAATACCCCGGAAAGGGAATCTCCCACCAGGAGGCCCGCACAAAGAGTTGGTCTCCAGGGGAAACACTAGCGCCTAGCCCCACCCCGTTCCTGTCCCCACCTGCTCTGCAAAGACCGGACTCCCGCACGCAGCCGCACAGAGGAACGCCCGGAAGACCAGGGCGCTTACGCAGCAAGCAAAACAGCTGAGACTCAGGGACTGGCTCTCCGGGCAGACGTCACTCAAGTCAATACGGCTCCGCCCCTCTCAAAATGGCGATGCGCTCAATGCTGAAGGCGCGTGGGTGCTGGAGCTTCATCCGGGCACTTCATAAAGGACCCGAAGCTGCTCAGACTCCTCAGGTAACCATAGCTGGCCTTTCTCCCGCCAGCTTGCCATCCCGCTAGGTCCTTCTCGTCTCCTCTCTCTCCACTGGTTTCTTTCCTCCCGTTTCCTCTGGAGAATACCGAGCGGTTTCTCTCTTAAGGTCCACTCTCCTAAGATTCCCTTCCTACTTGGAGCGTGGCGACGTTGCAAGGATGCGCGATGATGTCACGCGCCGGGGTGGGAGGAGCGCCCCTCCGCTTGCCCACTTGGCCTCCGTCTCTTTCCCTGAGAGCTTGGCACCGCGGCTGTTGCCGGGCAACGCGGGAAGCCAAGTCCTGTGTGAAGTAACCCGGCTAGAGCGCCGATCTTTCCTGAGCTGCCTGCCTTCTCGTGGTCCTATTACTATTTCACCCTCCTTTCTGAGGGGCCAGCGGAGAAATTAGAGAGGAGTCTTGTGAGGAATCGGACGATTTAAGTCGGAGCAGCCCCTTGACATCCTCCTCCTGGCAGGGCGGCATTTCAGTGTCAAGTGTCAGTGCGTCTTCCACTCCGGCTCCTCATTCCCCAAGGTAGACCTGCATGGAGCAGGCTCTGTGAGGGAGTTACAGCAAGTTGCCAAAGTGCATCGTTCTGTCCACCTGGCAGCACTGCTGTCACCTTTACCGTGTCGTGCTGGGAGCGTGGACACTGGCTTCCATATTTATAATTTTTATATATGTGTGTGTATGTGTGTATATATATCCCCTTTCACTCAGATATTTACTTCACTCATTCAGACATTTACTAAATGTCTTCTAAGTGCGATCTTGGTGGTAGGCACATTGCTGTACATCTCTTGGGACGTATCTTCAGGGAACTAGGAAGAAACTTGGGATTCTGTGATTATTAGGTGATTTATTGGCATCCTTGCTTATTCGTGGTCAAAATGCATAGGTGTGAGGATTTTGTGTGGTAACTGGTATATTGGAAAGAGCACTAGACTTGAAATTAGGAAATCGAAGATCAAGAGATTTGTTTGCCACTTGCTAGCTTGTGGGACATGGCAAGTCAATCTCACAGGATTTGTTTTCATTAGTAAAATGAGTAGAGGAAGGGTGGGACTGATTAACCCATTAATGTTCCTTCAAGCTTTGGAAAATCTGTGGCTCCATGATTATGAAGCCAAAGTAAAGCAATGAGATTAATTATGAAAACCAAGATTTGAGTTTAACCTGTTTTTCCCCATCATCTCATAAATTAATGTTCTGTTCTTAAGTTTTCCTCATTGATGTGGACCTCCCAAGACTGATTTAAAGATAAAGGAAATACTAGAGAGCTCTTTTTCAACAAAACAGCTACTTAAGCGTTATTTTAAATTTCAGGCAGCAATGTTAGGTAAGAATTGATTTAAAATTAGATAAATCCATTCAATGAAGTTTGAGGGTTTGATTCTGCAGAATCAGAAATGTTTGTTTACTATTTTATAGCTAGTTAATAGCATATTAAAACCTGTGGTACCAAAGTAACTAAACCTTAGATCCAAACTTCCTCTCTTTCCAAACCCAACAGGGGAGGATGTCATGAGAAATAGAAAATCAAAAAGAAAAGGAAAATAAGCTAGAACCCACTAATGACTGCTCAGGGAATTTTAGGGCACTAAATTATTATAAATGCTAAGAAAAATTTCTTAAACCTCTGTTATTGTTTCAGTGGAATTAATGAATATGGTTATCTTAAAATTAATCAACTGCTAATCTAGATAGTTTCAAAATGTAGACCTTCCAGAACAGATTAATGTTTACAAACCCTTAATTTATCATTGAGTATGATAAGAATTAAATGTAAGCTAGAGCATTTCTATTAAAGTATAAATCTACATGTAATTTCCAGTCATTAAATATGATGGTTTGAAAGACTAATGTAGTCTTTTGAAAGACCAACTGAGAAAAGATACAAAATTGTTTTCATAGTGTAATTATAATATTGTTTGTAAATATAAATTTATATAAATATATACACATGAAAAAAAAGACTGGAAGGAAACAACCAGTTTTAACTTTTTTTTGTTTTGCTTTGGTCTTCCTAAATAGTGGATTAAAAGTCACTTAAGTTTTCTTCTTTAAGCTTTCTGTATTTTCCACATGTTCAAAATTGAAGATATATCACTTTTAGACCCAGAATAAAGTGTTAAAGCATAAATCTCCTTATAAATGCTTAGTCAGTAATATCATCTGTGATACTTTAGATCTCTAAAGACCTAAAAAGATACTTGTCCCACAGTGCTGTTATTAAAATGGCCTTAGAAAAGGACTAGAAATTTATGGGTACTTTTCCTGTATGTATCTTCTTTTTCTCTTGAAAAGCTTCCTTTGAAGTCAAAGCGATTTTTGTGAACAGATGCAGAAATATGTGAAGGAAGAATTGGATTCTTAAACCAGATGCATTCGACATTTTTATGATATCTCATAACCTTTGTAGAAAACAAAAATTATTTTGCAAGAGTATAGTCTAATAGAAAAAATATTTTTATCCTATGGATGATTCTATCAAAAACTAAGAAATAACCAAGTTGCTTGTTACTAGTTTGGTTACTCAGTTACTCCCTGAGGTGAGAGGCAAAAGTGGGTGAGCCAAAGCAGTGCTGTGTTGGAAACTATGACTGATAAAGTATTATGATTCCTAGGTTGTTTTAATGTTTTCTTTAAAAAACAAAATCTTGAGTAATAAGGTTGGCATTGAGGACCTTGAGTTATCTCAAAGGTAGGCTTTTGCCCCTCGAGGCTAGAGATAGATTCAAGTTTAAAATAAAAATTAGAGAGAAACCAGGAATAACAGTGTTTCTAAGCCATACTCATTGTGAGCTGTCTCCAATTTATGTGAAAGCGGTTTATTTTGCCAGGTGTTACCTCACAAAAAACTGTTGACGTTTGACAAGATGAGAGTAGTCACAGAGTCAGAGGAATGAAGATTTGACATGCTACGTTTAAATATTGATGGCATTAGGTAAATTTAAGTCTGTCATCGTTGGCCAAACACAGAATCCACACTTCTTGAAGCCCTAACTTATGGTGTTGTACCAAGAGTGAAATATTGATGGTTAGTAGACTTTTGCAAGAATTATTTGTAATCATTCAGTGTAAAATGTCCACATTTTGTTGCAGTTGAACAGCACACTTTGCTGTTAGCTGTCCCAAGCCGGGTGTGGCCAGTATTAACGGACTGTTCCCAATGTTAATGGCTACCAAGTTTAGCCATTAGATGAAGGACTCAAGCCTGCAAAAAAAAAAAAAAAAAAAAAAAAAAAAAGGCAATGTGTTAAATTATTGTTCTTGTATTCGGTTCTCATGACTAGGCTTTTCAAACAATTGCTTTTTTTTTTTTTTAACTTTTTTTCTTTTAAAATAATTTCAGATTTACCAAGTTGCAAAATTAGTACATAGTCTTCCTGTACATCCTTCACCACGCTTCCTTTTACATAATCATAATACAATGATCAAAGCCAAGAAATAAATTTGGTACAATACTAGCTAAAAACCCATTTCAAATTTCACCAGTTTTTCCACTAGTCTCTTACTGGTCCGGGGTCAAATCCAGGATCCCCTGTTGCATTTAGCTGTCATGTCTCCTCCAATTTATGGCACTTCCTCAGTCTTTAATGACCTTGGCACTTTTGAAGAGGATTGGTTAATTATTTACTAGAATGTCTCTCAATTTGGGTTTGTCTGGTGTTTTCTCACGATTACGTTATGGATTTTGGCAAGAATACCATCAAAGAGAGACTATTCATAACAAGGCTTTAAGGCAGGTATTAGCACCTTATTTTAAATCATGAGGAAACTGATTTTAGTTAAGTAACTTGCCTAAAATCACAGCGCTAATTAATTGTGGAATTAGGATGGTAAAATTTACTATTGGGATTTCATTCCCTATTTTGCAATAAGTATTTGTTGTTGTAGGTTTCTGTGATCTTAATGACATTAAAGTGGGGTAGTGTTCCCAGTGACTTTTCCCTTAGCTTGTCTCTCTCTGCTCTGTATTGTGCCTCCAACTCGCAACAAGAGCTAATCAGCATGGAGGGCTATCAGGAGCATCTGTAGCCATCATTTTGCAAGATAATAACTGGGCTGGTTTGATGGGACTACTTCATCTCTGTGCTTTTCTTAGAGGGTGTTGCATGGACCCACTTGAACACCCCTTTTAAGTTCAATCAGCCTAGGAGTCCATTCACTTAAAATCTTCTTTAGATTGGTTTTCCTTGCAAACTGACTTAGCTTATTAGAAATAATAATTTTTAAAACTTTATTTGAATAGATAATGGAAATTACTGATGGTAACTGATGAAAATATAGAGGAGGAACAGTAAGTGGATGCTGAGGATTTTTGCTAGTAACTGTTCTGGCATCCACGGCCAGGAAATGCTAGCAGCAGTAAGGCTGCTCCCTGAGATCCTTTCTCAGTCTGTCTGTTGCATGGCTGCAGGTTACAGAAGTGTCTGCAGAGGCTTACACAAATATATATATTTAAGCCTATATCCGTACATAATCCTGTCTTTCAGAAAAGGAATGCACATTTAGCTAGCATCTTCTATATGCTAAGGCCCTGTGCAATGTGCTATACACACTTTTATCTTATTTTCTTCTCACAACAATCCTGTAAATATTATTCTACCCATTTTATAAAAGAGGAAGCTAAGGCTCTGAAGGATTAGGTAACTTTCCCGAGTCAGAGCTAGTAAATGGCAGTACCGAGATTCAAATTCAGCCTCGTCTGTGCTTTTTCCACCTGACCAGTAGTATTCTCTTACCAAATAAAATCTTGTATCAGTCCCTGTTAGATAAAACATAAAAGCAGAACTTTTCTGATTTCAGGAGTAGAGGGGTAGCTAGAGCCCTGTTGCTTGACCTCATCGCCCCCACCGCCCTACCACCCTCCCTCCACACACGAAACAGCGGCCCCAGAGATGGTGCCACACAATCTTAAATAAGCTGCACAAGCACTGAAGATATTGGTAGTCAGTTTTCCTTCTTTCCTTCTTTCTTTCTAAACACAGCTTACTTCTGCATAATATGCTGATCTTTGTGCGCAAAGAAGTTTCTCTGGATTCCCTTAGTCATTATTATAACTAACCCAGCCTCTAGCCTCCTCATAAAGCACACTTATCCAGTTCTGCTCTTGATTCCATTCTACCACTACCTCTCAGGGTTCAGGAATTTCTCTTTTAGAGACTGCAACATGAGGCCTGGGGCTTCTTCTTGAATTTCCACAGGAGCAGTTTACTCATAGAGGGTGGAAGCTGTTCTGCCCGTGCGAGACGCTAGATGCGGAGAGAGAATTTATAGGCACAGAGGTGCAACATTGACTCCAGCTTGACTTAATTTAACTCTGCTCGAGCATTTACAGTTTTCTCTATATATCATCTCTTAGCAATACCGTATCTTTTATTCCCAGGAGGAGGCATAACACTTTTTCTTAACTTCCCAGCTTACTGAATGAGTCAAGGTCATATCAAGGTCTTCACAGCACCCTGACATCTAAGTTCTATTGGGCCTCTAGCCATTTATCAAAAATCATCTACAGCCTTCTTTTTCCATGGCACGCAGTCATCCTGGCATCTATTGAACCTACTTCTGGTTGGCTAAGGAACTGCCTTTTGACTGCCCCCTTTGTCTCCTAAAAGGCAAAGTTAAGTCACCCTGATTTCTAATCATTGGAGATTCTCACAATTTCTGCTTCTCAATCCCTTGCCCTCTCGGCCAGGACACCAGCCAGCATGCAGGGCTGTCAGTTTCTCCTTTTCATTCCTGGTCTGCTGATCTGGCTGTGACTCACTATAGGGCGGGGCAAGTCCACTGTGGGTAGAGCCCTGAATGAATGACCCTGGTTCCATTGCTTCTTATCCCAGGTTTTTAGGATGATAGTTGTAGATTTTTCATTAAGGTATTTGAGAGCATAAAATAAAATGATAAATCTCACCTTGCAAAACATTTTCAAGTGGAATCTATTATTTCCTATAATATCCTGTTCTAATACACCACTTTTTAGTCTGCAAAATGCTTCACATATTCTTTTAATCTTGATTGCAGCATACCAAGTTTCACTATTTAGTCATCTAAAATTTTGACTCACTGATTAAATTCTCATTGTGTCTTCCAATTTTTTTTAACCAGTTGTAATGATGATGAATCTAAGTAAATATCGGTATTCCTTAAAGTTTTAGTTCAGTGGATGTTATTTTCATATTTGTATTGAAATCATTTAGTGTTATTATAGACACAATAGTTATTATAAGCACAATTATGATGGAGGAGGTGATACTAGCACATATTTATGCTTACCATGTACCAAGCAAGGTTTTAAGCACTTGACATGCATTAGCTTATTTAATCCTCACAACCCAATGAGGTTTGTGCTAATATGAACCCCATTTTGTCGATGAGAATAGTAAGAGGTTAAATGACTCACCCAAGATCACATAGCTAGCAAATGTTAGAGCCCAGATATAAACCCTGGTAGCTTAATTCCAAAGTCTGTACCCTAACTGTAATAAAATGCCATTAAACAACTCAACCCATGATAATATGCAGATAACTGCCTTGTAACTTTTAAATTCGTTCTATGAAAGCCACTTATATATCTTGCCATGGTGACACGCAGAGTAGAAATTATAAATCATCCTTTGTTGTCACTGTTCCTATACTCTTGTTTGGCTCGATGAATTATGAAGAAGGAGCAAAGCTGTCTTGTAAATTTATCTCCATGTCTCTATTTGGCTACTGCCACTAGGATTACCATGTGTAAAATAAGGGCTTTAAACACATGAGTCCCAAGGTACATGTAGGAAGTTCTGTTTACACACAGTCGATAGCTAAAAGGTCAACCTGTGCACAGCCCTGCAGGCAGAGGGGAGGTGGTGAGTGCTGGAGCTGATGGATGACCAAGGGACCACTATCTAGGGTCTAGTTGGGATTTATGTCAAGAGTACTTTCTTCAAAAGTAGCAGAGGTGCAAAGTGGGAAAATGGGAGAGATGAAAGTAATTAGTGTTGTGGGCCATTTCTGCAAGTGATAAGTGAGAATTTTATGCTAAAGGATCCTCATTCCAAGGAGCTTTTAAAGGGGTCTCTAATTCAGTAATTGAATTAAAGTGAATTGTTTCCTGTTAGTACATCAATTAGGATGCTGTTGAGGTTTTAAAATGAGCAACGTTGAACAGAATTTGTTTTATACACCCAAGGGCTCCTCATGACCTTTTCCTAATATTCCCCATGAACAAAGACTGCATGGTCCATTCTATTTTATAGTTATTCAGGCCCAAACTTTACTCACTATGTTACCTTGGGCCCCTTTTGGGAAGTGGGAGAATGGAGAAGGGATATGGAGCTGTTTACTCAAATCCCTGATTTGGATTCCTGCCCTCCCATGGGGAGAATGGGCTAAGCAGCCAGTTCATAAATTTGCTGGAAGACAGGAGAGGTCTCTTGAGCAGGGGCTAAGTGTGCAGGATGAGGGTGGAGTCCCAAGGGAGATGTTAAGGACCAGACTATGTGGAGCCCTTGCCAGTTCTGGGGAGAGAGCCAGGTTGGCCCTCCGTGGATACTAGTTACCTGGCTGTCTTGGTTGTGAAGGAAGATCCTTCTCTGCAGGCAGGCAACTTTGGCTTTCCCAATGGCTGGCAACTTTCCAGCCACCCCCATGCCACCAAGCTGTGAAACTCAGTAACCTAGAGAAGCAAGTGTCTAGAGAATAAGCAGTCACAGGAACATTATACTTGTCATTTTAAGGTTTACTGGTCCCTTCCTAAGAGGAAGTGTGATAAAGCAGAAGGTACGTGACTCTTGGGATCAGTTAGGCCTGGTTGTACCAGCTGTGTGATGCCAGGCAGGTTATCTGACCTCCCTAACTTTAGTTTTCTCATCTGTCAGGTATTCATAATAATGCCTTGTAGAAATATGTGGATTCGAGATCCTGCCATACACACACACACACACACACACACACACACACACACACACACACACATATATATATATATATAGCACTTCCCAAAAGTCCTTTTGCCAGTGCATAAAACCTAGTGGGTCCTTCATGCTGGATGATGATTATTTCTTAAATTACATATAATTCTACTCAGTGAACTTTCTCTCCTCTACCCTTATCTGTCTTAATAATTCTTTGATTCCCCCATCACCACACTTTTCTACCCTTCCATCTCCTCCTCCCCAAAATCAGTCTTATCAGAATAATCCTCTTAAAGCAGCAGTCTAATTATGGTTTTCCCCTTGATCAGCAACCTTTGGGGGCCTCTAATGAAATTTAGTCCCCTTAGAGCTTCACATCAAGACTTTCCACAGTCTAGATCCAAAACACTTTTCTAGGCCATTGCTGTCTTACATGGATCTTTTGCCTTGGTGTTCATAGAATTTCCAAGTTCGCTCAGAGCTCTTCCCTTTTACTTCTTTGTTAATGCCACTGTCTCTTCTTGGAAAGGCATTTCTTCCCATTCTTATTTGTCTGTATTCCACCATTTTAAAAAAATGAAACAAAAACACACAATTCCGGACTTCAAGTTCTATTACAAAGCTATAGTGATCAAAATAGTATGGTACTGGCACAAAAATGGACACGTAGATCAACGGAACAGAATAGAAATGAATCCACAAAGTATAGTCACTTAATCTTTGACAAAGCAGGAAAGAATATCCAATGGAAAAAAGACCATCTCTTCAACAAATGGTGCTCAGAGAACTGGACAGCAACATGTTTTAAGAAAGAAAGAAAGAAAGAAAGAAAGAAAGAAAGAAAGAAAGAAAGAAAGAAAGGGAGAGAGAAAGAGAGAAAGAGAGAAAGAGAGAAAGAGAGAAAGAAAGAAAGAAAGAAAGAAAGAAACTGGACCACTTTCTTACACCATACACAAAAATAAATTAAAAATGGATTAAAGAGCTAAATGTGAGACCTGAAACCATAAAAATCCTAGAGGAGGACACAGGCTGTAACCTCTTTGAGACTGGATGTAGCAACTTTTTTCTAGATATGTCTCCTGAGGCAAGGGAAACAAAAGCAAAAATAAACTATTGGGACTTCATCAAAATAAAAAAGTTCTGCGCAGCAAAGGCAACAATCAACAAAACTGAAAGGCAGCCTATGGAATGGGAGAAGATATTTCCAAATGGCATTTCTGATAAAGAGTTAGTATCCAAAATATATAAAGAATTTATCAAATTCAATACCCAAAAAATAATCCAATTAAAAAATGGGCAGAAGACATGAATAGACGTTTTTCCAAAGAATGCATACAGATGGCCAACAAACACATGAAAAGATATTCAACATCATTGATCATCAGGGAAATACAAATCAAAACTACGATGAGATATCACTTCATACCTGTCAGAATGGCTGAAATCAGCAACACAAAAAACAGGTTTTGGTAAGGATATAGAGAAAGGAGAACCCTATTGACTGTTGGTGGGAATCCAAACTGGTGCAGCCACTGTGGAAACCAGTATGGAGGTGCCTCAAAAAGTTAAAAATAAAACTATACTATGACCAGCAATTGCACTACTAGGTATTTACCCAAAGAATACAAAAACATTAATTCAAAGGGATTCATGCACCCCGATGTTTATAGCAGCATTATCTTCAATAGCCAAATTATGGAAACAGCCCAAGTGTCCATCAACTGATGAATGGATAAAGAAGAAGTGATATATATGGAATATATATATATATATATATATATATATATATTACTCAATCTTCAAAAAGAATGCAATGACATGGATGGAGCTAGAGTGTATTATGCTAAGCAAAATAAGTCAGTCAGAGAAAGACAAAGATATGATTTCACTCATATGTGGAATTTAAGAAACAAAACAAACGAGAAAAGGGGGGAAAAGAGAGAGAGAGAGAAAGGCAAACCAAGAAACAGACTCTTAACTATAGAGAAAACTGATGTTTACTGGCAGGGGGTGGCGAGTTAGGGGGGTTGGTGGGGGAGATGGGTGAAATAGACGATGGGGATTAAGGAATGCACTTGTCATGATGAGCACCAGGTGATGTATGGAAGTGTTGAATCACTATATTTTACATCTGAAACTAATATTACCCTGTATGTTAGCTAACTGGAATTTGCAACAACAACAACAACAACAGAACTTCTCTATTGGTTCCAGAAAACTTTGTTCTGAAGTTGGCAATGATTGTTCCCATTTTGAAGTTTTATAGGATTTTGTACCTTCCCTACAGAAATTAACACATCCTTATATTCGGTCTCTGTTTATAGGTACTTGCTTTAGGACAGATGGAGAGTGTGCTTTTTTTTTTTTTTAGACCTTTTATGAACACTCCAGCAGGAAATGGCTTATAATTAATACCAGGGTTCCACAGGTGCAGCCTTAGGCGGCCACTCAGCAGGCAGATCTTACCAGAAGTATGTTCATGGAGACCTCCAGCAGTCATAAAAGCTGGGGAGGGAAGGATTCTTCCTGTTGTGCCTCGGCTATGATAACTATATGTGTGAGAAAATGAGTTATTACTTAAATTTTTGGCATAATAATTCCTGTAACAGAAAGAGCTCAATAAGTATTTGAGTGAATGAATTCAGTGAAAAGTAAAGCCAAGGAGGTAAGATAAGAGAAAATGCGTACCATTGGCATTTAGCATATTGTTGAATTTAAACTGTACGTTTTTATGTATCTAATTTTAGAAGATGTTCAGTGTTTGCTGCAGTTCATAAATGACCTGGTAATTGTCCTAAGTATCCAGATATTTATAAGTGATTGGAAGATAATGCCAATTTTATTTCAGTGATTTTCCAAGAAGGCTGTAATTTCCAAGTTGTTGCTATAATGGACTTTTATTGCTACTCTAGCTCTAACTTTATTTTTCAAAGGCATAACCTCTTATACTTCAGTTTGCTACTTCTACATATCATTAAAGTTTGTTACCTCTGTGTATAGGAAAGTATAGACATACTCAGGATTAAGATGAGAAGATTTTATTTTGAGCATAGTTTTGCCTCAGAATACTGTCTGGTTCAGTAAATGTGCTATATTATTTATACAACAACTGATGTTGTGTTTTCTAATATTATAAATCAAGGATTCATGCAGCTCGTGAAGGAAATAAAAAGCTCTTTTATTGTATTAACATTGCCTTTTCTCTTAATTGTCCATCTTAAGTCCCTTGAAAACAACCTGTCAGACTGTGCCTAGTACCTTTGCTCTATTGATCTTGGTATGCCCTACATAGATTAATAGCCTTAGGTCCCACTGCACTGTTACAGTGTGTAGACAGTGAGGCCATTTGTAAGCATACAATTTAATGCTGTTCCATTTTTCTGTGCACTGTGGTAAGAGGAGAGCAGTGTGATTCAAGCAGATTTTAATCTCTATTACAAAGAGCTAATATTTTCTTCTTTTTAAAGTGGCCAGTGGTATTTTAGTAGTCGATAAGGAAAGTTTTATTGTTATATTTGTTACCAATTTTTCCTTTACATATTTAATAAAACCTTAAATCAACCCAGCATAATCATAGAACTGTCACAGAATGTCATGTCTGTTAAAAGGATTGCAGCATCTTCCAGATAAGTCTGTGACTACAGTGGCCAGACATCTTATTAAATCAGGGACCAGTTATACCCATAAATCTTTAAAATGTCTTGCAAATTCCAATGTTTCAGCCTCCATATGACATCTCCCACATTGTTTTTCACATTCTAAAATGGAAGAGAGATTCTGTAGCAGACCATGTGTCCTTAATTTTGATTGGGAATATATTAACATATCTATGACTCAACTAGAGATACAGCTTATGCTCTAGTCTTATTTTTCTGTCTAAATAGCAGACTTTGGAGTCAGACTTCCATGATACCTGTCTTCTTGAAAGCAAAATCCCCACCTTTAGATTTGGAGATAGGGTCATCCAGCTTCCATTTGGACCACATGTTAGGAGGGCTTGGGAGAGAAAGTAGTGAATCTTCAAAAAGGAGTAACAAAGCTGTGACTACTGATAAGATTACTGCCAGCTGAATAGCACTTAAATTTGTGTCTTCTTTAGCGAGATCATCAAGAAAAGCGTGCAAAGTGGGAAAAATAATTTTTAAAAATCAAGGGTTTTTAACCCTCTGTAGGCTGAATTCTAGGAGAGAGCCCAGAGTTGATGAATCTGAAAAAGAGACAAAGATGGGAGAAGAGTTACTGGAGTGTGTGTGGATCTAGGGATTTCGAGGGGTTAGAGGATTTCAGACTCAGTGAAGAGCAAGATAGTGGTGTGGTATAAGGACTAAAAATTATCTGCTGGCATGTACAATTGGAATGTCACTAAAGATGTAAGCAGCTACAGCTTTAGAAGAGTTATTGGTGCAGAAGATTAATTACAGTGAGACAGAGGCGAGGAAGTGAGGATTGTTGTTTTGAGGAGCCTGAGTGAGAAGGAAGTGTCAGAGAAGAGGAAGAGAGCTATAAAGAATGGTCTGACCAAGCAAAGTTTTTGGTGGTGGGGTCTTTGAAGATGGAAGCGACTTGAGTGTGATTAAAGGAGCCAGTGAAGAGGGAGAGGTTGAAGATACAGGAGAGAGATGGAAAGAAACAGAAGAAATGCAATCCAGAGCAAATGATTAAACATTAGGAGAGAGAGATCAGCCCTGAGACTGGAGGAAAGATGACTGTGTGTCTAGATCAGTTTGCTGGGAATGGGATGGGAAATCAGGGACTCCGAAATCTGTTGGGTATAATTCTCTCAGGGGCTTACCTGAGGATATGAGATAGGTTAGTGGTTTAGTGTATGGACTCTAAAGTCTAACTGGGTTCAAATCCAAGTTCTTCCACTTGATAACTAGATGTCCTTGGGCAAGTTACTGAACCTCTCTATCTCATTTTCTTCATCTTCATCTTCATCAAGGTGAATTAAAAGTTAAAAGCTTCATATGGACTACGAGAAACAAACTGAGGGCCTCAGAGGGGAGGGGGGCGGGGGAATGGGATAGACCGGTGATGGGTAGTAAGGAGGGCACGTATTGCATGGTGCACTGGGTGTTATACGCAACTAATGAATCATCAAACTTTACATCGGAAACCGGGGATGTACTGTATGGTGACTAACATAATAAAAAAACATTAAAAAAAATAAAATAAAAGCTGTTAAAAATAAAAAAAAATAAAAAGTTAAAAGCTTCAGTTCTGTGGTCAGACTTGTCAGGGTTCAGAGCTGGTAGGCTCCACCACTTTAGTCCCTAACTAGCATTATGTGCTTGGCAAGTCACTTAATCTTTCTGTGTCTTAACCTCTTCATCTGTAAAACAGAGACAATAATAGTATCTACCTCAGAGGACTGCTGTGAGGATTAAATGAGTTAATATTTATAAGTGTCTAGAACAGTACCAGGCATATGGTGAGGGCTATGTAAGTTTAAAAAAAAGGATTCAATAAGCAGTGTTGAGAGTTGAGAGCCTAAATGAGATAAGAAACCATAAATTAGATTTATAGGTAAATTCTGCATTGCTTTGAGATTTTTCACCAAAAGTGCTTAGCCACCAGGGTGTGTAAATGAAGAACAAACTCTCTAGCCTTGATCCAGGATTGGCCTTTTATGTGGCTGTTGAGACTTAGTAGCAAGAGCAGTTAGGGTTGCAAATGAGAGCAGAGTCCAGATGATTGACCTTGGAGCCAGGCTAGGTAGGGAAGAGGAGGGGACAAGTAGGGACCGCTGCACCAGGGAGGAAAAATGGGAAAATCAGAGGCTCTGATTCCTAAATGAACTTTGGGAGTAGGTATAGTGGAAATAAAAGCAGGAAGAGTTGAAAACTGGAAGGTTTCAGACTGAGTGGAATATTGACATTTATGATTACAAAAATGGAGGAATCATGGTGATGATAAGGTCCAGTAGCTGACCATGGGAATAGGTGGTTGACTTTGGAGAGACCAAACAAGTATATTGAATGCTGGTGTATTGCAGGTGTAGTGTACCTGATCCTTGAACTCTCTTGTATAATGGAAGTTAGGGAAGAAAGAGTGCCAGCTTCCCAAGCCTTTAATTGATGTAGGAGAGTTTTTAAGAGGTGGGAACATAACAATGAAGGGCTGGATACATGTAAATAATTATTCTTCTCCAATTTTTGTAGCCATGTAAGACATTTTGGACTATTTATGCCCAATGTCTCCTGAACCATTAAAAGACTGTTCAGTGGAATATTTGGATTTGTCACCTGGTAAACTGTATCCACATCTCTAATTCATGGAAGTAAAAAGTCATGAATATTTTATTTCTATTGATGTGGTCAACAAATATTGAACACTTAAAATGTGCAAGGTGGTAGAGATAAACCATTGAAGAACATAGACAAAAATCTTACATTTCAGAGACAGAAACAAATAATAAAAAAGTAATTAAAATATATAATATGTTAGATGATAATAAGCGATGGAAAAAAAGCAGAGACAGGAAATGGTAAGTACAGTTGGAGATTAGGTGGTCGGTGAAGGCTTCCAAAAGGGTGACATTTGAGGAAAGACTTGAAGGTGGTAAGAACATGTACAAAGTGGATATCTGGGGGAAGAGCATGCCAGGTGGAGCAAACAAGAATGGAAATGGGCTAATCTGGCATGTTTGAAGACCAACAAGGAGACTAATGTGGCTGAAGAAGAATGAGCATTTTCTTTGTTTAGCAAATATTATGTAGTACTTAGTATGTGTTGGATACTTCTCTAAATACTTTGCAAATATTAAGTCATGTAATTCTTATAACAACCCTATATAAACCCAGTGCTAGTGCTGACAGATGAGGATCTATAAAATAGATGTTAAGTAACTTGTCACAGGAGCAACAAAATGCACATAGCTAAAAAGGGGAGGTAGTGAGGGTTCTAACTTTGGGTTGAATATGCCCCAAATAGTAGTAGGACATGAAGTCAGATAGCTAATAGAAAGGTGGAAGTGGGGGTTCAATTGTATAGAACCTCAGAAGCAACTGTGAAGACTGTCTTTTACATGAGTTGTTGGAAAGCCTTCGGAGGACTTGGTTTAGGGGAGTGATATGATCTGATGAAGGTTCTAGAGCTTACTCTCACTTTTATGTTAAAAATAGAATGCGGAGGAGCAAGGATAGAAGCAAGGAGACCAGTTAGGAAGCTAGTACAAGATCCAAGCAAGAGACAGTGGTGGTCGGACTTGGATGAGTAGTAAAAATGGTTTCATGAGAAGTGGTCAGATTCTGGATATTTATTTTGAAGGAGATAAAGCCAATAAGATTTTCTGATTAGATGTAGGATGAAAGGAAGAAAAGAGTCAAGACCGATGGCTTTTGGCTAGAGCAAGTGGAAGAATGAATTTGCCACTTACTGAGATGGTAAAGACTGTGAGAAGAACAAGTCTTTGGGGGGGCAGATGAGGAGTTGAGTTTTTGAGATGTGGAATTTAGATGCATAGGGAACATCTAAGTGGAGATGTCAGGCAAACACTTAGATTCATGAGACCAAAGCTGAAGGGTCAGGTCTAGATGGAGCTATAAATCTGTGAAGTTTTGGTATAGAGACTGGGTGCTTAAAGCTGTGAGACTGGGTGTGATCACTTAGGTGGTGTTTGTAGAAAGAGAAGAGTCCAAGTACTAAGCCTGTGGGCATTTCAACATTAAGAGATTAGGATGATGAGAAGAACCAGCCAAGACAATAGTAGCCAGATTAGGAGAAGGAAAAGTAGAAAAAGGTGACATCCAGGAGCCAAATGAGGAAAACGTTTCATAGACCAATGCACGTGCATGTGTGCACGCACGCACACTCAAGTCCATGCACACACCCACGCACACACCACATATCATCTATGTATTTGGAGTGACGGAGTACCAGTCACTTTTCTTTACTGATTACCATAGTCTCTACTTGCAGGCAAATTTAATTAGAAAACCAGATTATTAAATAAGGTAGTTTGATAGGTGGGGAATCAAAACCAGGAGATTTCATTAGATCACCTTATTGGCTAGTGTAATCCAGTTGAAGAACCCAAAGCTTCATCTGCATTATGGGACATACCTGCTCCTTGGGCAACATATTTTTGGTCTGTTTCACAGCACCATTTCCCTTGGACAACTCTTTAAAACACATGGCCAAGGTTTTCCCAACAGAGTGCTTTTCTAAGCTGCTACCCTCCAGGAGACATATTCTTTCTTTAGATATGTTAATGTACCTCATCTTGTTTCTATTAAGTCTTGTCCTCAGAGTTCTTATACTTTTTGGGTTGGTGGGGGGAGGTTACTATTTCCTTTGATTAAAATGTGGACCTTCTACCAAGAAAAATATGTATATAAATTCTCAGAACTTTATGTGCAATTTCAGAAGTCCATAAACCATGGTTAAGAACTCCTTTAACCCACAAAAGGTAATCTATTTCTTTCAAATATTGAGCCTTCTTCCTCATTGCCTTCTCTGCTGCTAACCAGTTACAAAGCTGATCTTATGATCAAGATTGGATTTTTATGTGCAGTTGGTTTATAATGAAGTATTTGTGGTACTTCAATACGTAAAACCTCTTGTCTGGAGAGTGAAATAGACTTTCATACCTATTCCTTTCTGCATAAATGGCTTCATAAATGAACTTCTAGTGTATGCGGTAACAAATATTTAAGGGTCACGCTAGCCAATTCTGCAATTCTTTCTTTAGTAGGGGTGTGAGAATCTTACTATAAGAAGCTGCTGATTACATATATATATATATATTTTATTAAAGTTTTGGAGGAAATAGAGCAAGATTGAAAATATTTACTCGAAGGGCAGGGGAAAAAAAAAAAAAGATGCCCGGAATATTAAGAACAACACTCATCTGAACTTCACAGAAAGTGTCATGAGGGTGTCAATGATTAGAACTGATCAGATATTTGGCTGTCCTTTTCAGCCAGAAGATGGATTTGAACCAGATTACCACAACCATGGTTTAGTTTTGAAGAGAGAGAGAGAGGAAAAAAAAGCCAATTATTTGTCTCTTTGTTCAAAGGCTTTTTTTTTTTTTTTTTTGGTATCATAGATCTCTGAACAGCTAGTAGAGAATCCAGCCTTTCACATCCATTAAGGTTAGCTCTGAAACTGTTGAATTTGATCTCTTCCATTTGCCATCTGGATACAGTAGAGAAAAAGCTATTCTGCATTGGGTTGCTGGACACCATCCAGAAAATAATATGTCAGGGGCATCAAAGGCTTGAGGCACTTGGTCCAGTCTGTCTAATGATCACAGGCAGGGTCTGCTCTCCAGTTTTGTAGAATGTTTTATTTTTGCAGTGACAATATATATCCCAGTAAAATAGATCACAAGGATTACTGCCAACCTGTCAGAGCTAGGATTCTTCCATCATAGACTTCAAAAAAGGACCAGATTTTAATTGGGCAAAGCTCGATTTCCAAAATTGAGGAAGCTCCATCTCATCCCAGTCTATCTCCCTTTTCTTAGGGAGGGCACTTCATGCAACGAGGGTTTTAATTCATAGATTGTTTCATCCCACACCCAAATGCCAAACTTAATGTCTCCTTAAAATCGACCTCATTTAAAGTTGTATTCCTTATTCTCTTTATAAGTGGGCCCAGTATTGGCCAGCTAATGACCATATTGGCGGCTTTCCAGGAATCTGACAACCACATCACATTATTCACACCAACTGGAGCCAATTGTGGCCGGATTTTTTTCTTTTTATTCTGTTATTTAAAAATGTGAATAGGAAGCAACAGCAAGCAATGGCATGTCATTCGGTCTCCTCTGGGACTGGGGAGGAGCCTTGCATAATAGGACCTGTAATATCAGGGAGCATATGGCTATGTTTTAAGGTAGCTGGAGGCCATCTAACTCTAAGCGCTGATAAAGCAAGCTTTGGTTTGAATCGTTGAAGGGTGTACTTAGGGATGAATTTATAACTTGTGCAATAGGTAAAAATTGTAGGACAACTGCCATTTTGTCTCTTACCCAGGGAAGAGATGGCAGGAAGAGTTGCCAAACCCTAAGCACAGACATGACTTTTCCTTGTGGACGGAAATGGTCCCCCACGCTGCACCCTAAATGCTAGGGCAGCTCCCAAATCTCCCACGCTGACAGCTGGAGAAGCCCTTGCTGGGGTCCAGCCAGCTTGCTAAAGGGGCGTCATGGACCACAGTGGTCCGGTTTTGTACCTTGTTCAGGTTATCCAGTGGATTCAGAGTTAATATTTATTCTGCGCCAAACTGTACAGTACAAACTGTCCGCACTCCCATCTTATCATTCAGGGACTCCACTCTCAGAATCTGCCTGTTCTGTTCTCCCTTCAGCTCTCCCAGTATTGAGAACAGCAAGTAGGTCTCCTAGATTAAGAAACTTGTTTGGGTCGCCTGGGTGGCTCAGTCAGTTAAGCATCCAACTCTTGATTTTGGCTCAAGTCATGATCTCAGGTTTGTGAGATTGAGCCCTGTGTCGAGCTCATGCAGCTGGGTGTGGAGCCTGCTTAAGATTCTCTCTCTCGGGGCGCCTGGGTGGCACAGTGGTTAAGCGTCTGCCTTCAGCTCAGGGCGTGATCCCGGCGTTATGGGATCGAGCCCCACATCAGGCTCCTCTGCTATGAGCCTGCTTCTTCCTCTCCCACTCCCCCTGCTCGTGTTCCCTCTCTTGCTGGCTGTCTCTGTCAAATAAATAAATAAAATCTTAAAAAAAAAAAAAGATTCTCTCTCTCTCTGCTCCCCCATTCTCACTCTCTTAAAAAAAGAAAAAGAAAAACAAAATCCCCTCCAAACCGTAAGTCGGGCAGAGCAAGGTTGCAGATTCTTAGCAGCATTATTCCTCTGAGCTTTGGGCACATCCTCATGGCTTCCATCTGTCTGGCAACTTTCAGGCTAGCCTCTCCGTTTCTGTACTGAGTGGCCTGTTTTTCCTGTAGGGTTTACCTGCTTTCAGATCCTCTCCCCGACTTAAACACAAAAAGGACAACAACAGAGGAAAAGGTGTGATAGCAAGTCATTATTAGAGCCAGACTTCCGGGCCCTGCCCCCTCCTACCCAAATTACTTAACATCTCAATGCCTTGTTCACTTTCTCCGTAAAGTGGAACTAGTAACAGCGTCTGTGTTCTAGGTGTGTTGCGACAGTCAAGCAAGCATCGGGAAGAGCCCGGCATGACAGGGTGCTTAATTTATATTTAACACAGTTGTTGGTATTATTTGATCTGTTTTAGTATAAACAGGTTTGGTTCCTTTTACCTCAACCAGTTGTTTAGCATTTTAAGCCCTTTATTATTTATTGTAGATGAAAAGCTTGTGAGTTCTACGGGAAGAATTTAGGGGTTAGCCAGCAGGAAAGACTGCAGCTGGGGAGATCCTCGAGGTCACAGCGTTGCCTTACTGGCGTTGACACTGCAGTGGAAGCCTCCTTTGTTGGAAGAATGAAGAGACCAGATCTCCTGCTAGAAGAGGAGCTCCCAGAGAACAGGGGTTTGACCTGTTCCTTCACCTCTGTCTTTATCTTCTATCTTTTGTTCTTTAAAAAAATTTTTTTTCTTTGACTGCCATTATCTGCCCAGACCCCTTCTTAGTTTTAAAGAATCCTCTCTGTGAGCTCGGTGGGAGGCAGGACCACTTCCACCGCTAAGGAAGCCCAAGGAGGGGTTCCTCCATTTCTAGAACGAGTAAGGAAAGGCACAGGACCCAAGCTCCAGCACTAGGTAGGACTCACGTGCCTGGGCCTTTGAATCTTCAGAGGCGAGGCTAAAAGAGGAAGGGGTGGAGGGTGAGCTTCATGGTGGCAGTGGGATAGGCCCCACAGTATCGAGGGCCAGTGGCAGCGTCCTAGCTGGGTTGTTCCTGCTAGTTAGTCTCTTCTACTTCAGCCAGCCCAATCGGTGTGCTGCTCACAGTCAGAAATTCTGAGTAGCGGCATATGGCTTCAACTCTAAGATCCTGTCCTCACTGGCAGTTCATAGCTTCACAAATATCACCTCTCAGCACCCCACTCTCTAAAACCCACCTGCGAACCCCTGGCTTGCTTCGTCAAGCACCCACACGCCAACTGTGTTCAACCCTAACATGTCCCCCAACCTGTTGACCTGACTCCTTTCTCGAGATCCGCCACTCCACTCCACTGTCGTCATAAATCGCTCCTTTGCAAATATTCTCATTCTCTTTGCAGTCTGTCCCTCTGCTGCGTGCACTCAGTGAAACCCAGCCTGCTCTTCACTTTCTTCTCCCTTGCCCCCAAGCAGCCAAACATGGCTGCAGAGTATTACATAGCAGGCTAACTGCTTCAACCTTGGATTCCTGGCTGAAGTCTTCAAACACGCACTTACTATTGCCTGGCAGCTATGTTTCTCTAGTAAATTGGTTGGCCTTTCTGAAGGGCTGTCTGAGAGTCTGTGTTATTTCTACTCCTGAGTCTTGCCCTGCCTCCTGGCAAACAGGTAAGGTTCTCACTTCCTACGTCATGAAGAAAACAGAACGAGACTTTTTTTTGTTTTACCATCTGGGTCCATGTTCTCTGGTGTCTCAAGTCACAGTGGAAATCGTGTTCCCGCTCCTCATGCGGGTCTCTCAATCCATCTGTGTACTGGGTTCCCTCTACTCACCTGTTTCTATATTCTCTCTCTCGTCTCCTTTATCATAAATGTTGCCCTCTCTGAATAATTCCTGTTACCTTACAAAATGCTCTGCTATTTCCCATCTTAAAAACACATGTCTTGACCTGATAACTCCCTTTAAGTGCTGCCCCACTTCTCTGCTCCCTTTTGTGGTAGAGCTTCCCTAAAAATTGTCCGTACTTGCTCTCTTGACCTCCCCCAAACAGGCCACTACAAGGTGGGTTCTAGTCTAGCTCCCTGCTCTCATTGTTTTGATCAAAGTCTTCAGTAACCATCACGTTGCCAAATCCAGTGGTCAGTAGTTAGTAGTCATATTGCTCGATCAGTCAGTAGCATTTGACGCAGTTGAATTTCACCCTTCGTTATGGAACACTGACTTTATGTGTTGGCTTCCAGGACACACACTCCTGATTTTACTGCTGCCTCCCTGGCTGTACCTTCTTAGTCACATTTCCTGGCTCCTCTTAACTCTTGTCGCTGACCTCTACATGTTTAAGGCCCCTGAGCTATGTCCTGAGTTCACCACACTCTTTCTGTGAGTGAGCTTGTCCAGTGTCATGCCTTCAAATACCATGAATATGCTCATGATTTCCAAAGTTACAGCTCCAGCTGTCCCCTAGGCATCACCCTTGTATCCATCCACCCAATTAGCATTTCCGTGTAGAAGACTAGGAAGGATCTTAAACTTGACTTGCCCAAAACAGAACAAAAAAATGGCCCCAGCTACCAGTTTCACCAACTAATACTTAGGATTCCAACCAGGTACCACCCTTTTCTTCAGCCATACACCCATTCCATCAGCAAGTCTTATTGAAATTCCTTTCCAAGTATTTGTCCAATCTGTCCACATCTCTCCCATTTGCCTGCCAGTACCCTAATTACTTACCCTCATTGCTTACCTCTGCTCCTGCTAAGATATCCCTGCTTCCCTTCTTGATTGCCTTCTATCCCTTCTTGATCTAGAGGCCAGAGTAATCCTTTATAAATGTAAATCTGATCATGTGACTCCTTCCTTTTATTTATTTTTTAATTTTATTTAAAAATTTTTTTTTATTTAAAGATTTTATTTATTTACTTATTTGAGAGGGAGAGTGCAGAGCAAGAGAGAGAGCACAAGCGGGGATGAAGGGCAGAGGCAGAGGGACAAGTAGACTCCCACTGAGCAGGGAGCCCAACAGGGGGCTCAATCCCAGGACCCTGGGATCATGACCTGAGCTAAAGGCAGACGCTTAACCGACTGAGCCACCCAGGTGCCCCTCCTTCCTTTTTTTAAATTAATTTTTTTATATTCCAGTATAGATAATATACAGTTATATTAGCTTCAGGTGTACAATATAGTGATTCAGCAATTCTACACCGTTACTGAGTGCTCATCACATGGTAAGTGTACTCTTAATCCCCTTCACCTGTTTTACCCACCCCCCCACTCACCTCTCTTCTGGTAACCATCAGTTTGTTCTCTATAGTTAAGAGTCTGGTTTTTTTGTCTTTTTTCCTTTGTTCATCTGTGTTATTTCTTAAATTCCACGTAGGACTGAAATTATATGGTATTTGTCTTTCTCTGACTGACTTATTTTGCTTAGCATTATACTCTCTAGCTCCATCCATCTTGTTGCAAATGCCAAGATTTCATTCTTTTTGATGGCTGAATAATATTGCATTGTATATATTTATATACACCATGTCTTTTTTATCCATTCATCTCTTGACAGACACTTGGGCTGCTTCCATAGTTTGGCTATTGTAAATATTGCTCCAATAAACATAGGCGTGCACATCTTTTTGAATTAGTGTTTTTATATTCTTTGGGTAAATACCCAGTAGTGGGATTACTGGATCATATGGTAACTCTGTTTTTAACTTCTTGAAGAACGTCCATGTTTTCAAGTGGTTGCACCAGTTTGCATTCCCACCAACAGTGCAAGAGGATTCCTTTTTCTTCACATCCTCATCAACACTTACTGTTTCTTGTGTTTTTGGTTTTAGCCGTTCTGACAGGTGTGAGAGGATATGTTGTTATGGTTTTGATTTGCATTTCCCTGATAATTAATGATGTTGAGCATCTTTCAATGTATCCATTGATAATCTGTATTTCTTCTTTGGAGAAATGTCTGTTCATGTCTTCTGCTCATTTTTAATTGGATTTTTTGGGGGTTTTGGTGTTGACTTGTATAAGTTCTATATATATTTTGGTAACTAACCCTTTATCAGATATGTCATTTGCAATTATCTTCTCCTATTCAGTAGGCTGTCCTTTTTAGGCTGTCCTTTTGTTTTGTTGACTGTTTCCTTTATTGTTCAGACGCTTTTAATTTTCATGTAGTCTCAGCAGTTTATTTTTGCTTTTGTTTCCCTTGCCTCAGGAGACGTATCTAGAAAAATATCGCTATAGCCGATGTCAGAAATTACCATCTATGCTCTTTTCTAGGATTTTTATGGTTTCAGGTCTCACATTTAGGTCTTTAATCTGTTTTGTGTTTATTTTTGTGATTGGTGTAAGCAAGTGGTCCAGTTTCATTCTTTTGCATGTTGCTGTCCAGTTTTCCCAATACCATCTGCTGAAAACACTTTTTCCCATTATATATTCTTGCCTTTGTCAAAGATTAATTAACCATATAATTGTGGGTTTATTTCTGGGCTCTCTATTCTGTTCCATTGATCTTTCTATTTTTGTGCCAGTAACATCCTGTTTTGATTACTATACGTTTGTAGTATATCTTGAAATCTGGGATTGTGATACTGCTAGTTTTGTTTTTTCTTTCTCAAGATAGCTTTGGCTATTCGGTGTCTTTTGTGATTCCATACAAATTTTAAGGTTGTTTGTTCTAGTTCTGTGAAAAATGCTGTTGGTATTTTGATAGGGATTGCATTAAATGTATAGATTGCTTTGGGTAGTATAGACAATATTTGTTCTCCCAATCCATTAATATGAAATATCTTTCCATTTGTTTGGGTCATCTTCAATTTCTTTCATCAGTATTTAATAGTTTTCAGAGTACAGGTCTTTCACCTTGGTTCAGTTTATTCCTAGGTATTTTATTATTTTTGGTGCAGTTGTAAATGGGATTGTTTTCTTAACTTCTCTTTCTGCAGTTTCATTATTAGTGTACAGAAATGCAACAGATTTCTGTATATGATTTTTATGGATATTACAGGCCTACCTAAAGAAGCAAGAAAAATCTCACACTACCTAACCTTATACCTAAAGGAGCTAGAAAAACAAGAACAAACAAAACCCAAAACCAGAGAAGGAAGGAAATAATAAAGCTTAGAGCAGAAATGAATGAAATAGAAACTAAAATACAGAACATAACAATGAAACCAGGAGCTGATTCTTTGAAAAATCAACAAAATTGATAAACCTTTAGCGAGATTTATCAAAAAAAAAAAAAAAAAAAGGAGAGAGAGGACGCAAATAAGCAAAATCAAGAAATGAAAGAGGAGTAACAACTAATACCACAGAAATACAAATCTATATGCCAACAAATTGGACAACCTAGAAGAAATGGATAAATTCCTAGAAACCAATAACCTCACAAAATTGAATCTGGAAGAAATAGAAAATTTGAAGAGACCTATGATCAGTAATGAAATTGAATCAGTAATAAAAAAAACTCCCAACAAACAAAAGTCCAGAACCAGGTGGCTTCACGTGAATTCTACGAAATATTTAAAGAAGAGTTAATACCGTTCTTCTCAAACTATTCCAAAAAATAGAAGAGGAAGGAAAGCTTCCAAATTCATTCAGTGAAGCTAGCATTACCCTAATACCAAAACCAGATAGAAACACTACAAAAAAGAGAACTACAGGTCAATATCTCTGATGAACATAGATGCAAAAATCCTCAACAAAATACTAGCAAACAGAATCTGACAATACATTTTTAAAAAAATGATTCACCAGCGCACCTGGGTGGCTCAGTCAGTTAAGCATCTGCCTTCAGCTCAGGTCATGATCCTGGGCTCCCTGCTCAGTAGGGAGCCTGCTTCTCCATCTGCCTCTTCCACTGCTTGTTCTCTCTCACTCACTCTCTCTCTCTCAAATAAATAAAATCTTAAAAGAAAGAAAGAAAGAAAGAAAGAAAGAAAGAAAGAAAGAAAGAAAGAAAGAAAGAAAGAAAGAAAGAAAAATGATTCACCACCATCAAGTGGGATTTATTCCTGGTTTGCAAGGATAGTTCAATATTCACAGATCAATCAATGTGATACATCACACCACAAGAGAGAGGATAAAAACTGTAAGATCATTTCAATGGATGCAGAAAAAGCATTTGAAAAAGTATAACATGCGTTCATGATAAAAACTCTCAACAACGCAGGTTTAGAGAGAATATGTCTCAATGTAATAAAGGCCATATATGAAAAATCCACAGCTAACATACTCAATGGTAAAAAACAAAACTTTTCCCATAAGGTCAGGAATAAGACAAGGATGTCCTCTCTCACCACTTTTACTCAACGTAGTACTGGAATTCTTAGCCACAGCAGTCAGACAACAACAAGAAATAAAAGGCATCCAAATCTTCCAAATTGCTAAAGAAAAGGTCAAACTGTCACTATTTGCAGATGACATGATACTATATACAGAAAACCCTAAAGACTCCACCAAAAAAATACTGGAGCTGATAAATAATTTAGTAAAGTTGCAGGATACATGTCATTCCTTTCTTAAATTCCTTGACTCAGTTCCCAAACCAAACACCTGGCCATAGCCTACTAGGCCTTATGAGACCTGCTCCCTGTCTGCTTTTCCATCTTTACTTCTGGCCACTCTTCTCCCCTTGCTCAGTGCACACCAGGAACACTGTACTGGTCTCTCTGTTCCTGCTGGTTTGTTTTTTGGTCTGGGATATTTTTGCCTTGCCTCTTTTTATAATCTGCTTTCTCTCTTATTCTTCAGATAAAAGCTCAGATGCCATCTACTTCCAGATATTTTCTGTGTCCATTCTATGGCCAGTAGGCACGACTCCATTACTCCGTTATTTCACCCTGTTTTTCCTTCCTGACACTAATCGCAGTCTGTGTTTGTTATGGCTATTTACCTGTTTTTTTTGCATGTCTCTTCCTGAAATTAAACTCCACAAGAGCAGGACCATTTAGTAGATGCTTGTGAATATTTGTTGAATGAATGAATGAAAGGCTATTTCTCCTGCTAATTTAGTGTTCTCCGGCAAATCAGTTAATTTCTTGAAGCATCACTTTTTTTCTTCAGAAATGTTGCTGTTTGGGGCACTGGGTGGCTCAGATGGTTGAACTTCTGCCTTCAGCTTGGGTCATGATCCCGGGGTCCTGGGATCAAGCCCCTCATCTGGACTCCTTCCTCAGCGGGGAGCCTGCTTCTCCCTCTCCCTCTGCCTGCTGCTCCCCCTGCTTGTGCTCTCTTTCTCTTTCTGTCAAATGGATGAATAAAATCTTAAAAAAGAAAAAAAAAGAAATATTGCTGTTTGACTTAATGATTTTTAATATTCCTAAGTCCCGTGATTTTCAAGAGGAAGAGAATGGAGACAAGGACACCAGCAGAAAGTTTATAAAAATATAGGTGTGAAGGGGAAAGGATACTAATATAATGGGTATTAAGATATTAAAAGAAATGTTGTATATACTTACATTGATGATGGCATATTATGAAGTGAGAATAAAAGCAAGGTCATAGTAATGTGTTATATGATCCCAATTTTGCTTAAAAATGTACCCTACATCTGTAAAATTTTTTTTTCTTTTTTTCTTTTCTTTTTTTTTTTTGATAAAGGTATGTGTGTATATAGTCCAGGGTCTTAATGTTGATTCCTTTAGTTGGGTGTAACATGAAGAAAGAAATAATTTTTTTAACTTCCTTCTTAGTATATCTCTTCATGATTTGACTTTTTAAAAATCTAATAAAGTGATAAGGAGGAATAAAAGATGACATTATGGCCTGAGGTCCAGGAGTGCATCAGTTCTTCTTCAAACCTCAGGTTTCCTTCCCTAGGAGATTCCAAAGGAGATATAGATAGATAGATAGATAGATAGATAGATAGATAGATAGATATCAAAAGACAGTGACATATGAGAATTAAAATACTATTTTATTAAGAACTCAGCATGGGCCCGACACCTCGATGTATAGTTCTGGTAAACTTGGTTAGACCAAGACTCTTGTCCTAAACCCAGACCCGAACATTGGGATGTGAATTACCAGCTGCCTGAGGTAGGGTGCCAGAGATGGACATCATCTCCTGAATGAAGGCAAGAGAGTCTAGGGAGCCAGGCCTGGCTCTGAGATAGGCTTGTAGAGAAGAGAGAGAGGGCAAGACTCATCTGGAAACAAACATGGCCCAGTCATGGTCCTTGAAGTAAATCGATTCAACAAGCAGTTCTTTGATCCAGGTGGAAAATGAGAACAGGGGATGAAAGGAGTTTCCCTTTTCAGTGAACATTACTTGTCATAGCAGCAAAAAAGTTGAAACTGCTGCTATGGGGTGAGTGAGAATAGAAAATCAGGAATAACAGACAAAATTGGAGAAACCAGAGGCTAAAATAACAAACAAGGCAATGCAGCTTCATGAAAGTCAAAGGAGAGTGTTTGAAAGGATGATTATAAAGAGTGTCAATTGATAGATTCAAAAAGACCATTGAAGAGCAACAAGACAGAAAAAGCCATTGGTGGGGCGCCTGGGTAGCACAGTCGTTAAGCGTCTGCCTTTGGCTCAGGGCGTGATCCTTTTGTTCCGGGATGGAGTCCCACATCGGGCTCCTCCGCTGGGCGTCTGCTTCTTCCTCTCCCACTCCCCTGCTGTGTTCCCTCTCTCGCTGGCTGTCTCTCTGTCACATAAATAAATAAAAAATCTTAAAAAAAAAAAAAAGAAAGAAAGAAAGAAAGAAAGAAAGAAAGAAAGGGCCATTGGATTAAAGGATTAGGGGACCATTATTGGTTTTAGAGAAGTTTTACTGACTTGGTGGGTGAGAACACAGATTATGGGGGAAGTTAAAGAAGGGATAGATTATGGGGAATTAAGGTGGTGGTGGAGTATAGGGTTCTCAGCAATATTTGGAAAGAGTAGAATAAAGAGAGAAATAACTCCAGGTAGGGGTAGACCTATTTATATTTCTACACAGTAGGAAAGACCGTGTAAGGATTAAAAGAGGAAAATGAAAAGAAAACTTGATGGAGAAATAGTCTGAAGAACACAAGAAAGGACATAGTCAGCACTGTGGGAAAGGGTTAGTCTTAGAGGGATTTTTCTCTTCAAAACAAGAGGAGAGAAGATGGCTATCTACATGGAAATATTTGGGAATACAGAGTACAGAAGATATATTACACACCAAACTCAGTAAAGCAAGAACCGAGGTCATCTGATAAAGGGAGGGAAACTCCGGGGGCTTACGTGGACTGGAGATTTAAAATTTGCCCTAAGGAAAAAGGATCAGTGAATTAGCTGGGTTTGCCACAGTCCTCATTGGACTGTAGAGTTTTCAAGGGCAGAGACTGTGTTCTATTACTCTTTTATCCCCACTGCCCAGCACAATGTTTAGTGCATGACTAGTGCTCAATAAATATTTGAATGGTTGGATGGGTGGATGGTCTGGTATGTAGTATGAGTTTATTGAAAGTTTATTTTATTGAATTAAACTACACTTGATCCCTAATCCCTAGGTGAAATTAAATATAATCATTAAACAAACCTATAACAGTCTACAGTTTGGAAACAGGACTGAATTAAGTTGATGGTACCCCTTTTATGCACCCCAAATTTTGTGTGTTGGCTTTCTGCAGTATGAGGGTTAGCAGCGGTATTTTGCTTTGGCAATAGGGATGAAAGGGAGAGTTGTTACACCTAACACACATTATTCTGCTGCTTTTGGCTCTGGAATCTGGCTCAAGTTCAAAAATGCCATATTTGGACTCATATTTGCAGCCCCCTGAGGAACCTGCACCTTCCTGCTTTTGCGTTCTCATTTGAATGTTCCAGTAACTTTGAGATAGTTCAGATATCCCTATTTAAAACTGAATAACTAGCGTGTGTGTTGGAGAAACTTGGGAACCCATGTTAGGAAACCTGTATCAGACTGTTAAGTGAACATCAAGATTCCAGACTTAAAAGCATATGCCTTTTCTTTGGTAAAAGACTTCGAAGAGAAAGGAAGACCCAGCCTGCTTGAAAAAGAAAAAGACTTCCAATCTTTTATTATTCTATGGGATTATAAGGAAACTGGAGATGAAACTCTCACTCACCCAATAATTCTGTATTGAGCCCCTATGGTATGCAGAGGCCATCTCCTTAAGATGAGGCCAGTAAAATGCAGCTTGTTCACTGGGAAAAGTTTTTGGTTATCCTTCATTAAAAAAAATAGCATAGTCTTGTTTTGATTTTAAATCCGTGAACTAATTCTGCAAATTGATTATTGTCTAACAAAGGGATGTTGACATGATCCTGATTCTAAAACATGTATTTCTCCTCACCTTAACCAGTTCACCTCAGGCGTTGGCCGTTTTTTTCATTATTACCGGGAACACTAGTCAGACCGAAGCATTTTTCTCCCTGTTGGCTCTCGGTGGTTGGGAACTGTCACAGTGGAAGCCCTCGCCCCTTGAACCACCGCAGTAGCAGCTGAGCGGCCGTTGAACTCAGTTTCAAAATATTCGTTTTAAGAGGTTGTCTGTCGTGGTGAAGTCATCACACAACATCTGATGTTGATTTTAAGATTCTTAATTTATACTTTTTAAAGATTCATTAAAAAAAAAAAGCATAAACACATTTCCACTTGGTTTTCTCATAAATCACCCCTTAACTCAACTCAAAACATCCCAATCCTGCAGTGTTCTGCTGTGTTTCTGCCCCTGCCAGATAGGTGTGCTCCTGGCTGCCTGGTGGGGGGGGGGGGGGGGCACGCACTGCTTGTCTTCCAGAAAAGGGAAAATCGCACTGTGTTGTAGGGTACACACACTCCACCTAAGGACCTAAGGCATACCTAGTCAGAATCCCAACTGCATTTATGCTCTGAGCTCCCTATATACTTAAAATAAAATACCAGTACATTATTGCATAAAATCTACTCTAAACCTTAAGATAAGACCGCTTGCATTCTAAGGAGAGTTGAACCACTTTATAAGGAGTTCACAAAAATAATTTTTTCAGCACATTTTATCCAAAGAGTATTTAATTGTAGATTCAACTAAAATTGCAGTATGTTAAGAATTCGGAAAACTGTTGTGATGGTTGTGGGTACTGTTGACTAAAAGATAACCAGCACTTGCTTAGGTAACCTGGGAAGGGATAATAACATCCTACTGGTCTTGGTAAGTGCCCTTCCCTCATCGTCCTCTCCCCTGGTGCTACTGAGTGCTGTGGAGCTTAACATCAGACTTCCAGCTCCTGCATTCTATAAGCTTCATATAGTCAGTGTTCGCTTCTGCTTCATTCAAATGCATGCATTGAACTGCCACCCTGTTGCTGCTGGGAATAAAAACATGGTTCTTGCCCTTGAGGATTTCGCTGGCTGCTGAGGGGAGTAGACTTGTAGGAAAAGTAAATTACATACAACCATGTGCTATAACAGAGGGAGACCAGAATTATAAGCTCTTATAGGGGGCAAGTAACTCGCCTTGCCTTGGGAAAGTGGAGAACACTTTACAAATGTGGTGGTATCTGAACTGGGTCTTAAAAGAGAGATTGAAATGTGTGAGGTGGATGAAAGCACAGCAGGCAGAGACACCTGAATGTGCAAAGACTTAGCGTTTAGAAAGACTATGGCTTCTTCAGGGTGGTGAGAGGTGTCTGCAACTCATGGAATGGGACGGTGGAAGGAAAAAGCTATCGAAGTAGACCTGGGTCTTTCCAACAACAAGTGCTGGTGGGGTGGGGGCCAGCAAAAGAGGTAAAATTGGTGGAAACACGAGAGAACTTGCAAAAATACTTTGAGTGTGTTACATAAATCGTCTGATAGGTAACTGGTTAATTTTTTTCTGCAACACCGTTTTTTCTCTTTTTAAATTCTCATCCAGATGGAAAATAAACAAAATCCCTTTCGTGTAACTCAACCGATGACATTTCAACAGCATCATCTTTACCAGTGGGGGGTTCTTCCTGTCTACACAAAACAGCTCCCCGTTCCTCTTGGTACATACATTTCTCACTCCTCTTCCCTAATTGATGGTTCAGGCATGAATATTTGCAATTACTTTCTCAGTAACTATGATTTTTTTATGGTAATATCAAAACAAAAGTTAGTGTTATTTTTCACAAAAATGTAAAAGAGTTAACCAGTTTTGGCAAGCAGTGATGTCATTTGTTGGTACCAAGTATTTTATCATTAATACTTGCTCAGTATACAGTAATTGGCTATGGAAATAGATGGAAAAAAGTACACTTCAAAGTACACTTTCAAACCATGTGATTGAAATTATTGAAAATTAGAGTAATATTCTATTATTTACACTGATTATTTTACCTACGAGAATTTAGTCATAGAGAACTATGTATAAGAGAAAAAATTCCCAATTGGAGAGGGGAGAGGAGTCTCAAAAACTCAGAAGTAAATTGCATTTAAAATCATTACAGTTTCAGCATGAGTACTGATTTTGTGGTGAAGCTGTTGAAAACTATCATTGTGACTCAAAGCATATTTACAAAAGTAAAATATACCCATATAAAAATGTAAAATATGTAAAAATACATAAAAATATATAAAAAGAAGAGTTAAAAGTTTATTGGAAAACAATGTTCACTCCAAAAGAGACATGATCAATACTTGGAGAACAAAGGCAGGTTTTTGGAGTTGTTGGAAATGAAGTTAAAATATAAAAGAGAATAATTGTTTTGGTTTATACATTTACAACTTGATTACTGTAAGAATGCACAAATTCCAGATGAGATCATTGGACTTAGAAACAAAACTGCATTTTGTTGCAGTTAGCTGCATTATCGTATAAATGAGATACATGTTTCTTCAACTTATGCAATAACACATGATGAGACAATTTAATAACAGAATGAAAACAATGTCATCAATTTATATAAACAATCAGGAAGGAAAGGCGATCTTGATTAAAGAAATATTCTTGAATTTAATAGGCATAAGGAGGCAGCTGACCAAGGAGTGGAGAGTTATTTTATACACACACAAGCAGAGAGTAAATGCAAATCAGAACCATGACTGGGCCACTAAACATGAGTAGGAAATTAAATATGGTGGCAAAGTTGTGAAGGAAGAGCTGAGTACTTGATTGTATAAAGTTCTAAGGTTTACTGGTGAGTGTGAGGAATTTAAAATTCTGAAATGCCCCCAGTACTGACACCTCTTTGACCCCACAGTCTCTTGCATCTACATATAGATTGCCAATTTTTTCAAAACTTGTCTAAAAGAAGGGGCACCTGGCTGGTTCAGTCAGTGGAGCATGTGACTCTTGCTGTTGGGGTTGTGAGTTTGAGCCCCACGTTGGGTACAGAGATTACTTAATGAAATCTTTCAAAAGTGAAACTTCTTTAAGAGGCTGAAAGCTGTGACATTCAGGAAGCTATGTGGGATGTCAAAAATATGTTGGACTATTTGTTCTCTCACGTTATGGGCTGTCATCAAGGGCTTCCAGAGATTATCCATACAATCTTTCAAACAGTAAGAGGGATAGTGAATTAATGATTGGCTGACACTGACTTCCAAATGTGAATATTTTTCCCTCTTTTCCCCCATGCTTATTTATTACATTCAAAGCATTTTAAGAATTTTTTCCAAACTGCTTCAAAGAGAAATTATGGACATGTTCACTTTGTCCTTAAAAGTTAAAGAAATAGTTTATTGCTTATGATCTAAGAAAACCTATATCTCAGAACGATTTGGGCTGGGGTAGTTACCCCAAAAAACAATCTCTTAAGGTTCCAAAGGGGAAACAAAAAGTCTCTCAGAGGAGAGCAGCAGATCATAGCCGCCAATAACGTATGCCATACTACTTAATCAGATAAATGGTACACAATATTTTTACCAAAGGAAATAGTATGTGCTAAGTTTAAAATCTGCATTTTTCAGAGTGATTACAGCATAGTGAAAATTTCAGAGCTACTGTTTAACTGTAAGAAATAAATGGAGCAGAGCCAACCACGTGCAATAATTGTACAAAATCAACGCAAGTATGATCCTAGAACTTCAGTTTTCCCAGAACAGAGTAACAGCAACTTCATCTATTTGTTTATTTGTCGTGATCTATACAAAAAACGCTTCGTGTATCTCA
This sequence comes from Ursus americanus, assembly GCF_024610735.1. NCBI lineage: Eukaryota > Metazoa > Chordata > Mammalia > Carnivora > Ursidae > Ursus > Ursus americanus. Next base: position 66,074,925 of record NC_142138.1, on the reverse strand, counting down.
GCACCACTCCCTATGCACGTGTCGCTGGGGTCCGATCAGCCTCCATAGCCAATGGCGAATGCTTGTAGTCTGCTCTGCCTTACCCCAGCAGATCACAGATCCGGAAAGACCCACCGGATCCGGTCACCGCATTAACCAAGTGGTTTAGTTTCCTAAAGCCGCCATACCAAAGTGCCACAGACTGGATAGGTTAAAACAACAGAAATTCATTCTCTCACAGCTCTGGTAGCTGGTAGTGTGAAACCGAAGTGTCAGCAGGGCCACGCTCCCTCTGCAGTCTCTAGGGAAGGGTCCTTCCTTGACTCCTCCAGCTTCTGGTGGCTCCCTGCATCCTTGGCCTTCCTGGACTTGTAGCTGTGTACGTCCCTCCAGTCTCTGCCTCCAATGTCACGTAGCCTTGTCCCCTCTGTGTCTCTTCTCTTCTTTTTTTTTTTTTTTTAATATTTTATTTATTTATTTATTTATTTATTTATTTATTTATTTATTTATTTGAGAGAGACAGAAAGAGAAAGAGCACAAGCAGGGGAGGAGCAGAGGGAGAGGGACAAGCAGACTCCCCGCTGAGCAGGGAGCCCGATTCAGGGCTCGATCCCAGGGCCCTGAGATCATGACCTGAGCCGAAGACAGATGCTTAACCAACTGAGCCACCCGGGCACCCTTGTGTCTCTTCTCTTCTTATAAGGACACCAGTCGTTGGATTTAGGGCCTACTCTAATCCAGTTAGGCTTCATCTTAACTGACTACATCTGCAGAGGTCCATTTCCAAATAAGGTCACATTCTGAGGTTCAGGTGGACATGACTTGTAGGGAGATATATTCAACCCATGATACCAAGCAATAGAAACACGATACACTTAATCTTATCTAGAGTAATATAAATTGTCACATAATTTTTGTTTGCTTTTTGAGCTTTAAATTATAAATACTAAAGATTCCTCTTGTGGTTTCAGTTGAATGTGATATTGGCTTTTAGTGCTAGGATAATTAGTGGAAAAATAACATGTCATAAAATGTGAAATATTAATCCAAAATTTCTCATAGGATTTCTCACATGCTTAATTAAGGCACATTCATGGAGATATGTGCCTCTACCATGTCTAAGTAATTTACATGTGTGTGAAGTTCAATTATGAAGGATTTTTTGTGCTAAATTCAGGTGTTCGGATTTGACCCTGTAGGAAAGGAAACACCAGTGGAGATTCACTATTTCAAAAAGATATTTCAGGTGGTCATATCAAAGCTACTGAACAGATGAGATGAGTGGGGTTTAGACCACAATGATGGGGTTAGGGAAGTAAAATTGTATTCGGTAACATCCTGATGACTTAGTAATTGATTTGATGATGTTAATAATAATAGCTAATTTTTTCCAGCTTTATTAAGATTTAATTGACATATACATTGTGTAAGTTAAAGGTGTACAACATAATGATTTGATACATGTATACACTGGGAAAAGATAACCACAAGAAGGTTAGTTAAGACAACCATCACCTCACATAATTATAATGTTTTGTGTGTACTGAGAACATTTAAGATCAACCATAGGTAATATTTATTGAGCAATTTCTATGTGTTAGGTACCATTCTAAGCACTTTTGTGTACCAGTTTATTTAATTCTTGCAATAATCCTATGAAGTAGTACTATTAAAATTTTGATTTCACATGAAGATACTGAGGCAAAAATTCTTGCCAAAGATCACCTACCTACTTGTGGGAGGGGTCAGGATTTTAACCCACAGAATCTGGTGAGCACAAGGAAGGAATCGGGGGTGACTCTTGAGATTGGGAGGCTGAGTAGAAGGTTGTGTCATTAGCCAGCACTGAGATACAGAAATGCAGCAGGTCTGGGGCTGGAGGTGGGGTGGGGGGTTGGGTGGGGAATTTGACTGGAAGGTTGTGAGTCAGTATGTTTGGTCTTGGATATAATATTAAGTTGGAAGAGCTGCGGGTGGGAAATCCAAATGGATATGTCCAACAGTTAGCTGTAGTAAGTGCTTGAAAAATATTTGTTAAAATCAGTCTTTTAAATGTGTTAAAATCAATCTATTTTCTTTTTGAAAATACTGTGTTAGTGTAAAAAGTACACAGCTGTATTAAAAGATGGGGAAAAAATCAGTGATCCTGTCTCCCAGCTCCTACAAAGGAAGAGTGCTTTTAACAGGGTGACATTCTCTGTGATAGCATGTCCTCGTGTCGCCCTCTTTCCATTAAGTTAGGAAAGGTAAATGACTGCCCTGCCTGGAACTTTGTGACAGTTTTCAGCCAAGCAGAAAGAGGAGAGGCATTCGTGAATGATTTGTACCCACCGGATCGGGAGCAGATTTCCTTCATTTACCAACTCCCCTCACGCTCCCACCCTTCGCTCCAGCATCCCGCCAAATACGCCCCTTGCCTTGCTCTAACCACGGGGTATTCCAGTTCAAACCCGGCGGTTTATGGGAACTGCTTTTGTTGAAATCATTAAAGAAAGAAAGGCCTGTGAATTCTCGTGGCGAAGCACCGCCTGTTTTCTGTGTCATTTCAGTCTCATTAATCAGCACTGCAGCAAGGTAGACACTGTGCTGTGTATTTTACTGTCCCCCGCTCGGCAGCTCTGCGTCTCTGCCCCCAGGCCGACGCATTGGGGAAAAAGAGGGAGGGAAACCATCCATCTTCCCAGTTGCACATGTCAGCAGTGATTCCTTCCCCCTTCCTGTTGGCTGTCTCTCTCACCACCTGTGTTTAGAATCAGCATTGAAGCTGCTGCCCAGATGACTAAGAACCACTGTCCCCGTCACCTGCCCCAGTACGGGCCACCACTTCTGAATGAAAATAAGGAGTGCATAGGGCGGTTCTCTTTATGTTCTGAACAGTGCCGGAGATAGAATCCCACATCCCCTTAGAAGTTCATGAAAGCCTAAAATTCAGGCAGATTTTGGGTCATGCATTCGAAAGGTTGCAGTATCATTTATTGAATCAGAGGGGTAAAAGCCAATTGTTTCTTGGTGCCTTGCTGTATTTTCAGAGTTTCCCTCTAAGTGTATACAGTGGAGATTGAGCTAGCGAGGTTCAAGTCCACTATTCGCTGGCTATGCCCTATTCACTGAACCCCTCTGTGCCTCAGTTTCTTCATCTGTAACAGAGATGATAATACTACCTACCTCGTAGGGCTTTTTTGTGAGGATTAAATGAGATAATACATTCACAGCTCTTGCTATATATAGTACATTGCACATTGTAAGCACTCAATACATGTTAGCCATTAATTATCATTGTTGACCTCATCGTTCAAATAATAAAACTGAGGTTCAGAGAGATTAATTAGTACAAGTCATAGGAGGCGCAGAAGGGATTTGAACCTGGCACTGCCCCACCCCCCAAACTCGTGCCCTTTCTGTTTGACTACATTGTTTCCATCCAGTTCCACCTTTAAAATAACTCATGTTTGAGCTTAATAAATCACTTGACTTTATTTATGTCTTTATTTCCCATCAGGTGAAACGAGAATGGTATTAACGGACATTCCTGTTAGGACGAGCCTCTTACAATTACGTGTTGATTAATATCATCAAGCTGTATGCACAAAAACTCTTTTAAAAATTCGGCTACAGAGAATGTTCTTGCCCTAAAAAAACGTTAAACAAAAAACGTTAAACAATGCAAAAGTATCAAAAAGGAGGCCCCCACGCCCATCGCCTGGGGGCACAGCCATTTTTTTTAAATGCGTATTCTCCTTCTTTGTCAGAATTCATCTACTTAACGTTTATATAGAACCCTGGTGGGCCAAGCTGCTATTATTAGTCCCCGTTTTACCCTTGGGGAGGTTCTGTGACCTGCACAGGGAAATACCCCTAGTGTATCGCAGAGCTGGGCATCTGGCACCCACTCTGTGCGACTCCTGCTACTTATATTCTTATTTCTTCCCCAGGATTCCATCCATAAAAATACAACTGTAACTTATTTAATATTCCTCCTACTCATGGACATTTAGTTGCTTGTGGCTCTCTCGTTATTAAATAATGGACGGAATGCCAGGTATCCTTACGGTCTTGTAGAATTATTTCTTTAGGACAGATTTCTATTGAATGGTTGGGTCCAAATATATAAACTCTTAAAATTTTCACCTCCATAAATGGCCAGATAACTTATGGAGAGCTTACTACATGCCAGGCACTAAGCACTTTACACTAATAAACATAGCACAGTCCCCTCCCCCAATCACCCATTTTATAGACACTCAAGGTCATATAAGTAGTAGGGCTAGGACTTTAACCCAGGCAGCCTGGTGCAGGCCTGCTTGTTACCATGGTTAATAACCAAACAAGTCATCATAGTCCTATTTTACTGCTTGACATTGTCATTTTTCTAATTTATTCTAAAGTCGAGATAGGTCTAGGGTCTGACAGAAGGGTTTGAACTGAAGCAAATGTGTTTGAAACAACCCTGGGAATTGTGTCAGTGGACAGGTTGGATGAAGAGAAAGGGAGCCCTGGGTGCGTGGAAAGTGAGACTTCTTTCTCTTGATAGCGGTCAGGACAGCCAAAGAGATCGTTTTATGAAAGGGACTATCTTTATGCCAGGGAAATAACTAGAAATTTTTTATTCTCCATTGGTACTGTAATACCTTGTAAGAAATTCACACACTCTCTCTATCAAAGGTTCAGAACACTTGCGTTAGTCATGGAGTTATTTCCTACACTGGGTATAAGAATTTCTGGTATTTCCATGTCATGTAGCCAACACCATCTGTTGTTTGTCCAGGTTTTGTTCAACTGAGTAACCACAAGACCTACGAACAACTGCTTGAGTGTTGAATTAAGACTCTTTCATAAGGATCAGAAGGAGTTAAGAGTTTTCCAGGCAGGAAAATGGGTAGAAAAGAGCATTCTGGGCAGAAATCATTTTGTCTTCTCTCCATTACAATTCTGATGTCAACACCTTCTTAGTGGGATTATTTTCTTGGTGAAGGCAAGGCTGCATATGCTTCCTGAATCCCTGAGCCATAAGGATTTATGGACCCAGACATTGCCAAGTAAGTCTACCTAGGCATCAAAGAAGGTGTGCTTACTTGTTACAGGTGTCCTTTCTCACCAACATAGAGGCTCCAAGCACACCTTCATGCTCGGCTAGCCTTCCTGGCTGCCAAATGTGAGACCAGGACTGCCTGATGCCCAAATGGCCTCTGACCATGAATTAATAAATAACCATCTCAGGGGTTTTACTATCTTGAAATGTAAATTATAAGCAAATGAACTTACTTTTCACATTTTTACAGTCTCTGCGTGTGTGTTTCCTAGCAGGCTGGCAGCTTTGGAGGATAATTATGTAGTAGTTGGCTCTGAACAGTGGTTTTTCAATCTTGGCCACGCCATAGAATCACCTGGGGAGCTTTTAAACCTCCCCACGCTCAGGCCAAATCCCAAGCTGATTAAATCCGAATCTCTGAGGATGTGACCAGGCATCCGTATTTTCTAAAGCTCCCAGTGATGACTCCAAGGCCAAGATTGGGAACTGTTGGCTTAGAAGGTATCTTCTTTGTTTTTTTTTTCATCCATAGTGTTTTCATCTGTACTTCATTTTACGCAGTTGGAGTGAATTTTAAGACTTGATATTGGTGCCCCCGAAGCCCTCTCAAACTCGAACAATCACCAGAATCACTTGGAAAGCTGATGGAAGCCCAGATCGCGCCATTCTTATTCCTTCTGGGATAATCCCACTCCTCGCATTTCTGAGTTAGTAAGTCTGAGGGGGGGGACACAGGAGTTTGCCTTTATGACAAGTTCCCTGTTATGGTGGTGTTGCTGGTACCAGGGGACACATGGTGACAGCATCTGCTCCAGTGCCTGCCTTCCACCTTCCCTCTGCTCTTCTCTTTCCCAACAGTGGCAGCCAGGCACCTGCCTCCAGGACAGCCCACGTGGTCAATATCCACCTTAGGAAATGGATGCTTGAGCAAGCTTTAGCATACTGCCCCACCTCCAGGTGGTCATGCAGTCTGATTTGAAAAGTCTACTCCGTATGCAAATGCGACCTCCTCCTTATTCCAGATCACCCATCTTAAGCCCGTTGTACATCAAACTCAGACGCACCACTGGGTAGGGTTTTGGCGTCACAAAGTGGGACTTGGATTTCACTTTCCCACAGAAACAATTTTATGAATGGTGTTCAGGTAGAGCTGAAATGGTGATGTTAAAACCATTTGTCAGGAATACTGTGGGCTCAATAAGGCTTCAATGGACTGCCTTCCAGGAACTCAACTGGCATTTAAAGAATTGAGTTTCTGAGTTTCAGAAAACCAATTTTCAAACGAACTCTTAGAACATAACTTGTTTAGGAACTAACAATAACTGGAACATTTGACTCATTTTGTTTATAGTCATTTTGCCCTTTACATTTTGGAGCCAAAGTGGGGCGGGGGGAAGACTTGTCATTCATTCCACTCACATTTATTAGGTGCTCACAGTGTACCTGGCACTGCTATATTTGGGGATTTACAGATGAAAAAGACAGCCCCTGCCCTAGAGGAGCTCATATTCTAGGTGGGAAAATATTTTCTAAGCAAATAAGAAAATATTTACCAAGTTGCCAGTGTGATATGTGCAATAATGCAGAACAAATGAATGAAGGAGGGATCTGTTCTGCCTTGGGGATGGGGGGAGACAGAGAATGGGAGGGGGCGGGAGGAGAGAGAGAAAGAAAGAGTAGGGGGAGAGGGAAGCAGAAAGAAAATGGGGAATGGGGGGGCTGACTCTGTGTGTGTGGGAGAGAGACAGGGAGGGAGGTTTAAGAGGTTTAGAATCAGGAAGAGATTGTTAGACCTTGAAGACCCAGGGGATTTGCCCAGTAGAGAAGGGGGTGAAGGGCATCCAGGGTGATGGAACAGTCTGAATGCACATTGGGAATGAGCTGTACAGGACTGGCCAGTAACCAAGTTAGCTCTTCTCATAGGATGATGGAGGACAACTGGGAAGGGCATTCCTGGCCACACAAAGTTTGAGCCTTAACCCAGAAGAAGAAAAGAGAAGACTACATTGTTATCTCAGACCTTCTTTTTTAAAGAATTTTCTTCTCCTATATGTTTCGCACTACCCTGAGGAAGACAACTTCTTATTTTCAACAAAATATTCATACTTAGAAAATGTCTTGAATCTGGCGGTGTTCAAACCTGTGCTCTGGGAAGCCCCCTCAGAGGCTGGCTGGGGTAGGGCCGAAGAGCAGGCAGGGCTCCCTCCACCCCTCCCATCAGCCACCCACCTTACCAGCTTTTCTTTGGGCAGCTTTACATGTTGGGCACATCTAGGGAGAATATTACATTTGAAAAAGGGTACGTAACTAAAAAAGAAAGGCTTGAAGAACACTGTAATCTACTCACACATTTCCTAAGTCTGAGGGCTCTGGTGTGCATAGCCAAACCTCTCAACCGCGGGCAAGAGGATGACTGTTCTCGGACCATCAGCTGCAGATGGGACATGAGGCCAGCACTGATGTGGCTGTGTGACCAGGGACAGTGGTTAGGAGGGGAGCCTTCAGTTGGCTGCAGAGGTAATGAGAAACTCATTTCTCCCCGGGATGATCTTATACTTTAAGATCAACATTTGAATTTTCTAATGACAAAAAACTGATCTTTTCTTAAGCATTTCAGATTATTCTTTACACTTTTAAAAGTTTAGTACTTCTTGATCTCTTGCCTGTGTTTCCTGCTCTATTCAACATAAAAATATAATGTGCGGTGGTGGTGAAGATGTTTATGTCAAAAATTTCACCCTCGCTGATTGGGTTTATTTATTTTTACTTTTTTTTTTTTCCTTGCTGATTTGGTTTAGCAAGTGGTGTTATCATTAGGAATTAAAAATATTTCTTACCCCATATCACAGTATGTTATAAATATTTGTCATCTTCAGATAATATGTTAGTTTATTTTTAATCACCTTTCCAATGAAAACTCAAGGGACTAGCCAATTTATTCTGTACACCTACATATAACCTTTCCGTTTAAATATAACTTAGCTGCCCTGAGGTGACAATGCAATGTTTCCTGGGAGCCAAAGTCCCCAGACTTTGTATTTAATCATCTCTGTCCAATGGGGAGACATCCCCTGAATTGCCGTTTAACGTGTAGGGAAAAAAACAAAGAAGACCCGAAGAATATAAGCCCAGTTGAGGTACAAAGGAAATAGCTACAGAAGAAAAGAGCATGGTCAATGTCCAAAGCTGGGGAAGAGCATTCTGTGGTCGGTGGCAGAGCTCTGGGGTTCTGAATTCTGGTCCCAGCTGTACCACCAGCTGTGTGTCCTTGGCCTTTTGGTAAACAACCTCTGGGACACACTTTGTCCCTCTGAGAAGGCTATGTGGGGAGGGGAGGTGTTGGTGGGCTGAGGGTGCTTAATGGCCAGGCCAACCTTGAGGTGAAGAAGTGCCACACGGGCTGCAGCCCAGTGTGGAGGAAGGGACCGAGCTGGAGTCAGCAACAAGAGCTCAGCTCTGGGTCTGATCGAGGTAAGGTACGTGCAAGTGCCTGGGAGTGTTTCCGATTGCCACAGCCTGTGACAAGAAGGAAAATATATGTGCCTGAGCCTTCCTTCCATCCCATGGTGGGAGCACCACACTGAGCACACAGGACAAATAGACGTGCAGCTCTTGAAATGTGGACGAGGCTTAAATAAGTCTGCAGGAACCTTTTAAAAGTTGAGTTTATTCAACTCTTGCACAGCCTAACAATACATATTAAGTGTGTATCATCTGTGCCCTTAACGGACTCACAGATGACTGAGCTCGTCACTTCTTTCTAATTTTTTCTTTATAAAATATTTTTTTCCCTTTGGTTTTAATTATCGGCTTACATATTTGGGGGCATATAAGCGGTGTTTGGGGGTGATGTAAGACCTACTTTCTCTTATATTGAACTAATATTTACTATACCGATTCCCAGGTCTGAGCATCTGGTTTCATTTCTAAGCAGAAATGAACCCATTTTTCTTGGTGCTGAGTCAGCATTTTCTCCCCAGACCCAGGGCTCCCCGTACTTTCTGGAAGAAAGAGCTGACCGTGGCAGAACAATGCTGAGCGGTGGCCAAAGAAAGCTTCAGAAGAGCACCTCACTCCTCCCAGCTGGAGCTGAGGTGCTGGTTTTTATGTTGAGTCTCCTCTGTTTCAGCCCTTAAATCACGAATTGGTAGGAGAAGCATTTTCAAAACAGCAACAACAACAAACCATTGAGATGTTCAAGGAGCCTAGGATTGAAATAGTAGGGTGACATATATGATAGAGTTGGGAAACGCTGACAGAGAGCTAAGGAGTAGAATCTGAAGATGTGTTTTTATTTATATACAATTAGAAGGATAAACAGACTTATAGAAAGGGATTTTCAGCCCAATTAGTGAATAATGTTGGTTGCTTTTTTTTTTTTTTTTAATCATACTCTATGCTAACATGCCCTTTATGGAACCGATTAGATACAGTGGTTATTCAGCCAAGGCTTTGGTGTGCAACCTGCAGTTAAAACAGGCACAGTGAATGCACAGTTGACGTTACAGCATTACCAAGGTGGCCCTAATAATAAGAGGCTTAATATTTGCACTTGAAACCTTTGGTTCCCAACACCATACCCAAGCTGAAAGTGTTTCGAAGCTAGTAGGCAGCCTCCTTTTGATGTATTTTATTCACTTGGAATTAAAGACAGAAGCTCTTTCTAGCTAATCACAAAAAATATTTTTTTGCTAGAATAAGCACATTCTGATTCGTCACTTGCTTTCAGGTGCAGTAATTAAAATGAAGGTAATCATGAATTTTGGATCCACTACGTACCTTAAGACCGGAAGAGTGTTAGCTACGCCTGTCAGATAGCTAAGTACGTTCTCCCTTTGGTTTGCGCACCCACCCTCTCTTCTGGAATAGATCAGATCCCCGGGGCTGCTGTTGCCCCCTGGTAAAGCTGTTTCTGTTACAAAATGAGCCAATGAGTATATTGACTAAAGCGGCATTTGCGAAGGAGATAGCGCCTGAAATAAAAACGGAGCCCTGTTTTGTAAAATGCTGCTTTTTTATCCCCTGCACTGCGATGGGACTGTAGGTTGATGCTGCAGACGTCCCCATGAGCGAGTGCCTGTGGGCTAGTCCCGAAGCGGTTTTCTTTGTGGCTTGCCTCCTGTCCACTGGGAAGCCCGTTTTCCTCTCATTTTCGTTCTTTTCCAGCTCTCTCTCGTGCTTTTGAACACAGAACCCCCCATCCTCCCACCACCCAAACTCCACATTCCAGCCCCGTGATTTCACAGTACCGGGCGAGCTCCCCTGCCAGGCCGGCAGGCTGCCTGCTGACTCTTGCAGGGGGAACAGATGGGAACATAAACTCGCCGCAAAGGAGCAGGATACTCTCTGTATATTTTTAAGACCAGGAATCCAGTTCTCATTTAGAGGCTGTATTTTTTTAATAGCTCCTTGAAAATTGAACAAAACATTTCTTGTTGCTCTTATTTCTTGATAACATCATTCCCTCTGCGTGGATGTATAGAATCACAGAAACTAGAGAATGGAAAAGATATATTAGATCATGTCTCGGCCATTCCCAGTGGTTACAGTTCTTTTTTTCCCACACTCTGCCCTCTATAGTGCTTTTCTCTTTTAGTTTTCTCAAGAATTAGTTTTTCCATTTCTCCTGGGGAATAATTCCTGAGTTTGACCACGGAGGAATGTATGTGCAGATAGATATCCATAGTCTTTTTTTTTTTTCAGCCTGATAGCCCGACTCTTCATAACCCTTTCTTTTAGCATAAACAGCCCCTCTTCGTCCTAAGTCAAGTATTTCTGGATGGTACTTTTTTTTCTCTTCCATTTATTAAGTTCAGAGCTTGTTTTTCTGCTTTGCTTTCTCTCTTCATCAATCAGTCCCTAAAGGCCATTAATCATATTTTTACCTCACTGAAAGCTCCTTTGCTTATTCCCATATCAGGAGCCCAGAGCTGGTTGAGCTCCCACGGTACTAAAGAAGCCTCATTGATATGTGCTTATTCTATCCTCTCTCTCTCTCTCTCTCTCTCTCATCCCTGGCCCCCAGCCTCAGTTCACGACCACAAACTGTTTTCTACAAAAAATGTTTCTAAATTATGATTTGGGGAATTAGTCATATTAGTCATCTCAAGGCCATGTGTGTGCGCGTGTGTGCGCGTTGCCCGTGCATGTGGTTTTAGGTGGTAAGATTCTATTTGTTCTCAGTTACTTAGAAGATATTTTTCATATCCTTGGAGCCACAGATCTTTCAGGTCTCCTGAGTGCTTGGATCAAGTATAATTCTGGACCATGGAGCTATGATGCATCAATAGAATGTAGCATTCTATTTTAGAGCTGTCATCTCAGAAGTAGAGAGGAAAAGAAGCAGATACGGGGGAGACAGACTGTATTTGTAGGATTTAGAATTCTTGGGGAAAGGGAAGGGCAAAATTTAAATAGCCTTGACCCACACATATCTAAAGAAGATTCGCTCTTAAAAGCTAGTATATAGACTAGGTATATAGACTTTTTATTATGTCACTTTGGTTTTTTTGAATATATATCTCAATTATATTGAGGTATAATTGACAAATGAAATTGTAAGATAGACTTATTTTGCTTAGCGTAATACCCTCTAGTTCCATCTATATTGTTGCAAATGGCAAGATTTCATTTTTTTGGTGGTTTTTATCATATGATCTCACTCATATGTGGAATTTAAGAAACAAAACAGAAGATCATAGGGGAAGAGAGGAGACAATAAAACAAGATGTAATCAGAGAGGGAGACAAACCATAAGAGACTCTTAATCTTAGGAAACAAACTAAGGGTTGCTGGAGGGGAGGGGGTGGGGATGGGGTAACTGGGGGATGGACATTGGGAGGGCACATGATGTCATGAGCACTGGGCGTTTCATAAGACTGATGAATCACTGACCTCTACCTCTGAGACCAATAATACATTCTATGTTAACCAATTGAGTTTAAATTTTAAAAATTTTAAAAATAAAATAAATAAAGGAAAAAAATTGTAAGATATTTAAAGTGTATATCACGGTGATTTGATATACATATGCCTTGTAAAAGGCTCCCTCCACCTTGTTAATTAACACACCACCATCTTACATGTTTATTTTCATTTATTTGTTTTTGGTGAGAATATTTAAGTTCTACTCTCAGCAAATTCCACTTATACAACACAGTGTTATCAACTGTAATCACCATGTTTTACCTTAGATCCTCATATGCTATATGGTTTCCTGGATTGGAGGACCTAATATAAAAACACCAGTTCTCCCCAAAGCAATCCATAGATTCAATGCAATCTCAATAAAACCCCAATAGTTTTTTGTTGAAACTTGACAAGGTGATTCTAAAATGTACAGGGAAGGGATGCCTGGGTGGCTCAGTCAGTTAAGTGTCGGCCTTCAGCTCAGGTCATGATCCCAAGGCCTTGGGATCGAGCCCCACATTGGGCTCTCTGCTCGGCAGGGACCCTGCTTCTCCCTCTCCCTCTGCCTGCTGCTCCCCCTCTGCTTGTGTTCTCTCTCTCTCTCTCTGACAAATAAATAAATAAAATATTTTTAAAAATTAAAAAATAAAATGTATGAGGAAGTATAAAAAGCCAAGGATGGGTAGGCTAATTCTTGAAGATGAAGGTAAAAAGGACTTGCTCCACTACGTCCCAAGACTTACTAAAAAGGCACTGTGGTACTGATCAGAGATAGACACACAGACTGATGGGACAGAATAGAAAGACCAGATACAGACACAAGCATAAAGAGATGCTTGATTTATGACAGAAGTGGCATTCCAGAGTAATGGTCAAAGCCAACCTTTTCCATAAATGGTGCTGGAATTATCTGACATCTCCATATGGGGGGAAAGGAAAAAAAGGAATTGGATGCCTACCTTACACCATATGCAAAAAACTCCAAATGGATACAGACTTAAATGCGAAAGATAAAACTTTAAAGCATACTCACACATGCATATACATATGCTTTATATGTGAGTATATGTATAAACACTCTTATCTTCGTGACCTCAAGGTATTGAAAGATTTCTTGTATGCCATGAAAGTCTGTAGTCAAAAATTATATATTTGGTAAAATTAAGAGTGTCTCTTCATCAAAAGATAACATAAAGAAGACAAATAGCTATACAATGAGCGCATATATTGGCCATACATGTAATTGACAAAATATTAGTATCCAGGATATATAAAAATACCTAAATCAATAAAAAGACAATCCAATCTGAGAAAAATAGGCAATATAACTTCAGTAGGCTCTCCATAGAAGAGGAAATAAAAATGGCCAATAACCATAAGAGATCTCGATTTCTTTAATAATCAAAGAAATGCAATTAAACCATAGTGAGATTCCACATCATATCTACCCTATTAACTCAAAATGAAAATACTGGCAGTGTTGATGAGGATGGGGAGCAATAGACATTGATGGTAGAAATTGCAGTATGTTACATACTTAGGAGGGGGTTAGCACGCTGTAGTACACATACTTTATGACCCAGTAATTAGGTATATACACTAGAGAGAGTTGGCTCATAGAACACAAAGATACATGTATAAGAATGTTCTTTTTTTTTTTTCTCTCCATAAGTTTTTTTTTTTGGAAATTGGCAAGCCTACAGAAAAGTTGCAAAATTAATGCAACGAATGTGATAAAGCCTTACTGGATAGCAGGTAGTGGAAAGAACATACATGGGCCTTAAAGTAAGTGATGCCTGGCTTGACATCCCAACTTCACCACTTACTAGCTGTGTGACCATGGGCAATCTCTAAAGATCGGTGAGCCTCAGTTACCTCATCTGTAAATTGCAAATTGGAGGTAATAAAATGCCTACTGTATTGGGTATTGTAAGGATTAAAAGCATTAATGTATATCAAGTCCTGAGCATAAATGCCCGTAACATAGTTGTCCAGCAAATTATGGCTGCCATTATTAATATTTTGCTGCTGTTGTTAAAAATGATAATGACTCGTTTTATTTCTTCAGAACCTCTGAATGACAGCACATTTACTGATACATATTCATTTTTCATGTTTCATTACAGAATGCAAAATGATTCAAGAGAAAAATAGCATTTTTTTATCCTGTATTACTTTTTTCCTTCTCACTTTCCTATTGCAACTTCAATGTTAGAAAGTACAAACCAGAAAAACAAGCCCTTAACAAAAATGTTTTTATAATGTAAAAAAATTATACAAAATTAAAAACTCCTTTTGAAGAAATAAAAGAGTGGTTTTATCAAAAGTAAAAGGAAACTAAACCACAAAAAAGTTAAATAACTTGATCAAGAAGCAATATTAGAAATGGTGTGTAGGTTTTCTAATTTCTAACCCAAGATCCTGAACACTAAGTTGTAATATCAGCAATTATTTTTAAAAAAAGCTGAATTAAGAAAATAGCAGTAGCCTTTAGCCCTAATGCTGTGACTCCTGGCCTTAACTACAAAATGAATGAAATCACATGAAAAACTGTCAAGGCCCCTTTAATCTCCAGTGAAATTTGATTCTATGTCCGAAGTCTTTCTCACTGACCCCCAGATCCACAGTCATCTTTTCCTCTTGGGAACTCTGCCTTACCCCACTATTTATGTTTGCAAACCGATTGTGATCATGTTGCCACACTGTACTGTTACATATCTCTTTGTAAACCTATCCTCTCTCTCCAATTAGATTGCATCTCCTGGGGTTGCAGACTTTTTCTTATGTACCTTCGTATTTGTATGTTTTTGAGTGAAAAAAAAAATCCAACCACGTTTTAAATATAATTTTCTGTCCTAATAGCACCTAATAGAGTGCTTTGCCCAGGCACAAAATAAATGCTGGATATATAAGGATAATGACTGTCAGATTGCAGTTGTAAAAAATAGACCTAGTTGTCATTGCTACAGTAACATGGGCATAGGATTCATGGATTCTGCCTCGAAAGCAAATGCTTGTTTTCCTGTGTTCCAGAAAGATGCTGTGAAGCGAGTATTCTCTGGCATTCAGCCTACAGGAATCCCCCACCTCGGCAATTACCTGGGAGCCATTGAGGCCTGGGTGAGGTTGCAGGAAGAGCATGGCTTGGTGCTCTACAGCATCGTTGACCTACACTCCATCACTGTCGCCCAGGACCCAGCCCTCCTTCAGCAGAGCATCTTGGACATGACTGCTGTTCTTCTTGCCTGTGGCATAAACCCAGAGAAGAGCATCCTTTTCCAACAATCTCAGGTCAGCTTCTCAGATTGAACCAAGAACACTTGCATTTTCTAGTTATTTGAGGAAAACTTTGAATGAAAGTTTATATAGCTCCTGTCTGTGATTCTTTTAAAATTGTTCAAGAGTGACTTCATCAGATGTGATGATTTCATTTTAATGTTTACCCTATATTCATATCTTTAAATGTCATCATAAGCAATAGTATTTTTCACCTTTTCCTCCACTATTCTTGCTTCATATACCAAAACGTTACATCTCGTTAGTACTTGTAAGTCTGGAATTGTTTTTCTCTACTGGGTTGTATTCAAACTGCTGAATTCATACTGTTGACTAATCTCCTGGTGATCAAGGATAGAATTTAGCAACCAGTGGTTTTGCATAATTTCAATGTTGCTTTACTGGGTAATGCATTTGGAAGGCCTAGTGGATAATTCCCATTGTTCCTTCTTTGTGTAATAGCTTTTGAGAAGACTTGAGAGAACTAGCTAGGAAATTGGAAGACAATGTCCAGTCTCTTGAGTCCAAGCCAAGAAAGGCTTCAGAACAAAGCCAAAATATTTGACTGATATCGTCACTATGGATGAATCAGTTTACTCTTGGACGGGCAGATAGCCTGGACCAGAGACAGGGCACTTAAGAGACTCCATAGCAAAGAAGATGAAAAATTTAACTGGATCATGCCCTCATTACATATCTGCTTGAACCTTGTGACAAAGCCACAGCCCAGGAACAGTATGTTATACATGTTTGCTACATGTTAACATGTATGCATGTGTGATATGGGTTATACATGTGTGTATCTCCTGCCTTGATCATAAACTTCTGACAATCATCATTTTTATGTGTATCACCCACAGAACTTAGTATAGTGATTCACAGAGAGTGACCCTTTAAAAAAATATGTAAGAAATGAATATCTTCAAAAGTAAAT
The DNA here is from genome assembly GCF_024610735.1 of Ursus americanus. NCBI lineage: Eukaryota > Metazoa > Chordata > Mammalia > Carnivora > Ursidae > Ursus > Ursus americanus. The sequence goes on along the minus strand of NC_142138.1, from coordinate 66,058,798 downwards.
ACATTTATCAACTTAAAACTCGTTTCCAGCTTAGAAATAATGTGATAGAGTAATAGACTCTGACCATGAAAATGTCCATAAAGGCAATTTACCTCTATTTCCTTCCTCAAAGTTGGTCAGAAAGCCTTTATTTACACATAACTTTTCAAATTCAATCTTGGACTGATCTAGTTGTTTTAAATATATAAATATACTTGCTTATGTTGGGCAGATACCTGTGTCCCTATAATTTCCATCCACTCACTTGACTTACGCTCTCTAAAAATACATGGTAAATCAACTGTCTTCCACATGACTACTCTTCAAATACTCAGAGACATCTGTTACACACTAGCCTTACCCTACAGGTCCTTACCCCATAGGTCTTACCTCCTTCAAGCTAGTTGTCCCACCTTGGGAGCACTCTTGCTGTCTACTTGAAAGAAATGTGCCTGTCCCATTTCATGAAACAATCTTTATTCACACTCTTCAAGCCTGTCTCCAGCATTATAATGCCGATCATTAGAACCACTTCGTAAGTTACCTGATACATCTTCACTTCATCTAAGCTGTTTTTGATACAAGCTCCCTTTTGATTCTTATGTGATACCATTTCTAAAAATCGTATTCCCAGTACTTATTTCCATACTTCTGGAAGGCAAAAATGTCTGCATCTCCACAAAGTAACCACTTGCCAGACTGCTTTGTTAAGTGACGTTTAAAATTAAAGGCTCATTTTCAACCACATCCAGTGCTTGCACTTTGAGCTCATACCCCCAGGAATGATCACCACATTATAATTTTTATCTCCTTTTTGAAGGATTTTGGGCAGTGACCTCCACAAGCATCTAAAATTTGCAATAATTGAGGTCTCTTCTTCAACGGGGTACTTTGGTATTCAAAACAGCAATTGAAAGGGTCACCCACAGTGTGGGACTTTGTAAGAATTCCCTCATAAATGAGGGATCATGAAAGTCACCTTCCTTTTGATTTTTTTTATGTTATGTAGTGAGCTCCTTGGTCCCAGGAGTTGTGGGTTTAGGTCAGAGAGGGCAGGTCACTGGTGTTGCCTGTTTCCTCAGTGGCCTCATGCAGCTCCACACTGCCTCATAGGTCCCCTGCTCCCATCCCAGACTGCAGCTCCCTCCAGGGAGTTTGGGTAGCTTGCCAGGAAAATGTGAGCGTAGTACTCATCTGCCTACAGTCTACACTTTGTCCCACAAAGACAGTATGCAAGACTTCCTCAGGTGTCTTTCTGACCTCAAGACGTATTTGGTCTGGGCCATTTCCTTTTTTAACTCAGGCAACCAACCTGAATACAACTCAGCGGATGGACTGGATATCTTACCAGGTTTTCTTTCCTTTGTTTAATTATTTAATAAAGAAAAATTGAAATATGCATAGAAGAGTAGGGAAACTAGTGTACTGTATCCCCATCACTTACTAGCATTTTTTTTTGTCTCATCAATGTTGTTTTTTCGTTGTTGTTGAAGTATTTATTTAGATTTATTTATTTATTTATTTGAGAGAGAAAGAGAGAGGGGGGAGGGGCAGAGGGAGAGAAAGTCTTAAGCAGACTCTGTGCTGAGCGTGGAGTCCAGTGCAGGGCGTGGGGGGGGGGCAGTGCTCATCGTGGGGCTCAATCTCACAATCCTGAGATCACAACTCTGAGTCAAAACCAAGAGTCAGACGCTTAACTGCACCACCCAGGTGTCCCGGTGGTGGTTTAAGTATTTTAAAGCAGATAACACACATCATTGCATTTCAGTCCCTAAATATTTCAATGTACTTCTGTATAAACCGAGGAAATTTTCTTACATAACCACAATATCGTCATCACACCTAACAAAGCTAATGATAATTCCATATGATCATCTAATATCCAGTCCATATTCAAATTATGCTGATTTTCCCAAAATGTCTGTTCTTTTTTTTAATAATAATTTTTTATTATGTTATGTTAGTCACCATACAGTACGTCCCAAGTTTTTGATGTAAAGTTACATGATTCATTACTTGCGTATAACACCCAGTGCACCGTGCAATACGTGCCCTCCTTACTACCCATCACTGGCCTATCCCATTCCCCAACCCCCTCCCCTCTGAAGCCCTCAGTTTGTTTCCCAGAGTCCATAGTCTCTCATGGCTCATTCCCCCTTCTGTTTACTCCCCCTTCATTCTTCCCTTCCTTCTCCTACCGATGTCCCTGCTGTTCCTTATGTTCCATAAATGAGTGAAACCATATAATTGTCTTTCTCTGCTTGACTTATTTCCCTTAGCATAATCTCCTCCAGTCCCATCCATGTTGCTGCAAATGTTGGGTAATCGTTCTTTTTGATGGCTGAGTAATATTCCATTGTATATATGGACCACATCTTCTTTATCCATTCGTCTGTTGAAGGGCATCTTGGCTCCTTTCACAATTTAGCTATTGTGGACAATGCTGCTATGAACATTGGGGTGCATATGGCCCTTCTCTTCACTACGTATGTATCTTTGGGGTAAATACCCAGTAGTGCAATTGCTGGATCATAGGGTAGCTCTATTTTTAACTTTTTAAGGGCTCTCCACACTGTTTTCCAAAGTAGCTGTACCAACTCCAAAATGTCTTTTATATTTGGCTTGTTTAAATAATGATCCAATGAAGGTCTACACATTGCATTTTTTTCATATATTTTTGTTTATTGCTCAAGTTTTATTTTTATTTCCCATAAAGTTAATCCTGCATTTGAAAAGAATTAAAAACTTAGATTTTTAGGGGCACCTGGGTGGCTTAGCCAGTTAAGTGTCTGCCTTCAGCTCAGGTCATGATCCCAGGGTACTGGGATGGAGCCCCACATCAGGCTCCCTGTTCAGCGGGGAGCCTGTTTCTCCCTCTCCCTTTGCCGCTCTCTTGCTCTCTTTCTCTCTCTCAAATAAATAAATAAAATCTTTTTAAAAAATTAAGATTTTCATGCTCCCACCTTTTTCATGCCTTTGATATGTTAATTGAGTTTCCTTTTATTCATTATAAAATTAGCTCTTTTGAACATAAAAATAAACCTTATAATTTTTTTTGCTTTCTCTTAGTGCTAGTGTGTATTGGCTGATGGTTAGTGGCTATAAACTACCATTCACATAGTTGCTCATCACCAATTTTAATAGTTTGTAAGAAACTCTGCTTGCCTAGTGCCCATAGAGTGCCCGGGCATCAGTTCCTTCAGAGCGGCCGTGAAGCTTCTAGTTGTTCAAGGAGGATGGTGGGAAGGTCTTCCTCATGCTGTATCTTGAAAGTATGAAGGACAGGCTGGATTTGCTTCTTAGAACCATTCTCAAGTAGGAGTATAAGTGGAAAAGCTAGTGTCCCTGAAACAGTGATTATTCTAGACAGCTGGCCCCATATTTGCAGTGTTCTAGTAGGTGGAAGAATCCTCACGGTGTTTGTGTTGTGTGTCTTATCATACAGTAGTCAACAACTGTCTTTATCAGTCTGTGGAGTCTCTAATAGATGCAGACTGAAAAGAAAACACTCGTAGCATTGTCATATTTAGAAAAAAAATGAGAAGTCATGTTTATTAGAAAACTAATATTTTTAAATGTGTAAGATCTCAAAATCCTTTTCATGTATATGACCTCACTTTTAATCCTCAAACGAGCACATGAGTTAGGCTTTACTGTTCTTTCACATGTGAATAAATTAAGGTATGAAAAGATTGAGTAAATTATAAAACGTCCTTAAAACCATCTCTGAATGGTGCCTGGTACTTAGTAAATGCTTAACAAATATATCTTCTTAACCTAACCTGAAGTCATCCAGGTGACAAATCCAGGACTCTTTTTTTTTTTTCTTCCTAAAACACTGCTTTTAGAAGGTGTTCTCATGGGAGGGAGCCTTATGCTACCTCCCCACCATGCTTTTGCCTCAGTAGCTGACGGCAGAGGGGCAGTGGAGAGCCAGAACTGACCCCAAGATCCTCATTATTTCTTGCCTGGACAGTCCTCTCACCCCTTCACTCCTACCTCAGGCTTTCCTGGCAGCAGGCCTCCCCCCAGCACTGTAGCCATGCTCATCTTTCTTCCTCAGATACCTCAGCACCTCTCTCCTTACCCTCAGGGTAAAAATCCAAGCTCAGTTTCTAGAAAGCCCTTCAAGAAAGAGGCCCCTGATATAGACAGACAGATACATACATACATACGTACATGCAATGGAATATTACTCAACCATAAAAAAGAATGAAATCTTGCTGCTTGAGACAACATGGATGGATCTAGAGAGTATAACACCAAGTGAAATAAGTCACTGAAAGACAAATAGCATATGATTTCACTCGTGTGGAATTTAAGAAACAAAACAAACGAGCAAAGTAAAAAAAAAAGAGAGAGAGAGACAAACCAAGAAACAGACTCTTAACTGCAGAGAACACACTGATGGTTCCCAGAGGGGAGGGCGGCGGGGGATGGGTGAAACAGGTGATGGGGGTTATGGAGGGCACTTGTCGTGATGATCACTGGGTGTTACATGGAAGAGTTTAGTTACTATATTGTATACCTGAACTAATATAAGTATACTAGAATTAAAATTAAAAAGTTAAAAGAATGACGCCCCTGAGAACATCAGGCCAGTGTTGTTTCCTCCTCACCACTTTTTAATCATCAGGTTATTTTTACTCAGATGATCTGATTAACTTTTACTAACAACTCTTTAAAGCAAGAGTTGGGGGTGGTTCTGGTTTTATTTTGAGAAAGTATGGTAAATCAGTTCTTAACTTACAAAGTGGGTAACTTAAGAGATCATTTCTACATTTTAACAGTTTTTTGTTAGCTCCTCTCTACTGGGAGTTTTGTGATGCATGGTAGCATTTAATTGATCATTAAATATGTAACCAAGAGGATAAGAAGTCAGAAAACAATTATACTTAAAGTGTTGTGAGCCAATGCCAGCTAAATTAGATATACCTACATTCCCTGCCCACACACAGTTATTTACAAGTAAAATTAAGAATTTTTGAAATTGCGTGTTAGAGAAAAATATTTTTTTATATTATATAATGTGCTCTTTCCCTGTCTATCCATTGTGTTAAGCAAAGTACTTGGAGCTAAATATAAAGACTAGTTCCCCCAGGTGCTATTGTTGTCCAGGGGAGTAAGTTCTAGCAATCATTTGAAGTAGGGAAAGAATTTAGCTGTGTTATAATGCTTATTTTACCAATAATTTTCATCTCCAATCCTTTGCATTCTTTCTCAGCAGTCTGACTGAAACAATTTAGACTTATTGAAGATTTTTCTCATTATTTTCTTTTTCTTTCTCTCCCACTGGCCTCTAGTCATGGCGCTTCCCCTAAAATATGTTTGCCATATGTGGGGAATTTTACAGAGCCTCTCCTCTGAAAGGTGTGTGTGTGTGTGTATGTGTGTGTGTGTGTGTGAGAGAGAGAGAGAGAGAGAGAGAGAGAGCGCGAGTGCACGCCTGCCTGTGTGTGTTTGGCAGGGGTTTCCATCCCAATGCCAAAGTCAATGGTCTTTTATTTCCAGCAGACCTGCGTGCACATCCAGTCTGATTCCCACAGCTGTCTCTGAGGTGCACGTCTCCACATCTTTAGTTGTTACTTTCCTTGTGAACTAATCACCGTGCAGATGGAAGATAAAAGCCGGAGTTCATAGCTTTGGGCGCTGGCTCTGTGCCAAGGCTAGGAGAAAAGGACAGTTTTGACCAGCGGACACCGTGTTACAGAGCACCCAGAACTCTCCGCGGAAGAGTTGAGGGAGGAGAATGGAATCTGCAGCCTTGGAAGGTGGCTTCATTCTCTAATTAGAGTTATGTTTTGTTTTCCAGGAAACTCAAATCAAGAATAATAATAATGGATAATAATAAATAATAAGCAAGCTCTCACATGAATCCTGGCTCACTGTATACAAACACAAGCTGTACCTGACCCATGTCCCTTATCTCAGAGGTGTGAGACCAGCAACACCTAAACTTGGATGGACAGTATCACGTTTTCCCTCATCCCAGGAATTTTAGAAGCCTCTTTGAGTACAGATTTTTATTTGTTGGGCTCTCATAGTTGTTAGGCGACCAACAACAGGTGCAACATACAACTCATAATAGAAAGGAAGAAGGGGCACCTGGCTGGTTCAGTCGGTAGAGCACGAGACCCTTGATCTCGGGTTTGTGAGTTCGAGCCCCATGTTGGGTGTAGAGATTACTTAAAAAATAAATTTAAAAAATTTTGAAGAAAGGAAGCAAACAAACGTCCACATGGATTAATGGACTTGAAGAATCAATCTGTAAAATTGGCATTTCCTCCGAAGTTTCTCGGGAGAGACAAAGGATCCAAATGGCCCATGGCAGAAATAATAAAGAGAAGTTAGGAAAATCATTATACAACCAAACTCCTCATGTATTTCTTTCTCTAAGAAGTTTCCACTAGTACCACTTTCCTTGCCTACATCTATAGTCCTGTGTGACTCGATGAGCAAGTGAGAGTAGTTTCGCTGCCTCCGTCCCGGGCCACAGGATGATGTCATATCTTAATACTTTCAAGAAGAGTTCTGGTTTATTATCAGAGCAAGAGTGGAAAAAGCACAAGTTTTGCAGCCGCATCGAGTTGGCCTGAATCTCACTGTGACCTCTTCTTGTTGTCACACACTGGGCAAGTTCTCTGAACCCCTGTTTTAGTGTCTATAACAGGGATATTTGAATAATATGACATATAGTACTGGTAAATAATACCCTTTTCTCTTGCCCTACCCCTACCTACCCCGCTGCATACAATACTACTCCCACCCGTCTTCTTTTTTCTTATTTTAAGGTTTTATTTATTTATTTGACACAGAGAGTGGGGGAGAGAGTGCACAAGTACGGGGAGCGGCAGGCAGAGGGAGAGGCAGGCTCCCCGCTGAGCTGGGAGCCAATGTGGGGCTCGATCCCAGAACCCCAAGATCATGACCTGAGCCGAAGGCAGACGCTTAACCAACTGAGCCCCCCAGGCAGCCCTCACCCCAGGCTTCTTGATACTGTAAAGATTTAAAGGTGGAGTAGAATTGGAAAGTGGAGGTCAAATTAATGACAGTTCCTGCTGTCACACTCAATAATAAAATATTTTCTGAAAAGGTAATTGTTGAAGGTTTTTTGGGACCTTCTTAAATAGTTCAGATATTCAGAAAAGCAGGAGGATGAATGGTTGCTTTTTGAAATACTAACCTTTGGGCATACTTGCTTCATAGTTGCTTAGTTTTGCTTCACAAACCTGTCCCCCTGAAACAAATAATACATTATATGTTAACCTAAAAAAAAAGAAATAAAATATTACAAGTATAGTGGAAACTTTCTGTTCTCTCTAATCCCATTCCACTTGGTAACCACTGTATTGAATTTGATACTCATCATTCCAATGTATGTATTTTTTTTAGAGATTTTATTTATTTATTTGAGAGAGAGAGAGAGCACAAGCTGGGGGTTGGAGGGCCAGAGGGAGAAGCAGACTCCCCACTGAGTGAGGAGTCCAACACAGGGCTTGATCCCAGGACCCTGAGATCACCACTGAGTGAAGTCTGATGCTTAACCGACTGAGCCACCCAGGCGCCCCTCCAATGTATGTATTTATATTTATATTGCAGAGGATTTGGCTGTAACGGTCCATATTATTAATTTTGCATGCTTTAAACTTAATGCACATAGCTTCCTGCATCTATATTTTTGCGTGCAGCATTTCTTGGCTGAGATTTGTTCATTTTGACCACTCTACAGCATTCCATTGTCTGGCTCTATCACAATGTATCCATTTTCCCAGCAAAGAATATTTAGGTTTTTTCTCTGATTTTTTTGTTACTGTAAACAATACTGTAGTGAGCAAACTTGTATATGCTTTTTATGGACACATGAAAGACTTTTCTAGTTATACATACCTGAAGTGGAGTCATAAGGATATTATGTGACATATACATCATCAGCCTTACTGGATATCGTCAGATTGCTCTTCAAATTGGGATTCCCATTTACATTCCCACCAACAGAAGAGGAAGGGAGAGATTACTCTCTGTCTACCATGTGCGCTCACAGTGGAAAGGCAGCTGTCTGAATACCAGGGAAAGAGCTTTCACCAGAACCTGACCCCGCAGGCACCCTGAGTTCAAACTTCCAGCCTCCAAAATTGTGAGACAATAAATTTCTGTTTCTTAAGCCACCCTGTCTGTGGTATCTCGTGATGGCAGCCCTAGCAGATTAATGCAGAACACTCAGCCAGTACCGTCGGTGGAAGGCTTGTTCTTGGATAGGAAATTCAATATTGTTAATATATCAGTTCTCTCCAACTTGAACCATAGATTCATTACAATACCAATTAAAATGTTGTAGACACTGACAAATTGAATCTGACATGCATATAGCAATACAGAGAGTACTTAGAATAGCTAAAACAATTTAGAAAAGAAAACACAGTTTTCTTTCTAAGGACTTATGCCACCTTTCTTCAAGACTTACTGTCAAACTATGGTAGTCAAGAGAGTGTGGTCTTGATAGAAGAATAGACTAATAGATCAATGGAAAGGAATAGGGAATCCAGAAGTATACCCACATCCAGAAGCCAAATGTTTTCAACAAAAGTGTCAAACCATTTCAGTGGGGGAAAGGTAGTCTTTTCAGCAAATGGTGTTAGTTATCCAACTGGATAGCTACATGGGGGGAGGGAATGAACCTTGCCTCTTACCTCACACCATTCACAACAAATCAGCTGAAAACTACCATAGATCTAAATGTGAAAGTGGAAACTATAAAACCTCTAGAGTAGTTCATGGGGGAAAATCTTTTAGACCTTGAGGGTAGGCAAAGATTTCTTAGAAAGTACACAAAAAACATTTAACTTAAAAGAAAATGTTGATACGTTTGACTTCATGAAAAGATAAAGCTTCTAGTTTTTAAAAGGCACAACTAAGAAAATGAAAAGGTGAGCCATAAAGAGAAAATATGTGTAACACAAACACCTGACAAAACTTTGTGTCCAAATGTATATAGAACTCTTATCTCAATAATATAATAAGACGGCCTAATTTTGTAATTGGCCACTATATTTGAACAGACATTTCACAAATGAAGAAGTAAGCACGTGAAAAATTCAACATCATGGTCATCAGAGAAATGCAAAATAAAACCATGGGGATAAACCATTTCGCCCACTTGAATGACTAAAATTAAAAATACTGGCAATACTAAATTTTGGTAAGGATATGAAGCAGCTCAAACTCTCAAACATTGCTGAAAAGAGTATAAAATAGCGATTTCTTACAAAATTAAACATATACTTACCACATGACCCACTAATTCCAGTCCTAGGTATTTACCCATGGGAAATTAAGACATTGTCTACAAAATGACTTGTACAGAAATGGTCATAGTATTTTAGTTATAATAGCCCCCAAACTCCATGCATCCATCAACTGGTGAGTAGGTAAACGATTATAGACTATTCGGTCACTGGAATACTATTCAACAATGAAAAAGGAGTTTGTAACTATACAGAGTCTCAGAAGTATTATGTTGATAGGAGCCAAGCACAGAAGAGTTCATATTACATAATTCCATTTATATAATATTCTAGAACAGTCAGAACTAATCCATAATAACGGAAAACAGATCAATGGTCTCCAGGAGCAGGGCTGAGGGATTGACTGCAAAGGGGCATGAGGGAACTTTTGGGGGACATAGAAATGTTCTGTGTCTTGATTGGTATGGTGGTTACACATGTGTGTAGATGTGTCAAAACTCATTGGACTGAACAGCTAAAATAGGTTCATCTTACTGTGCGTAAATTATGCCTCATCAAAGTCGATTTAATATTTTTAAAAATTTTTAAATAAGTAGGCACTTAGGATATTGTTATTTCAAGTAGAAAAAAAGAGAGAAGCCCTCGGAATTGTGTAGGAACACTACAGATATTTCCATGTAGCTGTCATTCAGACACTTTAAATGACACAGGCAAAATAGATATGGCATGAAAATTTCATATGATCTTTGAGTCATCCATTCATAGTGAAACCAAGAAGCCAACTGCTCACAAATTTAGTAAGTAAACTAATTGTTTGATTTGTTGTTGTAGCATGTTCCCTGTGCTTTTCAAATGTTATAGATTCTAAACTAGCCAGAAGCACTGGGAAACCAAGTGTTGCAACTGTTGACCCCACTGCAAGGAAAGTATGAAAGAGAAAGTTTGCTTAGGGCAGTGCTTTGAATTTGATTGAAGGGATTTTAACTGCCAAGAATATCAGGAAATTTTAGTCAAGAACTAAAAAGAGCTTAAAATAAGGATATGAAAACCATCTTATAATGTAAGATTTTCATTATTTTTGTTTTGAAATTGATGTCTTTCCTTGTCTAAGCATTATTTATCCAAATCAAAACAAACAAAAAATACCTAGGACAGCCATCTTTTACAAATGCATTTTCATTTTTTCTTTTAAGATTTTATTTCTAAGTAATCTGTACACCCAGTGTGGGACTTGAACTTACAACCTCGAGATCAAGAGAGACAGGCTCCATGGACTGAGCCAGCCAGGCGCCCCTACAAACACATTTTCTACTTCTTTGTGTTATATCACAGGATTAAGAACACAACCAAGTGTTTGTGTTTTTAAGGAAACACCGTGTGACCTCTTACCTGGGTTTAGTCTTTTCTTAATTCTTAAATGTCTTTACTTCTCTGATGCATTGACATATTGACCCCTTCTTCCTTTTAGGATTTTCTCTTGACTCCAATGATATGGCAGTAACATATTTTTCTTCTACTCCTCTGATAGTTCATTTGTCTCCTTTATTGACTCCTCTTCTTTAATTCCCCAGAATTTCTGTCCTGAGATACAAATTTCTCTCTATATATGTATTCCACCTTCCTGAAGTCTTACCTTCTTCCATAACTTTCAGCCATTTTCTCTCCCAGCCTTTTTCGCTAGCCCTGACCTATCTCCTTAATTCTAGACTTGCACTTCTAGCTACCTTCTAGATATCTCTATCTGGATATCTTTTCCAAATCTCAACTTTAACATATCTGAAGCCAGAGATTTCCTTTTTACTTCTGACCTGCTCCTCCACCTGATTTTTAAAAATAATTTGAGGTGAGATTCATATAACATAAAATTAGCCATTTTTTTCCCTACCTTGAGAAAAAGGTTTGATCTATATTTTTTTCTTTACATAGCCTTTAAAAAAATTCTGGTAAAATACACATCACATCAAATTTAACATCTTGGCCATTTTCAAGTGTACCATTCAAAAGTGTTAAATATATTCCCATTGTTGTGTAACCAATCTCCAGAACTTTTCATCTAAGAAAACTAACGCTCTCTACCCATTAAACAACTTCCCATTCCCCTCCTCCCCCAGCCCCTGGCCACCACCTTTCTACTGTCTGTTTCTATGAGTTTGGCTACTCCAGGTAATTCATATAAGTAAAATCATGTAGTATTTGTCTTTTGTGACTGGCTTATTTTACTTAGCATAATGTCCTCAAGGTTCATCTATGTTGTAGCATGTGCCAGAATTTCTTTTGTTTTTAAGGCTGAATAATATCTCATTATATGTATATAATGCCACATTTTGTTTATCCATTTATCTGTCAAAGAACATTTGGGTCACTTCCACCTTTTGGCTAATGTGAACAATGCTGCTGTGAATATGGGTGTACAAACATCTCTTTGAGACCCTGTTTTGAATTCTTTTGTATATATACCCAGAAGTGGTATTGCTGGATCATATAGTCATTCTATTTGTAATTTTTTGAGGACCACCTTACTGTTTTCCATAGCAGTTGGACCATGTTGCACTCCCACCAACAGTGTACAAGGGTTCCAATTTCTCTATCTCACCAACACTTGTTATTTTCTGTGTTTTTTTGGTTTGTTTTTATAGCAGCCAAGCTAATGGATATGAGGTGATATCACATTGTGGTTTTAATTTGCATTTCTGTGATGATTAGTGTGGTTGAGCATCTTTTGATATGTCTGTTGGCCATTTGAGTATCTTCATTGGAGAAATGTCTATTCCAGTCCTTTGCCCATTTTTTAAATCCGATTGTTTGTTTGTTGAGGTGTAGGAGTTATTTTCTCCCATTTTGTAGGTTGCCTTTATACTTTGATTGTGTTCTTGGTTTTAATTTTGATGTAGTCCAAAAACCCTCCATTATTTTGTTGGACCTAAATTCCCAGGGCTATCAGATATACCCACATAGAAATTTAAAATAGAAGCTTTCTAAAAAAATACATTTACCAAAAAAATAAACTGTCTGCCATCAAGTCTCTTCTCCTTCCTCAAGGTAGCTAATTTTGGGAGTTGCTTGTGGTAGATTGTGATTGTTTTAATTATTCGTGTTCATTTACTGTAAGAACAGGGATCAGCCAAATTTTTGTGTAAAGGCATAGATCGTAAATATTTTAGGCTTTGCAAGCCACATGCAGTCTCTGTCACCACTGCCTCTTCTCCTTTAACTCCTTCTCTTTTGACTTCTCCCCCGCCTCTCCCTCTTTTATTTGACTACCTTTTAAAAATGTAAAAACCATGGGCCGAATGAAAATAATCCACATGCCAGAATTGGCCTGTGAGCAGTAGTTTGCTAACCCCCATGTATGAGGATTATATGTCCTCATCCATTGCCATGTGACTGTGAGTGCATCCTGTAAGAGGGTGTCTCTTCCTACTCCACTGATGTTGGGCTCATCCATATGACTTGATTTAGCCAGTGGAAAGTGATTGGGCATTTTGTACACGATGCCTAAGCAGAATGTTTAGAAGCAATTCCATGTTTGTTCTAACTCTGCTGCTCTTTTCCTCTAGCTTAAGAATGGCATGTTCCAGGTAAAGAGTACTCCTTCGGTTTGGGTCTTGGAATGAGAAGGTGTATAAAGCAGAGTTATAGCCAGCCTACAGCTACCAATATGTAATGTGTATGAGAAAGAAACCATTACTGTAAGCCATTTATATTTGGGGTTATTTGTTACTCAGCATAGCTTAGAAATAGCTTACTGATATAATGCAATAGATTTTTTAAAAAACATATGTACACATACACACATATACACAATAAGCAATAGAATTTAAATGGGGGTGACTTAACAGCAGGCTGATAGAAGCTATTTATTTAGCTTTGGAAGTATTAGACTAAAAAAAAGTATAGAAAAATCCAAATGTATACACAGAGATGGTCATTGCAAGCATAAATACTGACAGTAGAAGAGAGTGGGTGAGAGTTTATTATTGATAACATAATTCTTTTAATTAAGATCAGATCCCCAAACAAGGTTCTGTTAAAGGGATTTGTCATGGGGACGATAGGAGTCCAATAAAAATAACTCAGCATGAAATTGCTCGTTTCAAGAGGATACGATAAATGGGAATTTGTGAGTCTGAATAGTCTTCCAGGTGTTCTAACCAAAATTTATAGGACCTGATTCCTGGGAAGATCATGTTTATATGGGAAATAGTAAAATTGTAAGGGACACCGAGGGTATCTTAGACATTTGATCCAGTACTTACTGAACCAGCTAATTGTTTGAGTGGGTTTGATTGATACCTAGCAGCTATAGCTTTGGGAATCATGGTATTCCATACTCTTTTTGTTAATTAAATATTTTTGAAAAAAAAATTTAAATGCAGCAAAATACAGAGAATAATGTAATAAACATTCATGTTTCCAAAAGCAAGGGTGAATATTGTTAACATTTTGTCATATTTGCTTGACTTTCTTATATTAAAATAATTATAATAAAAAATAATTATGAAGGTGAAGGCCCCTTTAATCCTTCCCCTTGCCTACTCCCTATACCCCTCCTTGCTGCATCCCTTTTCGCTCTCCCCAGGCAACCAAAATCGTGGATTTGGTGTGTATCGATCTAACCAATTTGTGATACCTGTTTTCACCTGTAATTTCATGAACAATATATAATATTTTTATTTGTGTGGTTTCTAAGAATTATATAAGTGATGCCATATTGGAGTACCTTTTAGCAATTTTCTTTTTTCATACAACAGTATGTTTTTTGGATCTCATGTTTATACACGTAAATATAGTTCATTTCTTTTATGTGTTGTATAGTGTGCTATTATATAAATATGCTGCACTTTATTTAGACATTTCCCTATTAATAAATCTTTTATTTCATTCATGCATTCACTTAACAAATATTTATTGAGCATTTACCATGTCTTGGATACTCTGCTAGGTACTCATGTTGTATCAGTGAAGAAAATAGACAAAAATCTTTGCCACCATGGTACTTACCTTCTGTTGGGGTGACACAATATAAATAATAACTATAATAAATCAGCCAAACATAAGGTATATTAGAAGGTGATAAATTATACAGAAAAAAATTAAGGGATATTAAGAGTGGCATTGAGGGAAACAGATTGTTATTTTAAACAGTGAGGTCTGGGAAAGGCCCCTTGATAAGATGTATTTGAGCAAAGATAAGGAAAAGGAATTAGCCACATGGATATCTGGGGGAGGAGAATCCCGATCACAGAAAAGAGCCAGTGCAAAGCCCCTAAGGTGGGAACATGCCTGGTGTGTTCAGGGAGCACAAGGAGGCCAGCATGGCTGGAGGAGAGGAAGCAAAGGGCGAGGGGTGGGGGATTGGAGCCACAGACATTACAGGGTTGAATGGGAGATGATCGTGCCTGGTCTGATATGCCATTGTGAGGACTTTGGCTTTTACTCAGAGGAAATGAGAAGTGCAGGGTTTTGAACAGAGAAGTCATATGATCTACGTTTTTAAAGGATCACTTAGGCTGCTATGTTGAGACTAGATTGTATGAGAAGTCGGTGGAAGCAGGGAGCCCAGTTAGCAAGTTATTACAGTAACCCCCCCCCCCAGATGAGGGTTGATGGTGCCTGGGCCAGCGCAGTGGGGGAAGTGGTAAAAAGCGGTAAGATTCTGAATATCTTTTGAAGGTAGAATTAACAAGATTTGCAGATGGATTAGATGTGGAGTGTGAGAGACAAAGAGGCATGAGAGTGTCGCCAAGGTTTTTGCCTAAGTAACTGCAAGGATGGAGTTGCCACCAACAGAGGTGACGACTGTGGACAGAGCAAGTTCAGGATGGAGGAGCGGAAATTCAATTTTGGATGTGTTGAGTTTGAGGTGTCCGCTAGGTATCCACATAAGATGTCCAATAGATAGCTGGATATGTGAGTCTGGAGTTGAGCAAAGAGTCTTGGCTGGAGTTATAAATTTAAAAGTCATTAGTTATATAGATTGTATTTAAAACCATGATTGTATCTAAAGCCACAATATGCGATGACATTGCAAAAAGAGTGAGTGGAGAAAAGAATAGAAGAAATAAAACGAGGACAAAAACCTGGGCGTTTGCAGTATTAAGATAATATTAATATATTAATTAATATCAATAGAACAGTAATGGTTTATCCTAGCCCCTAGCCTTGCTGGCAGTGGTGCGTGGTTGCAGTGGAGTGGGAGAGGTGAAAACTTGACCAGAAAGGGCTGGAGTGAGAAGTGAGTCTCATCAAACACCGAGACAGCCCTGGTATCTATCTTCATTGATGTGAGCCCATTCTCCCCACTAACCATTTTGAAAGGATCTGGAGTTGGCTTTGACTTGAGGACCACATATTCCCGTGTGAAAGAAAATAGAAATCATGCTACAGATCAGAAAATCTGGATTCCTACCCATCACCGGTCTATCCCATTCCCCCACCCCCCTGCCCTCTGTAAGGAGGGCACGTATTGCATGGTGCACTGGGTGTTACACGCAACTAATGAATCATCGAACTTTACGTCGGAAACCGGGGATGTACTGTATGGTGACTAACATAATATAATAAAATATCATTAAAAAAAAAAAAGAAAAAACAAAATCTGGATTCCTGTAATAATGTTACCTCTATTGCCACAGAATTGCTGATGCCTCAAGGGATAGTTGTGATGAACTACACCTGCATAGTTATTGAAAATATATCAAAAATTCGCTCCTTTAAAATGTAAATTTACTGGCATTTCATGTATTCAGAGTGGTGCGTCCATCACCAGTCAATTTTAGAACACGTTCGTCACTCCAAAAAGACACCCTGTGTCCATTGCCTCTTCTACCCCCTCCCTGGCAAGCACTAATCTACTTCGTCCCCTGTGGATTTGCCTCTTCTGAGCATTTCATACAGATTTGGAATCATGTAGCGTGTGTTCTTTTGTGACTGGCTTCTTTTATTTAGCAAAATGTGTTCAGTGTTTAGCATTATCAGTACTTCATTTGTTTTTATTGTTGAATAATATTCCATTGTATGGATATACCACATTTTGTCCATTCATTCGCCAGTCACAGACATTTGGGTTGTTTCTGATTTTAGCTATTATGAATAATGCCACCATGAACGTTTGCGTAATGTTTTGTATGTTTTCAGTTATCTTGATTTACACCAGTATACCAAGTATAGTAACTCTGTATTTAACATTTTAAGGGACTGTTAAACTGTTTTGAAAGTGGCTGTGTCACTTTGTATGAGGGTTCCACCACCAATGTATAGGGATTCCAAGTTCTCCATTCCCTTCCTAAAACTTGTTATTGTCTGTCTTTTTGAATTTTAGCTATTCTGGTGAGTGTGAAATGGGATTTCAATGTGGTTTTGATTTATATTGTCCTAATGAGTAATGATGTTGAGGTTCTTTTCGTAGCCTTATTGGCTATTTGTATATCTTCTTTGGAGAAATGTCTTTTCAAATCCTTTGTTCATTTTTAACTGGCTTTATTTCTCTTTAATTATTGAGTTATAAAAGTTTTTTTTAATATTCAGGATACAGTTCCCTTATGAGAGGTATGATTTGCAAATATCTTCTCCAATTTCGTGAATTGACTTTCATTTTCTTGATGGTGTCCTTTGAAACACACAAGTTTTTCATTTTGATGAAGTCCAATTTGTTTTTTTCTTTTGTTGCTTGTGGTTTTGGTGTCACATTTAACAAACCGTTACTTAACCCAAGGTCATGGAGATTTACTCCTATGTTTTTTTCTAAGCATTTTATAGTTTTGGCTGTTACATTTATGTCTGTGATCCATTTGAGTTATTTTTTATCAATGGTGAGAGGTTGGGGTCCGGTCCAGCATCATTCTTCTGCCTGTAAATATGTGCGTGTGGATATTCACTTATCTCACCACCATTCGTTGAAAGATTGACCCTTCCCGCGTTGAACTCTGTTGGCACCCTTGGTGAAATGGATTGACTGTAGGTGTATGGATTTATTTCTGGACACTCAATTCTATTCTATTGATCTACATATCCTATCCTTATACCAATAGTGCATTGTTAGTTTACTGTAGTATTACACTAACTGATTTTTGGCTGTTAAGCCATGCTTGCATTTCTGGAATAAATCCCATTTGATCATGTTGTGTAATTCTTTTTATATGTTGCTGCATTTAGTTTATTAGTATTTTGTGAAGGATGTTTTGCATCTCTATTCATAAAGGCTATTGGTCTGTAGTTGTCTTTTATTGTGATGCCTTTGCCTAGCTTTGGTATCAAGGTAATATTAGCCTTTTAGAATGAGTAGGGAAGCATGCTCTCTCTCTTTTTTTTTTTTTTTTAATTTTCTGGAAGAGCTTATGAAGAATTGGTATTTATTTTTTAAATGTTTGTTAGATTTCACTAGTGAAACCCCACACACACTTAGGGTTCATTTTCGTCATTGCTGATCGTTTAGTGGCTTTTCTGAGGCAATTCTGTAAAAGTCTGTCTTCACTGTCATGTCCGGCCACTGCAGTCTGTTGGGTTAGCCTAGTGTTCAGGTGACACTTGAACAGACATTTCCAAATGCCTTGATCCTACGTTTTTGACCCTTTGCTGAGGGGTTTACACAGGGCCTCAAGGTGAGCCAGAGGTGAAAGGTTAGGGTCTTCTCGGGTCTGTGCTGGACACGTATGTGTCCCCTTAGATGCCCACAAATATGTCAGGTTTTTCCAAAGCACCTCATGGCCATATCACTTCCCAGCTTTTTCCTTTAAGTTTTTGGCTAGCCCCTGATCTTCCCCTCCTGGTATCAGCACCTCAGGCAGCTGCAATATTAAATCATTGCTGCTGATTATCTCTGGAAATTGTGCTCTGGATAGGGGTTTTCCCAATGAGTGAGTTCTAAGTGAGGTCAGATAACAACACGCCCTGCAAATGGGGTTTTTCCACGGAGCTGTCAGCTCAAGTAGTGACACTTCTCTGCAGATGAGAATGGTCTTTTTGAGAAGCTCCAAACCCAGTCTTCCCCTTCTAGTGGCTGTGAGGCTGCCAGTTTTCATAGCTACCACAGACATGGGGCAAGGATGATGGGAATCGGGTGAGTTAAAATGCCACAAAATGCTGTTGCTACTGAGATTCAGATATTTTTCTTAAATAAGTACTCTTTACATTATTGCAGGCTTTTGGTTAATTTTCCAGAGCTCTGTAAAAATTGACTTTGACAATTTTTCCTAGTGTTCCCGTTACCCTGATGGGGGAGCAGATTTTCAGAGTTTGTTACTCTGCCATTCTAGAAGGCCCTCCACCTTGTTTCAAACACCAAGACATTTTAATTTTATCTTCTTCAAGACCAAATGTAGTTAGATTTTCTAGCCTTTTATCTACTTTCACAAACTGAACACATCCGTGAACTCATACCCATGTACTTCTTCATGCTCCTTTCCAGTCACTAACTAGCTCTCCCCCAAGATAACCTGTTTTTAAACTTGGTATAATTTGAATTATTGAGTATATACTTTTTTGTGTCTGGCTTCTTTCACTCAACGTTATGTCTATGAAATTCATTCATGTTGTTGGATGCAGTTGTTCATTCATCCTTGCTGCTCTAGTATCCCATTGTCTGAAGATGCCACAATTGATCTATTCTGCGTGGGTGGACGTTTGGATGGTCTGCAATTTGAGGTTGTTACAATGCGTTCTTGGACATATATCTTTGTGCATATGTGCACATTTTTGTTAGGTATATACCTAGAAATGGAACACCTGGGTCATTTGTCGTATGAATGTTAAATGTTTGTGTCAGTTTTCAACATTTGTATACCAATTTACCTTCCCACAGGAGTGTATAAGTATTATATTTACTCAATATCCGTGCCATACTTGGTATTATTTGACTTTTTCATTTTAATCATTCTGCTGAGTATGTATGGTATCATATTATGACTTTAATTTGAACTTAATGCATTTGGCCCATTTTCATAGTGTTATCTGTTTTTTTCTAATCAATTTGTAGGAATTCTTTTTTTCTTAAAGATTTTATTTATGAGAGAGAGAGAGTATGAGCTCAGGGAGTGGGGGAGGGAGAGGGACAAGCAGACTCCCCACTGAGCACAGAGCCTGATGAGGGGCTCAATGTGGGGCTCCATCCCAGGACCCCGAGATCATGACCCTTAACCAACTGAGCCACCCAGGTGCCCCAATTTGTAGGAATTCTTTACATATTCCATATACCAATATATTCTGTATAGGTTTACAAATATCTCCTTCCACTCTGTGACTTCCCTTTTTCCTCTTTAAATGGTGGTGTTTGATAAAGAGAAGTTATTAAATTTTACGTAATTTATCAGTATTTTTTTGCTTTATGTTTAGTACTTTTGGGATCCCGTTAAGATTTTTTACTGGCTAAAGGAAATCAAATGCAATCAACTGATTTTTTCTGGAATTTTTTTTTTAAAGCCTATGATTTATGCAGAACATTTTAGTCTACCTTGACGAACAGCAGTGTTTTCACAAGAGTAGTATTTTTTGAACAACTATCCTCTTTCATTCACAAAAGCATCCACCAAACATCAAGCCTTATATAACTCTATTCCAGAAGATTTTTTATTCTGTCTTATCAAACCCAGCAATTCCATTGAGTATATTTTCCATTTGTTCCTACTGACCCATCTGCTCTATTTTCAGAGATAACAGAGCCTATTAGATGTGAAGTTCTCTAACTTTCTGCTCTCCACTCCTATCTCATAAGATAGATCCTCATCCGTATTTATTTCCCTTCCTCCTGCTTCAGTGGAAGACATTTCTTAGAAAGTAGGTCTATCCCACCTTAAAAAACAAAATAAATTTTTTTCTCCTCTAACCCCTACTAGTTATTCCCATCTCTCTCCTTCCCGAAAAAAAAGAAATATCTTACATATGTGATAAAATTTCATGGAACTAAATATACCCACACAATGAGCGCATGTAATACTGGTGAAATCTAACTAGGGCAGATGGATTGTATCCAATTCAATTTCCTGGTTGTGATATTGTAGTATAGTTATGCAAGATGTTGCCATTGGGGGAAAAAGGTATATTGTGTTGCACTGTATTATTTCTTACAGCAATACATGAATCTACAATTATCTCAAAATAGAAAGTTAAAACAAGTCTTTCTAAAAGTTATGTATAGTAATAACCACCATTTATTGAGTGCTCGCTGTGTTCTGGGTACTGTTCTAAGCACGGACAGGTGGATACTAGTGTTCCTCGTTTTATAAATGAGGAAACTGGGGCACAGCGTGATGAAGTCACTCACACGGAGTCACCCAGCTCGTAGATGGCAGAGTTAGTGTTCAGAACCAGGCAGCCTCATTCCCAATGCAGAACTCTGAAGCACTCTGCTGTACTTTTTGTGTGTCTGTCTTCGTATCCTGCCTCCTTGTCACACTTCAGCCCACCCTCTATCATTTAGCTTCTATCCCAGCCACTCCCATGAAACTGCTTTGCCTGGATCACCAACCAGTCTGTTGAGAGGGTGCCTGGGTGGCTCAGTCAGTTAAGTGTCTGCCTTCAGCTCAGGTTGTGATCCCAGAGTCCTGGGATTGGGCTCCTTGCTCAGTGGGGAGTCTGCTTTTCCCTCTCCCTCTGCCCTCCCCACCCCTACACTCCCATTCGAGCTTGAGCTCTCTCTCAAATAAATAAATGAAAACTTAAAAAAAAAATGTTGCTAAATCAAATGGAGTCTTTTTTGGTCCTTAACCTTTCTTCCTGCACCCTTTGATATTGTTCATACATTCAGCAAATATTTATTGAGCACCATGTGCCAGACTCTGTTTTACGGCGGTAAACCAACCAGGCAAAGCTGTCTGCAACTGAAGGACGTGTATGTCTTTACTTGGTACAGAATCTTCGGCCACTGCTGACTTGTTTGTGGGTGGTCAACAAGCCACCTTCTGTGTTCCAGGCTCCCCCGCCCAACCCCCGTGGCTAAAACAGATCATATGGTTATTTTGTTTGTTTTGCAACATTTAGTCGGAATTACTATATTTAGATACCATTTTCACTTTTCCCCAGATAGAAATCTGAACCTTTCCAAGCAGTTGTCATGAGTATGGATAAATTAAGAGAGCCAAATCCTGAAGGATACTACCCCTTCTTATATAATTATTAATGATAAATTATGAAAATTGCCTTTGCCTTTTTACCTACCTTTTTCTGTATAAGAATAATTTGGATTAATTTTATGCCCCCTTATTTGGAAATACCAGGAAGATGTCGGCAGAATATTAAATAAGTTTAATTCTATATGTTCCAATAAAAGGCTACTCCAAGAAAAATACTTGATTTCATGAAGACGTGATAGCCTCTTGCATATCACCAAACCTGAGCACTTAAGCCTGAGTCGAAGGGAAGGAGTCATCTTGTCTCTTTCCGCATATGCATGGTTGTTTTCTGTATTTTTATTCCTTTCCCTAATTCAGTAAAGAAGAAAAAAATTTTTTTCTCCTACTTCTTCATGCTAAAAAAACAGCTCTTGTCTTATTAGTTCTAATGGGGATGTGTTTTGCTTGATGATTGGAAGCAACTATAATCCTCTTGCTTGCATCCAGGGTAACTGTTTTTGTCTGATAGCCGTTTGTTTACAGCAGCGGTTAGCAATTTGCAATTTGTATGGACAGCGCTGCTCTCAATGAAACCCAAATGCCTCTTGGAAGAAAGATGACGGATTCAGCCCAGTGACTTGCAAAACTTTAAAAGCAGTTCCTTGTCAAACATGTGAAAAACAACTCTTCCCTCTCCACGACTCAAGGAAAAAAATGAGAAACTATCTTACACCAGATGGTGATTCCTTGCTAGTAAAATAGGCCTGGGCTGACTCAGCTCCATTCCTTTACGTTCCCTTTGCAAAACCCACAAAGAACACATTTGGGGCCACTTTTCAGAGCTGGCAACAGTCTCTGCGTTTTAAGGAAATCATATGGACACACACACAAAAAGCCACAATGTATGAAGGGCTTGGGATCCCCAGAGTCCAGAAACGAGATACATAGGCCTTAAATTCTAGGTCATTGGTTCGAACCTGGCCTGGACCCAAGAATCATCCCATCTGCTGCCAGGTTTGGTTACTTGATTAAATTTGGTTAAAACAAATTGAGAAAAGGTTATATTTTCTTGTTGATTAGATCTCTTTTTAAAAAGAAGAGGAAGAAGAAGGGGGAGGAAGAGGAGGGGGAGATGAGGAAGAAAGAAAAAAAGAAAAAGGAAGAGAAGAAATAGAAACTAAAAAAAGAAAAAAAAACCACCCTGTGGGATGATAAAGTGATTCCTAAATTTGAAATTACTGCAGGTCTAACAGATTCAATCATTAATTTTAAGGCCAGTACCTTTCTCTATTATTTACACGTAAGGTATTAGAGTGGCTTCCATATATGTAGAAGTTATTTAGAGAGGATTTGAATGCATATGTGTCTGTGTTAATTACCTTGGCTTTTTAAAGCTGGAATAGGCGCCTCAGGACACGATGAGATCCTTTCCCTATGTTGAAGCAGAGTCTGGTCAGCCACTTGCTAGGGATGTTGTGAAGAAGATTTAAGTGCTGGAGTAGTAATTATATTGGTTAGTTGTTTGTTTGTTTGTTTGTTTTTAATGTTCAGTTAGCCAGCATATAGAACATCATTAGTTTTTGATGCAGCGTTCAATGATTCATTGGTTGCGTATAACACCCAGGGCTCACCACAGCATGTATTGGTTAGTTTTAAACATTTCTTCTTCATCTAAAATCCCATGCGTTATGAATCAGTCCCCTTTGCCTGTCATTTCTTAAATGACCTTGATTTCGGGTATTTCCAGCCACTTGAGGTAATACCTGTTGTCTGTTTAGTTTTGCCTCATATGCAAGAAACCATTGACCGCCTTTGCTAATGTCCTGTTTTATTTCTTTAGGTGCCTGAACACACACAGTTAAGTTGGATCCTCACCTGCATGGTCCGACTACCCCGGTTACAGCATTTACACCAGTGGAAGGTAAATGCCAGTGATCTGATTAATAAACAAAAAGGAGTTCAAAGTCCCCATTATGACTTTTTTTTTTCCTCCTGTTTATTTTGCATTCTGCTCTGGGAATCCTGAGTTTACTGGCCTCCGTGGTCTGTTAGTCACTAGTGGCCTGAACAGTATCTTAACTTCTCTGCCTCAGGGTATTAGATGGAAAATAAGAGGGTTCTCCAGGATTCCAACTTAAAAACAGGATAAAAATATCCACATTATTAACTGTCTGATTTTATCTGTGTAGGTCGAATCAGAGTGACCTTTGGATAGATTTGGTAATGACTTTGGACCTACCATGTTATGATTAACAAACACTCGAAGTTTCTGGATTACTGGACCCCAGAGTTGCCTGCCATTGCCATGTAATTAGTCAGCAGTAAGGCTCCGATATTTTCACCGTGGGGAGAAGGAACAACATATTTTATTTAACATTTAAACAAGTTGAGTCCAGGCAACAGTTCAAACCCACAGAAAAATTGAGGCTGTACTTTTTCTAGGAAATTCAACTGAGAAAGATAAATTGGATAATTCATAGTCCTTCATTTCCATTTATTTTTGCAGTTGGATAACCTGAGGGTAGGTAGCCCCCAAGTGCGTCAACACTGAATTTCAGTTTCAAGCTGCTTTCCAGCATATTTTCAGGGCCGTTGGTTTCTTCAAAAGCTGGTTCAGAAACCTCCAGACCCGTCGCAGAGAGAAACAGAGCTTTTAAAGTGACTGTGCCGAAATAAGAGGTTAAGCGGTAATGCTGCAGAATCATTACCTGCCAGGCATTAGAAACAAAATTTTGAAATGTTCTCTACCGTATTTTACTTTTAGCCAAGACTTTCTCCTTTTATTGAAATACTCTATGTTGAATACTGAAATCCTTTTCAGAGGAACTGACTACCAATTTAATGGGAAATGCTCCCACTTTAAGATCGCGACTGAGGACCTCCTGATAACACTTGACTAGAGAATGCACTAACTCAGGTTTCCCCCACTATCTAAAACTAGAGCATCCCTATGAAACCTTTCATAAGCCAAAATGGAGCAGAGCCAAGAAGCAAGTATCATTTCATAAAGGCAAAAATCTTCCGGTTTCTTTCAGTTACCGAAAGCAGGCACTAATACAGGTCTTCCGGAAAAGCAAAGTGGCATAATAAGTTTTAGGTAGTAGGGGAAACCTATATTCTGGGGAAGCCTTCCCACCAGCCTGTGATTTTTTTTTTTAAGAATTATTTATTTATTTTTTAGAGAGAGAGAGTGTGTGTGTGTGTGTGTGAGCAGGGGGAGGGGAGAGGAAGAGAGAGAGAGAAGCAGGCTCCCCCCCTGAGCACAGAGATGAAGCAGGGCTCCATCTCACATCCTGAGATCATGACCTGAGCAGAAACCACGAGTGGGTCAGTCAACCGACTGAGCCACCCAGGTGCCCACTGTGATATTTTATTTGCGGGAAAAAACCTGGATTTCAAATGCCAGCCTTATCCTAGAGCATGCTACTGCCTTCTCTGGTCATTCCTTCATTAGCAAATAGTGGCGGAGCCTTCTGCAAGTCTCATACCACGCTAGGGGCTGGAGGTACAGCAGTCAACAGGACAGACAGACGCAGCCACTTTCATGAGGCTTGTAGTCTGTTTGGGCAGAGACAATTGCACAAGCAATCAGGAAGTGTGAAAAGTGATCAGAGGGAGGGATTCTGGTACTGTAGGAGGATCTAAGAGCACCTAGCTTGGTTTTGATTAGGGGAGAATAGTAGGGTAGAAAGGTGGGGTCCAGGCTGCTGAGGTCACAGTTATTTGGAGGATTCCACAGAAGGTAACACAGATGGAAGGCATCTGGGGCACATAATAGGCACTCAATAAATATTAATGCTCTCCACATCTTCCCCCTTCCTTTGTAATTTCAAGACCCAGTATTCTAATATAAAAAGACTATACATCTAATGCAGTAGCAGTTTTTTAAAATGGGGTTCTTTTCCCATTTGCTCATTGCCAAATTAAACTTTTATTATCTTTACCAGTGATTGTTGCTAACTGGGCTTTATCATGGACATTGCAATAAAGAGATGTATTAAAGGAATTATATGTTCAAACTTCCTTTAAGTGACCCTATAACATTCATTGCTATAAGCAAGAAACTACTTGAAGTAACCAGAAGAGTTAAGTTTGTACCTAAATGATGAAACATCGACATTAAGATGGGTAAAGAGAGAAGCTGTTGCTTTTCAGAGCCAGACTCAAAGGGTGTGTTGTTTGGGGAAGCCCGAGTTGGGAGCCCATGAACTTGGTCCGCAGAATCATGGAAGTTTATATATTTAGTTATTCAGTTCATTCAGAAATAATCAGACCTCAGGGAAGTGATTCATATTAACTAAATGAATAATATCTGCACACCAAAATCACCATTTATCATTTTACAAGAGATGATATGCTTGGGCCTTGGAAGCAATGATGAGTAAACGTCACACAATCTTCCCCAATACACAGTTCTACCCAGAGAGCCAAAGTACCTGTTAGCAACACTTGCTGTAGCAGGGAATTGGCATCACGAGGGCTTCTGGTCAGTGGGTACATACTCATAGCTTACAGTTGGCATCCATTAATTAAATCCTCATAGTATCATCTCTGGTGTTACTATCAGCTTCCCCATTAAGGAAATATTTTAGTCTTTATGACTTGTCCTGTTCACTGGAATCATTTTATCCCCTCTGTTGTCAGCACCTACAGGTCAAGACAGATGCATAATTGGTTTGATTAAAATTTCCCTTCGTTTCATTTTTTTAAATGCTGTGACTTTTGGTGTTTTGGTTTTTTAAGTGTGATTTTAGGGTTCCATTACATTTTTGTCAATAGCACAGTGGGAGACTTTCTGGGAGGTTTCCACAGACGTAACAATATGGCTTTCGATGTTAACTTGTCAGATTAATTAATAATGGAGTTTATCTGATTTGGAACCTAGAGACTCTTCTCCCCTGGCTTTAATTAAATGCACAAGAAACAGTGGCAGTGCGGGATCCATTACCGGGGCCACTAGTGGTGAAGTGGATTTCTCTTAGTCCTGCCTGAGCCTGCACAGGGAACCAAGGAAGCCACATGGCTTCCAGTGTTGCTAAAATGAACTAAGATATATGGTAATACAGTAGCTTTAGACTACCCTTCACTTGCTTTAAAGATTGCTTAATTTGGGGGTGTAATTAGATTCATGTCGGATTTCTTTCCTTCTTCTCTTTTCACTGCCCAGGCGAAGATTGCCACGCAGAAGCACGGCGGGACCGTGGGCCTGCTCACATACCCGGTGCTCCAGGCAGCAGACATCCTGCTGTACAGGTAAGGAGCAGAGCATACCCCCAGTCTTATGCATACTGACAAGAGAGTGTTTGAACCTACCCCAAAAAGATTTGACTCACGGGGAAGCGAGGCTATAGAAAGGATTGTGTGAATCGGTTTGCGTCTATTACCCAGTAATAGGTACAAAATTATAGAAGTATGTTTTACTGTGACACTAGTAATATGAAGGGCTAACACTTACACAGCACTTACCACGTGTTGGAAACTGTTATAAGTGCCTGGCAGACATTCACCCAGTTAATCTTCACAACCACCTTGGGAAAGTTGCATGACTATCATCCCCAATTTACAGATGAGGAAATTAAGGCACAGAGGTTAGTCCCTTGCCCAAAGTCATGTAGCTAGCACAGCTTGGACCTCGGATTTGAGCGTAGAAAGTTTGGGTACAGAGTTGCTGCGCTCTTAACCACTATGCGATATATACTTACCTGGTAATAATTAAGCTTCGAGAGCTTTCAGTGTTGATTTTGCATACAATCTGGATTCTAAAGCAATGCTTTTTAATAGAACTTGCCTACAATTATGGAAATGAATCCGTGTTCTCCAAGACCTTAGCTGCTAGCCACAGGACGTGTTGACAGAAGAACTGAATTTTAAACTTTATTTAATTTTAATAATTTAAATGGAAATAGGCACCTGTGCCTGGTGGCTACTGTATTGGATCAGCAGTTGAGAGCAAGTTTTTCAACATGCTATAGGGTGCCCTACTTTTCCTGGACCCATAATCCCTCAACTCAGCCAATGCTGTCCTTTACAGGTCTCAAACCCTACAACCAGAGGATGCCAAGGCCTGCCCTCTCTGTACTTCTGACCCCATCCCTCTCCCAGTCCTTCCCTGCCATCCCCACATCACCTCCCTGGCTCCCCATTTGGCCTTCTAGCGATAAAGCTTCCCAATCAGCAGGCACGCATAGCCAAGCCTTGCTACTATGAAGGCTTCTGAGGAAAAAGAGAAACGCTGTCAATCTGATTTTCCCCTAAAGCCCTGACCCTGCGAAAGTGATTCTTTCCTGGGAAAACTAGAATTCTTTGCATGTAAATATGATAATAGCATGGAGATACAGTATGTGTACCTCGAAGTATGACCCCTGAGCCCCATGCCATTATGATGGAAACAGCCAGAAAAACAGCTGCTTGGCTTCACAAATCAGGAATGTCCTTTAATACATGCAGGCTATCTTTAACTCTGATGAAAACATATACATAAGGATTGTGTGTTATTTGTTGTATTAATTTGAATGCTGGATTCCTAACAGCATTTATTACTTATAGTAAGTAACTTTTGACTTATCCTGGGAGATCTACAACACTTTTCTCCAGGAGTAGCAAATGAAAAGTCTAATAAAGGTCTAATACATTTCCCAGCAAAGTAGCGTGTTTTCTCACCTGTGAAATGGGAATACTAATTATCCTGCACAGGATTAGTAAAAGGTTAAAATGAAATATGGGCCAGGCAGTGCTGTGACTGGGAGCTGTCCCTTGGTCGTGCCCAGTGATGATTTTGTCCAATGTCAGATTTCACTTTCAAGGGGGACTTCTTTACCGAAGCAAAGGGTGAGGTTTGTCAGCACCAGGAGACGGAAGCACGTGAGCATAGTTGAGTTCCTTAAGCATTCAAGAGTGGTCTCGAGAGTCCTCTAAGCTCAGGTCTATGAAAAAGTAAACTCGAAGAGTGCCCCCTTTGTGATACCATGGAGCAGAGCGGGGAGGAACTTTGCCAGGGCTCTCCTTCGATTCCCTGGCTTTACAAACACAGCCCAGGGAGGGAGAGCAATTTACCCAAAGCTGCACAGCCAGTCAGTGGTCAGTGGAGCATCCAAGCTTGGTTATGGTCTCCTAAGGCCCGTGCTGACCTTCCTTAAGGAGCCGGTAATGTTCAGGGGCAAAATCATCACATAAACAACCGGACAATACAAGATCATATATACTAAAGTGATGATGCATTTATTTTTTACCCATTGCCCAAAATACAATTAGCTAATGATAAAATCCTACAGTTGCTTTCGTCTATGGAGTAGGGGCTAACGGGGCATAGCTCAAGAGGTTATTAAACAAATGATGTATGAATTGGTATCACCTAGCATGTGGTCAGTACAAACATTTCAAGAGTACAAGCAACATTTTAAAAGGCTGACATTGGCAAAAGTAGCTCCAGATCCCCAAATCTGACACATACTCTCCCTGTTTTCAAGCCAGGCCTGAGGTTGTGAATGTCCTCTTTTACAGAAAGCAGTAATTATTTCAGATGTGGCTGGTAAACTCAAGCTTTCAGTAGCTTCCTGCCTCACTCTGCCCTAACATCAGCAGGTTCTCACAGTTAGTTAATGCTTCCAAGGATGAGTTACCCCCAGGTAACTTCCAGCCTCAGTTACCTCCCCGCCCCCCAGCCAACTCCCAGAAAGCAAAGAAATTCCCAAACTATAAATATTCCTTCTTTAACTCTTACTGATCCATTTGGAGGTTAGCATATATACTAAGAATGCCATGATATACCTTTCTTTTTCCTATTTTCTGAAAGGAGGACTATGGTGACAGATTGCTAAGTGTCCCCATCAGGTTTTATTTTACATATAATTTGTTAAACAGAGAAAAGTATTTAAAGTATTAAGACCAGGTAATTCTCTACATTCAAGACGACTGCCCTCCCACCTTAGCCTAGCAACTGGTCTACCTGCAATGCCATAATTAGATCCTGGGCATGGAACAGACAACTGCGTGCTCCTTTTCTTAAGAGAAACAGCCCTACATTTGCCTCCTCTCTGCTCTTGGGCCGGACTTCCTGCCGTTGGCCGCACAAGCTCCAGCTTTTAGGCTCTGGTCCTTTGGGCTCTTTTCTTCTGCCCTCCTTCTTCAGATTGTGCCCACACACATCTCCCACATTTCCTGGGCATGTGTGTCATTTGGACCCCTCCAAAGTGTGCAGACAAGTACAATAAAATCAGCTCTGGTTTACTGCAGCATTTATCCTGCTAACGTACATTTCTCATCTCTTTCATTATGCTTTTCCCCAAGCTTAGAAATGCCTAACTGCTTCATAATAAGTAGCAGAGGCAGGACTCAAACCCAGGTCTGATTTTTCGCTTGTACTGTTGTTTTCCCTATAATACAGCTCAAGCACTTGGGGTATTTTTTGTTTGGTTTTGTTTCAGACAGTTCTGGATTTTGAAACAGGTCATAGCCTGAATGTGTATGAATATTTACATCATAAATATAGATAGATACAAACAAGCAAGTTATATGGATTCAAAAAACATTTGTATTTTCTCCCTCCAGCAAATCTCTATGTGGCATCTTCATGAAAAGTTGATACAGAGTGTGTGTAGTTTTCACATTTGCTTTTGTCAAAATCAGCATTGGAATAAGTGGGACATGGTGGGCCAGAGAATAAACATGAGGGGAGGAGATAAAAGGGGAGTCTTCCAGATAAGCATATGAAAGATTTATTTCATTGTTTTGGTGGAACTTGGTATGAAACCCAGGAATGGAAAGCTGAGACCATCTTAAGCTTGAGAGTATCATAAAATAGCAGATATTTGAAGAGAGACAGAATACTCAACAATAGCATTTGCTCCAAGTTTTTATTTTGCATCTGCATTCTTTTTCTGAGTATCCAGTTTCAAATAACTGGCTATATATTAAGTAAATGTTTCTCTCTCTTTCTCTCTCTCCACACACACAGTTTTTATTAACATACAGCAAACACATGTTAAGTACCTACAGTGCTGCTAATCCAGAGAAAGGTGCTCTGCATGGACTTGAGCAAAGGGAAGGAAGGAACTGACGTGAGGTGGGCATTAGTTGTCAGGCCCCACACTAGCTGCTACACACACGTTATCTATTCAGATTCTCAGAACAGCTCTGCAAGATAGGTAAGTGATATTATCCCCATTTTACAGATAAGGAAATGAAGTTTTAGAGAGGTACTACTAAGTCTGCTCAAACAGAGATGAGAGTGATTACCTGGGCTAACCAGTTTCTCTTTTTTGAGAACACAAATGGAGAACTATGGGAAGGGGATAAGAAGATAGTGAAAGCAAAAGCTGACATGACCTAGGAAAATGAGCAAACAGAGGCCTCAGGAACTTAGAGTAAGCAGAAGCAAAGCCAGCCAAAAACAGTAGAGAGTATGACAACTGGTCGGAAGCTTCACACTTTGTAATTCCAGAGAAGAGGTGAGTCGACTGTAATGTCCGAGGATCAGATCATCGCCATTGAGGACAATCAAAATAATCCATTCCTAACACTGCTTGGGAGACTTCTGGTTCTTGAATTACATCCTTCCTCTATGAAACCAGTCTGTCCCAAATTTTTATGAGATCCTGAAAGCTGCTGGCCAAACCTCATTCCAGCCGTCTGCTGCCTTCCACATACTCGCCCACAACTGCCAAGCAGTAGCGTCTTCTCTTTCACTTTCCAGCTCTGGGGCAAATGCCTACGGTAAATCGGAAGCACACAGAACTGTACTTTCCGGGGTGAAGCCCCTGGAAATCGACAAATAGTGTAGAAGGGAGAGGGTGGTGTTGAGATGTCAGTCCTGAAAGCAATGGGAAGCTCTTTGTGATTTTCAGGACAGAGTGAGATGATCTCATTTATATGTTTAGAAGTGAACTGATTAAAATATAGAGAATGACTTGCAGGGGGACAAGAGCCCTTTGGGCAGTCTATTCAGAGGCTCTTTCCCTAGTCTGTTTGGACCATGACGGTGTCAGTGAAGATAGAGGCAGTAGGCATTTGCATGTAGGAGACTTTAGGAGGTAAAGTGGATTGAGTTTCATAATGGATTGGATGGGTATGAGAAGGAGGTCTCAGTGACCCCTCATTTCTGACTTCTTAGTTGGACTGATGCTGTTGCCATTGATGAAGACCGGAAACAGTGAAAGAGGACTGGCCAGAAGAATTTATAGCTTCGTGTGGTGCCCTCTCCTCCTAGAGGCTGTAACTCCCTAGAGGGTAAAAACCTTCTCTGTATCTCTCACAGGACCCAGCACAGGCCATGCACATCATAGGTGTTCAGGAAATAATTCCTAAATTAGAGAGTCATTACGGCATATCCAACAAGCTAGCTGGTGATGGTGAGTTCATCCTTCACGAAAGGAAAAACAGCACCAAACTCCACCCCGCCCAGCAGCACTGAAAACTCACAAACACAGCCGAAGTAGGAAAAAAATAACAATAAGAGATCCAGTCTCCGTGAGCAGATACATGTAGGCAATGATTATTCATCTGGACACTAATTCTGCCAGAGGGTGGGGTGAATCCCAAGTAAATGCTAATACAACAAGGAACCGAGCAGAAGAAAAAAATGAGTTCATCACCAAAGAAGAAGATCAGACGCATTATTATGTGACAGAAGTTATAACAATCAAAGTTATGAAAGGCTTTTGTTTTATGTTGTATCTAAGGAAGAAGCACAGTCAGGATAAGAAAAAAATGAAAGAAAAGAAAAGAAAAAAGATAAAAGGAAAAAAGAAAAAGAAAGAAAGAGGAAAGAAGGGGCGCCTGGGTGGCACAGCGGTTAAGCGTCTGCCTTCGGCTCAGGGCGTGATCCCGGCGTTATGGGATCGAGACCCACATCAGGCTCCTCCGCTATGAGCCTGCTTCTTCCTCTCC
This sequence comes from Ursus americanus, assembly GCF_024610735.1. Classification (NCBI taxonomy): domain Eukaryota; kingdom Metazoa; phylum Chordata; class Mammalia; order Carnivora; family Ursidae; genus Ursus; species Ursus americanus. The sequence goes on along the minus strand of NC_142138.1, from coordinate 66,026,649 downwards.
CACTCCCCCTGCTTGTGTTCCCTCTCTCGCTGGCTGTCTCTCTCTCTCTGTTGAATAAATAAAATCTTTAAAAAAAAAAAGAGGAAAGAAAAAGGAAAGAAGAAAGAAAGAAAGGTAGAAAGAAAGAAAAAGGGAAAAGAAAAGAAAAATGGGGAAAAAGAGAAGGCATTAATATGGATATCATTATGTAGGGTATAAATTTTAAAAGAGCAGCTCTAAATTATTTGAAGTGAAAGGAAGACGATGAGGAGAGAGGTTGAAAATGTGAAGAGAATAAGCCCCATAAGTGAGCAGAATCAAAGACAGGCTGAATTCATGTAAAGTGTAAACTCAACGGATGAGAAATAAGGGCCAAGATAAATTGTAGGAGGTGAAAAGAGCAGCAGGAGCAGAGGGAGGAAAGACTAGAAACAAACAAACTAAAATCAGATGAAAAAGCCAAGTGGAGCAATAGGACCAGGTGAAAAAAATTAAAATTTTTTAATCCCTTTTTTTTAAAAAAAAAAAAAGCAAAACCTCACAGAATTGTAAGAAAAGAGGCAAGGATCTCACAGAAAGCAAAGACGCATGCAGAGTCATTATGAAAACTAAATGTGTTTTCTGTTTAGTTTGGTTGCTTTGTGGATCTGGAACCATTTTGACATGTGGAAAGATTCATTTTGATGTGCCTAAAGTGTATTGATTATGGTAATTGTTTTTTCTGTGTTAGCTGCAGTCCATTGTGATTTCCTATGGGCTACTGTAATTGCTTTTTAACCTGCCCTATTGGCTAATTTGGTTTGGGCGAGTCAAAGTGACCTCTGCACGTCAGCCTCACTAGAATCACAAGGCAGGAGTAGCAGAGTCCAGTAAAGAAGGCAGACTTCGAAAGGTGGGGTTGCGCTCCTGTACTTCAGAGAGGAGCGCATGCGGCCTTGTGGGCACTGAGGGAAACATAAAAGGAACAGTTTTGGTTTCGGTTTTACCATTTATGAAGCCAGTGACTTTCTTCTGATCCAGGCTGTGTGGAAGACAGCAATGGACAAAGCCCTAACGATCATTATGTTGAATTTCCTAAATTCATGTATGACCTTAGAAAAAGAGAAAGCACTTCCTGATCTATTGTCATGGTCCCTATGCTTTGCCTTTCCATTCATTATTCTGTCTCTGTTTTCCTTAAATTATGGGGTTCTCAGAATCCCTATAACATGCTATTTATATTTGGGGATTGCCGAGTCAGATAGGTGAACCGTCAAAGACGTTTTCTATCCATATCAGCATCGCTGCCCAGATCTGTGAGTATCCCTGAGATTATGTGTTAGTATTTTTGTTTGCAATATAAATCACCTATCAAAAAAATAAAATGATCCTGGTTTGAAAAAAAGTCACAATGGACCTCACACCAAGGCACCACTTTGTCCTTCATCGGGTCAGATATTAATGAGTGTATATCAATAGCTGGTGTTTTTTGAGCTGTACTCTCAAGTACTATGCTTGGTTATCTCATTGAATCCTTGAAACAATCCTATGAGGTAAGCACCATTGTGAACCCCAATTCCAGACAGAGGCTCAGAAAAGTATGAAGCTGGGCTATGATGACTCACCTTGGAGCCGGTGGAGCTGTGATATAAATTCAGGTAGTCTGACTCCTGAGTCTGTGCTCTGATCCTCTATAGTGATGACGAACTGATTTCGTTATGGTTTTTCTCTTGCTATAAAACTTTCTAGGTCATAGTGCCCTCTTCATGAGATCATTCACTTATTCAGTAAATATTTATGCTTGATCTTAGCCAAAAGGTCAAGAAACGATTACTTATTCAATAAATATTTCTTGAGCTCCTCACACATGCCAGGCAACTGTCGTAGGGATTAGAAATAGATTGAAAAACAAAACAGACAAGCTCTCAAAACACTTATTTTTTGGCAGGAGAGAAAACAACATACAATTAAATAAACAAATGAAATAAAGTAATTAGATAGGATTAATACTAGAAAGAAAAGAAATAGGATATGTGGAAAAGAATAAAAGGGAGGGGCGCCTGGCTGGCTCAGTCAGAAGAGCGTGCAACTGTTGATCTTAGGGTTGTGAGTTCAAGCCCCACATTGGGGGTAGAGATTACTTAGGGGGGAAAAAGTTCGAAAAAAAAAAAAAGGAAAGAATAAGAGGGAGAAACCAACTTTGGAGAGTATGCTTGGGGAAGTCTTCTCTGAGGGGGTGATATTTAAGCTTAAACTGGAAATAAAGGAGCCGGGGTACAAGAGCTATGGGAAGAACATTCTAGTAGAGTAGAGGAATGGTGTCTTCAACAGATCCAACTCCCTGCCTTTGATGTTTGATCTGTAAGCCATCCAGGATACATGATTTCACTGTCTTTATAGTCTAGCAGTGGGAGAGTCAACAGTCTCTCACTGGTTCATTTCAATGTTCTAATGTAGTTTAAACGTTCTTTCTTATATTCAACAGGAAAAAAATTAAAAATCGCTGCTGCTACTTCTGATCTTATTAACATCTTAGTGCATTTCCTTTAAATCAATTTTTAAAGCTAATATCCTTATTTGCATTCTATGTACAAGCCTCTAGGCTACAAGTTTTTTTTATTATAATAATATTTTTTATTATATTATGTTAGTCACCATACAGTACATCCCTGGTTTTTGATGTAAAGTTCGATGATTCATTAGTTGCGTATAACACCCAGTGCACCATGCAATACGTTAGGCTACAAGTTTTGCATGCATTATTATATTCTCCTTCAGACAACTCCAGGAGTAGGCAGTTGTTTTAAAATGGCTAACAGACACATGAAAAAATGCTCAACATCACTAGCCATCAGGGAAATATAAATCAAAACCACAATGAGATACCACCTTACACCACTTAGAATGGCAAAAATTAACAAAACGGGAGACAACAAATGTTGGTGAAGATGTGGAGAAAGGGGAACCCTCTTACACTGTTGGTGGGAATGCAAGCTGGTACAGCCACTCTGGAAAACATTATGGAGGTTCCTTAAGATGTTAAAAATAGAGCTACCCTATGACCCAGCAATTGTACTACTTTGTATTTACCCCCAAGATACAGATGTAGTGAAGAGAAGGGCCATATGCACCCCAATGTTCGTAGCAGCAATGTCCACAATAGCTAAACTGTGGACGGAGCCGAGATGCCCTTCAACAGATGAACGGATAAAGAAGATGTGGTCCATATATACAATGGAATATTACTCAGCCATCAGAAAGGATGAATACCCACCATTTGCATCGACATGGATGGAACCAGAAAGGATTATGCTAAGTGAAATAAGTCAAGCAGAGAAAGACAATTATCATATGGGTTCACTCATATGTGGAACATAAGCAATAGCACGGAGGACCACAGGGGAAGGGAGGGAAATCTGAAGGGGGAGAAATCAGAGAGGGAGGCAAACCATGAGACTATGGACCCTGGGAAACAAACTGAGGGTGTCATAGGGGAGGGGGCTGGGGGGAAGGGGTAACCTGGTAATGGATATTAAGGAGGGCATGTGATGTGATGAGCACTGAGTGTTATACGTAACTAATGAATCACTGAACACTACATTGAAAACTAATGATGTGCTATACAGTGTCTGACTGAACATAATAAAAAAAAAAAAAAGAAAGAAAGAAAGAAAAAACAAGCATGAGGAGGTTAACTTGTCCAGGCACATGCAGCTGGTCAGTGGCAGAGCAGGAATCTGAGCCCAGAACTGCCTGACACAAGTCCCCCCCGCCCTCCAGCCACTGTGGCTTCTCCTTGGCATGAGTGCAGGTTATATGTCTTTCCCCCCAAATTTATATCCTGGTGTTTTTGTCTTCTATTTTTCCACATCATTAAGTATTGACTGTTTTTCTTGATTCCTTGTTTTCTGCCTCATGCTATATATATTGAGTGTTCTTTCCTTTGACCTATTCCAATGATTCAGAAAACGTGCTGTGTTTAATTCCAGTAGTGATCATCTTTAAACAAAGACCAGCCATTGAGAACAAGTGGAGGCTATTTATTCAGAGCTTGCTACTGTAAGGGAGACCTACCATCGCTTGGATTTCATGTTTCGCAGAGACTTGAAGGCAGGCAGGGGGGCCGAGAGGCTTTGTAGTGGCAAAAAGGAAGAGGCAGGAATGCTGTGATTTGAGGTTGTTGCCACAGGGAGGCTGGAGGCTGGCCGACTAGAAGGGGCCTCTTCCCTGATTAGTTTGGGGAGTATATTTGACTTTCCCTGGCTCGTCCCGCGTTGGAGGAAGCGAGCACAGTCGGGGCGTCGGCATCATTAACGGAGTCTAGACCATTCTGGGCCAGTTGCTGCAGAGGCTGTAACTGGCTTCTTGGGCTGATGGCTCAAGAGGTTTGGATCAAGGTTTGCGGTCATCTCTTATCTAGCCGCTGTCTGTTTATCTCTCACTTAACAGAAATATTCAAGTCTTTTGTTAATCATTCCAAGTAAAAAATGATTATCATGTGGTACGGTGGGTTATCAATCACACTTTTAGAGCCTTGGTCTGTACTCACACTCCCTTTTGATTTTGTTAACTGATCGGGGATTTTCAACAAAGACTGTTGTTATAAATGGATCGATTTTAGATCAGATTTTTTTTTCTATTGCAAACTGTAACCTAAATTTAGACTTTATGTTTTTAGTGTTCATAGCAAGTCTTTATACTTCAGCATCTCTGTTTTTGAGTTCCTGTGTCCTTAGATTTGATTCAGAATTTTTTCTAGTCCTTTACATGCCTGAGAATTTCTTTGTGTTCAACCTGCCTCATCTGTAAAAAGGGATTAAGTACAATAATAATGCATAAAATATGCTTAGCAAAGCGTACGGCATGTAGGAAGTGTTCAATGGCTATTAGCCACTGAATTGTCCTCCTCCTCATTTTTATATTTCACACATAAAAGACAGCTTGCTTAGGTTTTCAGTACGTTTTTCTCTCAACCCTTATAAACATTGTTCCAGTGTTGTATTCATTAACCTGATTTTTCTTATTTTTTATTTTATTTCCTGACTGTGACATACAGGATTTTTTCTTTACCTTTGTAATTCAGAGATTTTCCTGGGTGGTGCTTTGTTGTGAGTCTCTAGTGGTCTTCCCTGAACTATGTTGTGCCCCTTCAGTATGCATACTCTGTTTTGTTTGCCTACTTGTTTGTTTTCAATTCCATCAAGTTTCCTTCATGTTTCCGTTGTTGCTTCTGTTCACACAGGCCTGCTGTCTTCCATCAGAGGAAAACAGTTCTCCAACCAACCATTTGCCTGTTGAGTGTCTCTCTCTTTTTCCTCTTGCCACAGTTCTTGAAGAGCTTCAAGTTTCTCACCCAGATCACCGATAGGACCTGTCCTTAGGATTTCACTCCTTACTGCTCCTGATTCTTCTATTTTGTGTTTGGTTTTCTTTATCTCCTCAATTCATTTTCTTTTCATTTTATCAGTTTTCTCCCGCCACCTAGGGTTTTCTCTGTTTTGTGGCTTCTTGTTTTTATTTTGTGACAGCCATGCCTTTTTGAATCCTATTGAGGTAACCAAGCAATTTTCTTTTTTTTTTTTTTAAGATTTTATTTATTTATTTGAGAGAGAGAACGCGAGCACGCACAAGCAGGGGGGAGGGACAGAGGCACTGGCTCTCTCACTCTGTGAACAGAGGTGATACATGACAAAGAGCAGTCAGCAGGTTATGTTGCTCCCACATCGCATCCTGCTTCAGTCCCTCACCTTCTGCACTTTCCTTTTTCATTCAATACATATTCCTGGACTGCTGTCCATCCTGAGCCAGAATATGTTCTGCGTCATGGATACCGCGGTGGGCGAGCCAAGTCCCTGCCCTCCCGGAGCTCACGTCCCTGTTCTTGTGAGGGCGCAGTTCACCCTGACCAGCCCCTGCGGCCTCCACTGCTTCTGGGGCTACTTTCTGTTGTCAGGACTCAGTGTCTATAGAGTCGGAGCTGATGAGGGCCAGCGTCACCCCAGCTGCAGGAGAGGGATGTCTGCCCTCGGCTCCGGCTGGGGTGGCTTTCCAGCAATGGTGGCATTTGCTCTCATTCCACACCACAAGAAGCTCAACCAGCAGCTCTTTTCAGTTGAGTTCTGCTCATCTTCACGGTTCATGAAAGGTCTTCTCAAATTCTCTCTTTAGTTTTAACTCTTGCTGCTAGTTTTCAGTTTTTTATATTTTCTTTGTCTTTGTGGGTATTTTAGTAAGAAATTGAGATAGGCTATTTCGGATTACAGTGCCAACCTGGAATGTTGATTCTTCAATGTTGAGTTGGGGAGTAAATGTGGGATCTGTAGTCCCAATATCTAGCAGGAAAGCAGAGAGACAGTCCTAACCCTTCCAAGAGACAGCAGAGCTAGAGACTGAGCCCTGAATCATCAGAGGCGAAGGGATATGCAGATCCCCACGTGAAACTTGGTGAGCTCTCCAGTGATGGGTGAGAACTGGAGAGCTGATGTTTTTAGAAATATCAACATTTAGGGGACAAAGGGAGAAAAAATAAGCCAACAATTCTCTCTGTTGATTCTGTTTCTTTTTTACTCTCCTGTGAGAGTCAATTTACATATAAATAAATAAATATTCATCAGGTCTTGATTTTCCACTTTGCCAAATAGATGAGCCTGGAATTTTTTTCCCCTCATAAACTGTTCCTCTTTGGGGCCAAGCTACAGAGAAGTTGCAATCGGTGTCAGGTTATGAGTGAACCTCTAGTTGCATAGACAGTGCATCGTGGGCACCTTTCTTTTTCTTTCTTTCTTTCTTTCTTTCTTTCTTTCTTTCTTTCTTTCTTTCTTTCTTTCTTTCTTTCTTTCTTTTTTTTTCTTTTTAGTCAGCTCCATGCCCAGCATGGAGTCCAGTGAGGGGCCTGAACTCACGACCCTGAGATCGAGACCTGAGCTGAGATCAACAGTTGGACACTTGGGGCGCCTGGGTGGCTGTCAGTTAGACCTCCACTCTTGGTTTCGGCTCAGGTTGTGATCTCAGTGGTCGGGTCCTGAGATCGAACCCTGCCTTGGGCTCTGTGCTCAGTAGGGAGTCTGCTTGAAGATTCTCTCCTTCTGCCCGCTTCCCATGCTCATGCTCTCTCTCTCTCTCAAATAAACAAATCTTAAAAAAAAAAAAAAAAGAAAAAAAAGGTTTGGATGCTTAACTGACTGAGCCACCCAGGTGCCCCTTGAACACCTTTCAGAAATACAGTATACCATTTTGGAATTCTACTCCCTACATAGCTACCATGATTTGAAGGCTTACCGGATTTTAGACACTGTGCCAAGCACTATACATACATTTTCTCAGTTCATCTCCACAACAACAGGATGGGGTGAATATTATTCCCATTTTACGGTAAGAAAGTTGCCAATGATAGCATTCTATGATTTATCCGAAGTCACACAAAATGAGAGTGGCAGAATCAGGATTTGAAGCTGGCCTATCCCCAAAGCTTGTGCTCTTAAATGAGTGCTATACTGAATCTCTCTCTCACACACACACACACCGCCCAACTACATGAGTATTTGAGGGGCTATATGAAAACATTACTCATGTTCAGAGGGGTCTTTTTAATAAATAAAATGTGTTATTTCCATGCAAAAGAAGTGTCAAAGAGTTGCTTTCAAACCTATTGCTTATTCTAAACTTCAAAACATTTATCAGCATTTCTTAGGAAATATACACAGAATTATTTTATGACACAAACAAATACTAGTTTCATTAACTAACAATCATAACTTGCTTTTGACCAGAAAGTACTGAACATGCATTCACCAGATTTGTCTCCATAGGACTTTTGGGTTATTGTAAAAGACAGTTTTTTTTTCACTTGAATCAAAATTTCCCCCTGTGTGAATATTCAAAAGAATCTGCTACAAAATCATATAAATTCCTTATGGTTCTGTAACTATAGCACAGGAATGTTCTTATGCAGCTATTAAAAAAATTCTATTAATGAAGACCACATAGAAACATGGGAAATATCTATTATGTTAACATAAAAGATGGTATGCATATTATGCTGCAGTTATGTAAAAATATGCACCCACATAGACAAGAGCAAACACTGGGAAGTAATTTGCAAAAATAAAAATAATTGCAAAATAATGAGGGCTCTTTCAAAGTTTTTCAAAATGTTCTCCAATGTTTTACTATATTAAAGTAGCTAGTCTGTATGCTAGACAACTTTATTAAGTGGACCAGTAGCCTGTGGACAGTAATTCACAAGGGAAATAAGAAGATCTCTGCCAGTTTTTTGAGAACCACTCCTTAACCACGGGGTAAGAGGTTTTCCTCTCCATAACAAAGGAGAATAATTTTCCTTTTCTGAAGCTGTTTTGAAAAGCTGTTATTTTTCCACTCAAAATGTACAATTATCATATAAATAATCAAGTTCACTTTCAGGCAGCTGCTTTCACAGGAGGGACATTAAACTCTTTTGATCAAGAAACGACAGCAGTTTATTATCTATATCATCAAATGTAAACTCCCCAGCCAAGCATTAAAGACTTAAGCTCTCCTGTCTCTTTTCCCAGTAATACTTCAGGAGAAAGTTTTCCCCACCAAGACTTCTCTGTAATGGTTAATTCTTCCCTTGTTTGATGGACTTCATCGTGATCCAACACTGAAAATTGTATATATGGAGTTAAAATAACTATAAATAAAGCTCCTGTATTCTGATATTTTGTCTCGCATCCTTATTTTCTAATAAAATATTACAGGATAAATTTCAGATCTCCTTTGTTCTTTTTCCCCAGACCCATCCTCCTCTCTCCTTCTCTGGAGGTGGCTACAATCATGGATTTGTGGAGGGGCTGCCAGTATGTTATTATACTTATGTATGCAGCTGTAAACAATATATTTTGATACGTACTTTTAAGATTTATGTGTCAGTGTACTCTACATGTCTCCTACAACTTGATTTTTTTTCATTCAACATTGTTTTTGAGATCTGTCTACATTGTACTGATAGATTTGTTCATTTATTTCAAGTTCCCCACGGCATATTAATTGTGCTGTGATTGCAATTTACTGGAAAATGAAGGCGCATATTCCAGAAAGATCTTGTTACTCCCCGTGTGACAGGGAGGAAAAACTCTTGCCTGAAGAGCTTTCTGCCATCTTTGATTTGAAGGGTGGGGTGGAGTGGCTTTCAAGTGTGAGCACAGCTCTGAAGTAAAAAGCATCTGGTCAAGGCTAGGATAATGTGTGCTGACTGGGTTAGGGAACAAGGAGTGGTTTTAAAATACAATTATGCTTAGAGCATATGCTATTTAAGATACCATTCCTCCCTCCCAGCAAGATCCTGTCACACTGGTGTTGATGGCTGTATTCTTCTGCTATGGAAGAAACAGAACTCGAGTAGACAAATGTCTCTTTGGCATTTGTCTGATACATAGATAAAGACTTGGGTCTCAACATTCCCTCTGTAGTTGGTGAACATTTGTTGAACACCAACAGTGAAATAGGCACAGGAAATGCAGCTGCTTGCAATATCGTTTCAGTATAAGCAGGAGCCTTGCTGAGTTTTCCTGTCTGTCTTTTATTAAAGGTCCACACACGTTCCTGTCGGGGAGGATCAAGTCCAGCACATGGAGCTCGTTCAGGATCTAGCACGAGAGTTTAACAAGAAGTATGGGGAGTTCTTCCCGGTGCCCAGGTCCATTCTAAGTAAGTAACAAACATATGACTGTTAAATCAGGCCAGGGTTGCAAGACAGGATTGGATAACGGACTGAGGCTTGGAATTTCCTTCGGACTAAACTTGGCTTTCTTGTGGACAGGCTTCAGGATTTGGAACAAGAATCCCCATCTTTCTCTGTAATGTGGGGCGCGCAGACTTCATTAGATTATTCAGTAAAATAGCCAAAAAAGTTTGAAAAGTATGGGAAAGACTAAAAATGAAAAATATTCAAATTCATTAAGTTATATAATATATATATATTTGGTAAATCATATAATGTTTCTATTGAAAAGTATACATGGGAAAGACTAAAAATGAAAAATAATCATTTTCATTATAAAGCATTATATAATTTACCAGTTATATTTATTTAGTAAATTATATTATACTTTATATGAATATGTATTAATAAATCAATGTATTAATATTATAAGTTAATGTAGTAACATTTAATACTTTATCATGAATTATATATAACATAAACATATATATATATATCTCCTTCCCTATTTCATGGATGGGGAAACTAAGGCTTGGCAAGGCTAATTTTGCACCCAAGTCATATATCAAGTTAGCGGCAAAGCTCTTCAGATTCCAAAGCCATTGGACCTTGCCTTCCCTATTCATAAGAAAACAAAGTCATAAGAAGAAGAACTGCTGAATCATCAGCTAGATAGAACAAGAGGGAATTGATCATTCTCACACTCTCCTTTCTTAAATGCACAACATTGGGGCGCCTGGGTGGCTCAGTAGGTTAAGCGTCTGCCTTCAGCTCAGGTCATGATCTCAGGGTCCTGGGATTGAGCCCCCCATCGGGCTCCTTGCTTAGTGGAGAGCCTGCTTCTCCCTCTCCCTCTCCCCCTGCTTGTGCTCTCTCTCTCTGCCAAATAAATAAATAAAATATAAAAAAAAAATAAGTGCACAACATTGATGGAATGGATAATCTCCCCCTGGATCTGAAACTTCACCAGCAGCTGTGAGGCAGTACTAGTTTGGAATCTTCTGGAGGAGAGAAGCTGTGCCTCTCTATCAACATTTTGGTAGTGATGTAGATTTGTGGCAGGGGCAGAGGTCACTGAGCCTAAGCTCTGTCCATCTTTATTAAGCTGATGGCATTTTATAGGAGTATAACATGGACCTAGTATCAGTTCAGAAGAATAAGGCTGGTATACATTTCTAAGCTGTTCCAGTGGTTCACACAAGAAAAGACGGGCATACCGTGCATTGAAATCAAGCTTCTTTTAGCAATAGGTAATATTTTAATGTTTTTTCCTATTATTATTTTACCTATTCCAACTTGATATGTTTCTGCAAGAGCCATAAAATAAGCAATTATTAATAATATTGGTTGATAAAGCACAGCTTAACATCTTGATTCTATCAGAGTCACTTCTGGTGTGTGTGTGTGTTGGTATATACTTTTATAACTGTGGATAAAGAAACGAAAGGATTGCCACAGATTGTTAAAATTTGTTGGAGGCAGGAAGGGCAGTGGTTGTGGCCAGAGAGTGATTAGCTAACAGGGACGAGCAGAGAGGAAAAGAGAGGGAGAGCAAAGAAATAGACCAGACTTTTCTAAAAGGTATGCACAGTATGATTGATACAACTTCATATGTGTAAAATTACACATTTGATGTGTATAAATGCATTAAAAGTTGTATGAAAATATGATCAACCAAATGTTAACAGTTTTATTACATGTTTCAGGTGATCTTTATTTTCATACTTACATAAATGGCTTGAATTTTTCACAATGGGTATTCACTATTTTTATAATCAGATAAAAATAATAAGGTCATAGGATGTGGAGCAAAAGGAACCCTCGTGCACTGTTGGTGGGAATGCAAACTGGTACAGCGCCTGTGGAAAACAGTGTGGAGGGTCCTCAAAAAATTAAAAATAGAACTACCATGTGATCCAGTAATTCCACTATTGGTTATTTACCCAAAGAAAGTGAAAACACTAATTCAGAAAGATATATGCACTCCTGTGTTTATTGCAGCCAAGATACGGAAGCAACCTAAGTGTTCATCATTAGGTGATGGATAAGGGAGATGTGGTTTATACACAGTGAATGGTGCTCAACCATAAGAAAGGATGAGATTGTGCAATTTGAGACAACATGGGTGGATCTAGAGGCTATCACGCTAAGTGAGGTGAGTCAGACTGAGAAAGGCATATACCATATCTCAATCATAAGTGGAATCTTAAAAAAAAAAAAGAATAAACAAACAAAAAGAAGAATCAACAAACTGTTGGTTGCCAGAGGGGAAGAGGGGGGATAGACAGAACGGGTAAAGGGAGAGGAAAGTACAGGCTTCTAGTTAGGGAATGAATAAGGCACAGCATAAGGAATATAGCCAGATAGGGTAATAGTGTTGTAGGTGACAGATGGTAGTTACACTTGTGGTGAACACAGCATAATGTATAAATTTGTCAAATCACTGTGTCGTGCACTGACGCTGGTGTAACATGGTGTGTCAGCCGTACTCATTTGTAGTAATAATAAAGTCATTTGCTACTCTTGGCACTTTTTAAGATCTAGACACTTAGATTCCTGGCGTGATGTTTTCTTACCTTGTTATTGTCTTACGGTTTTGGTTTTGGTGCGTGTATGTTGGCGTTTTTCCCTAGCATCCATGAAGAAGGTAAAATCCCTCCGTGATCCTTCTGCCAAAATGTCCAAATCAGACCCTGATAAACTGGCCACGGTGAGGATAACAGACAGCCCAGAGGAGATCGTGCAGAAATTCCGCAAGGCTGTGACGGACTTCACGTCGGAGGTGACCTACGAGCCAGCCCGCCGACCCGGGGTCTCCAACCTCGTGGCCATCCACGCGGCGGTGGCCGGCCTTCCCGTGGAGGAGGCGCTCCGGCTTGGCGCGGGCATGGACACCGCTCGCTACAAGCTGCTGGTGGCCGACGCCGTGATTCAGAGATTTGCTCCGATTAAGAGGGAAATTGAAAAACTGAAGATGGACAGGAGTCACTTAGAGAAGGTTTTACAGGTTGGGTCAGCCAAAGCCAAAGAATTAGCCCATCCCGTGTGCCAGGAGGTGAAGAAATTGGTGGGGTTTCTATAGGAAGCTTCCAAGCCTGGCAGGAAGGCTTATATGTGTTGTGTCCTGTGCACTCCTATTAATAAAGGCAGCTTTCCTCAGAAATGAAAAATGATGGCTTGGGGACATTTAATTTTGGTACACATGATTATTGGCTTCATTTGATCAGTAAGAATTTGTAACTTTCAGGGGCGCCTGGGTGGCTCAGTCCTTGAGCGTCTGCCTTCCGCCCAGGTCATGATCTCAGGGTCCTGGGATCAGAGTCACACGTCGGGCTCTCTGCTCAGTGGGGAGTTTGCCTCTCCCTCTCCCTCTGCCTCTCTCACTCTCCCTCCCTCTCAAATAAATAAATAAAATCTTAAAAAAAAAAAAGAATTTGTAACTTTCAAATAGAGCAGTGTTCTAAATCCCATCAGCAAAATGATGTGGCCAAGAAAGAAAGAAGGCATAACTCTCTGAATCCTCAGTTATTTGAGGCACACACCTTACCCTGAATTTAGGTCCATGAATGTGATTGAGGTGAGCAGTAATTTGGCAAATGAGGGTATCATTTGTCTCTCTCTGTGGAGTACATACTGTCAGGGGTGCTCACTTGATGCGTCCCAGCCCTTTTAAATGTTTCTGTTTTGTTTTGAAGTAATCTCTATGCCCAACGTGGGGCTTAAACTCACCACCCAGAGATCAAGAGTCACATGCTTCACTGACTGAGCCAGCCAGGTGCCCCTCTGTCCCAACCCTTTTAAAAAGTAGTATGTAGATTCTTAGACTTAATAATCCTTGGGATGCCATTTGGACCAATTTGTATTGAGATCTTATAATAATAAGCTGATTATTAGAGTTCATTTGTCACTAAGATAGTACCTGCCTAAATGTATTTAAGCTACTTAACTCTTCCCGATGAAATCACACTGACTGTCCCAATAAATACTGTTTTGTTTTTTTAATTCAGCAATACGTGATACAATCTTCTGAGAAGGTTGCATTATTTCAACTTGGTGGATGTACAAAAACCCAGGTTCCTGGATTCTGTTTGTAGTTCAGTACTTCTTTGCCTTCACTTCTAGTTCAACATCACCAGCACACTGGGAAATATACGGGGGGGGGGGGGGGGGGTGTTGCCATTTTACCCCAAAGTGAGGCTCAGAGACTGCATTAGTTTGTGTGGTATCACTCAGTGAGAAGCAAGTCCAAGATTCAAACCTTCCCTCCTTGAAGAGTAGTATTTTTTCCATCAGCATAGAACCATAAGAGGCAGTAGCTATAGGACTCCAAACATTATTTTGAAGGTGAATACTCAAAATGTAACACCTGAACTGTGGACCCTGTTTATATCAGTAACTCAACCAGAAAATCCGGATTCAGCCAACTTGGTTGTATTTGCTTCTCAGAATCCCCAAGGCAGGTCCTAAGTTCTGTCTTCTATGCTTAAGGCAGAGACACTTCAAAGTCTATTCTGCCATACTACCATAGGAGGGAGGCCGGACCAATCAGACATTCCCGATGAGTGAAAGCTTCTCACCTCTCCTCTACTTCAGCCTCTCTGAGTAATAACGAGTCACTCTAAAACCTAGCTTTTCTGCACTTTGTATATGAAAATGACAGTCCTGACTGACAGCACCAGGACCTGTTAGTAAGCTTGATTTTGTAAGAGAATATAAGGTTTTTTGTCAGTGGGTACCATGATCACCTTTTATACATAAGGGACATATGTTGGGCAAATAATACATATGTTGGGCAAATAATTTTTTTAAAGATTGATTGATTGATTTTAAAGAAAGAGAGATAGAGCAGGGGGAGGGGCAGAGGGAGAGGGAGAAAGAGAATCTCAAGCAGGCTCCCTTCTAAGCGCAGAGCCAGACCAAGGGCTTGATCCCATGACCCTGAGATCATGACCTGAGCTGAAATCAAGAGTCTTGAGCTTAACTGACTGAGCCACCCAGGTGCCCTGAAAAGAATTTCTGTTCATGTTTCTTAAGGGAAGAAAGTAGTCCTTCTATCAGAACAGATATAAGGACACAAAACACTGCATCCCAGAATCCACCCCAGGTTCAAATCCTTTTTGGAATCTTTTCTTGGAATGTAGTATCTATAGTCCGAGAGCCTCTTTGGGTGTATTTTCTCCAAGGCTCCTTTTTTTTTTTTCCTTTGAAACGAACCAAAGTATGGATACTGGAAAATGACAAAATTAAAGATGGATCTATCAAACCAATTTTTGTGTCTGTGTATTTTCTAAAAAATCTGCTTGCCACACCTTTCATCCACAGAACTAAAGGTGCCATGGAAAGAATCTCGGAGGAGAAAAACTACAGGACTTGTGGTAACTTCCAAGGAACAAAGCCCTCACAGGTGAGGATGGGCTTGTGACCATCCTGCTCTGGTTATCGTTGCAAGTGACCTGAGGGCTCATCAAGTCCGAAACCCATACCCATGATTGAGAGATGTGCCAGTGATCTCAGGAAGTTGATAAATGAGCCAAGATGAGAACCTAGGTGTCTTTTCCCTCCTTTCCACCTACCGTTTACAGGCCTCCACACAATCTTTTTGTTGAGATGAAGAATCAGACATCTAACTGGTGGCCCACCTCAAAAGGTGATTTTAATTGTCATTTCCATATGTGTTGTAGAGAGTTGAAATGATGAAAGGTATTTCACATGGCAGTAATGATGCCAGGTAAGTCGGTGTTCCGTAGCTCCACAGGCCGACAAACCCCATTTCAAACCCACTCTGACAGACTGTCACTTGGAACACATGGGGGTGTCTTGTCCTGTGTAGGTACCTCATAAACATTTGGGGGTGTCTTGTCCTGTGTAGGTACCTCATAAACATTTATAAAAATAATGTCCGAAAATGGGCTAGAGGTTTCTATTAAAGTGTGGGTTGCTTGTTTTTCCAGAAACCTTAAAGATACTGATCCTCAAACATTAAATAACACTATTGAGTTGTCACATGTATCAGGCACCCTTCCAGATGTCTTAGAACCGTGTTTTCCCACCTGTGGTTCATTGCCTTGCAGCATGAGCACGACCGGGCAAATTCTCTGGCTCTACCCCAGACCTACTGAATCAGAAATGTGGGGGATGAACCCAGCAATCCGTGTTTTAACAACCTTCTAGGTGATTCTGATCATAATAAACTTCGAGAGCCACTGCTTTATATATATTCTCTCATTTAATTCTCAAAACCCAATCCTAGTATCAGTCTCATATTACTAAGAATGAGACCGGGGGACGGGAGTGCTCAGTACGTGCTCACGAGCCTCCGTGACTAATGGCTAGCATGTTGGACAGTGCGGCCAGAGACTATTTCCATCAACACAGAAATGTCCGTTGGACACTGCCGTGTGAACGCATTCAGCTTACTGATTTTGCTTGTAGTAGGTCAAACACATACAGGTAAGAACTCTCCCTGGAGAGTTCTTCAACTGGAGAGTTCGTGAAGATCGTGAAAGGATTATTTGAGAAAGACAGACCATATAGTTCCCCAAACAATCCTTCAGTAATAAGAGCTCACATGTACTACTCTCTGCACTTGCTCGATGCAGGGCACTTTGTGTGTTTATATGCAATATCTCATTTCATATTTCTATCAGGCTATAAGATAGGAACGATTAGCGCTGCTCTTTCAAGTAAGTAAACAAAGATTCAGCCACTTACATAAAGTCACCCATTGATTATTACTCTCTAGTATCTCCTAGTTAGGAACCCATTGATACCCCTTACCTAGTGTGCCCAAAGGAATGGTCTGCCCCTTCCTGACCAGTCTAGATTCTTCTCTGAGCACTTACGAGCCTCTCCTGTGTGTCCCATGACCTTAGCCCTCACTTCTCCCTCCCTGTCTCCCTTCATCCTACCTGTGCTTCTTGCTTCAATGCTCCTCTAATTATTTCCCACAAGTTTCGTTTGTGCACACAGCACAGTCTAGTTTGTTTTCTCCTGCAGCCTTTATTTTCCTCCAGTTCACGCGGTCAAGTGCTGTGTGCCTGTGTTACTAGTGAAAGGGGGTGACTGTGCCATGTGGTGGCTGTTGGTCTCTTTCTCTTTAACATGACAACTCTGTCTGTTCTCATTGACTGTGTTCTCCCTGTGTGATCAACATTCCCCTTTCAGTCTGTCAACCAGAGGGGGGGCTTTTGAAATTTCTTTGGCTGGGAAGAGACCATTCCTCCCTGAAATAGAGCTGAAAACAGAACGTCCATCACTCTCTTGTCATTTTTCCAAGTACCCCCATAGGCAGAATGACCTGGAGGCTTTACTGTTAATCATTTTAAGTTCTCAGATGTTCACTTCCAATAATTTTCTTCTATCGGCTAGGCAGGGATTCTGATTTTTTTTCCAGGAAGGAAAAGGTTCAGAGGGCTGGTGACTTATCCTCAGATATGTAATTCAGCATTGTGACAAATGTTTATGTAGGGCCTCCTTTGTGAAAGGCACAGGGGAAAGACGATATGCCAATTGGTTAGTGGAGGACACACAGAGGTACTAGCTCTGAGTGAGCATGAGAACGAAAGATCAGCCAAGATGTTTAGGGAAGGAATAAAATAGTTACATGATAGGAGAAAGGGCTTTCCTGTCAGAAACTAGGACACAGGGACAGGAAAGCATTCAGGGAAAAGTGAATCTACACAGCTCGTGGCAAAAGGAGAATGGAAACACTAGGTTGAGCCATAGGAAATTGTCAATATTTGATTTTTTTTATTTTTATTTTTTATTTTTTGCCAAAAACCTGGTGGTTCAGGGTGGATCAACCTGATCTATCCAATGAACAAGCACTTTGTCAAGCAGCTGTCTTACGGGTACCATCAAAGCACCAAGAATTAGAAATGAGACACGGTCTCACGAGAGGTCTCTTGGAGATGAACATGGAGAGCTAGTGAGAGGTAGAATGGGAACTAGAACCGAAGTCTTCTGGGTCTTGTACCTCTCCTGGGTACATGCCATTGACTCTGGCATTAACTCTTAATTATTTGATATATGGCTTCTGAATGTCACACTCATTTAGTGGCTCTGAAAGGAACAGAATATTTAGTATTTGATATAACCATTTTGGCTCTATAGAATGCAAACTTTTTTTTTTTTACCCCCCCCATCTCTACCCACATACACATATGGTAAACCAGGCTGACAGTCATCATTTCCTAAAGTTTCTGAAAAGCACATGATATGACTTTAAATGACTCTATTTAGAATAACCTGATTTGATTTTACATAGTCACTGTCTTATCATAGCCACCTTAATCCCTTTTTCAAGTAAGATTTTACAATACAGGCTTCCTAGCCATATCCCATCTTTTATCTGTGAATGCAGGATAAAGAAGTATGTGTGCCTCGCACTTACCACCAGATTACCCAACACTAGCCTGTTCACAGAGAACCCCACTGGGAGCAACTGTCAGTTCACATAAATAGATTATCCAGAGTTCCCTCAGTTCGTAGCAGCCTTCTCTGCCCCCCAAAAGAGGAACTTTTTAAAAGATTTTATGTATTCATTTGAGAGAGAGTGAGAGAGAGAAAGCACAACCCAGGGTGGGGTGGGGAGAAGCAGGGGGAGAAGCAGACTCCCAGATGAGAGGGAGCCCAGTGTGGGGCTCGATCCCAGGACCCTGGGATCATGACCTGAGCTGAAGGCAGATGCTTAACCGACAGAGCCACCCAGGCGACCCTCCTACAATAATTTTTTTAAAAACCAAACATTGTGTGGCTAATCCAGACATGACCACAGGAACCAGACCTGGGGAGAGGTGTTCCCACCTAGAGCCAGACAACCAGTGATCAAGGTGTTATTCCTTAGCAGGATTCCAGAAGAAAGTTCCTATACTAGAAGGGAAGATGAGGCCTCATGGGAATTCAAAGCCACAGAGTTGTTTTATGATGGAGTCCCCTCCTGGGAATGAACAAATAGTGGACTTTCTGCAGTTGCTGGTTCCTGCACTGTCCTTCCTGCATCGGCCACTGTACGGCTTCCATGCTGTTCTCACACCTTCTATAGCTTCATATTCTTTTGAGGAAAGCACATTCTGATGCCCCTTTGATGTCCTGGCATATGGACATGTCAAGGTAAACTGGAGAGGTTTTGCCTTTTGATCCATCTAAATCCCAAAGTAACAACCTCTGCATTAAGCATAAATGCTTCCCCGCCTCCCATCGCCCACCCCCAGAAAATAATATGTACAGATACACAAAGAACCCTTACCGTACTTGTGGTTCCAATTTTCATCACTTGAGATGTGGACTTGCCATCACGTTGTTGTGGCAGAGGCTCCTAACCATGCTCCAGTATCTCATCTCTCCTTCCTTTTTAGTGATGGAATCCTCTCCCTTAGTTTTAGCAGAGAACGTAGTGCCGAGTAGGGACCACATTTGCCAGCCTACCCTTCAGCAAGCGATGGTTCTGTGAATTTGTTCTAGCCAATGGGATATGGGCAAAATGCTATGTGCAATTTCCAAGACACATCTCTCTTAAAGGAAGTTCCTTTCACACACACACACACACACACACACACACACACACACACACACACATATACACTTACTGGAACAGCCTGTTGAGCCCATTGATGGAAACCACAAGAGAAAGATGGGGGAGTCAACCCCTCAGCCTGAGTCCCTGGATTGCCCTACCTAACTCTGGACTGTTATGTGAAAAATAAACTTTTATTATATTTAAGCCACTTTATCTTGAGATCTCTTTGTAACAGTATCTTAGCTATTATCCCAACCAATACGCTAATCTTATTAGACTCTTTGTCTAATGTCTTCCTTCCAGTTGGGTTATTTCAGTTCAATCCAACCAGCATTTTGTGAGAGTCTTCTATGTGGTGAGGCAGTGTTTTCCAAAGTATGGTTCCCAGACCAGGGGCATCATCTCACCTGGGAACTTGTTAGATATGCAAACCCACAAACTCTACCCCAGACTTACTGAATGAGAAAGTCTGGGGTGGGGCTCAGCAGTTGGTTTTAACAAGCCCTTCAGGTGACCTGGATGCACATTAATGTGTAAGAGCCACTGTACTGGGGGATAAAAAAAGAATAAAAAATGGGGGAAAAAAGGGGGAGTGCCTGGGTGGCTCAGTCATTGGGCGTCTGTCTTCGGCTCAGGGCGTGATCCCGGGTCCCTGGGATTGAGCCCCGCATCGGGCTCCATGCTCCGTTGGAAGCCTGCTTCTTCTTCTCCCACTTCCCCTGCTTGTGTTCCCTCTCTCACTGGCTGTCTCTCTCTCTGTCAAATAAATAAATAAAATCTTAAAAAAAAAAAAGAATAAAAAAAGGCCTCTTTCAAAGAATTTATATTTGAGGGAAAAAGGTGCAAATAAATAATCAGTCATAAAAGCAAAATATTGCCTTGACTGTCTGCTATTTTCCTGTCTCCTTCTCTTTTTTCATCAGATTAACTCAAAATAATTTAGCTTAGATTGTTTTTTGTTTACACATGTGATTGTTGATAGACAGCCTAAAAATTTACGTCATGCAGGTCTATGCAAATCCTAAAGGGGGAAGTAACTAAAGCTATATTTGTAATAGCATAAATAAAGATTTGATCATCAATATTAGGATTGATGAGGATCTCCTGAAGCCAGGAAAGAAAAGAAGAGGGAGTTATTTTATGCCGTGGGTAGTAAAAGTACAGTACTTATTACCCTATAAAGAATTATATGGTCTAGAAATAAAAACAGTTGAGCATGGATTAAAGTCATAGGTGAGAAAGTCATAAAATTACATTAAGCACAAGTTAGGAACATGCAAATTATTCTGAAAGTATCCGACATCGATATTATTAAAGTTAAGTGCCATCTTTGCTGTCACCACCCTTATCATCATACTCTTCAGTGTTCAGAATTCTAAGCTAGACTGGACTAAAGCCAATGTTGTATCAGTGATGCGCTAGAAAGGAGAATGCCCGAGAATAAAGACTCTTGAACTTAGTGTGTTTTGTATAAAACCTGTACACCCTTCAGTTTTAATGGGCGATAAAGGTAGAGGAAATAAAGGGGACAATGGATGCAATTTGTAAAAGAATTTGTGATTTCAGATTAAAATCAGTTTGCCATTGTTCTTCTTAACAAGAGATGATTCAGATCATTGAAATCTGTAGATAATCCAAAAGCTACATAAAATATTATTACTAAGCACAGCAAACTGTTCTTATGCTTTTGGCATTGGAGCTAAACACTTTAGATAGTGCTAACATATAAAATAAGTGTTAGGGAGCCTGGATGGTTCAATAGGTTAAGTGTCTGCATTCGGCTCAGGTCATGATCCCGGAGTCCTGGGAATGAATCCCACATTGGGCTCCCTGCTCAGCTTGGAGTCTCTTCTCCCTCTCCCTCTGCCTCTTGCTCCCTCACTCGCTCTCTATCTCAAATTAATAAATATGATCTTTTAAAAAATTTTTAAGTAAGTGTTAGTACATCCCCAAACTGCCAAACTTAGGAATGCTGGACTCTGTGATAAGAGGTAGCAGTTAGTGTTACTCGAAGCCCTGTGCATCTTTAGAAGAAAGGGGTTAATTTCCTCACCCACTGTTAGGAACAAAGTCATTTGCTGCTAGAAATCACTTCAGCCCTGGCTTATATGTTTTTAAAATCATGCAGTGTCTTGAAACTACCATCCAGTTTGATAAGATACAACCAATTTATTTCCTTCTTTCCCTCCTTTTCTCTTTAAGGATATTTCATCCATCTTCTTCCCCAAAATACTGTCAGTCAGGATTTCTACTCCAAATAATTTGGAATCAAAAGTATTCAACAGTCTGGAGGCAAGTGAGCTTTTTATTGCATTTTTATTGGGAGCAAATTGAACTGTGTGGGCAGGCTAGAGAGGGACCCCTCTGTGAGGCTCCAGCACACCCCAGCATTGCACCCCAGCAAGGATTCATGTTACAAGAATTACATCATTGTGATCTGCTTATGTTGGCCCACCAGGCTTAACAGGCCCCTGGGTGTTGCAGGCAGGTTAAATCCTGTCAATCTTCAAGAACCTTCCATGAGAGAGCTTATGTGGCCCCCAGAAGTCTCTTTCTTCTTTCTTCTTTTTTTTTTAAAGATTTTATTTATTTCTTTGACAGAAAGACAGCCAGCGAGAGAGGGAACACAAGCAGGGGGAGTGGGAGAGGAAGAAGCAGGCTCCCATCGGACAACCCTGATGCAGGGGCTCAATCCCAGAACGCTGGGATCACATCCTGAGCCAAAGGCAGACGCTTAACGACTGAGCCACCCAGGCGCCCCCTCTGTCTTTCTTGTAACTTTCTAATCTTTTCCTAATTTAACACATGGAGAAATATTTGGCAAACTATAACCATGTTACATCTTCACGAACCCATATAGAGCATAAGAATTGTTATCCCCATTTTACAGTTAAGTATTCCCTGTGTACCTTGGCATTAATTAACCTATTAATTGCACTTGAAATTTGCACCATAAATTACCATTCATTTATTGTATGTGTACTTGTTTGTAAGTGCCTTTGAGGGCTTTGCAAATTCAAATGGTTTCACAAGACAGATAACTATGTAAATTCATTAAATAACTTCACAAATATTTATTCAGCACTTACTATGTGCCAGGCACTGCTCTAGACACCAGGGATACAGTGGTGAATAAAACAGACAAAAATCCCTGCCCTCTTTGAATTGACATTGTAGTGAAGAGAGACAAACAATAAATGAACAAGGAAAGTAAATGTTAGGCATAAGGTGAGGAGCGATGTAGAAATATAAAGAAAATGAGGCTAGAGTGTGCTGTGGACTGAAATGTGGCTCCCCCCCCCGCCCCCCGAAACCTGAAAATGCCTATGTTGAAGCCCTAACCCCCAGGACCAGAGAATGTGCCTTTACAGGGAGACAGGCCTTTAAAAGGGTAATGAAGTTAAAATGAGGCCGCTAGTGTGGGCCCTAGTGCAATCTGACTGGTGTCTTGATAAAAAGAGATTAGGACAACATCAGAGGTGCTCTTGCACAGAGAAAGGACCATGTGAGGACATAACAAGAAGGTGGCCCTCTGCAGGCCAAGGAGAGAGGCCTCAGAAGAAACCAAACAGGCTGACATCTTGATCTCGGACGTCTGGCTCTACATGTTTTGCTGTTCAGCAGTTGGTGGCTTCTTATTATGGCAGCCCTACCCTACTCATACAGAGTGCTTGTTTTAAATAGGCTGATAAAGGGTGGCTTTGCTGAGG
Organism: Ursus americanus; assembly: GCF_024610735.1. Lineage (NCBI taxonomy): Eukaryota > Metazoa > Chordata > Mammalia > Carnivora > Ursidae > Ursus > Ursus americanus. The sequence continues at coordinate 66,003,764 of NC_142138.1, read as the reverse complement.
TCAAATTTAAGCAGAAAACTGAACGAGGTGAGGAAGACAGCAAGGTAACATCTGGGGTGAGAGCAGTCCAGAGAGGACATCCAATGCAAAAGCAGGAGTGTGCTTGACTTGTTGAAAGAGTAGCAAGGAAACCATTGTGGGTAGAGCAGGGTGAATGAGGAGGGGAGTGGTAGATAGGCTGGAACTCTATGCAGCCAGGGCCTTCCAGGCAATCGTAGGCTATTGGCTTTTACTTTAGGGCACTGGAACTGGAAGGCCGTTGTAGGCTTAAGTTAGAAAAGGTTCATGCAGGCTATTATGTTGAGAAATCTATTATAGGGGTCAGAGTTGGACATGGGAAGAGTAGTTAGGGGATTATTTTAATCATCCATATAAGAGGGAAGCCTTGGAGTGAGATCATAGTGATGGAAGGAGTAAGATGTGGTCAAATTTGGGATACATTTGTGAAAGGAGAGCTAACAGGGTTTGCTGATAGATTTGTTGTGATATCGAGAGAAAAAAAAAGAAGTCAAGGATACCTTCAAGGTTTTTGACCTGAAAAGTTAGAAGCATGGAGTAGCTGTTTACTGAAATGGGAAAGACTGTAGGGGAAGTAAATTTGGAAAGATCAGGAGTTTGGTTTTGACATGTGGAGATGTTTAGCGGGCAGTTGGATATTTAAAATTAGAGGTCAGGGAGAGGTCTAGGCTAGAGATATTAATTTGGGAGTCACCAAGATAGAGACAGCACTTAAAGCCACGAGTCTTGAAGAAATCTCTGCATATATGAGTGTGGACAGAGAAAAGAGGAGGTCCAAGGACTGATCCTATTTCAAGGTAGAAGGAAATGAGAAAATATGCAGCAAGGAGCCTGAGAAAGAAAGGCCAATATGACAGAAGAAAAAGCAGAAGAGAGTGTTACCCTGGAAGACAAATGGAAAAGTTGTTTTCCACAAAAGGACTAATCTGTGTCAAGTAAAGTGAAGGCTGGAAAGGACAACTGGATTTAGCAAGCAATGTGGAGGTCATCGGTGACCTTGATCAAAGCAGTCTGGGTAGATGGAGGGGTCAAGAGTTGAATATATTTAAGAGGAAATGGAAAAAGGGAAATGAAAGCTAGTGACCTTGACAACCCTTGCAGGAGAAATGCTGTAAAGAGAAGCAGAGAAATGGGACAGGAGGATAGTGATATGGAATCAAGGGGGGAGGGGCACGGAAAATTGCATGTGTGTATGCTGATGAGAATGGTCCTGTAGAGAATGAAAATGTGTGCTGCAGGAGAGAGAGAGGACAATTGCTGAAGGAACGTCCTTGAGTGATAAGGGATGGGATCCAGAGCACTTGTGAACAAGCTGGAGTTAGATGGGAGAGGACAGAAGAGGAGGAAGGATCGATGGACACAGACGCAGATGGATTTTTACGTGTGGTAGAAAAGCAAGTGGTAGAAAGCCTCTGTGTTGCCTTAATTTTCCTAGTGAAATAGGAATCAAGGTCCACGGCGGAGAATTAAGACAAGGAAGGACATGTTGGAGGTTTGAGGAGGGGAGTACAGTCGTGGGGACAAGGAAAGGGAATATACCAGGGAAATGAAATGGAACTGGCAGGCAGCATTTTAGGGTCTCTCTTGAGGCTAGGGAACATGAATTTATGAGGGCAGTCAAGGAAGTTGATTATCTTGCTCTAGCCACATTGCACTGTGTGAGTGTAGGCACAGTGCAGGAAAAGTTGGATTTTCTTTTTGAAATTTTTTATTTAAATTTAATTTAATTAATACACTGTATTATTAGTTTCAGAGGTAGAATCCAGTGATTCATCAGTTGCATACAACACCCAGTGCTCTTAATGCCCTTAATGCCCATCCCCCCTGCCCCCTCAGTTTGTTTGCTGTAGTTAAGAGTTGGATTTAACCTAGAGCTGTGCTTTGCTAGGTAATTGCAACAAAAGGTCAAAGGGGCAAAGGATCTAAGTGGGTTTAACAATGGGTTATGGCATCCAAACCAGGAGAGGGGAAAGTGAGGCTGTGAGGGGTATGGAAATAGTGAAAAGATAGCAAAATCAGTTGATTGAAGGTCCCAGAGGTGTCCAAGAATTGAAGGAGTGAGCTGGAAAGACAGGATATGTTAGTCTGAGAATCCAAGCTCATGGGCAGGTAATTCTTGGTATTGATAATCAAGTGTGAGGGACGGCCTGAGGAATGATTGCGTACATGGGGTGGAAAAGATGATCTCAAGAGAAGAGAAAGTCAAAGAAGCTAGGGTATTGTAAAGATCATTGACTTCAATGTGCAACCACAAAGACTTTGCCCAGAGAGGCACTGGAGACAGTGAGAGAGAGCCAGGAATAAAATCTTCAAGAAATGAAGAGGAGTGGTCTTAGGAGTCTGTAGGCTGATGGCACAAGTTCCCAAGCCAGGGGTTTTAGGCAGAAATGAGGGACAATGATCTGGAAATAACAATGAGGAGCAAAGGGGACACGTCCTCCACCTCCAGCTGCCAGAGTCATGTATAGGCTGGAGCACGAGATCCCCCACATTTCCAGCACCCCCTGGTAGCAGGCTTGGGCCGGGTAGCGACCACGGGTAAGTGAGCAAGGTAGTTTTTCCTCAGTCTGCACTTTGGAAGGTTACAGGGTGGGGAGGACTTTAAGCAACATGTGCTTGGCCATTGGGTTGTTACTTCTTAACTTATAAATGATCCATCATCAGTTAAGCCATCAGCAAACTTTTATAATTTCATTGTTTGGCCCTGCTAGTCTGATTCTTAGTCTAAAGCATTTGTTTTTATTGTTTTGTTTATTTTGTTTAGGGGGATAGCAAAGTGAGGGGCGTAGCAGCTAAATTAGTCCAATTCCTCTGAGACCTTTCTTTATTTTCTTTCTTTCTTTCTTTCCTTCTTTCTTTCTTTCTTTCTTTCTTTCTTTCTTTCTTTCTTTCTTTCTTTCTTTCTTTCTTTCTTTCTTTCTCTCTCTCTCTCTCTCTCTCTCTCTTTCTTTCTTTCTTTCTTTCTTTCTTTCTTTCTTTCTTTCTTTCTTCCTTCCTTCCTTCCTTCCTTCCTTCCTTCCTTTCTTCCTTTCTTCCTTTCTTCCTTTCTTTCTTTTTGAGAGGGGGAGAGAAAGGGAGGTGTGGGAAGGGAGAAATGGAGAGGGAGAGAGAATCTTAAGCAGGCTCCACGCCCAGCACAGAGCCCTACACAGAGCTCAATCTCACAACAGGGAGATCATGACCTGAGCTGCTTCACCGACTGAGCCACCCAGGCACCTCTCCTCTGAGACCGTTTTACAATATCTCAGACACTTCCACATGGGAAGGTTTTCCTGGAACAAGCTTTCTCTCAAATAAAGAGACCTAGAGGGGCGACTGGGTGCCTTAGTCCTTAAGCATCTGCCTTCGGCACAGGGCGTGATCCTAGGGTCCTGGGATTGAGCCCTACATCCGGCTCCCTGCTCTGCTGGGAGCCTGCTTCTTCCTCTCCCACTCCCCCTGCTTGTGTTCCCTCTCTCGCTGGCTGTCTCTCTCTCTGTCAAATAAATAAATAAAATCTAAATAAATAAATAAAATAAAAAGAGCCAGAATATCTGGGACTCTCCAGGCAGGCACACCCTCTTTAGAAATCTGCTCTGATTTCCTGGGGCTGCTTTGTTCTGGAGCTCTGGAGCCCCTGGTTGTAGGTGGGACTGACCCACGGTTGCTCTAGGGCTCTGCTTTGGTTGCTACATTTCTGCCACAGGGACACCATTGCGGTGACATACTTTCTCTGGGCAAAGATGTTGCTTTGTACCTGACACTCCTCGTTTTTAGAGTTACTTCCTCAATATGAGCAGCTTTGATTCCTAGAAGTGTACCCATACTAGCTGGCTAAGAGGAAAAGAATACTGGAGAAAGTGATGGTGCAGTCTTTTATGTGGCCAGTAAGCTATTTTTAAAGACGTTTCCAAAAGAGGCATTCCAAAAATGTTTTGAACAATCATTTGAAAAAGATAGAGAATCCCAGGGTATCTTCTTTGAAGGACAACTCCAATTTGAATAAATAAATTCTGGTATTTAAAAATATATATCAGCCCCATTGCTTTCTAGTCAGCTTTCCATCCTTTAATCCTTTTAAACAAATTTAACTGATCAAAGGAAAGAGCCCTGCCTTAGTGACAGTTGCTATTCACCATTGTAACAGGCAGGATGTGTGGCTGAGATAGAAAATAACTTCTGATTTTGTGGAGTTAGGAGCAAACTCAACACTGTTCACTTTCTAATTTTGCCAACAACCAATTCAAATATTTGAGACTTTTGAACATGTTAAGGCAGAAACGTAGTGAGGAATCAAAGGAGGAGCTCTTCATTATTAGGAAGGCCAGCATTTAAATGTCTGTGCCTTCTGCTCTACATCCAGGTACAGGGTATTAATGAGATGGCTCCCTAAGAAAGCAGAAAGTCTTTCTATTTGGAATGCCACAAGGAATGACCGACAACTTGACCTTGACTGCCTCAGCTTGCCATGGGGAAATTTGAAATGAAAAATACAAAAAGAGGTGGAAAACAGAAAGCTCCTTGAAAATGGGTTTTTGTCTTTTTTTATTACATGGTCTGACACAGCACATGAGCCTATGTGATAAGTTGGCTCCCTTGGGAAAATCCAATTAATCGGCACACCTTTTCCAAAAATACAACCGCCCTTGTGGATATATTAAGTGTGGCTCTTCCCCAGTTCCCTTTTGCCAAACAGCACATGTTTACCAAAAAGGCTATAAAGGACGTACTTGGAATAGGAAAAAATCAACTTATGCCCAGGTGGATGGAACCTTTGGGACTACCTCATTAGCACCCACATAAACCCACTGAGTTAACCAGTCATCTCAGTTTACAATGGAACAGCTAAAAAAAAAAAAAAAAAAAAAAGCTATGGCTGGGGGAGTGGGGGAAATAACACGGAAGAGTCATCTTCAGCTTAGCTCATTCCCTTCTCTGTTTCATAGCCTAATGTGGGAAGATAAGGGAGGAGAGGATGTTCGTTCTGGAGAGAATTTGGGCAGGAGGAGATCTGACCTGATTGGAGGAGAAATCAGAACAGAAACTTCAATACCTCTGGACTCCTATATATTGATATATTGATCCTTCAGGATACCTGGCACTGCCCAAAGGGATGTCTGAACATTAAATTTCTCTTAACATTTTCCATCTTAATTAATTGAGTCTTCTCCCTTCACCTTATTCTAAGATAATTGTTCAATATACCCAGCAAGATGTGAGATGTTGTATAAATCAAAGTATTAACCTTGAGTCTCTCATCTCAGTATGTTACAGTTTGGTAGACCAAAAAAAAAGTAAACCCATTAAACATGGTCTAGCAAACTAGTTTTGCTTTGTATGACACACTCGAGAAATGTGTCTTGGAAGAGTTTTTAACTGAATGTGGTTAAATATCTAATCCCTTTTGTGTACCTTTGTTTTATACTTCTCAATTTGTCCATTCACTCAACAAATATTTCAGCCTCCTGTTATGAGCAAGGCACTATGTTGGGCACAGAGAAAACCTTGGTAAACCTGATAACATATCAAGGATATTAATACTGATCAATAAAACCCCCTAAAAATGATTCACTGTGAAGCATTCTAAACAAATGATTTTTTAAAATGTGGTTATTGGGGCGCCTGGGTGGCTCAGTCGTTAAGTGTCTGCCTTCGGCTTAGGGCGTGATCCTCTGCTGGGAGCCCGCTTCTTCCTCTCCCACTCCCCCTGCTTGTGTTCCCTCTCGCTGGCTGTCTCTCTGTCAAATAAATAAATAAATAAATAATCTTTAAAAATAAAATAAAATAAAACGTGGTTATTATCGGGGCACCTGGTGGCTCAGTCGGTTAAGCGCCTGCAGCTCAGGTTGTGATCTCAGGGTCCTGGGATAGAGCACGCCCCCCCCCCCCCCCCCCCCCCCCCCCCCGTCAATGGGGAACCTGCTTCTCCCTCTCCCTCTGCAGCTCCCCCTACTTGTGCGCTCTCTAGCATGCATTCTCCCTCTTTCTCTCTCTCATAAATAAATAAAAAATCTTTTAAAAAATAAATAAATACAATTTGGTTATTATCTTCCCCTGCCCCTCCTGATGTGCCCTTTCAGTCCTACTATAAAAGTCCTGAAAATACTTTGGTGGAGCGGAGTACGAAAAAACCAAGTTTGCCGTGTAAAAGAGTAAATGAAATTGGCACTCCCTTCTGCTCTGAGAAACATGAGGACTTTGCCTGCTCTGGGGGCTCCTGTTCTTTTGGAAGCCCTCAGCTGGTCTTTAGCAGCAATGATGACATAAAGGAAAATTACATTCTGATGCAGAATTCAGCCCCTTCATCTTTCTCCTTTCTCTACAGCTTGAAGCTAGGGGCCCATAGAGGATCTAATATCAAAAGGAAGAGGGTAATACCACTACACGGAGAAAAAAAATAATTACCAAATTTCCTGAATAGTAAACAGCTTAAAAAAAGAAGAAGCTGAACCCTTTGATAGCTTGGCCCTTGGTCTGCCCGTGAATGCCTTAAGGATTATATCATCAGACTGACTCCAGCAGCCCGTGCTATTGTTTCAGAAGGAGGAAACAACGAAGAAAGGGAGGGAGAAAAGGGGATGGGTGGGAGCAGGTCTGCCCCTTGGGGAGGGGAGAGTTTGATTTTGAAGGTGCAGTTATCAAATGTTAATGTAGTGAGGCTAGAAAGACAAATTGAGCAATTTCTCAGCGTCTGTGGAAAGGAAGCTTCTCAGGGCCCTTTCTCCTTTTCTTGAGGGATTAACGTAGACGTTTGGATTCAATAACTTTCCTACCACAGATGACATTAGCTCAGAAGAGATAAAGCGACCTGAGGTTATCCAGAAAAGTTATTGCTGTAAACTATCACCTGGGGGCAGTCTTGTGACTGTTAAGTTTCCTCGGCCTCCTTCTCGCAAGGATTTCACTTACTATTTTCTCGATGGGCTCAGTTTCTTTAGCTGAAGTTAAGGAGTGAGAAAAAAAGGCAAAAGGGGAAGGACGCTCCGGAACGAAGCCTCACGCCCTTCTCAATCGGGCGGGAGGCGATAGCGCGAGACTGTGCAGGAGGTTGTGAACAGTCACAAAGGTTTTCCTTTGGGTCTTTGAAATGGAAAGCCTCAGAAGCCGAGGAGGCGGCGGGGTGGAGGCGGCAGACACCGGGTCCTGGGATACTAACGACCTCGGCGCGGATGGCAACAGCCAGAGGCCCGGGATTCCCGAGATTCCGGGAATTTACGGAGACCCCCAACCCCGACCCGGGCGCGCGCGCACACACACACGTACTCGCCTCCCCACCCCATCGGGCCGGGCCTGCCCGCGGGTTCCGAGACGCCCTGGCTCTAGCCCACGACCGCGCGGGGACTAGTTAGCAAAGGGAGGAGGGGGGTGTGGACTCTGCCCGGCGCTCACTGATCAACGTGGACACTCGCGCGGCGGCAGCCAGGCCTGCCCCTATCCAGCTGCCGCCGCAAGCGTTACAAGCCGTCGCTCACAAGCTAGGGCGCTACTGGGTCCGCTCCGGAGGAGCTGCCCGGCCCGCGCCCGGGCATCCACAGCCCACCACCCCCAGGGCGTAGAGCTGGCCCAGGTAGCCCGCCTTCCCCCACGGCTGGCTGGGGTCACCCGTTGCAGCGAGGAGGGATTGGGGCTCACTGGGCGCACTGTTGGCAGTCAGGGCTCGAAACTGTCTGAGCCCTGCGTGCTGTTTTCGACGGGGATCGTGTTTTAGGATTAAGAGCTCCTCCTAAAACCTTCCTGTGCTAGAGGCTAAAGTCGGTGCAAGGGAAGCCAATCGCAGCCTCTGCCTGGCGGGGGGCAGGAGCGCGGGGCCTAGACGGTTCCGTCCTTCGGCGTGCATGTGTTGGTGCAGCCCGGGAAGCAACTGAGCGCCAGTGCAGTCGGGCGTGCGAGCCCTGAGAGTGTAGAGCAAAACCTAAGAGCCCCGCGCCCGAAACAAAGCCAGATCCTGGCTCCACAAAACAGCGGTGGGGAGCCTGGGTTTATGAGGGAGGACTTCCTCGAGGCTTTACCCCCACAGGCCCACCGTGCAGGCAGAAGAAGGGGGGAAGAAGGGGGCACCCGCAAAAGTCAGGAAGAGGGGAAGCTTCCTGGAGGACTTGGCCTCGGCTTTAACCTGGAGCCGGCTCCGGAGGCCTCCTCCGGCCCAGGACCACACGCCTGTTTGCGCGGGTCGAGGTGTGCGATCCGACCCCCAGGGCACCGCCCGCAGGCTCGACGGAACTCGCGGCGCGGACCCATTTCTCCGGAAGTTGTGCCCAGAGGAGCAGGCCCTTAATGGAAAGGAGAGCGAGGCTGCAGATTTTCAAAATCCTTAAAAAAAAACAAAAAGTGAAAACTCAAGACGTCTTTTTTCCCCCTTCAGAAGACGGGGAAGAGGCATATCTGGGTTAAGGTGAACAAGGCGCCTCAGTCCTTCTTCATCTGGAGCCCCTAGAAATAAGGCGAGGGCGCCTTTTTACCCCCTCGCGGGCTGCCGTAGCCGCTTTAGCGGCCCGCCCACGTGGGGCATTAGCGCGGTGGGGTGCGTGGGAATGAGCCCCTGCTCGGAAACCTCGCGAGGGGGCACGGGACGCGGGGGAACCCGGGTTGAAGGCTCTTCGGTGTCCCTGTGGGTGTGAAATCCGCGGAAGCCTCAGTCCGAGAGGCGTGTTTGGACGCAGAGCTGGGCTTCCTACAGGGCCCTGGCCAGGCGCTCAGCCGCGCTGCTCCCCGCTCCCCCAACCTTTTCTCTTTTTGCCTCTTGCAGCCCCACCCGAGTTCCGCACGGAGCTTCCCGCCTGGGACAAAGGCAGGCGTAGCTGCCTGGTCTCCTGAATATCGCGGACGTGCCTAGTCGCACAAGGAGCTCCTGCGCTTCTCAGGGTGGGGACGGAGCCTGACCTAGAAGTCTCTACTCTCCTCCGCGACGAGTGGAAAGCGCAGAGCTGCAAAGGGTGCGTTTGGCACCCCTCCGCTTCGTGCGCTAGAGCGGCCGGCGGCCAGACTCCCTTTTCCAGCCACGCTGCAGCGCCGGTGGGCGGCTGGGGTCCTCAAGCAGCCTCGCTGCCTCTCCCACCGGCCCGCACCACTTTGGGCCCTGCCGCTGAACCCGGGCCGGGGAGGGAAGCTCGCGGCCACCCCTAGGTGGTAGCCGCCTGGCTTTGTATTTTAGCGATTCAACGCCGCAGGGATGTGAGCGTCTCTCACCTGTACAGGTGCAGTGAAAATGATAGCGCACGTTTAAGTCCGAGGCTACATTTCCAAAAACTAGGTGCAGAAATAAGAGCGATGTTCAGAAAAGGAAAAGCCGTTTGCTTCATTTGTTTAAGGTGAAAGTGAAAATGTTTGCAACTTGATATAGCTGGACGATTTTCTCTGTTGTCTGCTTCTCTAGATAAAGCTAAAGCGAATGGGCAATTAGGGAGGTCGCGTGCTTTATGCTTCCACTGATCCGTACAAGGAAAGGGTTCCGTTCGCAGTGCCCTCTCGTCGCTGCCTTCGCGTTGAGAGACTTGTACCCGCCTCGGCCGTTGGCGGAGGGTGTGCTTGAGCGCAGCCACATCTGGACGAGTTCGGGTGACGTTCAACCCCCCCCCCCCCCCGCCTTTGCGCCCCCCGCCCGTCCCTCCAGCGGCATCATTTTCCAAGGCATTTAGTGGTCGGCTTTTCTATCTTTTGAGACTTTTTATCTTCCTCCGTACTCCTTTGTCACACCCTACCCTAGTTGACCAAAAACAAAGGAGGGGGAACTTCCAAACTGAATGCCCGTATTAGTACCTCTTTGCTTGGCCTAGATTGTAGAATTCGAAGTCCCTACCCAGGAATATGCTTGTACATGCAAATGCATACACCAAGCCTGCAGAGCCTTGTTCACTAGCTCTGATACGTCTCAGAGGGTCTGAGCATTCAATACCAGGGAGTGCAGATCGGATTTTAACCGAGTATGGCACGAAGCCACAGGCCACTGGCTCATTTGCGGCTTCACGTCCAGGATAGGGCACACACTGATAAAGCAGATTAGTTAGTCAAGATGCATGAAAATGGTTGCAAAAAAAACTAAGTGGTATTTTGAGCTTACTTGCAGAGTTTCTGAATTTGGGAAGTAGGAAAAACTCTTCTGTTCCGCTTTTTTTGTAGGTGTGATTATACTGTGTGCAAATGACATTGTATGGTAATGTTACAATGTGTGTATTTGTGTGCACATGTGTCTGTGTGTGAGAGGGTGATATTGAAGTGTGCACCTATGGAAATTGCCCTAAACCAGTCTCTCTTTCTCTCTGGCATACACATTGAAAAGAAATTCTTTGGTTGCAGGCTTTATGATCCCAACCTCCTTAGACTGCTCCTGGAAGGGGAACAGGCTTTAGGAATGGAAAGCATTATTTAAAAGGGATTTAGCACACTCTGCTTCTCAGCATTTCCCCCAAAGGTAGTAGGACTGGAAGTTGGAGCTCAAGGCTGTCCCTCCCCCACTTCCACAACAGCACAGGAGGAAAAGTGTGAACTCCTAGGGCGCCAGCAGACTCGTTACCACCTCTGGCAATGACCCAAAGTGTGTGTGTATCTTGAAGTCTGAGCCCCATTGCTCTGATTGTTCTGAAATGAAAGTCTCACAAACCTACCATGAAGCGAAATCAGAGTTTGCTGGATGAATTCGTACTCAAACACACACACACAGTTTTACAAAGGAGAGCTTAGTAAAATGCCCTACACGTGGTAGACATTCCATGATTATTTGTTGAGTGAATGAATGAACTCATGTATATTTATTCTTTCCAAGGCAATTTTTAAACTAAATAAGCTTGTGTATGCATATGTAACATGTATGTAACAAAGAATTATGTGCCCAGAATATAGGGGAATTTTTGTATCTGTCCCTTTTTGTTTTCCAGTTTTCCCGAGCAACCCCCTCCCCCAAATCCCTGCCTGAGGCACAGGTCTCTGCAACTAGTTGGTAAACTTATCCGTCCCCCACCAAAGCCTGTCAGTTAGCCAGTAAAAGCAAATGCATTGCTTTGGTCACGTCCTTACTTCCCTCACAGATCACACTCATGTTTCTATAAAGGTTCTTCGGCTAATTTCATCCTGCACACCCCCACATTCCTTTATACTCTCTATAGGTGGTATAGTGCTTGGGTTTCACAGGCCTGGAAACAGGCAGGTCGCCTCTGTTAACAGACCTAGCCTCAGTCACATTTTCACAGAGTGGCCAAAGTTCCCAGGAAAGCTTTGGGTCTTAATATGGGAAAGAATTGCCAGTTCCGGGAAGGATAGAAGCCACTGTTCCCCATCTGGCTGAGACTAGTCTCATGCTCTAGGTTTGTATTATAAAAATGTGTATTTAATTGCAATTCTGTGTGACTTAGAAATTACAGACCTGCTGCCTCAGAGAAGAGAGTCCAGTGCCAGGACCTTTGAACTCAGTGGGTCTCACTACTGCTATCCAATAGACCCCAAGTCTTCATCTCTCTGAGGGAGATGGAGGATTCTCTTCTGTGCCCCAGCCAGCCTGCTGCCACCTAGAGGATGAGGATACCTTCTTCCTCCTGTTTCCCCATACCTTCTCTGAAGGGGTAGCAAGCTGGAAGGAGCAGCCAAACCAGTGCCCTAGTCACCACAGGGCAGGAGCCCAGCTAATTTCTGTTCTCTCTGAACAGAGTCTGTCTGAGCCTGAGAGACCCAGGAAAACAAGGACAAAGACTCTTCCCTTTCCCCTCCCTCATCTCTCGTTTCTTCCCTCACAGTCCCCCTAGCATTTGGAAGTCCAGAAGGTCCAGGAGGGGAGCTGTGTCTAAAGGCTTTGCCTCCAGGGCTTCTGTCTGCTTCAGCAGGAAGAAGAGTGGGGTGGGGGCAAGAAAGGAGTATTTTAAAACTCTACTAAAGCCAAACTAAAAAAAATAAAAACAAAAACCATACAAACAAACAGTGGCAGCTCTTTGGGGGACAACCACAAATGTTTCAGACCAAACTGCCAGCCCCCCAGGAAGGATATCTCCTCTTTCAATGAGATGAACAGTGATGAGGAGTTCTGCAAACAGACTGTAGAGGTGGAGGGGCGTGCAACTCATTTGTAACCGGAGCAGCTAGAAAAATGTCAAACTGTGGTTGCCTCTGGAGCTGCCCCATGGTAAGCAGGTTCCAGGAACAGGCCTGACCCAGAGCACAGTTCTCCCCTGAGGCTTTGGGCTTGGGTCAGGACGCTTGTGATCTTCTGTTTCCTCACCTGTCTGCCCCACCCACATCAGAGGCTAAGGCCCAGAGGGGCTTTGCGATTTGCTAGCGCTTTACAGTTTGTAAAGAATGAGAGCGGTGACAACCCAAAGGCTAGTCTAGCTCAGGGACCTGGGCAGCCTGCCGCCTGCTGCCTTCTTGAAGTTCTCCTGGGGCTGCTTTCTGAGTTGCCATTAAAAAACGAAATCAAACCCAACTCAACAGTGTTGAATCAGCTGCTCACTCTACCTGACCCGCCCCCGATGTGATCTACAGCCGCGATCGCTAATGGTCACCTAGGGACAAATTAAAGAATTGAAAATGCTGAGTTTGAGAAGCTGAATTCCGTACACTATCTGGGGTCGTTAATCACCCAGCAGAAACCAGCCCAGCAAGCAGGAAAAGTGGCTAGAGGGACAGAAAGACAGTGTAGGTCTGTGCGCTGGTGTTTGAGGGTCTCAGGTGGAGGGATTCCAATGTAGTTGTGCACACGTGTCCGATGTAGTTGTGCACACGTGTCCGATGTGTTTGGAATCCGCGCCACAGTTGACGGTCCCTAGGAACCGTAAAGCCCGTTTGGGCTGCTCTAATCGCCCTGATTTTACAAATAAATGTGAACTTGGTGATCAAGAGACTTGTTCATGGTTAGTTCGCGACTTGGTGCATCCGCTTCCCAAGAAAAGGCAGCCGGTTTTTTACCCGATGCGGCGAGAAGAACCGGAGATTCGCGTTCAGAGAGTCCGTGGGCCTCCTGGGAATCCACCTCTGACGGCGGGGAGGGGTTGGGGGTAGTGCACATAGCGGGAAGGCGCGTGCCTGGAAAAGTGGGACGCTCGAGCCTTGCAGACGGAAAAGCAAGTATCTGGGGGTGGAGGGGTGTAACTTCTGTTACACAAGACAAGTGGAAGCTTCACCACCCACCACTATCCAGGGTGGGGATCGCTACAAATTCAATGTCCGGGAAACCTGGCGCTTGGGCTCGGTAGTCTGGCACCAGGTCTTCCGAGGAACAAGCACTCTCCCAGGAGCCAACCGTTGCCCATCTGGAGCCCAGGAATCCAGGCGTGGACACCCCCTCCTCCTGGAGCCTCGACGCCGGCAGCGCAGTTCCCAGGCTGAGGCTCCGGGAAGCACGGGCGCTGCGCTTTTCCCTCCTAGCGGTTCCCGGGCGGTTGAGGGCTTCCGGCGGTCACAGTCCCCAGCGGGCAGGTTCCGGGCACGGGGCTCCTCCAGGGCCTGCCCAGGCCCGCTCTTGCACTCGAGCCCCCAGTTAGCCGCTCTTCTAAGTAGCTCCAGAGCTATAGGGACAATTTGGTGAAGCTCCTAAGACAATGGAAAGTTACGAGGTTTCCTGGATGTTGTGTTCGGGAGGCGGGGCCGGGACCCGCTGACGGCGGTTTCCCCAGCCCTGTTCCCCCCCCAACCCCCGCCCTGCCCCCTCAGCCACCGGGCAGCAGAAAGAGGCGGCCAGCCTTCTCCTGCCCTTCGGCCGGACGACCCACGGCTGCCGCGCCCGCCGCCTCTGCACCTGCCCGGCTGAGGTGAGATGCCCGGCGCGCGCGTTAAGGGCGATGCGCACAGGCCCGCGCCCAGCTTCGGGAGCCGCCGCCGCGACGTCCTCTAGTGACGGGCGGGAGAACGGAGTAAGAGGCGGGGGGAATCACCCCTCAGGGAGTGGGAAGAGTAAGAATTTTTAGGCGACCCGGGTAAAAAGTCCTACGTAATTTTGCCTCACAATAACTTAGGACAAATCAACGAAGTTTTAGGGATCTTGGTTTTCTTATCTAGAATTGAGGATAACATCAGGTTGTCCCCAGACCCCAGGGGAGGGACAACCCTCTGGTCGGAGTTGCAGTCCCCAGGGCGGCTGGGGAGAAGCGGAACAGAGGGCAGGGAAAAAGCAGGCGCGCTCCCCGCGGTTTAACCCATCCTGCTTTGGCAGGAAAATCTTAAATTTAAAGCATCAGAAATGGCCACGCAGGGACAACACAGATCGAGTACAATCGAGGTGACATGGCGCACTTGGTCTTTCCAGGAAAGGAAAGACCGCCGCGGTTTGGGAGCAGCCGAGTCTTCCGGCTTGCCCCCGGCCGTCGCCGAAGGGCGCGGGGAGCCCAGTGGGGACGTGGCGGTCCTCCTACACCTCTTGCTCGGGAGGTCGGTTCAGCAGACGCGCGAGAAAAAGCCCTCATCTCTGCCGCCTGGCTTCGCGATAACCTGGCGGCGAACGCCAAGAGGCGGCCGGCCCCTCCCCGGGATTCAACCCAACCGGGATTCATCCTCTTCCGCCGCAAAAATTCCCAAGCCCTGCAAACTCGCCGCGCGCCTCTCGAGGCTTCCGCCGCTGGCACCCCGACCACCCTTTCGAAATTTTGGCGTGGCGGATGCCAAGCTCTGCGCTTCACTTAAAGAAAGCGCGAGGGGGCTCAGGGAAGCTCTGGTGGCCCAATTGACCAGGCCTGAGTAATTGCCCAGTTGACCTGTTATGTAGAAACAAGTCCACAATCAAGATCTTCGCTACCTTCTGCCTGGAAAGCCTGGGACTGGCCCGAGTCCCTCGAATAATTCGAATCCTAGCCTAGTTCTCCCCAGTTCTTCCGGCAGAGCAGAAGTGACTTCCCAGCAGGAGCGAGAGGAGGCTGACAAGGAGTCGCTGGCAGCTACCTGGTAGGAACTTGGCGATTTGGTGGTGTCTCCGCCGTTTATTTGGGTATCTGGTGACCCTATGGTCCGTGATCAGCCACCCTCGCCCTCCCGCTCACCACGCCCCTGCGCAGTCCCAGAGTCAGTGTTTTGGCTGGAGCCTCAGGGCTCTGAATCTAGTGCGAGTGGAGTTGGTGAAGGAAAAGTTTCCCCACGCGCCCAGAACAAGCGCAGTTACGCGCTTCCCCACTGCGCACCCATCGAAGTTGGAAGAGGAAGAAAATTTAAAATACACTGGCCAAAATTCATTCTTGAGAATACTTTGAAGTTGGGTAACTAGGACTGCGCCACTCTGCCCCACTCCCTCCCCCACCTCCCCCATCTCCCAGCTCAGCCAGATGCACCAGAAATCGGCACTTTGATCTTGCAAAGCAGTAATTTATATTTCTTTAAAAAAAATTTTTTTTCTATAAAAAGATGATTGGACCGGGGAGAACATAATGCAGTTGCACGGGCGCGGGGCTGAGGAGCGGCTTTCCGGGCTGGGCCAGGGCTGGGCCCGGGATGCCAGGCACATCTGCTGGGCCCCGGTTTGCAGCGCATTCCTCTTCGCCAGGGTTTTTTCTTCCTCTCTCCTCGCGGACAGGTCCGCGTGATTCACCCCAGGCAGGAAGCTGGGCTTTATTTGTCTTTGACCTAGAGATGCTAGGAGAGGTGTGGAGAGGTCGGCCAGGTTGGGGGCCGGGGGAGGGGGAACGGGGGGAGGTGCTGTAGGAATAGCTCTGACTCGGGCTCCACGTTCCTTGAATTGAATTAGAAGAGAGGGGAGGAGGAGCTCAGAGAGTAAAAGCACCTCCTGCCTTCCCGCGAAGAACTCGGTACCCGCAGACCGAGGGTAAGGGGCAGCCGCAGACTCGGTGGGTGGAGGGCCAATATCAACCCTTTCCATTGGGCTTTCCCGCCACGGGGATTTACTAAATAAAACCGACGTGCAACCTTTTCTGGTACTTTGCCTAAAAACCTCAAATTGGATTAGTTTCTCGAGAATATTAAACTCCGTACAGAGCCAGTCAAACACCGCGGGCTTCACACCGACTCCTCCCACGCGCACACCCAGCAGAGAGGCCCTCCCTTTTCTGCCCAGGCGAAACCCGCAGAACTCCCACCGTTCGAGGGCCGGCTTGGAGTCTCGGATTCCCTGGGGTCCTCAGCCCGCCAGCCCTTTCGCCCCATTACTTTCTATTCGCTAATTGGAATCTCTTCTCTTTCCTCTCCCTGAGACCTGGGGACTGTGTACCCAGCAAGTCACAGCTTGAGGAAGCAGTGCAGAAGGCTTACCCATCTTCAGTCTGCAGGCGCGTTGACTAGGACACTGGGGTCTCTGTAGGAGTCTGGTTTGTTCTAAGAACCCTAAGCTAAGCAGTTGGCTACAGGGACTCTGCCTGAGGAAGACCCCATTCCAGGCCCCCTCCCCAATCCTCCTGGCCTGACTCACCCTAAATCCTACTTTGGGAAGCTGGATCAGAGTCTGGGACACTGATTTTAACCCGGCCCAGGCCAGGGTTAGGGTTTTAGGAGGTGAAGCCCTCCTGTCCTCTTTCCTTCAATTTTTCCCTTTTTCTTTTTTC
The DNA here is from genome assembly GCF_024610735.1 of Ursus americanus. Lineage (NCBI taxonomy): Eukaryota > Metazoa > Chordata > Mammalia > Carnivora > Ursidae > Ursus > Ursus americanus. Next base: position 65,987,307 of record NC_142138.1, on the reverse strand, counting down.
CTCTTCTTTCCTTTTGTTATTTTCCCTTTCTTTTCTTCCTTTATGACTTAAGTTTTGTCTTGTCCTTCCATCCGTCCCTTCCCTCTTATGTTTCTCTGGCTTTTATTCTTTGTAGCCTTTCAGCCCTAGAAGTCCCAACCGGTTTCTCAGGCTCTGAGGGGGCCACTGTCAAGCTGCCCACCGGCGCTGCTAGGTCCTGCAGGAAGCCTGGGGAAGCAGGAGCAAAACAGAAGCTGACCATCTTAGAGTGCTAAGGACCTCCCAGGGCCTGAGGTGAAGGCCCAGGACAGGGACTGTCCCCCCACCCCACCCCACCCCCGCACATTCTTTTCCTCTCCTTTGCCCTAACACCCCCACTCACTCACCTCTCTCTCCACCCCACAGGACACATGTGAGCTCTGCTTCCAGTTACAGTGTAAAAATTCAGGAAAAATAGATGGAAAGGAGACAAGTGGGAGTCCCAGGCAGGTAAAAAAGTGAGCTGGGTCAGCTGGTTGTGTGGAAAAATGCATCTGTGGCACTGGGGGAAGCTCCCTGGCCGGAGAGATGGGGCAGACATTACCAGTGAGAGCACAAGGGAGGTTGGAGAGCAGCATGCAAGCTCCCACCTAGGGAAACAGCCACACCAAGGACTCCGGCGCTTCACTACATTGCCTCGACAGGAGTTTTCATGTGGTGTTTGCTCAGAGCAAGTCGGCCAGGGAGACTGGATTTGCCATCAGGGGGAGAGAAAAAATAGCCCAAGAAGAGAGGCTGCCAACATTCCACCAAGAAACCAAAATCAGGAAAAGGGAAAAAGGAGAAGGGATGGTCTGCCTGAGTTTCACCCTCTTCCCTCTTTCTGGATCCCACAGGAAGCGGCTGGCTGGGACCAGTGCCCCGGCCATCCCACGAATTGTTCTCTGTCTGAAAAGCTCCCTTCACTCCCACAGCCCCAACTCCCCAGGCCTGCCTGCCTTCACTGGGTGTAGGAGGAAAGAGCGAGGCTTGTGACTTGGGTGAAAGGAGGACGCTGCAGTCCCATGGACACCGAACCATGACTGGACTCTGTTTGAGTCCCACAGAGCCTGAGGGTTTCCTGGGACTTTGGTGCACCTGCTGAGGTGCACCTGCTGAGGACCCCGATGTTGAGTCTGTCTCCTACCCAAGCCTGGCTGGTCCGTGGCTCCACAGTGAGCCCTCCTTGGGCACCAGGGACCTCTGCTCTTCTCTCTTTTCCCACCAAACTAAACCAAAAAATGATTCTTCCTAAACCAAAGTATTTCTTCCGAACTCCAAAGTTCTCCCTTATGCTGGGCCTCAAGGCCTCAGGAGTTTTCCCTCTCTGTTCCGTTTTATGCGACAAATCTGATACCTGGGGCCTCAGCTACTTTGATGTATAAACTGCTGATACCAATCAGTGCTGGGGCCACAAGACCTGTTCCTTATTTGCATTTCAAACAGATCTGAGCTGAAGAAATGAGGACTAGAACATACCATGGACCTCAAAGTTGAGCCCTGTGAATATGCGTACAGGTGGGAGGGGCAAGGAGGTGGGAGGAAAAACGAAGCTGGAGAACTCACTCTGAAAACATTTGAGGGTCCACCATATGGAGCAGCATCTCCCTAGTAACCTTGGAGTTATGGCTCCTATGCCTGCCGGATGAACACACTCTGTTCTCAGGGAACTCCCAATCTGAGGGCAGAGGTGGTCTGCATGGCACTGGCTACCATCCACCACTGGGTGGAAAAAAGCCACTGGGCACGGACAGGTGTTTGAACTGAGCTGGGGCGGGGTGGGGCTCAGCTGCCTCCTAATTGCTCAGTTACCAGCCGAAAGTATTTGGGAGATCTGTGCCTGGGGGAAGGGATGGGTGATGTGCAGGCAAGATGCCTTCAGGGATTAGGTGGTTTAGGGGTTGAATCAAAGGATCCCAGCCATGTAAAACCCATGCTTCTAAAGTGAAGCAGCCCACTGGCCCACTGCACTGCTGGGCCAGGAGGGAAGGTCTGGGGTCGCAAGTCTGCAGGTAGAGGCTGGCCTGAGGCCGGTACCTCGGAAGAGCGATGGGAGCCAACCAGAGCTTAACAGCTTGATTTTAGGTGACTGAGCCCCACCAGAGAGGGCAACACCCCTACACCCCAGGTTCCCTTCTCCTGTGGCTGGTGGTGGTGTATCTTTTCTGTTCAGCACCTGTGGGGCTTCACCCTGAGGAAAGACAGGATGAAGCTCCTGCCCTTTTATCTCCTCCCTCACAAGGACCCTGCACTCAAACTGGGAAGGCCTTCTGTGTATATTTCAGATGGGGTGGGCTCTTTTCCCCCCTGTGTGAGACAATTCCATCAGTTCCTCCCCAGCCCAGCCCCCTTTGCTAGAGTCACTTAAAGGCAGAGACAACCTAAGTGTGTAAATTGCATGTTAGAGCATTTGCATGCAGAGAGGCTGAGGGTATAGGGATTAAGAATTCTGGCTGTAGAGCTATCATACCTGCACTGAAAGCTGTGAGACCCATGCCAAGTTATTTAACACCTTTGTACCTCAATTTTTTTCCTCTGTAAAATGGGGCTGGTAGCACTCGTTCTTGGTTCACAGGACTTGAAGTGGGTGGAACGAGTCAGTTTATGTAAAGCGCTTAGTACAGGGCCTGGCACAAAGTAAAAGGCTCAGTGAATATGAGTTCTTCATAAGTGGTGCTGACTAGAAAGAGAGGAGATCCAGAATGAGATTTGGCCGCATGAGAGGAAAGCTGTAGAAATACATACTTCTTAACTTTTCTGTCTGATTTTCCTGGAAGCAGGGGCCTCTGGATGGTAATGCCTCTGCTGTTTTTTGAGCTGGGTCAGAAGTTCTCATTTCCCGTGAAAGCAGTCAAGGAGAACAATATTGGGGGCAGGAGTTGGCAGTGTAGTGGCCCACCCTGGTGCCACTGCTCTTGGCCCGCAGAATTCTCAAACATCCTGGGCCTCTGGGGCTGCAGACACCACTGAGGATTGAGAGAATATGGACGCACTGATTGTTCTGCCCTGGGAATGGCCCTCATTTGCCTGGATTTGTTGACTGCCCTATGAAGTCTCTGGAAAGTGTGTAAAGTTAAGTGAATACTTTTCCTGCTTAGGGATAGATAGCTTTCTTTGCCCCTGGCTTCCTGGCTGAGGGCTTAAGTGTGATGCCCCCCTCCCCGCTGCTGTTTGAGCCCCACCAGCGTGGGACTGTCTCCCCTATTCCCAGCGGCAGGCCCTGTAACTCTAGCAATGTCAGCCTCTCCATGGACACTCACCATGTGTCTTTGTTCTGAAAGACCATTGTAGTTGGAAAACAACTATAGATATGCGTATATATGTAATTGGTTTTATATTATAGGTGTATGTTTTATGTATATAATAATGTTTTATACATATAAACATTTCAAGGGCTCATTTGCCAGGACAGCAAGGGTCCCCGTGTTGGTAATATCCCTTTGCCAGCCAATTTCCTTGTCACCAGGGATGTGATGCCTATTACCCAAGACTTCTGTATATTTTCCCACCCCTACTGATTTTGTTTCGCTCAAGAAGGGTGGAAGAAGTGGCTTATGAATTATGGACCAACACTGATGAAAAGCCTCCTGTGATCTAGCCAGCATGCTTCTTCCCAGCTCCTCCTTCCCCAGGCGGAGGGCAGAAGCAAGCACAGGTCTGGCCCCTCTAGCTACCCCTATCTCCGCACACCCAAGGATTTAATTCCCAGCCCCTCCTTGGAGCTGTGCAGTCAGAAAGCTGTTTTTCCCCTCTCTTTGTATAATGGACAATTCGTTCTTCACTCCTGAAGAGGGAGAGATTGGTCCATAAGGAGGCTGTAAACATCTACTTGTCGGCTTTTGCCAGTGCCGGCTCGGGCCCAACCAGCTCGCCTAGCTCTACCGAGGACATTTTCCTCCTGGGTGGCCGATTTTTATTAGTGACAAGTGAAATCCAAACACTTCTGGCAAAAAAGCCATCACATCAAGGCCCTAATGCGTCAAATCATTTGCCTTTAGCTGCTGGTCTTTGTGGGCAGCCCCACAAAGGTGCCCTTCTCCCCTGCCTCACTACCGCCAGCCTCAGTCCCCCATCCCATCCCCAGGAACCCCTGAGTATCCTCTGTAGGTCCCAGGACTTTGGCCCACTGTGTTAGAGTGTGGGGCCTGGGACTTTTCCCCGTCTTCACCCCCATAAGCTTTGGATAATCCTTCCTCTCAGTAGAAAAACCAAAGGGAACTCTTAACCTTGCTTACCCAAGCACCTGCAAAAACCAGCGGGAGAAGAGAGATGGAGTCACATTGAGGGGCAAACCTGGAAGAGCTGGGAGTCCGCATGTCAGAAAGAACTCAAAAGAAGGCATTGCTTGGTGTGGCTCCTGAAGTTTGGCATTCTGGCCCAAGGCAGACTGGCTAGAGGGTGGAAGGCGCTGCATGCGATTAAAAATTAAACAAGACAAAACCCCCGCTGCTCCCTCTGGGTGTCATTTCTCAATGCCCAGTCTTTCAGGCCCTGCTGGGTCTCCAGGGCTTTCTCACTCAGGCACCGGGGAGCTCTCCCAAGGGGTGAGGCCTAGAGGGTTGGTGCTCTTCATTTTCTACTTCTTTTGTCTCCTAAGAGACCTTGCCCATGGATGAAGCTCCATGCAGATGAAGGAGGAGGTCGTGGGACAGCCACATGGATTAAGCTTCTGGAGGCTGGGGAGAGCCCAAGGGAACTGTGGAGTTGGGAGAGAGATGCAATGGGCGGAATTCCGGGAGATCTCTGCAGACTTTGGGGCTGGCTGAGTGTGTGCCCGGAATGCTTCCCCCATATGGCTGTGCCTGATGCTTTGTACCCAACCCTGGGTTGTTTCTACACACGTTTGATTCTAGAAAGGCATGTTTGTACACACACAGTGCTGCACTTGGTGTGTCCACGCATGTGTATACTGCCAGACAGATACAACCATGGCTTTGTATAGTCATGCAAAATAGATGCATGAACCTTGTATGTACAAGCTTCTTATACAAGTATATAGTAGTTACTGATGTACCCACCTTATTTGGGGGTGCACGCTGGTGTCCTCAAATCTGCTGACTTTGGGTTGGGTTGCCTAGGGTTGCCCAGCAATCCTGAGCTCAGGAAGGTGCCCAAATGTTACCTTCCAGCCCAGGCACAGCAAGAGGAAGGAAAGGGGCTGGAGGGCCTTGCAGAAAGCCCTGGAGCCTCATGCCGCGTGCCCGCCTTTCCTAGCTCCTGGGTATGCAGAGGCAGGCTCCTCCCTCACCCTCAGTGGGCTCAGCGCAGGCTCGAGGTTTCGCTTCCTGCGAAGGCTGGCAGGGCAGGAGCGGGCGGCATCCATGGCGGGCGCAAACTGAAGGCGAAGGTCTGGCTGCCGGGTTGCACGATACGCCCAGGGAAAAGAGGCGCTGGGCCTGGGGGAACAGGATTTCCTCGCCTCCTGGGCGCGGCCGCTCTGGGCATGGCCGCACAAGGCCCCCTTTGTGGAGGGACCCAGCTCCTGCGCAGAGCGAAGGCAGCGAACAATAGCGCAATGTTGCCGCCCGCCGGGCCAGGCTTTCCCGGTTACACCACGGCCGCCGAAGGCGAGGAAACCGGGTGGCGCTTTTTTATAGTCACAAATATAAAATCGGGGCTTTCTCCCCTTTCGCTCGCCCCCTACCCCAACGCCGATAGAAAGCAGATAAATTTATGAAGGGCGAGCTAAGAGAATAATTACAGGGTGAAGGCCGTTAAATTTTATTTCCAGTCCCAAAGGCAAAACCTGCGATTTTATTGCAAACATCTGGAAGGACCAAGAGGTGGGCACGCTGCTGGTTTAAAATAAAAACAAAAGATTTTATTTCGCGAAAACAAAAAAACATCATTAAAGACCCCTTCGCCCCCACGGACATTTATTTTAAAAAGTGTGAGGGGGTGGTTGAACAGTCAACGACGCACGCCGGTCCCGAAGCGCCCGGCAACCTGAACCAACCCGGAGACTCGGGATGCTGGCTGCGGGCTGCGGGAGTGGGCCTGCGCAGTGTCCGCGGGGCTGGCATCGGGCAGGCGTTTCCAGAAATCGGCTCCCTCCCACGCCCACCCGAGGGCTCCAGGCCGGTTTTGCCACCCCGTAACTGGGCGCCAATTTGGAAGAAGTGAAAAGTGGGTACGCTGGCCTCATATTCCCCGAAGATTCGATCACAGCAACAATAAAACCTCAGGTCTGTTCCGCCTCCGATCGATTATCTTACCTGCTTTGCTTAGTTGTGAAGTATTTAAGGCTCCTTCATTCTGCCAGAGGGGAGACTGAGGCACAGGCCACGCATTGACTTGCCTAAGGTCACACAGTTGAGAGCTGAAGGGGACCTGTTCGCTAGGCTTCACCTGCCTTGGAGTCCGGAGGGTTACCTCCCACCCCATAGTCGCCTCATAATGTTTTATATCTAGTGCCTAGACAGGCTGAATTCATTGTAATTGCCTCACCCCCACCGGGTGTCCTGGCCACGTGTTTAAGGGCCCACTAATGTGTCCTGCTGGCAACTATTTTTAACTTTGTTTTCAATTACTCAAAACTGCAAAGTCCCAGCGTCTGTAGATCACCTTGTATCGAGGCAGTAGCAGGGGTGGTATTTAGTGTGGAGAAACAGAAGGAAGGCTGGTATGTGCAGGATGTAGGGGCTGTGTTTCCAGGACTTTCATCCTTACGCTGCAGAACTCTGTTGTTCCTTAGAAAGATCAAAATATCTGGGCATGGTCAGTTTCAGGTGAGCAGTCATTATGCTGCTTTTTCCTTCTGGGCGTTCCTCCTGTCAAGGCTAGGACTGGCCATCCATTTCCCATAGGTCCCTACCGGTAGTCAGTGGGGTCCTCTCTTCCTCTTTCCCCTTAATCCCCTCTGACTCCTCAGGTGCTCAATAACCTTCTCTTCCTCTTTGGGAAGGGCATGGGGGGGGGGGAGCTACAGCTTGTTCCTTTTCCATCAGCCTCAGGCCTGAAACAGAACTGTTGACTACACCCAAGACCTAAGGTTGGTGGCTGGGAAATCTGGGGATTGCCTCAGGAATTAGCCTCCTGCATTGGGCACCCCACTTTTATTCCCAAAGGTTAAAGGAGAGAGATACTGGGTCATGCGATTTTGAAAACCCTTTGATATAATGAGCGAAGGAAAATGAATAGCACACTCCCAGATTTCTACATTTAATCCCCCAATTCTCTTTCTTCTTCACCCAGTCACGTAAAACTATACACTTAAGTCACAGACATTAAACCATCCTGCTTAATCTTTCCCTAGACCTCCCTCCCCATCAGTATAGGGTCAGGAACCAAGGAATGCAGGCCCCTGGGGGGGGGGACTTAGATTGACCCCTACAGTCACAAAAAGAAAATGTCCCTGCCCCTCCCATTTACCTAGAGGAAAACTCCTATTTTCATGACTGATCCAAAGCAACCTGGCTTCCGACCCTCTGATTTATTTTAATGGCCTAAACCACAATTCTAAGATATGTGTATATATGGAATGGAGGTGGGGGGCAACTTATGTGTGACCTGAAGGAAGTGTGTAGGAGCTCCTCTGAGAACTCTATGCAGAGTGTGTATTTGGGGGTGAGGTGCAGATGCATGCTGTTGAAGGCAGTGCTCTCTTTTCTATGCATGTCTCTCCAACATGCGTGTGTGGTCACCTACATTGTGCAGGCTTTCTGGACCTGCATCTTGGTATGTGGGTCAACCAAAAGTCCTCTTTTTGAGAAACTTTCACAGCCGCAGGGTGGTTGTATGGCCTATGCTGCATCTACTTCGCCATCCAAACTAGGTCTGTGAGGGAAGGCCAAGGCAAGAGGCTGCCAGAGGGAGATGGGAGATACAGGCAAGGGGGAGGAGGAAAATGCTGGGAAGGAAGAGAGGCTGGCCCCATCGCTGCTATCGCACTGGGCCTGGTCCCAACAGGCCCCAGCCCCAGGCAGTGACACCAGAATCAGGAGCTGAAAGAGAGGTCCAAGCCGCAGAAAGGTAGCTGCATGCTCCTGGCCTGCCCTTGTCTCCAACTCTTTTGCTGAGGCCCTGTCGTGGTGATTGCGCTGTCATTTTCTGCCAGGGCTCCTGGAAGCAATGCTGAGTGGTGACTGAGGTGGGAGACACTGCGCTTTGCCACCCAGGTTCCTGGAGTTTGCCCCGCAGTGCAGCAGGAGACGTGGAGGGCCTTTGTGCCGGCTTCTAGATCCCAGGGTGCTTGGAGTGCTGCTCGGGGATCCCCAAGCCTGAAAGAGACTCCTGGAAGTCACCCGAGGCCAAGCCTGGCTGACTCGCACTCAACCGGTGGCTTCCATTATTCTTTCTGCCTTTGCTGCTGCCACTAGCTTCCTCTCCTCTGGCTGACGCTCAGTGTGAGGGGGCTCCAAAAGTGTTCTTTTTTTGCTTTCTTCGGGGGAGGCCCAAGGTGCCTTCAGGACACTTAGCGGTTGCCTCCAGCACCACAGCATTTCCAACTATAATATTAAGGACGAGATTTACCCTGCGGTCAGGAGGCGAATGTGTTGTTTCAGGGGCCCGACAGGCTCTCCCTTCTGGCACCAAGGTGGAAGGGCAGATGGGGGCTTGTTCTTGGGGGGCCTGCTACACGCCGTGGGCCCCTCTACCCTAGGCTTGCTGAATTTGTTCAAGGCCTGCCTGTCGGCGAGACTTGTCTGCTGAGCTTCTTGGTCTGTCACTGGCACTGCGAGCTGGCTCTTTCCTGCCTCTTCGCACGGGGATAGAGGAGTGTCGACCAGGGCATTGGGATGCGAAGATCACGCTGCGGTTAGGCCGCCGTCCGCGAAATCCGAGACCTTTTTTTCTGCTTGGCAGGATCAACTTCTCGGCCCCTCTGAACTGGCTCTGCGTTGGGCTGCGCTCGGGGTCTCCTGCGGCCTGCGACCAGTGGCGTGACCCAGGAGGGGGTGTGGGAAACGAGAATGGCCAGAGTGCTGGATTGTAAGTTCCAGAGAAATCCCTGACGACCGCTCAGTTCTGAAAGATTTTTTTTAAGGGTGGAGGAAGGATCAGTGAGCGGGGAGAGCCGGATTCCCGAGGTGATCAGATTTGAAGGGAATTCTGAAAAAGCTCTTCTGCTGTCATAGTTACTGGCTGCCCTTGCCCATCTTTTCTCTGTGGGTTCTCCAGAACAGGCGCCCCGAGCAGGCAACGCTCAGATCAGCATCCACGCGGAAGAGAAGGCGAGCGTTTGCTGCGTGCGGGCCGGGTCGGGGTAAGTCTGCGGAGTGCGCGGTAAGCCGTGAGCCCCACCGCCGGCCTCTCGCTTTGAGGGAGCGGGAGCCTACGTCTCCTTCTCCACCAGGTAGAACTGGAAGGAGGAAGGGATTATTACGTTTACAATTACAAGACCCTAGATAGTAACGGGGCGTCTTTATTTCTTTCGTTTTGCCTTAGCCAGAGTTGCTTAGAAATCTTACAACAGAAAAGTAACCTGTGTGGCAAAATCCCGGCAGAACCAGAAGAGCTAATAGCGTCCGGGCACAGGCACAAGATTATCGGAGTCGTTTTCTGGCGATTTTGGACAGGTTGAGAGCCCCCAAATTCCAGATCGGTAATTAAAATGACTCTGGGCTTGCAGCGTCTATGAGATTTAGCAGATTTGGGAGGAAAAGGTACGGATTTGGGACCGGCAGGAGTTTGGAGCGGCGAAGATCAGACCTCGACTTTCAGCGCTCCTCCCTCCCCCATGAAGAACCCGTGGGGGACCGGGAAGCCAGGGGTTAAAGTCGACCCAGGAGCATCCCCCAGACTACCCGCGCGGCGCCTTGGCCCGAGCCTCAGTCTCTCCCCTCCTCTCATTGGCCCGCGCTTTCAGGGTTTCTCCTGTTCCCTCCTCGCCATTGGTCGGGGGCTGGCTTTTTTTCCCCTCAGTCTTTCTCTTCCTCCCCCTCCCTCTCCCTCACCCCACGGACAGGAGCGCACCGCCTGCCCCCAGCTCCTTGGGAAGGGAGGAATTTAGAAAAAAAGTTTCCCAGAAGTTTGGATCAGAGGAAGGACGGGAAGACCAAGAGAGGAAGAGGGAGAGGGAGGAGAGAAAGGGAGAGGGAGGAGAGAGAGAGAATAAAAAAAGATGAAGTCCAGTCTGCACAGCCTGTGAGCGCCTGCCCCGGTGGGTGGGAAGCAGGACTCGGGCGCTCATGCAGCGAGCGGGCGGTGCTCCGGGCGCTCGTTCCTAGCGGCTGGGGCAGCTAGGGGCGCCGGTCGGAGCCGGCGGCGGAGGGCGGGGGAGGGCGCAGGGGGAGGGTGCAGAGGACCCGCAGGGCCGCCGCCTCAGTCTCGGCCGCCGCGCCGCCGCTTCTCCCGGGCCCGGCCCGGCGGGCGCTCCGAGCGTGAGGGCGCGGGCAGCTCCCTCAGTAGCGAGGGCGAGCGGAGGCCGGGGTGCGGGCGGCTAAGATGAGTGAAAGGAGAAGATCTGCAGTCGCCCTGAGCTCGCGAGCACATGCCTTCTCCGTTGAAGCCTTGATCGGCTCAAATAAAAAGCGGAAACTGCGAGACTGGGAGGAGAAGGGGTTGGACCTGTCCATGGAGGCGCTGAGCCCCGCGGGCCCACTCGGAGACACGGAGGACGCGGCCGCACACGGCCTGGAGCCTCACCCGGGTGAGTGCGCAGGACCAGACCGAGGGAGGCGGGCGGAGAGGGGACGCCGGGCCGCCAGCCGGCGGGCGGAGTGGTGTGGAAGGAGGCCCTGCTCGCTGACGCCCTGCCTTGCGCCAACGCGGGTTTCCTTTTCTTTGCGCAAACGTCTTGAGCCTTGCCCAAATCCGCCGCAAACAATTTGGGGGGAACTGAGCCTTGCATTGTCTTCGCCAACCTCAGGCAAAGAGGCTTCGCTCGCATCCCTTTCTCTTCTGAGAGCGGAGCGCACTGCTTTGGTGTTCACAGCTGAGCGGCCGCAGGCCCCTGGGGTTAAGGAGGGGCGCAGATCGAAGGCGACCGCAGGAGCGGAGAGGGGCTGGGGTTCTCTTCAGAGAGCCCTAGAGGACTGGCGCGGAGTTCTCGGGCTCGACACCCAGTCTCGAGAAGTCCCCAGTTTGTCCCATTTAGCCTTCGACCTCGGTCCTCGCCCTTCCCCCACCAACTTTTCTGGGACTCAAGTTCTTGTGTTTCCCGTACTCCGGGGATGACGGAGCGTAATTATATCTCTACTTCGTTGGCGCTTATGGAAAAAGGATGTATGTTAGACCCCTTACCCTGCGCCCCGGGGCACTCTTCAGGGCCCACATCTCTGTGTATTGTGGGGAGCGGAGCGATTAATTTGCGTCTCGGATCTATGCACATTGTATGCACACAACACGTAAAACACGGAGAGGATGTTGGCGTCTGCATTTTAGTAGAAACCTGGGCGGGTAGTTGGAGGGAGAGACAACTTAACGTTTTGTATTAAGTGCCAAGATTTCGACTGTGCAAAACAGCCCCGGGGAACAGCTGTTGTCGGAAGAATCTTGCGTGCGCGCGCGCGAGCGCGCGCTTACACACACACACACACACACACACACACACACACACACACACACACGCTCGCAGCTTGGTTTAGCGGTTTCAGAAACTTTCCAGCCAGGACTTCTGCTGCCATTCTGGAGGTGCTCATGCTGACCAGCTAGGGCTGGGGAGTAAACCTGGGTCAGCGCGCCGGAAAGCGAAAAGCCAGGGTGGGGGCGGCGGCCCACAAAGGGATGGGGGTGGCCACGGGGCCAAAGAGCTTGGGGACCGAGCTTGGGGCCCAGGGGCTTGGGGGCTGGAAAACTGGCTGACCCAAGGAGGGACAGCTGTCGCTTACATTTTCTCTTTAGGCAGTGACAGTTCGATTTCCATGCTCCTGAGGCTAATAATAACGCGATTAGCGGGTGACTTGCAGACACAGAGCTTTATGAATTCTCCGTGTTCTTGTGGCCCGTTACGGTATTTGAGTTTAGTGCTGGGGAATTATTTTTATTAGTCGATGAAAAGAAAATTAAAAGGAGATTTATTTCGCCCGCTCAAATCTTTCCTTGTATTTGGATGCGGGTGCCTGTCCACGCGGACCCCTGTGTGGGCAATCCAGAAAGGAACGCGTGGCTAATGTGTGTTTCCCATCTCTGGCTAGACCCTGTTTCCTCACCGCATTTCTATGTTGTCAAAATCTCACTTGCGCCTTCACACAGTTTAGTAGAAGTTCTTTCAGGCCTCACGAGAACTCATGGTTTGAAAGGTTAGTTTATTTTATTTTCCCGACGGTGGAAAAGATAGAAGTTGCCTAACTGCGCGTGGCAGACACCGTGTCCGCGGGTAGTTTTCTCTAGGGAGGGGTCCAGGTTCGCAAGAGCTGGTCTAGGGTTGCTTGTTCAAAAGGACCAATACGTGGGGTCATCATCAGAGACTCAGCTCGCAGTTTTCTCTTTCTGCCCTTGTCCTCAGCCATAGTGAGGAGAGATCTGGTTGGGGCAAGTAGAGACCAGTCCAGAAACATAAATGCGAGGACTTGTCCAGAATGCCGCTCTCCCGCTCCCACAGAATGGGGGTAGGGGTTGAGGACCTAACATAGGACTTTATGTCACACAGAGTTCAGTTGATCTGTTCCCATTTCATTATTTTGTTTTTTTAAAATAAAAAGATGGGCGTTTGTATTAGAGAAAACGAAATATGTTTGTGGGGTTGAGGCCCGGGAATAGGAAGAAGCTGAAAGCCGAGAGCCCTCGCGGGCCTTCTGCGGGGCCGGGCTATGAGCCCGGCCTGGCTGCGTCGTGCGCCGAGGGGATCTCCAAGTTGGAGCCCCCGCAGTGGCCAAAGCTTTCTTACGAACCGGACATAGACGAAGATCTTTCAGAAAACCTGCTTGGTGGCGTAGTGCCTCCGCAGTCCCCAGAGTGGAGGAGGCGGAGCTGCCGACTCTGAGCCCGGATGGTGGCGGAAGGCGGAAGGCGAGTCCAGGGCTTGGGGTCCTCTGTAGGCCTTTCTTTCTTTTTCCTCTTTCCAAATGCGGCGCCGCAACGAACACACCTTTACATCACCTTTCAAAGGTGTGTGTACGGTGGTGGAGGTCAGAGAGGGGCATAGGCGACTCCATTGTGCCCGGGGCCATGTCTCTGCCGTCCTTGGCCTCAAATTGTTTAAACTCTCTTCCCGGAATAGGACCGAGAGCGGGCTGAACCTGCCGCGTGGCTCGCCTGCGCTAGGCCAATGACAAGAAGTCAGGAATGGGGGAAAAACGACAACAGAAACAAAATTGCCACGGAGCTTGGGTTAGGATTAAACAAACAGGCATCCAGACACAGGACACCCGCCTAAAGCAACTGTGTTTATTATTTTCACCATTCCCTCCCTCTGACTGGTACCTCCGTTTCCAGCCCTCCCTGTCCATTCCTTAAAATCCCAGGATCCTGAGACAACCCAAGGGTTTGATTTTAATGTTAAACTTTTATTCAAAGACGTGGCCTTTTGCTTTTTCACAGCCCGTTTTTCTTTCTGCGTCCGGACAGAGCTGGCTTTAGTTGGCGCCGAGCGCCCGCAGCCTGGGGCGCCAACCTGCAGCAGCGGGGGACCAGCCCAGCCTGCGCGCTGTAGGAACTCACACATCAGAGGACACACAGTATGTATTTAAAAATTTTCCACCGAGCCTGCTGGTCCCGAAAAACCCCGAGGCCCAAAGGGCCTTGGAGAAGGGCCTGTGAGGTGCCCTCATTATTGCCAGAACTCCGCGTCTTTTGGAGAAGCCGCCAGGACGCAGCCGCCGCGGGCTCGGGAGGGTCTCCCAGGAGCCTGACTCTCGGGCCTGCTTGCCCCCGCCTCTCACCAAGCAGCAACAGGGAACACTTTTGAGCCAGGATCGCCCGGAACAGCTGCTCCGGCTGCGGCCTTGGAAATATATTTCAGGCACGCGGCGGCGCCATCTGCGCTCGGACCCTAGCCCCGGCTCCACCCGGCTTTCCCAGCTCGAGTTTGGAGATTGGGCCTTTCCCGCCCAAATCCACAGCCGAGTGAGGCCGAGGTCCGGTCTCCCGCGGAGCGAAATAATTCAAACCTTCTGCGAAAGGATTTCCCTTTCCAGGGCCTGCGGCCCTGAGCCTTGCAGCCGTGGCGGTCCAGAGGCCTAAGAAGGTGGCGGCGTACGCGGGTGGGCACACAAAGCAGGCACACTCAAGAACGTGAGGGCAGATCTGTATTCGCACACACGTGCACATAGGTCAGGCTCGCGCGTCCCGTGCACCTATCTGCGCAATCCCTAGTGAAATGAGACAGGAAAAGCCCGTGCAGTGCCCCAGGGCACTTTCTTCTTTCGAATTGCCGAGATCAACTGTTCACGCGAATTAATCTGCCAGTTTATGGCTTGTTTGTTCAGAGTCAGACTCCCAAGATTTTAATCCTGACATCACCCCTCCACCCACCCCCAATCCCCAATAGGGAAACACAGGGTCAAAACGGAGGAAGTGACTCTTCACTGACGTTTAAGTAATGGAGAAAAAGCGATGAGTTTGAAGCCAGTGGGGAGAATGTGCTTGCGCGGGCCAAGAACCAGCCAGGGCTCAGGCTGGAGCTTGGACTGCCCGGCAATGGTGTGGGGTGCGCTGGGCAAGAAGCCAAAATGTATGCCTGAAGTAGAGTCCGGGGCGAGGAACACTAGTTCCTCGGTGGTACCTGCGCCCCTACACCAGTGCAGGCCTCGAAGGCGCCAGGCCTGGACCCCGAGGATGAGCCAAGTGTGCTGCGTGCTGGACCTGCGCAGCGCTCTCGCCTGCCAAGTCAAAACGGCCTTCCGCGGTGGCCGCGTCCTTGGTGAGTGACCTTGTGTGAAGGGGAGTGAGGAGGTAGGCTAGATTTAAATTCATCATAGGCTGGTGAAGTTAGTTGTGCTCGGGGATGACTGCCAAACGCCCTTTTGTAGCGCACGTCGGACGGTGGCTAAATCAGACGCCCTCTGGATACGCGGGCCTGGGAGAGCGCACGGTAGGGGCTCCAGAGAGGTGGGCAGTTTTATGAAGATGTCCTGCGTAAAACACAGGCCCTGGCGCGGTGGCACAATAGAAGCCACCTGGAAGAAGGAAACAATTCTAACCCCCTCCAAGCCGTAGACGAAGCAAACTGCTGGAGGGCAGTGGGGAGGACAGGGAATTGGGAAAACCCTAATGCCCAGCGTTTGGAATGTGATGGAAGGGAGGCGGAGTGTGCAGCGTTTTGCACCTCCTCAGGTCATCCCCCGTCCCTCGCGCGCTTCACAGGTCCGTGTGAGGCGTGTAGAAAGCGCAGGGGTAACAGGCAGCGTGCGGGGTAACGGTCTCTCCCTTCGCGGCTGGGCGGTGCAAGGCCCCTTGCCGGCTCGGCCGACCGCCTCTGCCCCTCGAAGACTGGTCCGACGCTCCGGGAGAAGCCTCTCCTGGACGGATCAGCTCACAACCGAGGCTCGCAGCGCTTCTTAATCCGCGTCTTCCACGCCCTTCCCAACACCATTTCTTATTGAACACCTTATTTGGGTTCAGAGCTAGCCACTTTAGATTTTCTGATTTTATAGGTTAAACTCCCAGAAAGAAAAGTTCGTGGGGTGACGTTCATGCAGGGGGACGGGGGAATTAAATTTTTAATAGTGGCGTTCGTACTGAAATTATATTGACATATATCCGCTGTCGGTTTCCTGCCCCTCCCCCCGTTACTTCAAATGGTATCATGACCATCTTTTACATATTAAGCAAAATTAGTTTAAAATCTAATTAATACACCTAGCACATGAGGAGTGACTGAAGAACGGTGTGAAATGCCTAACCTGGGGGCCAAATCTAAGATAATAGGGTACTGGTGGTCTGTGTTCCCCTGTTTATTTGTACAATTCCCTGTGTGGACATGAGTTTAATGGAAGCAAGTCCTTCATCGTTATCCTTCATGTTGGGCCACAAGGGGAGAGGGACAAATACATTTTGGCTCAGAAGACCCCAAACATTTTGTTCATCCAAACTTCTCCAGCGCACTGCTAGTATTCAAGAGTGAAATATTCCAGTCTGTCACAATCGTTCTCTGTATTGCCAAAAATATTAATAAGATGAGGGGACTTTTTTGAGATCCTGATTACGAACTCGGTTAGAAGTTTGTTTGTCACACCCAGGAGTAAAATGATTACTTCTTAAATCTGTCAGTTCCTTCTCTAGGTGACTGTAGAGTTAAAAACAAAAACAAGGCTGAATTGAGCAGATTCCACAGGGATAAAGAGCGGAGAGTGGATTGGCATTTCACTTTCCTTTCTGGAAACGCAGAAATCCATCTAATGATTTTCACACGGTGGTATAGCCGGTTCTTGCTTTCTTGCTCCCAAAAGACAAAGACAAAGTAGTTCAGCAGGAGAGACTTTCTAAGTGGTTTTCTAGTTTTGACCTTTTGGGGTATTTTTCCACAGGGAAAAGTAGGGAACTGGTGGAATGTGGAATCTTTTCCCCTTCTTTCTCTCACCCATGTGGTTTATTTTTGCCTTGCCTCTTCTGGTTTCCAGTGAGCCCATGACTCGGATATAGGGGTCTGCACTGGGAATGGCAATTAGCAAATTTATAAATTAGGGTCTGTTTACACGTCTTGGGGCAAGGATAATCATTACTTAATTTAAGTGAGGCCCTTGCTCTAAGTGTCAGGATGGAAAATGAGACTCAGTAGGGAGGACAGGAGGTGAAATGGGAAGAGGTGGGGAATTAAGCAACTGGTGAGGACAAATCAACATTTATGCAGTGCCATTAATGGCTTCAGTTTGAGGCAGGACTTTCTGCTGACTACAAACTGGTGATGAGCTTTGGATACCAGAAGTGAAAAATAGGCCTTGCATTTGATACTCTATTCTATACTCTTTTTACCAGCCAGTCACCTATGCCCTTTATTGCATGTACTTACGCACAAATTTATGTGTGAACTCTACCACTCTGAATGAGACACAGATAATATCTCGGGAAATATCAGAAAAATATTAGAGAAAATAAATTGCCCCCCTTATTTGTGGAGCCAGTTAACAAATGGGGAACACCTAAAATTTGGGGGGCCAGAAATTTTGTCATTTTTAGATATCACTTGACAATTCAAGGGAATTCCAGATTTGAAACTTCTAGGTATCGGCATTTTCCCTTAAGTGTCAAATTAATTGAAGATTTTCACCAAAGTCTAACAGAAAACAACAGAAAATGAGACTGTACAGATGCAATTTAAGAGAGCAGAAAGAGTGGAATTTTTTTTCTAACTAAATCTGGCATTTAATTTTGTGAATAATGACACCTTCATTTCGGATGGGCAGAATGCTGGCTTGTATTGAAGAATAATTTCATGTTCTTCCATGCAGAGAGTTAACGGGATCATTAAGAGAAATCTGTTAATAGAAATAACGAGAGAAACTGTGATTTAGGGATAATTAACAACATAGAAATGTGTGCAAAAATCTTCTCCCTATTTGTCCTTTTGTACTTTCTTCAATATAGTTGCAGAGGCTAAATGAGCTGTTTCCAAATTCCCACACACTTTAGAAGATTAACAACACCACCCTCCCTTTCAAGTCTGGATTGCACACGTAATATCCTAATCTAGCCTTCTTTTAAAAACCGGAATACTACAGATAACAGAGTTCCCTTGAGAGGGATCATTAGAGGTCATTATTATGTACCTAGCCGGAGCCTTGGAGTTTTAGCGCCTAGCTCTCAACGCGGTGCACCGAAATTCTTACTCCCAACGCCCGCTGCGTTCTCTGCCGTCCCACAGCCCCGAAAGTCTGGCCGAAGCCCCGGACGGGGGCTCGGAAAGCAGTAAACCCCCCTTACGCTCCTTCCCCTCTTCTCCTCCCCCCACATCCTGTTCCCCTCCCCCCACTTCCTATACGCACGGTGAAACGCGTGCGTTTCAGAAAGAAAATATTTTTCTTCTCAAAAAAAAAAAAAAAAAATCAGATGAAGTTTCACCGGGGAAGGACTTGGGATTGCATCTCTTCCCGTGAAACTATCCCTGGGAAAACAGGGCGGCTCGGGTGACCTTCCCAAGTTAGAGAATTGGGCCGCAGCCGCGTCTGCCCTCTTCCGGCCCCTAGCCCGGCCTCGGCGGCGCCTTGGGGCGGGAGCGGCGGCGGCGTCAGGAGCGCCCGGGCCGGGCTACGGTGCGCGCGGCCCAGGCTCCTGCTCTGGCGCTCAGGGCTCGGTCCCCGCTGGCGGGTCCGCGCCGCCGCTGAAAACCAGGGAGTGCGCAATCCCGAGGGATGGTCGGTGCCCTTCTCAGCTCCCGTGACAGCCTGGAGAAATGCGGGCAGTCAGGGGTAATCGGGAAGGCCTTGGTAAAAGACGCCCCCCCTTCTCCCCGCAAAAAATTAAGGAAAAAAATCCAAACTAAAACAAAAAACAAAACAAACGAAACCCCAAAACAACCACCCCCCCAAAACCAAACCAAAACAAGCCCCCCCACCCAAGCCCCCAAACGGAACCCAAGGATCTTACACCTCGCGCCCTGAGGGGAGTTTGAGCATTTGCTTTCATCAGGCTGACCAAATATCCGAGGAATCAAGCGGACTTCAAACATTAGCAATTAGAAACCAAGGATCCTTCGGCCTGAAGAACTTTTAATCCCTAACTATTTCCAAATGGGTAAATTTAGGGTCAGTAAATATCATAGCCAGTCTGTTAAAAAGGAAAGTCATTCTGTCGGTTCTTCTAGAAGCAGAGGATCCCCAGGTGCCTCAGAGAGTCCTTGATGGTAGAGATGCCCCCTGCCCTCTAGAAACCCCCGGCATTGCTCAACCGAGACAAAGGGACAGCAAACAATTGTCCTTCACGCTATTCTTGGAGATTAAAAGCAGTGAAGTAATTCTTCTCCTAAAAAAAAGAAAAAAAAAGAAAAAAAAAGAAAAAAAAGAAACCACCCATAGAAATGACTACTAGTCATTGATTACTACCCTCTGTAAGGGCGGGATTCGCTTCCCTGCTACAGCTCCACCCTAGCTCAGAGGGGACTCTTCCCTGGAGGCACCAAAGTTTCAATCACACCAGGCCCCAGGGCCCAGAACTGTAACCTAGGGCTTGGGGAACTTGGGTGGTGCAGGCCTTGTGTTCTTGCTCCTGAAAAATATAGAATTAATTTTCACTGTAGGGAGGGGCAGGCCTTGGTGCCAGTAAGTGATTGTGAGCACAGCAGTGCTTTCTCTGGGTTTGACAAAGCTTCCTCCATTTAGTAGCCTTATACTTTGATTGATTGATTTATTTGGCTGGGGAGGGTTTATATACCTATGCACTATTTAGGGAAAAAGAGGGTTTATGAGAAAATTAATCCTATGAGCAAGCTTGCAGAAGAACACTGAATTGTAAAAACATTTCAGGAAACTTAATTGCTTATGTGCACATCTATGAGTCTTCGCTATACTACAAAGCTTTCAACACAGGCCCTCATAGTCTAGGTTATATCCATGTATTATAGGGGGCTCAAGGAAGAGCGCTCGACTAGCTTAAACTAGACTTAGAGTCTAGTGCTAGGTTTATCATTAATTTTGGAACCAGGGATATTTGTTCTAAAGGCAGACATATAAATGTTGAAAAAAATGTTTTAAAGTTGTTTCATACCCTCAGTTCCTGGTTTGTGAAATGAGGGAGAAAGATTCAAGTGACACCTGAGGCCCCTTTAGCTCCAAGATTCTGTGATCTTGTTACCATTTTTTTTTTAAATAACGTTTTCTCCTAAGGTACCTCAACCATCACTTGACTCATCCCTTTGTTGGAATAAGGGAAGTTTTACTGCAATTGTAGAAAGTAATAGTAATAGCAATACAAAGCCAAAAAAAAAAAAAAAAGATTTTTACTGCTAGCCTTAAGAGCTTCCCTAAAGCTCTTGAAAAGTTTTTAGATTAATATCACATGTTCAGAAGTTCTGGATCTAGTCCTTTCTGTTTGATGTAACCTCTTGTTGCTTGTATGACTTCCCGGGACCCTCCTACTTGGGAGAATTCTATGGCATTAGTGAATTTAAAGGAAATACAAGTTATCTATGCTTTGGACATTTTCTGTGCCATTCCCAGAAATAGCTGGAAAAACTATGCATTTGAAAAATGAAGACTGAGAAAAACAACTTCATCACTAGTCAATTGAATTGGTGGGACCGCCCCTCCCCCCAAGAAAATCAGTTGCCCCTCATTACTCTCTGAGCCTGGTGGAAAGCACTAGTAACTATTTTCCATGTCTCGTCTGCTAAGCTGAGGTCTTGATCTGGCAGAGATGTGAGAATGCTAAAAGGATGACTTAGTAACAGGCAAAACGCTTGTCAACAAGATAGATCAGAAGACAGCTTAGCATTCAAGACCTCTATTCATAGCTGCTGAACTTGAGGGCAGGGTCAGACAAAAAACTGGGCCCAGCAAACACCTAGGAGGGGTTCTCATCTTTCTATCTGTGGGACCGTTTCTCCTTACGGACTTCTACAGCTGGGCCAGTGGCAGCTCCCTGCTTGTATTTGATGCCCCCATTCTCTGTAGCCCTAGCCCCTGTGTGGACTTGTGTCATCAAGGAGCTTATGGATTTACTCTCATCCTCTCTCACTACCACCTTATAAACTGGTGTAGGGCAGGGATCTTGTCTTCACTGCTTTTGTATCTCCAGAGCCTAGCACAAGTGGCTGCACAGAGCAACACTTAATATATAATGATAATAAATAGCAACATTCGTTGAACAATATGTACCAGCCACTGTGCTAAGTTGTGTATTATATATTATAGTGATATAATATAATATACAGTTGTATGTAATACATATTAAAATATATAGTATAGTTATGTTATCTTATTATATCATACATAGTATAAATATTCCAAGCCACAGTATATGATAATCATGTATATTCTGAATAATACACAATTATATATATGGAATGTATGCGTGCGTGTGTGTGTATATATAGAATATACATAGTATGCACACACACATATTCCAAAGCATTAGTGTGAGATATTAATACTATTATCCTATCATTTCTATTTGGTGCAATGAATGAACGAGTGATACAGTATAGTGGTTAAAAGCTCAGGTTTTGAGCTTAGACTGCTTGTTTCAGAACCTGGTTCCAACACTTGCTAGTTGTATGACCTCGGGCAAGTTCCTTAATCTCTCCCAACCCCAGTTTCTGCACCTACCAAATTGTAATAATAAACATATTCATCAAAAGGTGGTTGTGAGGATTAAATTAATGCCCATGAGGAACAAAGGATTTAGCAGTGTCTGTTGTTCCTATCAATTGAATTGATAGTGATTATTCACTTCGGTGACCAGCTTGATAAGAAATTGTTGCAAATTGTAAATCTAGCAAGCACCGCTGCTCTCCCCCAGTCTTTTGCGTTAAATGGGGTGTTTGGGACGTGGAGGGAGATTGGTACCTGGTGTATAGCCTATGGTTAGAAACAGAGTAGAGAATCTGAGTAAGCATCTGTGGGAGGGAGAGAGGGCTTCAAGGGTGAGGACCAGCTGTCTGGCATGCAGTAAGAAGAAAGGGTAGGTGGAGGGTGGGGCAGGGAGCCTCAGCTTTACCAGCTCCTGAGGAACTAGGCTCTGGCAGAGGAAGAGGGGCCTTTCTGGATGTGGGCAAGTGGAAGAACACAAGCATGTTTCTCTGGTTAATTTCTGGTATTTTGACATGGATCCCAGAAACCCCCAAATGGTCAGGTTTTATCATATGGGCAATAGGGAAGATTCATTTCCGTAAGGCCTTTGTTTGTAAAGCCTGTTCTGATGGCCCCCAAAGTTGGGCAAAATGAACCAGTTGCATCCATTAATTGAAGCCGCATTAAAGGATTTGTAGGTGTTGCTTAGTTGAGTTAAAAAAAAAAAGAAAAGAGTAAAGGCACTAAATTTACTAAATAACTAAGTTGACTGTCAGGAAGAGGAGACTGGGAAGTCTTTTTTAAGGGAAAACAGCAGAAGCCCCAGCCGTTGTGTTAGAACTTACATCTGGCTATACGATTTTGCAGTTTTCTTCCTTCCAGCAAACAGAAGCCTGGATTTGATCATTTACTATTTTTTTCCCTCAAAACTAGTTACACCCCAGACTTTGTTTATATTGATTCCTGGTAGCAGAGGGGAAAGTGCATTCCCAGGGGAAGAGGAACGGAGAAGATCCCTCCCAAGGCCCCCTTCATGGAGCCCAGCACCCTTCAGCGGCAGCACTGAGGCCCTGTCTGACCATCCAGAGGAGAACGGAGCTGCTCTGCCCTGGCTAGAATTCAGGTTTCCGTCTTCCAAACAGATCTGTGCACCACATTTTATCTCCAAGACAGCTGTTTCATTACTTCCCCAATCTTACAAACATCCTCTTCTCTCAGAGTGCCCACAGTGCTGACCAATAAGAACTCGTATGGATTGAGGGCACACTCTGTACCAGGCGCTCTGCTCATGGTTCCATTCATACTGTCTCATTGCATTCACCCAATAGTCTGGGAAGGGAGGTAATTGTTTCCCCATTTTATGGATGAAGAAACTGAGGCACAAAGAGATTAAATTAAAACTTGCCAGTGTCCTTAACCACTACACCATATTGCCTCCCCCTGCAGATGGCTCTTCAGTGCCCTAGAGAGAGCTTTGAACTTTTATAGATGGAAATCTATGCTTGCTGCCTGTGCTGTCTCCTCAAACCGAAATTTATTAAAGCACAAATGAGAGAGAGCTCATTTACAGTTTTGGGGTCTCTGTCTTAAGGTACCTTCTCCATACAGGCTGGAGAAAGCCTCTGTGTGACAGTGATACAAGGCGGAGTTTCTGAGCCATGGTCTTTGGATTAGGGCATGTGCAGCCATGCCAACCTGAGTTGCTTTTCTTTGACTTTCATGCACAGAAATCTCAGTGTCTGCAATGTGGTGGCTACATATTGAATTTGATCTAAAACCTCCTCAACCTAAATCCCCTCATGCAGTGAAATTCAGGGGAAACTTTAACTGCCCTGTTTTACCCATTCCCTTCTCCATTCACAACGGGTTGGATGGAATCTCATTGGTAATTGATTCAAAATGGAACAGCTTAGAAACGTATCAGTTGCAGTGACGAGCAATTTGTGCGTTTCTAAGTACTGTTGATTTTTTCAAACTTAGCAATCACAGCTGAAATCCCTTTGCCATGGATTGAATTTACAAAGGAAGAGATTCTGATTTCCACAGTGGCTTCTTTTTAATGCCCGAGGATTAGGTAACCGCCTTGAGGACCCACAGCAAGTACACCCGCTCTCAGAGTCGCGGCTTTAACTTTAACCTCTGAGTGACTGCTCTGATTCATTTATTTTGTAACAGCTCTATTTAGAGCAGCCTTGTTGGTATGGGATCAGTTATCTGCAGAGATCTCTCATCCCTAGACACACTTCCACTCTGTGCCCCTTCACTCTTCTAGCAGGTTCTATGTGGATGTGCCCCCAGCAGTGAGTTTCAGGGAGCTTAGTAATGGGCTTCAGGGTTTCTGGTCCACCTGTTCACTGTCTTTCCACCACTTTTCCTCCCACTCCAAGTAACCTTCCTCTCTTAGGAAGTCTGATGTCTCTAACAGGGATTTGGAGAAAAACTATACCCCTTGATTTCAGTGTGTGGACTGTACATTAATGTGTTTCTTGGCTGTGTAACTGTAAGGTATGTCAGATTCCTGTTTGTTGTGCCCAGTGTTAGAAAAGTGGCTTTTTGAAACTAAAAAGAGAAAGACATAAAGTCGGTCGCTGTTTTAAAGCTTTGCTTTTTCCTACTGCCCACCCCACTCTGTGCAGGCAGCGATTGATGGGATTCAATATAATCTTGCATCAGCAGAAGCATATGAATCTCTGGGCCCATTTCCTTTCCCAAGGAACCCATGTGGAGCCAGACTCTTGAAATATAGAGTGTGGCAGAGGATGAGATGAATGCTGCAATCTGGGATGGTTTGCTGGATCTCACTCAAGAGATCTGTTCAATTAGAAAGGTAGATTCTGCAAGATATGAAACCAGCCAGGCCTTGGCCATTTCATTTTTTCCTCCAGCATTCAGAGCCTCGGTTGCATGGCCAGTATTAATCCTGGGAACGTTAGATCCCATCTGGTGCAACTGTGCATTACCCAGATTAGACTGTGACATCACAGAGATTTAAGGCATCTCTGTGATATTCTGACTGGGTGGTAGGTACTGCAGGAGGTGCTTCCTACAGACACAGGACAACTTGACGGCTGTAGGAATGAGCAAATAGTGAATGAAGCCCTGGCGAGTGTGTGTGTGTGTGTGTGTGTGTGTGTGTGTGTGTGTGTGTGTGTGTAGGGGAGGGCTGGCACGGGTGCTGAGGGGTGTTATGGAGAGCTGGGAGGAATGGTTCCCCCAGCCTGCGTGGGTGAATTGGTTCCGGATGTTAACATTTTTTCCTTGGGGCTTGACTACATTCTTCTTTTTCTTTGCCTGTCTGTTTTCCTGCCCAAGCTGTTCGGCCTCCACAGCTGTGTGGCTCATTGCTGGTGAGTGTTGAGAATGACAGATCTGGTTTTATTGCAAGGGCAATTTTCGGGCATGTGTATAGGTAAACTCTTGAGAGGTTTATATCCAGCATCTTTCATAAATTTTGAGAGTTTTTTTCGGGGGAGAGGCATCATCTTGTCAGCTTTGTACCAATCCTGTATTGCATTAGATGACCTCTATTGGGGATCAATTATGAAATGTTTTGGAAAGCAGACGGTCCTTCATATCCCAGAAGCAGAAGGAACTGGCTGGTGACTAAGACAATAGATGGAGGCCAAGGACGTAGCAGAACACAGCTGAGAGCATGGGGTGTGGGTCAAGTTCTGGCCCTGTGGCTTTGGGCGAGTGACTTCACTCTGCCTCAGTTGAGTTCATGGACGCTGAGGGTACCATTGCCTGCTTCAGGGCTGCTGTGAGAATTCAGTGAGATAGCAAATTCAAGGCACTTGGCACAGTGCCAGGCACATAGAAAGTACCCAATATTAGCGTCTGTCTTCTTTGATTGCACTTATACTTTTAGTAAATTGAGAAAACTCGGAAGCTCTTCAGTGTTATTAGAAACTTTTTGGTGAATGTGAGACACAGGATCATCCCAAACTACTCTTCTTAGCTGATTTCCACTGCTGCCCCATTCATAGCACATCCCTTCACATAGGCTGACTAATTTTTTAAGTGGACACATAATTGACATATACATTATATATACATTGTATACATATAGATTGCAATATGATTACTACCTTTTGTAGTGCAGAAATTTAAGATGTAGTCTCTTAGCAACTTCAAAGTATATAATACAATGTTGTCAACTATGTTGTCAATCACAATGCTTTGCATTTGATCTTCAGTATTTATCTTCTCACTGTAAGTTTTGTTTTCTTTGACTGATGTCTCCCTGATTCCCCCTCCCCCCACCCAGCCCCTGATAACCACCGTTCTACTCTGTTTCTATGAATTCAGCTTTTTTAGATTCCTCATAGAAGTGAGATCATGCAGGGTTTGTCTTTCTCTGTCTGACTTATTTCATTCAGCATAATGCGGTCAACATCCTTTCATACTGTGGCAAATGGGAGGATTTCCTTCTTTCTCTGAGTAATATTCCACTCTATCCATCTGCCTGTCAATCTAACATCTTCTTTATTTATTCACCCGTTGATGGATACTTGTTTTCATATCTTAGCTATTGTGAATAATGCCACAGAGAACATAGGAGTGCACATATCTTTTCTGAGATCCTGCTTTCATTTCCTTTGGACACAGGCTTTTTAATCATTCTCCATGCAGTTGCTCCTACTCCTCCTTCTGTTTGGAACACTTTCTTCCTCCTCCTCTCCAAAAATTCCTTGTGAAGAGAGTTTATCCTGCTTTCAAGACCCATCTTAAGCACTTAGTATGACAGAAATATTCCCAGATGAAAAAGGGCAATTTGATACAAATGTGAATTGACATGATGCACAGATGCAAACCTGTAGAGCTCACATACGGCTTGGGTATTATGCTAATGGAAGAAAGTTCTGGGATGTTACCATCTTTATTTTCACTTGGAGTCTGCTCTAGAGAGCTCTTCTTTCCGGGGTCTGTTTATGGTTTCCTCTCAAAATGGCGCCAGTGCCCTTCTGTCATTTTATAGTCACGAAGCAGTCTCAGCCAGATGATATTTGGCTCTCAAAGTAGTAGCCAAGACAGGAAACATACAGGGGTCCCTTGTTGGCGACCATCATCAGCAAAGTCTTCCTGAGAGGAGTTCTTCACCAAGTAATCTGATTAGACCATTTCTGAGCAAGGCTTCTGTCCTGCTTTTGGCTTCATAGACGGGAAGATTGCAGGCTTACCAACAGGCTATAATTTGACTTTAGTCTTTCTCTCCTTGGCAGGATATATGCCTGCTATCTTCTGATTGTCCTGTTAGATTGGCATGTACTTTTTGATTCCTGAGCAACTGATGCCTATAGCCAAGGAGACAGTGCCTAGCCATCTCTCTGTTCTGTGGCTATCTTTGCACACACACACACACACACACACACACACACACACACACAGTGCTTTTGAGTGCACTTCTCTACATTTTAAAACTGGTCACTGAAGAAGGGGTAAAGTAGAAGGCTATAAACTTAATGCTTTGTACCTTTCTTACGACACTTAAACACATTTTGCCTTGAATGATAACTTTTTGGAGAGCATGTTTTATAAATGGACTAGAGTGGAACACCCTGGGGACCACTGTGTCTTACTCATCTCTGAATCCCTGTTAGCTCTCTCTGAGCATTTGTAAAATGGAATCGGTAGTTGTCAAACTTTAGTGATGGATTTTGTAACTGTTGCGGCCACTTTGCAGATGATTTGGCTTCAAGATGGTCCTAGACGCCCAGCATGAGTTGTCTGCCAGTTGCCTGTAGGTGTGATCTTGGACGTGTCAATTGATGTCTCTATATTCTGGAGTCTCTCTATCTCTAATGGCAATAAGACTGCTGGATTTTAGTAAGAAGGAGTGGATATCGAATTGTGCCATTAACAAGGCAATTTTGTAGCTGATTGCTGAGTGCTTTCTGCATGGAGCTTATTTTGGAAGCTCTCTCCTGGTGAGGCATTAGCGTTTAGAAGCACGATTAGTTTGTGGGAGTACTTCGGCCCCATCCTACCCTATTTGTTTCAGGCCTTATGTCCATGGCAGCCTCTGTTTTCTGCCCAGCATGGGAGAAAAAGAAATAGAATAAAAGGCAATCTGAAAACCCTCAGTACTAAACTGAAGTGCAAAAATATCTCCAAATGAAAGACAGATTGCATGAGTTTACCCAAGAAAGAAGCATAGAGTTACGTTGAGCTGAAGCAGAATGACAGAAATTCTTCTGGTGGTTCCTTCCCATGAGCAGTAGGAATATGTGAGTGAACTGACAGGAGGTCCCAGCTCAGGGCTCGGCCCCAAGATGTGGGAAAAGGCAAATAATCAGGAGGAAAAAGGAGAAAATCTTCTGAAACATAAGGTAAGTTTTGAGCAGGGCAGTGGCCTGTGGGATGTAAGGAAGTTCTGTGAGAATGCATTTTGGAACCAGCACAGTCATAAAGAAGAGTCAGGGACCAAGACGTACAAAGTGCCAAGTACTTTTTGGAACTTGTCAGTTACATAGAAGATCCTTAGTACTGTCCTGAGTCTTAGTACTGTCCTAGTACTCAGATCATCAAGGGGGAAAACAGCCTCAGTTAGCTATTTCCTTTCATTCTCTATGCCTCATTACGTGCCTTATAGCTGTGAGTAGCTGGAACCTGGTTTAGAGGAAAAGGCTCTCCAAACTGGGCTCTCAGCTACCATGCCCATAGTGGCGGCCAATCACTGGGACCAACCCGGTGTCATTATGGGTTTCTCAGGGCTATTGGCTCCCAAGCCGTTATTGCATTCTGAACACAGCAAAATGGAGGCAAACGTCCATGGAGGTCAATAGACCTGAAGCTCCCAGTTGTGGGAAAAGAGAGCATCTCTGCACTTTATATGGAAACAAGTAGGATCATTTTGAGTCTGTCTTTCTCTGGTTGAATATCTTCGATCCTGAATCATGAGGCTACTTCTTCAAGATGAGCCTGTGGCCCCTAAATGTTAATTGCCAACAGACTCTAGGAATTGTTCAATGTCCTGGTGTCTTCTGGAAGTCCACCATTCCAACATAGTGCTTATTCTGGATCCTCTTTAGAAAGAGAATATGTTTCAGAAACTCAAACTTGGGAATGGGGCACATGGCAACTCACCAAGATCTAGTTGTAGGTCAGGAGGGACCCTATGGGCACACCTCTGAAGACAACAGCACTCTTCAGATGCTGTAGTGCCTCCTGTGGAGTATATATTATCTGTAAGAGGTTTAAAAGTTCATTATTCATGCATTGCCATCCTGATTCTTCTTTTTTTTAAATTCAGTTAGCCAACATAGAGTACATGATTAGTTTTTGATATAATGTTCAGTGGTACATTAGTTGCATATAACACCCAGTGCGTATTACATCACATGCCCTCCTTAATGGCATCCTGATTCTTAACTAAATGATAGGCTTCCCTTACGGTCTGTCATAGTCTAGAAGGTCAGGGGCAATAAGCACAGATAGTAACTCCAGAAGGTCACTGCCTTGTGGCCCTTGTGATAATCACACAGGTTGAGCTCCTTTCTTTTCTATTTCACAAAGATGTGGGGTGGAGGAGGGGATGATAGGATGTTGAGCTGTAGGATGAGGGGTAAGGCCTCTCCTTTGAGCTGCACTACAGGGAGTAAGCACCTTCATCCAGGATGCTAAAGAACTTGGCGCAGATACCCTGGGGGAAAGAGACGCTCTGACCATTGTGCCAGTTGCCTTTCATGACTTGCAAAGCCTCTCTTTAACCCAGCTCTTGCTAATAGTCCCTGGTAGGTGATGCAGTGCTTATGATATCTGGGCTCGTCTGTCTTAGGGAAACCCTCACATGGACTTTCTAATCTCACACATATTTATACTAAAAAAGAAAAAAAACCAAAACAAACCACAAAACAAACCCTGAAGTGCCTGGTACTCAAGGTTGAGTTTGAGGCCCGGTGTCTTTGTCTGGAAGGGGCTCTGGACAAACAGAGAAGCTCCCTGTGCCTGGCTCAGGGGCGGTGTTCATTGCAAACCTGAATCCAACATCCACATCGCTTGTTCTCTTTAGATGGGAAGTGTGGCACCAACACCCTTTTTCAGGAGCCCAAACCAGAGCCACCAGCCCCTCAAACTGGTTTCCATGCTTTGAGCTGCTGGGTCTTTCTTTCCTTGTGTAGCAGCATCAACAAAACAGACTGTTTACCTATGAGTGCACAATAGTATCAGCACCAACTCTTCTGAGATCTGAGTAAACCCTGTAAATAAATTCCTACTTAACTTTAACCAGTGGGACTTATAATTTAATTAGTGCTGCTATACCTTACTCTGAAATGTGTGTATTTTTGCCAAATAGTTAATAGAATTTCTGGATGATAAGCTTACTTTTCAATGTACAAAGGTTGTTTGCTGTTTTCAGGCATTCTGGAGTGGAATGCTATGCAGGACAAAAAATAAAAAATCCATTGATAAAGTAAAGGCAAATTCCTATCACTTCAGTAATGCCAGGTTTTCATATATCAAATTTGCTAAAAGTAAGTCATATCTCCCTGTAACAGATTCTGTATTTTTGTTGGGGCTGGAAAATGGCCCCGTTTTGTATATTTGATGACTTGGATTTCACCTCCTGCATTGGCCATGCTCAAGATTCCATGTATTACTGCTTGAAAATGAAAGTGTCCTGTTTCAGGGAATTTCTTAAAGAAAAATCAAAATACAAAGATCAACTTCAAAAACACTGCTTACATTATGGTTAGGGAAAAGGCCCTAATTCCATTTTCGGGATAGATTACTGAATGAAAAGTCTTTTTTTTTTAAATTTAAATTTAATTAGCCAACATATAGACCATCATTAGTTTCAGAGGTAGAGTTCAGTGATTCATCAGTTGCATATAATACCCTGTGCTCATCACATCACGTGCCTTCCTTAATGCCCATCACCCAGTGACCCCATCTCCCCAGCTGCCTCCCCTCCAGCAACCCTCAGTTTTGGAAAGTCTTCTTACAAGGGAAAAATGTCAGGCACCTCTTAGAAGTAGGCAACTGGCAGTCTAGGTAAATCATCTGCCCTCTCTGCACTCTTACTTCTCCATGCAAAAGGGAAGAAGGCAACGTGGCACCCAGCTGTCTGTCAGAAGTAGTGGAAAACAGCCCTGTCTGGCAGAAACAGGCTCTGGTTACTCTTATTGTTCTCTTTCAGACAACTAAATATTTTATTAGGAAATATTCTCAACATAGACGTACTGGGAGCCCTCCCGAGCCCTCCCTTCACCTTCAGTATCATCACCGTTCTTGCTGTACTTGCCCACCATCTCTCTTTTTTGCTGGAGCATGTTATTTATTTATTTAAGAAATATTTTATTTATTTATTTGAGAGAGAGATCTTGCAGAAGCAGGGGGAGCGGCAGAGGGAGAGGGAGAAGCAGGCTCCCTGCTGAGCAGGCAGCCCAACATGGGGCTCGATCCCAGGACCCTAGGATCATGACCTGAGCCAAAGGCAGATGCTTAACTGACTGAGCTATCCAGGCGCCCCTGGATGGAGCATTTTATTTTATTTTTTTTAATTATTGATATCATTTTTATTAATGTTAGAAATTGTTCATCAATACTTTTTATATTGTATTTTCTGGATTCTCTGACACCATTTATTATGTGAGGTATCACCAATTTATTTCT
This sequence comes from Ursus americanus, assembly GCF_024610735.1. Taxonomy (NCBI): domain Eukaryota; kingdom Metazoa; phylum Chordata; class Mammalia; order Carnivora; family Ursidae; genus Ursus; species Ursus americanus. Next base: position 65,956,651 of record NC_142138.1, on the reverse strand, counting down.
TTTTTTAAAATTTTTGTTATTGTGTTATGTTAGTCACCATACAGTACATCATGAGTTTTTGATGGATGGAGCATTTTAAAGCAAATCTCAGGCTTTCTGGTGTTTTTCCACTAAGCACTGTAGTACTTGAGCAGACCTCCAAAGAGGGTCATCAGCTGACCTAGATACAATGACATCATCACACATAACACAATCCATACTGAGTCCTTGATATCATCTTAGTCAATCCACATTCAGACTTCCTTGATGTGTTCAAAAACTGTTAAGCCCTCAGGGCCAACTTTTCTCCCCTGATTTTGCCCACCTGTTTTTTTTTTTTTTAATATATTTTTGTTTTTTAAGTTTTATTTATTTATTTATTTATTTATTTATTTATTTATTTACTTATTTACTTACTTACTTACTTATTTTAAGGATGCCACACACCAAACAAAGGTCTGTACTAGGCTGACTGTCTAATATATCTGAAGGGCGCATTTCTAGGACAGATTCTGGGACCCCAACATGGTTGACTTCTTTTAGGAAATCTGAGCCCAGAGGAGGTATTGAAGTCTGTGTTTTGGAGAAGTCCTCAGATGAATTTGATGGGCAACCAGGTTTGGAAACCACTGTTCTCTACCACTGTGTTTTCCTTGGGAATGCCTAGGAGACAAGGAACTGGTCACTGCACGTTTGGCATATGACAAGAATTCTCTGGAACCTGTGTTTTTAAGGCTATTGTTCCGCTAGCACCCAGATAAATGTCATATCTGAGAACATTTGTTACTGTAACAACATCAGAAAATTTCTTTTTGTTTAAATAGGAATGATGAGTGGCTATTGAAATAGTGTGGGCCTGTAAGTAATATCTGATTACAGGCTCCCTAGGCCAATAAGGCTCGGGATGTTTTTCTGGTTGTGGCAAATACAACTTGTTGTTTTATAGAGGTCATGGAAAATGAAACTGCTTCAGGGTTTTCATACTGGCAATAGAATACCATTCTGGAAGGGAATTAAATTAGAATTAAATTTAATTTTATGCAGGTTAATTCAGGGAGCTCAGCCCAACATTTGCAACTCTTAGAATGATATTTAGTCCCGAATGGAGCACCAGGTTGAATAAAACACAAGTCTAAAAGTGAAACATTTGGTTAACCTTTCGTCTGTGCAGCTCTAGACAACTGCTTGGTGTGTTTTATCTTCTACTTCTCAGTCTCCTCCTCTTAACTGATGCATGGGATCCACCGAGTTAGTGGGAGAAACACAGCTGTGTTTCTCAGGCATATGGAGAACATAAAACCTGAACTTGGTGGTGAACATATTTCAAGTTATCTTGATTAAAATATTGCCCAGTAATGCTGCTCCTTGCAGGTCATTTCTTTATTTTTTTTGAAGACTTTATTTATTTATTTGAGAGAGAGAGAGAGAGTGAGCGAGGATGAGAGGGAGGAGGGGCAGAGGGAGAGGGAGAAGCAGATTCCCCGCTGAGCAGGGAGCCTGACATGGGGCTCGATCCCAGGACCCTGAAATCCTGACCTGAGCCGAAGGCAGTTGCTTAACTGACTGAGCCACCCAGGCGCCCCCATTTTTAAAATTTTTACCCAGTGTTCCTATGACTGTGTAATCTGAAATGACCACCTGTGATAGGGTCATTTTTGGCCCTTTAGTTCTGCAATTGTTCAATGAAAGCCCTAAATCAGAATGGTACTAAAGAAATACTTTGATTAATATTCTGTTACAAAAGTTATTGCTAATCTCTGTCAGGTTCCTTCCCGAATACATGTGCAGTTTACTGAGGAGTTGTCATTCGTCCGTATACCTTGGTATTTGGTTTTGTCTGTTTTTGAGGGTTGATACTGTGAGTATCGCAGGGTCAACCCTTTTGGTTTTTCTCCTGTGGCATGTGCTTGTACCTCTAATAAAATGTAGTAGTGATGATAATGGGGTACAATCATTTGTTCACGTATTTCCTTGACTAGACCTGGCATTTTCTGTAAGTCAGGAGTCTGGCGTCTCTGTCTCTGTAGGTCCAGTCCTCACACCAGCCCTGCCTTTGAATAAGTGCTTAATTTATGTGTGTGGCAGTTAATGAATGAATCATAACTTTGGGTTTTGTTTTGTGATTGACTGTTTTGACTGAACCAACGGACTGCACAATGTAGTCAAATTGCTGGCTTTTCACCAAAAAGATCACTTGTGGAATACTGCTAGTATTTTACATTTGTATAGAAGTTTATTTTTTCAAAGCACTATCCGTCCTAGTGTGAAAACTCATGGTAATCTCTTTTGGTTCTCTCAAAACCACACAGAATGGAGTCACCAGTCACCTTATTTTAGGGGGGGGAAAGCAGATGAAGACAAGTTGCCCCAAATCATAGCCAAGGATGAGTAAAGCTCCTGGATAGGCCTGCAGATTTCCCGTGAACATCGTCTCCCACAAGCCTCAGTGCTCCGTTCTTCCCTTACACCTGCAGTGGGGTGAAAGGTGCGAGGATGGGCTGGAGGCAGGCAGAGTACTGTTTATGCTGTCACGGCCTCTGAGTGTGCAGTGGGCTTTCCTCTAGTTCTGTGGGGGTCTGGCTGAGGGCTACGCTCTGGGCACGTGGTAGTGATGTTGAGGGTTTCCTTCACTCTTTTTGAGAAGCCAGTGTTTCTGCCCCAAAATGTCTACCTGGTTGTTTCCTCAGCTGCTGCCCAGCAGGCCCAGGAGCCCCTGCTCTGCAGTATTTGTTAAATCCCTGCTGAGGGACGGAGATCGTCAGGTACCTCCTTCTGGGGATGGGCCTCTGGTTACCTCTATACCTCTTGAATTGCAGTCTGCTTCACAAGTGTGTTTGTGGGCTTTCCCTCAAAAGACAGAAATCAAAGTCTCACAGGATAGGTTCTATTTTTCTTTTCCCCTTAAAGTACGAGTATCTGTGTCTGATGAGGCTGACCTGCAAGATTCCATTCTCTAATAGGCTGTGACAGTTGTTACTTACTCTCCTCTTTTACTTACAAATTAAAAAAAAAAACGCTTAGAAAATTTGTACATATATTAAACAGTACCAACAGCACAAAAAGTAATTACTGAAAAACATAAAGTGAAAAGTAATCTCCCATCCCTGGGCCCCTAGTTTATGATCCCAGGATCTGTTTCCATTACCAGCGTCTTTTGCCTCATTTCAGATAGATGCAGGATGTATACAAGTCATTATATGAATGGTATGTATGAATCATCTGTAAGTACGTACGTACGCAAATATGCAAACCTTTAAAATCGAAACACTAACTGTGGCATATTGCACATAGCTTTGGACTTCATGACTTTGGTTTTGAATTGTTATACCAGCGAGCTTGAAATGGACATACTTAGGAGCTCCCCTCCCTGCTGTTTTAAAGGACACAGAGTATTCCATTGTGTGGGCCTATCATAGGTTTTATTGAACCTATGTTAATGGACTTTTAGGTTGTTTTCAGTCATTTGCTTCTGTAAACATAGCTCCATCATTATTTTGGGTCACCCTTGTGATCGCATTTATGGAATAAATTCTAGAAGTAGAGTTGTATAGTTGAAGTTACAGCATTTAGCATTTTCATAGATGTTCCAAAATTGCCCTCCCCAAAAGGTGCAATTGACACTTCCACCCACAGGGTATGACGGCCTATTTTCCCACCCACTTGCCAACAATATATTAGAAAATGTTTCCATCTTCACTAACTAATATCCTTGTCTTTGAAAAATCTTTGCAAATTGATCTTGTCATAAATTCTCTTCAACTCTACCCCCTGACTTCCCAATTTTTTCCAGGTACAGAGCGTAAGTTTATAGGTCTATAGGGCAAGTCCTTCTTCCCTTTAAACAGGCATAGGGTTTTGTTTAATCTCTCAGGCTTCCGTGCTCCTCCATTTACTACCAATCATTACTTTAACTTATTCTTTTAGGATCCTGGGGTGCAAGTCCTCAGTGCCGGAGGCTTTCAAGGTGTTGAGTAAATAAGAAATGGCAGCAAACATTTCTTGTTAGTGAGGGAGAGAATAAAAGGCATGTCACTCAGGGTTTCTGGGTGCAACTTTGGTTCAATTGTCTTCAGATGTTTAAAATCAAGGCTGTTTCCAGACCATTTCAAAGAACAGCAGGGCAACCTGCTGAGAACTGTGTGAAATGAACACCCTGTTACAACTAATTAGTGTTACTGTTTTCCTTGCAGTTGGGAGTGAGAGGAAATATATGAAGGGTGTTTATCCCTTCCTGTAGTAGGAAAGAATTGGGACCCCTGGAAAAGCCTGGAGGGGGTCCCAGGGTAAGGTTCCTACATGGCTATCCCCCTTTCCTCAAAGAATGGCTGTGAGCAGTCATGATCCATGGTGCTTGTTCGATCCCTGTGCTATGCTTTCTTTGACCCATGCACTAGCTCTTCAGGTTGTTTTTACAAGAGCCCTAAGACAAATAGTCCATTCAACTAAATTCAACAAGTATTTATTGAACACTTACAGTGTGCAGATGAGTAAGGAACAGTCCCTGCCCTAAGGACTTTAAGATGTAGGCACAAAGAATAAATGACTAGGTACTTGGAATCCCCACAAGATTTTGAGGAGAGTAGTGATGAGCTTAGACTGGTTTCAGTTGTGACCGTGTCCTTTACTGGCTCTGAAAACTTGGGCAGGTGGCATAACTTCTCCTTACTTCAATTTCCTTACCTATAAAGGTTTGTTTTTTAAGAATTACATAAAGTCGTCTGTAGTCCGTGATCAGTTAATTTCAGCAGGTCATCAGGACTGTGCCTTAGGAAGATTCATGTGACAGCAGCAAATACGATGATAAAGTATGGGATGGGGACAGAGAAGGATGGGGAGATCGGAGCTGAGTCAGGACAGGTCAGTCTGCAGGGCAGTGACAAACAAACCCTGAGTCACGCTCCTTTGTCCTAGCAGAGATGGCTGCCTTATCCCAACTGGTGCTGTGCAAACGTCGAGAATGCTCTACAGCCAGCAGCAGTCCCCACACCCCAGGGTCAGCAGAGGGAACGAATCACCCTCTTGTTGTAGCGGTAGTTCCTTCACTCAAGCATGAACCTCACAGCAAGCCTACTAGGTGCTGGGAGCAGAAAGGCAGATAAACACAGTCCCTGGTCTCAAGAAGACAGATGCGTCAACAGAGAAACGTAACACAGGTGATGAGTATTCCCACGGAGTGTCTGCAGAGTCTGTGGGAGCACAGAGCAGGGGCACCTGAGCCTGCCTGGGCTGGGAGGGAGCCGAGAGGTCATTCGTCATTTCTCGATTCCCCCCAGGTGTCCCAGAAGCAGAGCCAGGATGAAGGAAGACCTTGCATGAATTCCGGGTGCTTGTGGAGCCACCCCTCTCTGGCTGCCCCCACAGTCCATTCCACTGCCACCCCCCTCTTCTGCTCTAGCCTCTGCTGGGACTGCTGCCTGCAGGTCCCTGGCTAAGACTGCCCAGTGCCCATGACAGCAGCGGTAACAAATTGTTCCTCCCTCACGCTGACAGGATAGGTTGGACCAAGCCCAGGATGATTAAATTGCACTTTGAGCCACTGCTGTGTGGACCAGACCTCGGTTCCAGCCGTCCCTCCCCCCTTCGAAGCAATAAGTAGCAAGCATTTGATTGAGTCAGAGTGGCCGCTTGTCCCTGTTTCCTCATGCCTGCTCAGCTGTGGGACATGAAGACCCGATCCTGCGGGAAACTGTCGGCTCGCCCAGTAACCTGCTTGGGAGGCTGAGTCATGCCCTGTCACCCTGTGTTGTTGTGCAGACTTTGGTGCTTTTTGGAACTGGCTCCCTCTTTTGGGGATCCTGGGAAGCTGGTAGCTGCGGACACCAAAGCCTGGAGGAGCTCAGTTGTTGAATTTGGTCACCCAAGTCCGTCACCTCGGAGGTTGGGTGGGGGAGCCGGCTGGTGGCGAGTGCAGTGAGGGGCTACAGATGTTCTCTGCATATGATTTACATCGTTGTTTCCATCCAGTTGCAAAAATGCACTGGGCTCCCGAAACCAGAGCCTCCTGGTGTGAATCAGATGGAACCTGGACTCTGTGGCAGGTGGTTTTCCAGTGCAAGCCTATGGAGTGTACTCGGGCGGAAAGTCACGTCAGGCCCATAAGCAGCAAGATGGAGAGGCCGCCAAAAGCAGAGGCAGAAATAGGGGAGGGGTCCCCTCATTCCGCCTCACTCAAACCCATCAGCTCTTGCCAGATGATTCCCTCCCTTGCTCTGCCTTCCCTCTTTCTCTTGTTTTTCTTTCTCTCTCCAAGTTTTGTTTTGCTCCAGGGACTCCTCCGCTGGCCTGCAGGGCTGCAGTTGGCCTGATAATCTTGGAGTTGCTGGGTCTTTTTTTGGAGTGCAGGAGAGATGCAGAGAAAGCTGGTCTCCTCCAAGGATTTCTCCTCTCTGGGAAGCCACAGGAAACATGCCTCTCTGTTCCACCCCGAGGCAATATATTCCAGGTGTTTCTCCTACAAGGAGGAGAAATTGGCTCCTACCTCAAGTTTTAATCAGGGTGTTTTTGGAAATGTTGACTTTGTTGCAGATATTTGTGCTTACTCTGGTTTTGAAGTTGGATTTCATCTCTTTCTCATTTGGGCTGTAGGTAGCTCTCATAGCACACTGAACTGAGTTCATTCTCTGAGAAATGATGAATTAGGAGCTCGGCAGAGGGCTGACACCGTTCTGCAGAGCACAGCTCTGCATTTTGCGAGCGCTCAGAGTGGCAGGGTGATTTTAGGAGATGGGTAAAACACATAGCAATGAAACAGGTGCTGCCGTCGCAATAACTCCAGGGAGGGCTCAGCCTGGCTTGGCAGCCATGGCATGTGTTTTCCAGCTACAGAGACTGGAGCCCCTGCGGTGCTGACAGAGGTCAGGTTCTGGAAATATCGAGGACCATCATCTCTCAGGCACCAGCCTGAGACACCTCGTACATTTCATGTTCGGATGCAGAAGCGCACCTGGCAGACCACAGCTTTCTGCCTTCCAGCAGGGAGAGCTGATGGTCTCTCGCGCAGATGTCTATAAATACACGCTCTTATGCGCCTGAAAGCTTTCTGGCAGACGGGCAGAGTGATTCCTTCTCGGCCCAGCACTCCGAGGCGGGAGGGCTCAGGGAGGTAAATATGGGAAGCACCAGCCCAGCTCCTGGTGTGGAGCAGGCACTTCCACGTCAGCCTTCCTTCCTCCGTCCCACCTCCCTTTTCTTCTTCATTCCTACCTTCTCCCTCCAGGGAAGTCACCAGAACCTGTGTTTACTTTCCCATTATGTGTGTATGTATAATGGAAGACGTTATACTCTTTGATGACTGGTAGGACGTCTCTCCTGAGTGAGCCTCCCTATTAAGTATTGTAATACCAGGCTGCTAATCACTGTCTTCGACCCCCCGCCCCAATCAACTTGCCATCTCACTCACTGTTCCAACCTCTGTCTTGGCCCCCCTGGGGCGAGACATCTGTTTAATATTTTCCTTCTTTGGAACCAGGCCCTTGGAAAGCAGACGAGGCAGGGCTGGCCAGGTGGAATTGGCAGGGAGTTGGTGAGCACCTCAACATTGCCTGACGAGGCAAGACACTGGTAGAACACAGGCCAGGAACCACGGGGATTTGGCTACTTTGCTGTGGGAGGGCGGGCTGCTGGCAATATGTGAGGATATTATGGGGGGAGCAGGGTTCAGCCCTAGACTGTGTTTCCCAGGGCAGGGCCAGCACTCAGGTGAGGCAACGCTTACCTTGCTATCTAGGTAAGTAATGTTTTAGTGCAATATTCAATTAATCAAATTGAATGTGAAAAAATGCGTATGAGCTAAATATGAAAATATTGGGGTGACAGGAATACCGATCTTGTCTGTCTCAGTCAACTCGGACCACCACAACAAAGTATAGCCTGGGCGGCTTAAACAACAGACTTTTTTTTTTTTTTAAGATTTTATTTATTCATTTGACAGAGAGAGAGACAGCCAGTGAGAGAGGGAACGCAGGCAGGGGAAATGGGAGAGGAAGAAGCAGGCTCCCAGCAGAGGAGCCTGATGTGGGTCTCGATCCCCGGACTCTGGGATCACGCCCTGAGCCAAAGGCAGATGCTTAACGACTGAGCCACCCAGGCGCCCCTAAACAACAGACCTTTATTTCCCTCAGTTCTGGAGGCTGGGGGTCCGAGATCAAGGTCCAGCAGAGTCAGTTCTGGTGAGAGCTCTCTTCCTGGATTGCAGATGGCCCCTCTCTCCCTGTGTCTGCATATGGTGGAAAGAGAGGAAGAGGGACAGAGACAGAGACAGAGAGCGTGCACACCAGTGTGAGAACACACTCTGGTGTCCATTCCTAAAAGGGCACTAATCCCGTTATGAGGGCCCCATCCTCATGACCTGCTCTAGCTCTAATTATTTCTCCATGTCCCCATTTCCAAATACCATCACATTGGGAGCTAAAGCTTTAGCAGACAAATTGTAGGGTGACACAAACATTCAGTCCATATTTTATTTAATATTTTGATATTTTGTTCCACACTGATTTTTGTATTAATTTTATTTTTAAAAAATATTGCATTAAAATATTGTGTATTTTGATTACTGAAGTTTTTGTTGCTGCCTTCAATGTCGCCTTACTCACCTCATCTTTGTCCTGGCCCTGCTCTAGGGAAACTCCAACTCCTGGATCTGGGGAAGGGGCATTGAGTCAAGGCATCACCCTGAGCTAAAGGTCAATCACTCATTGGATTGGTCCAATGCTGACCAAATTCTTCACTTCCTTTTTCTTCCTTGATTACTGTCAAGGGTAGGGTTGCATTTTCAACAGTTAATTATTTCTATTGTTCCACAGGACTTTGCATTTCATTCAACACTGCAATAATTAGTTAAATATAATGTTCCATAATCAAATCTAATTTTTAAAAGATTTTATTTATTCGAGAGAAAGAAACAGAGAGAGCATGAGTGGGGGGTGCAGAGGGAGAGGGACAAGCAGACTCCCCGCGGAGCAGGGAGCTCAACGCGGGGCTGGATCCCAGGACCCCAAGATCACAACCTGAGCCGAAGGCAGAGGCTTAACCAACTGAGCCACCCAGGCTCGCCTATCAAATCTAATTTTTAAAATTTCTCATATAAATGGAGGTAATCAGGAACCAGAGAAACCATTCTTAATCTTCAGCTTTATTAGGCAAACTTTTGCTGTAATTTCTGTAATTTTGGTGTATCTGAAGATTTAACCTAATTTTAAAGACTATAAGTGTCTTTTTAGCTCTCAGATAATGTGACTTTTTTCAAAATCTTTTTGATAGTTTCCCCAAATTAAATATTTTTTAACTTTTGATTTTGATATAATATCAAATTTACAGGAGTGTTATAGGAACTGTATAAAGGATTTCTGTCTGTATACCTTTTACTCCGTTTCACTAATTGTTTATATTTTGCTTCATTTGCTTTCCCTTTCTCTCTTTGTGTATACACACACACATATGTACGAACACACACATATATGAGCACACACATGTGTGAACACGCCCATTTATACATGAGTGCACATAATACATATGAGCAAACACATACACACACATGTACATAAGTATATATACACACACGTGTACATATAAATATATAATTGTTTTCTGAAACATTTGTGAGTACATTGGAGACCTCATTCATTGATATAGTCTGTTATATAACCCACAGTCCATATTCAATTTTCACCATTTGTCCTCATGTTCATCACAGCTATTCCTTTTTCCTGGATCCAAGATCTAACCCAAGATCATGCATCACGTTTGGTTGTCCAATTCCTTTAATCTCCTTTAATCTGGAAGAGTTCCTCAGCCTTCCCTTGTCTTTCTTTACCTTGTTAGTTTTTAGGGCACAGTTGTTTTGTAGAGTGTTCCTAAATTTGGTTTGTCTGATGTTTTCCCTTGTTTAGATTCACGTTACGCGTCTTTGGCAGGAATACCACAGAACCACAGAGTGTGACGTATCCTCAGTTTAACATATCAAAAGCCTATGATAGCGGTTTATCCCAACTTTGGTGATGTTGACTTCCTTTTTTTTTTTTTTTTAAAGATTTTATTTATTTATTCGACAGAGATAGCGACAGCCAGCGAGAGAGGGAACACAAGCAGGGGGAGTAGGAGAGGAAGAAGCAGGCTTCCAGCAGAGGAGCCTGATGTGGGGCTCGATCCCATAACGCCGGGATCACGCCCTGAGCTGAAGGCAGACGCTTAACCCGCTTAACCGCTGTGCCACCCAGGCACCCCTCCTTTTTTTTTTTTTTTTTTGAAGACATCACCCAGCTGCTTTTTTTCTCCCACTCGTATTGAGATTTCATTGACATATAACATTGCGTAAATTTTCGGTGTACAGTGTGATAATTTGATACATGACTGTATTGTGAAAGAATTGCCATGGTACAGTTAGTTGCACCATCTTGGTCACTTGCTGAAGGTAGTGCCAGATGGTTCTCTCCACCGTAGTTCATTTGTTATACTTTGAAATTAATAAATAATTTATAGAGAGTTATTTTGAGACTGTGTTTTGCTCCTAATCAAACTTTCACCCACTTGTTTTAGCACCCATTGATGGTCGTTTTCCATTTTCATTTTGTTCAAAGTATTCAAAAAATTCTCTTGAGATTTCTTCTTCGATTTATGTGTTGTTAAGAAGGGTGTTGTTTACTTTCCAAGGATTTGGGGGATTTTCCAGCTCTCTTTCTGTTATTGATTTTTAGTTTAGTTGCATTGTGGTGTGCGAGTAGACGCTGTCGGGGGAGGGCAGTACTTTGTAGTGTCCCCTGATTGGGGCACAGGTGAGCCTGTGCTCTTGGACCGTGAACTTCACCAGTACCTCTCGGGTTCCTCCTCCCTCCCCCGTGGTTGGGGCAGGATGGCTAGAGGGGCGCCAGAGTTGGGTATTTCCCTTCCCCAGGTAGGTTAGGCTCTGGTAAATAGTTTCTTTTGAGGGCGGGCCTTGTCAAAAAGAGAATGTTGGAGCATATTTCAAAATGGTTCCTTGTTTTCTCCCCAGACTGAAAACACAAGGTGATTTTTCTCTGCCAGTTGTTGTGAAGAGCTCCTGGTAGAGCTCCTGGAGGGAAAAGTCACACGAGTGTGTTTCCCCCCATGACTGGGTCCCCCTGGAGTTTCTAATTCTCACACTTGTCCAGATTAAACCTCTAGCAATTTGCCAATTATAATCAGGTTTTCTGAGCCTGGCACTGTTCCTGCAGGGTTTGTGCTCATGGGTTTCTGCTCCAGTAAGTTGTGAGTCTCAGTATCTGCCTGTCTGTCTCTTCAGTCCTGGGGGGGAGTGATTTGCTCTGTGACCTCGTTTCTCTGACACATCCAAGGAGAGTTTTTGGCTTTTCAGTTTGTTCAGGTTTTTAGTTGTTGTTAAGATGAAGTGATGACTTCTAAGCTCCTTACATGCTGGAACCAGAAACCGGAAGCCATTGATGATGGTATTTTTATTTCCATCATTCCTTCTGTATTTATTAGTTGACTTTCAAGTGCAAGGAAGAGCTTTTCTTTTTTATTCGTTAATTAAGTAAAATACTTATGTATTTATTTAAATGAACTCACGGACTCATAGGTTTCTATATCATTTAATGGATTATAATCTGTGGTTATTTATTTTGATACTCAGAGCACTCCTGACTTGGCCAGTGGAAGCCTTTTCCAATTAGTTCTTATATGCTTTGACATATTAACATTTTTTTTGAGCACTTTCTTACTTTCTGATGCAACAAGATGTTCTGGGCTTGTCTTGTACTTTTCCTGCTCCAGCTAGAACAATATAATTAAATTTTAGCTCATTAACTACTTTCTTTTTTTGGAGAGGTTATTCCAGCTGAAGATAGAGTTTGGTCTCCATGTTATTTGTTATGTTCACTCTGCTGTGCGGTGTATTCTGTATGTGACGTCATCAGCATTTCCTTTGAAAAGGTGTTATCAGTTAGTCTTCTTTGAATCCATTGTTCTTCTTTGGTTTAGCATTTCAGGTCTGGTATAATTTACACAGGTGCATTGATGTATCATTTTGATTTAGGTAATCGCTTTATTTGGGTATTTTTGTTAAGGACTGCTGTTAAACCCCCCCAGTTAACTCAATATATCTAGTGATGGTTGGTTCTGTGCTTTAGTCCTTATTGATTCTCTAGAGCATAAAATATGGTCCCTGCTCCCAAGTAGTTTCTAGTAGGGAAGAGCCTACATTAAGCCATGGCAGATGCCACATGAAAGTGTATAAATCGTCACTGCATTATATGGGTGCCAATAGTCCGTACCAACTCTTATGGATGAGGATGGAGAAGGCAAGCAAGACCCCACAGCTCATAAGCATTAGAACAGGAAGTCTTTGCAGACCTAGGATGAACTCTGCACATTTGCCTTGCCTAGAAAGATGAACTGTTTCATAGATGACATTTTAAACCCGGGCTATAAATCTCAGTGGGACGCACATAGGGAAGAATGAGCTGCTATAACTAAGTCTTGGGTCTCACTGAATTTCCACACATAAGTATTCCTTGGGGCCTAGAGCAGGGTAATGGAGTTAAAGTAGGAGAGCATGACCTTATGACATTCTCTGCCTTTATTCACTCCCGATTTGTCCTAGAGTGGGGAGCTCTGAGTCTTTGTAAAATTGCTCTTGTGAGCAGTGTTGCCAGAATCTTGCAGAAAGGATATTACCTAGTAGAAAAGCATGTCAAGGTTTTTTTCTGGCCCCCAAATTTTATATCTCCATGCTGTCTGCACTCTAGGTTGTAAATGCCTTGGGGGCAGGGACCTGCATTATACGGATTGGCATCTCCCATTGTATGTGCATAGGAGTTATTCACTGATTGATTGTTTTTCTGAAAGAACTGCATGCAACTGCTTTGGGATGTGTGACATAGGAGATACAGTGATGAGATTTTTTGAGTTGTATAAATTTAAAGCTCTTTTTGTGTGTGTTAGCTTAACCTTGTGGCCCTGGAGTGGCTCTAGACTTTCCCTTGTAGAAGCAAAATCACGATAGCAGTTCCAGACCTCACTTTTCCTAAACTTTTTTTTTTACCCCATTGTTCCTTATTTAAAAAACAGATGGCCTTTTAAAAGAAAGGGGCTCCTATTTATTGAAAAGTCTCTTTTAAATAAAAATAAAAGTATGACCTCGATGATCTTCAGTGTTGAACTATAGGCAAACTTAAAACAAGAGAGGCCTTCGTGGCAATCCTAAGATGAAGGCATGTAGGTGACTTCTCTGCTGCCCCTGAAGATGGGTCCTGGAGAGATGGTTTACATTCTTTATGCTCCCTTCTTGGGCCTTACTCTTGGGCCCAGTGAAACTTGAAGTTTGCTATCTTAAAGTTCTTCCAGCTTGGGATTCTGCCCTCTAAATGGTAGGGGTAGGTTCTGGTAGAACTCCAAGGCTCTACTGAGTAAGGAACTATCAAATCATGCAGTGCTCACAGCTGGGATGCCCATGGGCATCAACTTTGGAAACCAGCAGTTGGATTAAGGAAATCCCCCAACCTGTAATGAATATCGGCTTGAGTTATGAAGCCCAGAAATATTTCCTGTCTTTGAGATTTGCTGGTAGGCCATGCTTGCCTTAAGTTAAAGGGCCAGATTTTCCCGTAAGCACTTGAGCTCTCTTGCTATTTTGGGTAATCACCTCTCCACACATATGCTTAATCAGGAGCTGGAGCATAGGGACTTTCGTCAGCTTTGTCCTGTGCTGCATTAGGATCCCTTCCTTGGCCAAGTGAATGCTCTGGATGAGTTCGCCCCCTTCTGTGATCATGTTGTAGGGCTTTTGATTAGACATTGTCGTATGTAATCCATCTCCATGTTAACAGGCATTCCTCCAAGTGACGACAAGATCTGGCCTGCAGTGGATGATGGCTCTCCCCTGGGATCTCCTGGGGACAGGCTGGTGCTTTTAGAACTGCCGTGTGCCTTGATCTTAATTTATCTGTTGTATTCAATATCATTGGAAGCTGGGAAAAGGCCAAATACCTGACCTCTGTTCCAGGGCTGTGATATTGCACCCACTCCAAGCTTCCTTTGATCCTGGCTTTGGCAAGCCAAGTAGGGGAACTTCTTGGTCCCCAAAGGTTCATCTGACTTTGTCCGTTTATGACATTTAGTCTTCAAATTACAGTTTGATTCGATTGCAGCTTGGAGAAAAAGAAGGCTTTGACGGTCTACTAGAAAGTAGCTGATCACACTGAGGCTTTTCCAAGTGTCCACATGAAGATAGTATTCCCCGCAGTCATCACCTGGCTGTCATGTGAGAACTCTTGAGGGACAGGACATTGGGCTTTGTTTGGGCTTCCTGGTTATGAGACTTGGAAAGGTGGGCTAAGCCTTAATAGACAGCCTGCAGTGTTCATGTCAGGGCCACTCCCACTCCAAATACAGACCACTTGTTTGCCGTTTTGCTTTTCGAGTGTTTACTTAGAGTGAATTCAAATCTGGGGCGCCTGGGTGGCTCAGTTGTTAAGCGTCTGCCTTCGGCTCAGGGCGTGATCCCAGAGTCCTGGGACTGAGCCCCACATCAGGCTCCTCCGCTGGGAGCCTGCTTCCTCCTCTCCCACTCCCCCTGCCTGCGTTCCCTCTCTCACTGGCTGTCTCTCTCTCTCTGTCAAATAAATAAATAAATAAATAAATAAATAAAATCTTATAAAAAAAAGAATGAATTCAAATTTGCTGAAATAATGTCTACCTTTGTAGGGGGCAAGAAAATATTCACCAATTTTTATTGAAAAAATTTCATGAAGAGAATTGTGGACTTACTTGAGCATGAAGGCCAATAAACTGAAAAGAAAAAAAGAAAGAAAAACTTGAAACAGCCTTTTGTGTAAAATATTAGTGCTGAGTTAGGAAGACATGAGTTTCAGACAATTCCCATATGTGTAACATCATACATATTATGGGCACACGGCTTTTCTCATGCATCTTCCATTTCCATCTGAAGTCTTATTGTGTGAACTGTGAAATAATGAAACTGCATTTTAAAATGTGTTTTATAATTAGAAGCAGTGGCCTTGATGAATTTTGTCACAAAAATCAAGTCTTCACACAAACACTCTCAGTCTTAAAGAGAACAGGCTGGAAATCAGTCTTGAGCAATGTGGAAAAATGTCAGGACTGGGTCTATATACTTTAAAAAAAAATGAAATTCCTCCCTTTCTTCCAACGTCCTTTTGGGGCTGCTTTCTCTGTGTCTCTACTGCTCTAAGATGCCTGAGCTGAGGATGGATCTAAGCTGGGGGATGTGCCATTGCTTAAAGCGCTAAGAGCCTTTTCCTGGTGGTGTCCTGTGCTTGGTGTTCTGAGACAGCAGAATTTCAGGTAAAAGAAGTCCTTGATTTCTGTTTTTTGAGGGCTCTAGGGCAGGTTCTTGGGCAAGAAAAAAGTCTTTGTCAGCCTTCCCAGAGCCAAACAGTAACTATGATTCTATCTATGGTGTGTCCTATGGCTAGCCCAGCTGGGAGGTTCAGTCGTACTTCGTGCAGGCACCCAGTCTGGACATTTGTAGGTGTTCAGGACTGTGTTAGGGCAGGCTGCCAGGGAGACAGAGGGGTTCAACACCTGGCACTGCTGGTTGGCTCCAGGATTGTAACAAGGCCTTTAAAAAGAGAGTGTTGAACAATGTTGCCTCTCGGTAAGGGCCCATCTGAGAATTGAGAATCTTGGTTTCAGCCTGAAGACCTGGTTGGTTTTAAGCACAGAGAAACTCTGCTCTTTGTAGTCCACTTACATCATCTGCCACCGCAGCCCTACATTCTTAGGTGCTGAAGGCACTGCTTGAGAGTCCCATTCAGATTTCTGACACTACTGGGGTCAGGGCCCTCTCCCACGTGCAGCAGGGATGGCCCCAGTAGGGGCTGTAGGTCTGGAGAAGCAGCAAGTCCCATGTAGGGATAGGAAGCATTGACATCAAGCTGGTAACCTTTGGAGTGTGTGGTGCAAGTTGGCAGGGATGGGAGCAGGAAGCAGTTTTGGCCCAGGCCAATGGTGACCTTCAGGACCCCCCTCCTCCCCCCCAGGGTCAGGAACAATGGGGTGTTGCAACCAAAGCCATGAGGAGGAGCAGAGAATGGCACTGTGGTTGCAGCAGGTGAACTTTGATGACTGCCAAGGAGAGCTCAAGAGCCGCTTGGAGACCCTGCCAGCCAAAGGGGGAGGACCAGGGCCTGGGATTCTGTAGACCTCCTGCCCCAGGCTCGGAGCCAATGACTGGTATTATTGTTTCTCAAAACCCCTCCAGTGGCCTTTCTCCAGCTGGGAGAAGGAGGGGTGGTCCAGGTTACTCCTATTCCTTAGCAGAAAGACATCCCTGATTCTTATTCTGGGGGACTGCATGTGAGCAGCTGACTGTATGTGGAACTCCACCGAAGTCAATGTAGGGCTCTACGAAGAACGTCGAATACCAAGCCAAGCAGGGACAGTATCTCCTACAGTGGAGACATAAACGCCCTCCCCATGATTTTGTTATCCTCTGACAGCTGGAATTTGGACATTTGTAATCTCTGGGTAGGAGATTCATTTTTCTTCTGTCAAGGAAATTTATTCCAAACTATGTGTTTTATCACATTATGGATGTAGTTTTTTCCCCCTAGTCTTTTGTTTTCTGGAATATTCCATTCTTATTGTATATAGCTAAATGACATCTGAGCGGTGTAATGATTCTATCTGTTCTTAAAAAATTTCCATTAGTTGTAGTACGAACATTGCTCACGGACGCTACTTTTTTGGGTGGCATAAACGCTCGCGTTCATTTGGAGTGCCCCTGTGACACGCTGGGCCTTCCTGTTTTGACTGCCTCCCTGGCAAAGACCCAAGGTCACACATGCTGATGTTGAGGATGACCGCCTGGTCCTCCAGTGAGAAATATGGAGCACACCGTGCTTTCATACCAGCAAGCGTTGAGAAATTGAAGCTATTCTTTCTTACTCTTCTCAGTAATGAATAGTGTTTGAACTGTGTGTGGTACTCTGATTAAAGCTTACCTGTCGGAGGGTGAAGGGCAGGCTCATAGTTATCAAGATATGAGTATCAGATACTCTTTTAAAAAAACAAAACAATAGCAGCAAAACCACAGCAGAGGCCGTGTATCTCAAGCCCGTGCCACTTAAGCAGGCTTCTCTGGGAAGGCCTCAGGCCTGGAGCTG
The DNA here is from genome assembly GCF_024610735.1 of Ursus americanus. NCBI lineage: Eukaryota > Metazoa > Chordata > Mammalia > Carnivora > Ursidae > Ursus > Ursus americanus. Next base: position 65,939,552 of record NC_142138.1, on the reverse strand, counting down.
TAAGCGAAGTTTGCTCTGAGGGAAGGCACTCACGTATCTTCTGTGACAATTGGCAGCTTCTTCAATGGTCCGACACAGCTCTGGCCTCCTTAAACTCTGTTTAAGGCCCCAAACGAGCCCATATCATGTGAACTTCTGCCCCAGGGATGCATGCAGCGAGAGGTTCCCTTCATGCGAATGCGTCTTGGCTCTGCATTGGGCGGCTTTGTCTTGGGTCCTTCATCCTCAATCCTTTTTTGTTGCCTCCCGGTGGAGAAGAAGTCAGGTGTGGGCTTGCCTGACGAAGCCGCAGAGGCATCTGTCCTTCACCAGACCCCAAGGCTGTGTGACTGCTATAGCTGAGGGTACTTTCTGTTTCTGTCCTGGGAGAGCAGTCCTTTAAAGTGTTTTTTTTGAAGTTGTGCCACTTTTTCCTTCATCCTCCCTACCCACTGCTGCCAGTTGTGCCATCTGGCCAGAATGTGCCGGATTAAAAGTTAAGTATTTTATTGTGTACTTAATGCTAAGGGATGGTTTTTCAAGCCAGAATTTGGGTTGTTATCTCCTATCTGTATATTTTAAATGCAAAGGTATTTCAAGAGCCATAGGATGGAATATTTGAAATTAGGACTGTCTTAGAGAATCTGGGCTGGGGGCTTGCTACAACCATAGGGCATAGAAAAGAAGTTTAAGATAATTTTTGCTTTGAAGTTGTTTGGAGATTTTGTGAAGTTCACGGAGAGATATGGAGAGACCTGAACTGTTTCAGTTTCAGAGCATCTGCGTTTTTCCTTCCATGTGCTCCTAGAGCTCAGGGTCCTGGCAATCTAGACCACCTCATGAACCAGTGCTGCCCAAGAGGCCGAAAAAGTAGCAGCTGCTTCTGTTACCTTCAGCCTCAAAGGCCGAGGCTAAGGACCTCACTGCTACGTGCCTGCCAAGGCCTTTGGCTTTCTTGAATGACTTGATCACACACTGATGTTTCAAGGCTGGGTGCTCCCCAGCTGGAGCCCTGAAAATGCTTGCATGGCATCCCTAGAGAAGGAAACTAACTTGAAAGAAACTCCCACAAAGTAAATCACCAGGACCGGATGGTTTTCATCCAAGAGTTGGGGAAGGAAATGAAGTGTGAAATAGCACAGATACTGATGAAGACATTAGTTCTCCATTAAAACCACAACTGTGTCAGAGCAGAGGAAGTTTGCTAACATGATGACCTTATTGCTAGAGGAGAGAGATTAGTGGCCTATCTGCTGCCTCCAGAAAACCTGGTCCATTTGGAAAGAATGGCACAAAATGTGAACAATAGCACGATAGCCTTTATTCCCATTAAGCAGGTAAGAGGGACAGTGTGCTGATTCGTGTGTGATAGCTAAATTTTAGTAGAAGCCTTGGAATGAATAAAATAGTGAATATGTCACACCTAGGCTGCTATCCCCTACTTCCGTGCCCTTGGCAGACATCGCTGATCAATCTAGTGCTCTTTCCTTTGAGCTTGGATTGGGCCTCATGCTCCTCAGTTTTGTGCTCCTGACTGCCCCCTTCAAATGACCAGAGTTGACATATGTGTTGAAACTCATTTTCCCTCCTTGCTTAAGGGGGTGTATTTTATCATGGATCACAGTGGTTCATAATTAAATTACAAATAATGACAAGAAGGAAGTCTTTCACAGGTAGTTTAGTTTAGGGCCATGACAAGAAGCATGTCACATTCTTTCTTCTGAAGACTGAGTTAGCAGAACTCCCATCTCCACAGATAAATAGTTGTGTGAAAACTGAATCCAGATGTGTAATCCCAACTCAAACCACAGTAAGGTCTTTCTGGAGGAGAGAGATGTCACTTCCTCTCTGGCAACAAGCAGCGTGCTCCAGAAAGTTCTTTTGAGGCATGAGAATCAACAGCAGCATCCTTCATTAGGCATCTCCTTGCAGAGTTTGTAAACGCTGTTGAGTGCTGCCATAATAGCGACTCAGTGGGGCGGAGAAGTGAGGTATGCTTTGAGAGAAGAGCTACACTGAAGTCCAGAGAGAAGAGAGACAGGAATGTGAGAGCCTGGAGAAGCTGAGTAATTTTGTGGAAAACGACGTTTCCCTGGGACTGGCCTTCATTTCACACTAAGGGAGCAGAAGGCCAGTTCTGCTGCAGGTCTGCAAATTCCATGGGCCTATGCAAAAAATGTGTTGCCATTGGAATGAACAAAGCCTCCCGTCACCGATAACAAAGCAATTGGCTATAATGACTGTGCTACAGCTTAGTGATCTCCATATAAAGGAGTTTGTGATAGAACAGATCTCCTGGAGTATATAATGTAATCTGGTCATTTAAAGACAACTACCTGCCTGCCCCGTTAGGGCCTGGGCGATTTTTCTTGATCAGTGAGGAGATGCTACATACTTTGATTAACAGAGACTCAGAATATAGTAAAATGCACACATAGCATGGAGAGCCCCTAAGTCTACTATGATTTCTCCTTTATAGTTTAGGATCTTGTCGTGCTTCAGGGTCATCACTGGGGCAATGGCAAGGTGTTGTAGCTCAGGGCCCATGGCAGCAATGCTATGATGGGATCCATTGGTCAGCAGACCTGGGCACTAGTCCCCACCCCACCATTAGGTACCCTGAGACCTTGCTCAGATCTAGCAGAATCATAGGTCATGGAATGAGATACTGGGGAAGGCATTTTGTCTAGATCTTTGCCTCAAGGAGCTAAGGATTCTCAACAAGTCCATTTTATTTATTTATTTATTTATTTATTTATTTATTTATTTATTTATTTATTTGACAGAGCAATAGACAGCGCAAGTAGGCAGAGCGGCAGGCAGAGGGAGCGGGAGAAACAGGCTCTCCGCTGAGCAGGGAGACTGACACGGGGCTCGATCCCAGCGCCCTGGGATCATGACCTGACCCGAAGGCAGACGCTTAACGACTGAGCCACCCAGGCGGCCCTCATGAAGCCCCTTTTAAAGCGAGGTAGTAGTTGCTCAGCGAGAGTAAGTCAAGTGCACAATGTGGGGGAGGCGTGGGGGAGTGCGAGGAGGGTGCAGGCTCCCCACCAGCAGACCTTCTCATGTCACCACTTTGCTTCTGAGCCTCAGTTTCCTATCTTTAATGGGCGTGGACACATAAGTGTGGGTTTAGCACAGTGTTTTGAGCACAGGGAGAAATCTCCAGGGGTTAAATGATGAAGTGCAGTGCTGATGACTTATATTTCGAAGGCACACTGCAGTTGATAAAGTGCTTTCATCTGCATGATTTCACCCTGCTGAGGACTCATCAAGCGGGGTAAGCAGTGGGATTCCTTATCCGCTTTCTACAGATGCCTCAGCTGACACTCAGCGGGATGCAATGGCTTCCTTAAGGTCAGAACCAGGGGTCAAACTTCTGCCTTCTGGTTCTGAATCCAGGGTTCCTTTCACCACAGAATGATAGATAATGGAGAGTTTACTCTATTTATCATTCACTTTTGTGACAGCAGAGTCTTCCGCGTCATAACATGGTAAAAATAGACAGTGAGGGCAAGGAGGTTCTCAGTAGCAAACAAACTGAGCTCACCAAAATGTTCTCGTGGGCAGGCTCGGTTGCCGTGGCCTTTAGGAAAGCCTTGGCAGGCCTGCAAGCGGGCAATGTCACCTACTCGCTGTGCCCAGCCTTCCCTGAGGAGCTGCCTCTTGCAGGCACTGCCCTAGAGGACACAGGGCGGGGTTGGGGGGTGGGGGTTTGGGAGGAGGGTTTCTTCTGAGGTATGGGAACCACTGACCTGGAGCCCATCCCTGGTGAGCGGGCCAGCCTCTGTGTCCCACAGTAGCAAACTTACTGTGGTTTTGGCACACAGAAGGAGAAACGGCCTAGTGAGCCTGGGCTTCCTTTGCCAACTGAGGATTTTCTTTTCTTTCTTTCTTTCTTTTTTTTTTTTAATAATATTTTTTATTATATTATGTTAGTCACACCATACAGTACATCCCTAGTTTTTGATGTAAAGTTCCGTGATTCATTACTTGCGTATACCATGCAATACGTGCCCTCCTTAATACCCATCACCAGCCTATCCCATTCCCCCACCCCCCTCCTCTATGAAGCCCTCAATTTGTTTCCCAGACAACTAAGGATTTTCTGAGAGGCAGGGGGAAGGAGAGCGAGGGAGTACGAATGAGTAAAACCAGCAAGGCTGAGGAAAAAGCCCCATTTTCATTCACTTAATGATAATTTTTAATTCCCCCTACCTCCCCAAATGATTTTTAAAAAAAATTTATACATACATGTATATGTGGTTAAAATACAGATAAATGAGAAATAAGGAACCATACAGAGAAAGTTTAACACTCGCCGAGAAACACCACCACCTTGTCTTTGTAAGGGAGACAAAGAACGTGTTTTTGTGAAGATGCACCGCTAGTATTCTGTGTCGTATTTCGAATATTTCTCCTGTTGAAAATAGCTGGTGAAGGGGAAATGCTTTACATTGCAGCAGAAGAACTGAGAGATTGGACATTTTCCCCACTTGGAGAATGCCTCTCAAACCAGTGGTCCTCATCCTTTTAAAGTCATGGATTGCTTTGAGAATCCCATAAATACCATACATTCTCTTCCCAGAGAAATGCAAGCTCTTACAAATTTAACTTATGACTTTAGGTCATATAAACCCCCAAAGCCCATCCACTGACATTAGGTTAATAACCTCTTCATCGAAAAATTAGAAATTAACATTTTATGAAACAATTTTTCCTTTACAAAAAGATTCACTGCATGCAATTGAGATGGTTATAATTAAAAGGTAGGCATACGGCTAGTGTCACATAAAACATTCTGATTTATGTGAAGTTCTGTAGCCTATAACATTTGTATTTTACATCTGTAGTCATTTCACATTCATATATATATATATATATATATATATATATATATATATTTTAAGTAAGCTCTACGCTCAATGTGGGGCTTGAACTCACGACCCTGAGATCAAGAGTTACATGCTCCACTGACTGAGCCAGCCAGGTGCCCCCACATTCACTTATAATTTTATCTTACTTTTTTATTGGTTCTTTTAAAGATGCTGTGTAGTGTGTACTCCATTGTAATTTCTATCTGATAACACATGTGATATTTGGTATAATAAAGAAAATCTGCCTTCACTGTTAAATCAATTTTGATTACACATAGAATATGGTATATAAAAGTAATAGTATATACAACAGCCCACACGCCATCAATAAGATCTCATCCTTCAGACTTGTGAATTCTGGGAAAAAATTACTTCCACATGTTCCTAAAACTACTTAAGATTTTTGGCCGGTTGGTGGTCTATTGATTCTAAATATCTGACCTGTCAAAACGCCATCTTTAAACTCCAGTGATGCATAGAGTCTTGGAATTAGCCAGGGCTGAATTTATTACAGAACAAAGGGAGGTGATGATTAACACACCCATCTGAGCAGTAGGGGGGAAAATAATCCTTGAATGGATTAGATGCCATGATCCTAAAACCACATTCTCTGAGTGTTGGGTCCTTGCCCAGAAATGGGGAGAGGCCAAACACTGATGCCTTTTAAATGACAGGGTATCTCCATGGGACTCTGGTCAGGGACACTGGTGCAGAGAGTTGAGGGTCAATGGGGAAAAAGCCTTTCTTTCTCCCATGCTCTAGCAGAATTGAGAACTAGACCCACTCCATGTGCAGGAACCTTCAAAACTGACAGCCCACCCAATTAACGTTACAAAATTATCAGTCTGCCTCTCTGGGTGGAGATTACATTAAAGTGTAAATTAAAAAGGTGTGGGTTTTTTTTTTTTTTTTTACCAGTAACCGGGAATAATTTACAATTCTTTTTTTTTTTTTTTTTTTGGACTCCAGTAGGCTACTTTCAGGATGGGCATAAAGGCTGCCAAGAAGATACAGTGAATTATTATGGAAGGTCCCCAAAGAAGTTAAGAGTCCTAGGCAGGCTTTCCCTGTTCACTGGCAATATCTGATAGATTCTGTGCACTCCCAGGATATAATTCTAGAGAAATTTATGTTTGTAAGAATAGTCCATGGACAGACCACTAAACCCATTTTCTGATAGATTTCCCCATTATTCTCTCTTTCCTCTAATATGTCTTATAAGATTTATAAAAAGTCTGAATTTTTAAAATAGCATGATGTGATAGCATTGATGGAGACTGTCTCTGAGAGAGGCCCCCTACAGATGGGTACCCTCCTGAGAAGGAAACAGACCATTCGGAAAGTCCTTTTGACCCCCATTCCCTGGAGGGAATCACAAGCCCAGGTGCTCAGGAAATCTCCTGTCACTCTGAGATGGGCCGGGACACGGTGCCATGTCCGAAGCTTCTAAATACAGTTCAGGCTGGGTCATCATGACAGATGCTGAGCTGGCACCACCACGGGGACTGAAGTGGGAACTCTGACAGTGCTTAAATGCCATGGCCCCTGGGCTTGAAGTCTTCCTGGGCCGGGACAGGGAGAGTCAGTGCAGAGCTTTATGCGGAGGAGGGTAGGAGCAACTTTGGCAAGGAAATCCTGCTGCCTCAGTGACACCACCACTCCTTCGGAGAGCAACAGTCACCCAGCAATAACACACCAGCTATTTTAGAAGCTGTTGGTGTCTGAATTGCTGACACATTTGGAGGACACTGTCTATTCAAGAGTCATTCTGACCAAGGTAGGTAGGCCTGGGGGAAAACAGAGGCATGCTGTAGCCAAGGTGTTGGCAGAGGAATGGGTGGAGTTAAGTGATCTGGGCAGGATTCCTCAAGGAGGCAGGAATGGAGTTAGGAATAACATGTTGACTTTGGGGTTCCCAAATCATTCTCTACGCAGAAGACCGTGTTAGGCAATCCCTTACCTTGCCCAACCCTGTTCTTGGCCATCACCAAAAATCTGCCCTAGGGTGAGCATCCTTTGACAACTCATTCTCTTCTGGGGAGAGCTTTAGAGGGAAGAAAGAAGATCAGAAAAGACAGGAGTGGGGCTTTTCCTGGAGGGTTCTGGGGACTTGGGATGTGAGGATGGGATTCCAAGTTTGGTAAGTGTCTCTAGCTGGGGTTGGTGAATTGTAAATATAAAGACACTGCCATAAATATGATTAATCCAGGGTGCTTGTTTCGCTCTCAGCACTTGCCCCAGACCTCAAAAGTGGATTTTTTTCCCTTGTCAAAGCATTGGGCTTCAGGATTACTGACTGAATTGTGGCACAGTGGATGAGTTCAAGCTTCAGAGCAAGACCTGAGTCCTTTGCTTCTCTCTGGTAATTCTGGGTGGGTGGCACTGGGCAGGACACCTTGGCTAAGTCTCAGCTTTAGGGTTATAGTGCACAGCTCTCCTACCTCATCCCATGCTCCCTGGGAGACTCCTTTAAGCTCTAGATCTTTCCTGCCTCCTCAGTGTGTATTTTCCTTGGCCTGAGACAGAGGGTGAGTGCTCTTGATAAGGGTGTCAATTTAGAGTCAGGGGATGCCATGGCCTCCCGACTCTTTCCTGTGTCCCTCCTTCTTGTGGAACAGTGCCCTTGGACTGCTTCTCTAGCCAAGGTTGACCAAAGTCAAGGTTTAACTTTGCTTCCCCAGCCCCATTTCCTTACTGAAATTCCAACATACATCTTTGCCCATTGGTATTCCCTATGGTCTCTTCTTTCAGATTCTAGTGATTTTCCTTCTCAATAGTGTGGCAGCCATTGTTGACCAGGGGAGCATCACGTAGGCAGACCCTCACAAAAGGAGGCTTTCTTAGCTGACATTTTCACTACTTCTTTGGTTTCCTCCCTTCTGACTTTCTACCATTTCTTCTAACACCATTCAGTTTTGATGGTTTCTGCTCCAGGCCCTGAATTATTTTCTCACCATGTGATCTTTTCCTGTTCTACATTTTACATTTTCTTTATTAGGATTTCCTTTTCTCTATTTGAAAGAATACAAACCTTTCTCTCTTTCAGATATGGACAGGGAAGTGATTGGGAAAAGATCTAAACCTTGTGGTCACTCCCCTTTCCAAAATAATGGAAGGAACTAACATTTAATATACTCCTGCTGTGTACCAGGGGCTTTACTGAGAGTTATTGGCATCTGTATTTTAGATGAGGAAATTGGCCTAGAAAGGTTAAGTCGCTTGCTCAAAGTTATACATCTGGGTCTGTGTGATTATAAAGAAGGACTGTGCTTTATCCCCTTCCTGGCTGCATCTCTGGGAACCCTGCTTTACAGTAGACAGCACAGACCCTAGCTGAATGGGGGTGTGGAGGGGGCAGAATTCACTCTGTTCCTAAAGGCAGGAGTCACTCTGTTTCTGAAGGAGAGGGCTTGTGTTCCACCCTACTTCTCTCTCAGCATCACTAGCTTTAGCACTTGAAGGCCTTACTCTTTTCCCCATTTTTATCCTCATGACCACTGTCACCTTCTCTTCTTGAGTTGCTGTGGGAGGAGAGTTAGTATCTGAGAATTTTCCAGATGCTTGGCTGAGAGCACTACTCACAGAAGTGACTGAATTCACTGAACTCATTTGAAGCCTATGAAAAACTTCAGGTCAAACCTTGCCAGTCAGCTTAACACAACTCACAGTCATGGAAGGAAAAGTGGGTGGGATTCCAACAGTTTAGGTTATATGTGGAGGTGACCCTGTTGGGATTTCACTGGGAACATGGCATTCAATGAAGATACCTCATTACCAGAAGTATCTTGGTCTCTGGAAGAAGATCAGAAGATGAATAGCGTTCAAGATTCTTCGCCTGGCTTCAGTCTACACTTCCCAGCTGTTTGGTCACATCTCTTCTCTTGCCTTGCAAAGCATACAGCATTTCATTCATTCACTTATTGAACAAAATCAACATTTTATTGAGTGCGTGGTAGGTGCCAGGTACTGTCCCAAGTGCTGAGGAGATAAGAGGACTAATGGAGATGTGTTCTGATTACTTGCTGTTCTCTAAACCTGTCTGATAGACTACTGCCATGCCTCTACCATAAAGTTCCCCTTCCCTGGAAGATCTTTCTCCTCCTTCCCCCCATTTCTGCCTTTTTATCTTGCAGACATCTCTTCATTTGGCCCAGAAAAGACCACTGGGCTGGAAGAGATTCTTCTCATCTCTAAACTCCCATAGCATTATATTGATATTTCTCTTAGAGCATAGTACATGAAAATTAGCATTTATCTATCCCTTTTATCATTTTACTATTGATAAGATATTCACATAAACATACATACATGCTGGTTAATGATTCACACAGTAGGTACTAATGATATCCTCATTTTAGAAATGGTAAAACTAAGGCTTCAAGAGGTTAAGTGACTTGTTCAAGACTAGACAGTTGGAAAGGAAGAGGTGAACTTTAGAACTTGGTCTTTTGAATTCCAGATTCCAATCCCCAGCGTGCTATGTGCCATGTTGGATTTTGACTTTTCTCTTTTTATTACATTATTTATTGACCTATCCTGTCTCCTAAGTGATTTTGTAAGTTCCTGAGAACATAGATAATTTTTTATTCAATGTTGTGCCCCTTGTAGTACCTAGCATATGGCTAGGTCCAGGTGAGTTAATCAATAATTCTTTGCTGAATAAATAAATGATTTATCAAATGGATGGATTTAGAAGATTATTGGGGAGGTTGTTACATAGTTGCCAGCCATGTAGCTTTCTTATAGTCCTTAAACAGGATGGTTCTCTATGTTTGGCATGATACGTTGGGTTTTAAACTTAGTGTAGCTGGTGGTCTCTTGTGTATAATTTGAAGGCAATTTCATGTTCCTGGTTGTACTCAAATGTCTATCCTACTTACATGTTTGGGATCACCATCTCCAAGGGCACTGTCTCTGGAAGTTAAATTATACTTATTGCTTGAAAATTGGCTGTTTACTTCTTCCCCTTTATTGTATTAGCATGAATTTGTTTATTAATTGGTGCTCAGTGAGAATATCCTAACAAGGTATAAGGCAAGTTTTTCTAGGGCCTATAGGAGAAAGGCTCCTTCTCACTTCATGGAAATTAAAGACCACAATGGCAGATGACTGATGGTGCTGTGGCAGTGGCCAGGGTGGTGGTGGTAGGTTAGAAGTAGTTGTGGTTGCAAAGAGCAAACAAGCACTGGCTTGGGGATGAACTAATGTGTCACTTCACCCAGAAAATATGCCAAGAGCCTCAAGGAGGGGCCTGTGTTGACAGCTGCTGGCTCAAAATTGACTGGTAAATATTGAAGACCACCCAGTCAATTAGGATCAACTTTTGGAGGACCCCTGGTGTAAGAGGTATTTAGATAGAATATTGCCATGTGGCTTGTGACCAATTTTTTATTATTCTATTTATGCATTTTCTGTGCTTTCCATCAGGAAACCAAAAATCTGAACCAAAAGTCAATCTCAAAAATTTTAATTTTATAGGGAGAATGAAATAAAATATTTGGAATTAGAACTGTTCCAGGAAACCCAAGACCCATATTTGTCTTTATTTTTTCTTGGTCTTCCTGATTAACTTCATCATTTGTATGTAATCTTATATATTAATTTGATACTTTACTGTTTATAAGTGCTTTCACATACATTGTTATCAAATGAATTCTGCTCAAATATGGATATCCATTGAGGACTATCAAAAACTGTTGGGCTGTGAACTGTGACCTGAGTTAAGCCTAAATAAACCAAATTCTAGGGAAATAGGAACTACCTCAGCTGCCTTTTCTTATCTTTCAGTGCTGTCATTACACATTTCTCAAAGTCCAAACATTTTCTGAGTACCTTCTAATGTTTTGCTTATGGTCTAGGCCACAGTGAAAGAGTGACTTGACATTGACAGTGATTTTCAGTGACCTATCTGTCACCTTTGGATGTATTACACAAGGGGGACTGGGGACAGGAAGTAAAATACAACAAAGAGTTTTGTACTTGTGCTTACTTATTAAATAATATTAAGTTGGTGAAGATATCTCAAATATTCTTCAACACAACTGCCCGGCTACTGAGAAAGCAAAATTCCTGTCTGACTTTGGCTTGAATTTTCTCCTCTCCCCAAAGAACTGACAACGTCTTAGTTTCCTGAGAGCTATCTTCTGACTGAACAGCCTGAACGTTAGCTCTGCATTTCCAAGTTCAGTGTGGGAAGCACCCAGCTCTGCAGGTCTTGTTCTGAAAATGGGGAAAGAGTGAATAGTGGAAAGAGCATCAACTCTAGTGTCAGGAGGACTCAAATCCCTCTATGACTAGTTATATAATGTGAGAAAGCCTCTCAGTCTCACCAAGCCTCAGTTTCCTCCTTTGTAAAATGGCAACAGTAGTGCCTACTTCATAGGGTTTTCTATGAAAATTGCATGAGATAATGTATATGGAATATCTAGTGTAGTGCTCATAACTTCTTTTCAAAGTATGCTGGAGCATTAGAGGCAGAACCTTTCATGACATTGAGCCTTTGTTTGATCAACAAGAAATAGATATAAAAATTACTGTTGCCACTTCTTTGCAAAGCCTCTTTAAAAGGCTGAGTTCTCAGGGATGACTTTGGGTCCTTGCCTCTGGTTCTGTGTATCACTGAGAGAGATGCTGGTTGTCAGGTGGAGAGTGCTTTAGGCAGCTGAGGGATATGTGCTTTTGGTCTCCTTAATTGGCTTACTGGCATAGGAATTGAAGGCTTCAGGTTACCTCCCCACTTTTCCCAAATAGAACTTGGAGGGCATGGAGAGCTCAAAGACTTCATTCCATCACTAAAGTCATCTAACAGCCTTGTTTGAGTGTTTGCTATCATCATAATTTTACTTTAATCCAACCTGGGTTATAGTTCATTCCCTTGAAGCTCTGTACTGGGTATCAAATTTGGGCTCAGTCCGTACTCAGGTCAGTGCCAAATGCTCTGCTTCTGTCATATTTAGAATTACTCTATGAAAAGTTTCATCACCAGATTTTGCTAATAAGCTACCTGATAAAATCTGACATCCCAGAACTAATTTCCACTGCAGAAATCCTCTAGAAATAGGAGTTTACTTGAGCCTGGGTTCAAGTACAGAGAGTGCTGCCTGGGTTATAAGCTTCTGATGTTTGTGCTGGTGCAGATGGGAGCCCTTAGATGGCTGTGGAAGTCTTGGTTTTGGAGACTTCAGGACTTAGGAAATAGACCAAGGAGTGACTGCCCCACCCCTATCAGATAGGAAGTACCACTCAGTATAATCATGTTCCAATTATTGGTAGAAAAAAATATGATTGTTTGATTATCATCTGGGTTGTGTCTTTCTCCTTTGTTTCAAACTATTTTCTTCCTTGGAGTGAAATGTGATAGCTGAAGCCAAGGCTTATAGAAGTGGCACTGTACATCTAATTTCAGAAAATTCTGCATCTTTTTTCTGACTCTAAAGTAGTCTTCTGTGACCCATCTCCCACACTGAAACCAGGCTGTTGTACATCATTCATATGGGAGATGTGACAAAACATTAAATTCAGCTTGTGGAATTCATAGTTTAGAAGGGAAGACAGAATTATCACCACCTCCACTTAAAAAAGACTTTGGTATAAAGAAAACAAAGTCTAAACGCCGTATTATGACACCCAAGTTCCTCCTGGAATATAAACTCCATGTGGCCAGAGGTTTCTTCCCCCTGATGTCTCAAGGATCTAGAAGAGTGACTGGCACGTAGTAAATGTTAAATAAATAGTCATTTAGTTGAGTTTGAGTTGAACCTGACTTTCCACTTTATCTCTTATCTCACCTCCCCTCTTCCCTTATGTATTTTAAGCTTTGGCCATATCAATGTGCTTGTAATGCTCTAAAAATGGCAAGTCCTTACTGATGCCATTCCTACTACCTTCAATTCCATCCCCATAAATTCTTTGTGTGCTCATATTGAACTTATATTTCAAGTCAATCCTCAAATGTCACCTTGTGAAGTCTTCTTGATCCCAAATCATTGACTTGCTTGCTCTTCAAAGCTCCTTAATACCTTCCTCCTATATCTGTTGGAACACCTATCATAGCCAGTCTTCTTTAACAGTTTGTGTGTCCTTTCCATCAGATCATAACATCCTTCAGAGCAAGAACCTATTTTATCTGTCTTGGTCTATTACTATATAACCTGATCCATACAAAGCAGAAATGTTTGGTGAAATAAAAGTGGAATTAAATATAGTCTCACATGCCTTCAATCCTCAAGAGGTGGAGCTGATGTAACCTGGATTTTGGTGTCAATAATATATAAAATGGAGATAATAATAATAACTCTTAGATTTCTTTTATTAAATTATTTTATATATATAAAGACTTAGCAGAGCACCAGATACTTAGTAAGTGTTCAATAGATGTTTTCCATTAACACTTTGGTTGGGATAGTTTTTTGGGGTTTATATAAAGTCGGAAGTTCATAGCATTGTTATCAACAGAATCATTAATTTCTGTTTTATCATAGAGCTGTAATTTTCTAAGCAAGAAAATATCTTTCCCCAGTCCCTAATAGTAAAGATAAGGAAATAGTAGTAGATAAGATAAGGAAATAGTAAAGATAGAGAAACTGAGCCTCTGTGAAATGAAGTGACTCTCTAACACCCCACTCATGGTGAGTAGCAGAGCCCCAGGAGTAAATGTGCTCTGTTCATTGTAGTAATGAATTATTCCTCAAAATTATTAGTTAAATGGAGATGAAAATTGCCTGGAAGACTGTGAAATATGTTTTAACAGTGTCTGGTTTTGATATTAAGTCAAAATACACATATATTAGGCATTTTCTGTGCATGGCAACCAACTCAACTTATCATGGTTGAGTTGCTGTTGTTAGACTTGGTGGTCTTTAAGCTGCACTACTAATCCATCCACTAAACATTAGACTTAAAAGGGACTTTATAGCACCTCTAATTAAATGTGCATGTGCTGTGCTAAAATGATTAAGGAAAATGAGGGCCAGAATATTTATGTGACTTGGCCAGGATCAAACATATTAAGCCATTTCATTTGTAAGGATGGTTACAATAGTTGAGGGTTATGACAGAATTGCTGGCTGTTTTGGCTAGGATTGAACCTAATATGATCTTGGGAGAGACCTGATCGTTGGATCAGGAGGCAGAAGAGCTACCTTCTAGGCCATGTTGTTGTTTTTAATTTTCTTAGTCCCAATTTCCTCATCTATATAATAGACATAAAAATATGCCATTTGTACCTCATCAAATGGAAGGATATATTAAATAATGTGTAAAATGTAAATTAAGAAACTTTTTTTTATTGCTATTATTTTGCATGAATTGAGAATTGAACTTGGCTGTAAGCTAAACTCACCTTCCAAGGGAACTTAGTGTTACTGTGTCCATTTTATCAACACAAAATAGGTCAGAGATAGAAAACAAGTGACACTATGAGCCGATGGTTAGAATCTCTTGTTCAGGGATTTTTTTGGGATGGTAATAGATATGTTGGTTTGACTATATGAGTAACACGATGTTCTCCAGTGGCTTGTAACTGGATCCATGCAAGTTCTCAAAGTTTTCTTTAACTTCCTTAGTTATATATAACTTTATCATTTATGTTCCTGATTTGCTAAAACTTCCCTTGTTCAAATGCTGTCCACAAGAGACATCTGACAGCCAAGAAGGCTTTCCAGGTCATTCAAATGAGTTCCTAACGATTATTTTTTTGAATGCAGGAAGTCACAAATTGCCAAGAATAAAAAACTTGAAAACACAGAGGTGTTTTCTGATATTCAAAGGACTGTTTGTATTTCTGAATGGGTGGCCCTATTTGATTGAAATAACTTGTTCTGCATTTCTTATATTCATGACTTAGTTAACTTGATTATACATTCTGATTCATAGCTGAAATAAACGATCTGGTTAGCCTAAATATTTTATATAACTATGATTTAGAAACGCATTTTACAAAGGATTAAATTTTATTTTTGCCTAAGGTGTTGATCTTAACCCTATTTTAAGGGTATTATAGGGTAGCTTGATTTATGTTATTGAAAATGTGGGCTGGTGCCTGTATTCTGCATATAAAAGTCACTTGGGCTGTATTTTGTGAGAGAGTGAGAATCTAGGAGTACAGAGTACTTCCAGGGAAACAAATAACTGTGTCTGAAAATCCTCTTCATGGGCAAATACTGCCTATGCCTCCATGTCTTGTACACTTCTTTTCTAGTATGCATGAGTTCCCCAGGACTGTTTCAGTCCTCTCAGATCCCTCTCTGCTGGATTCCTGTGAGACATACAAGGCAGTATGTAATGGTGTGGAAAACTGTGTGGTAGTATTTGTCTTGGTCTTTGTTTGTGAACGTGCTCAGTTTCCATTCGTCCTGTAAATACCTTTAGGTAGAGCCTCATTCTGTACTTTGGTATTTCCCAGGATCTGGCACAATGCTGGGCACATAGTAAGCACCCAATAAACACATAATTAATCAACACTAACTGGGAAACTTCTCAAGGTCTGGGATTCTGTTTCAAATTATCTACATGGACCTCATATAGGGCCACATGCTGATAGGTGCTTATTGATTGATTTGATTGAAACTATAAACAGAATACCCACTGATTTCTTTAATGTCTATGATAACGTGAATCTGAGCCCCCCGTCTTTTTCCTCATTTAACTTGCCTTGCCCAAGCAGTTTTAATTGATGCTTCTAATTGAGGTTGCCTGGATTATCACTGAAAGTTGCATTAGAAAGTATGCATTGATACTCTTCAAGTCCTTAGAGATAGAAGAGATTATAAAAGTTTTCAGCTCAATCCTTCTAAATGCATGATAAGGAAATAGGTCCATTATAGTTAAGTGACTTGTCCAAGTGATTCATTATTAAATGGACTAATAGTCCATTTAATATTACACTTTGAGCTCCCATTTTATTTCAGATGACACAGTGAGTTAAAAGTAGAGTCTCTGGTTTCCTAATTCTCCAGCCACAGTCCCCATTCCAATCCTAACCCCAGTTTGGCCACCATTAAAAAGTTATCACTTAGCATAGTGATATCTTTCCCTTCCCTCCCTCTTCCTAAATACTCATTGGAGAAATCATATGTCCAAGATTTCCAACTTTTTCATAATTGTAGCACATTATGGTAAGCAGATTTCATACCACTTTGCTCCCAAAGGTAGGACAAGACTATTTTTTAAAACTCTTGCTTTGAGAAGTTTTCAAAAAGTTTAAGATACTTGTGATAAGTGAGGAGCTCTTGGCATATCACAGAAGCAATGGGAATTGGGAATCCATGTCTAAGGGGATCAGAATTACTGTGTTTGGCTGAGTGTGGGATGATGATATAATGGCTCTGCAGTGGAAAGGCATATAAAATCAGGCTAGGATGGAGATTTGTCACTTAGCAGCAGCTCTCTTCTTAGATACGTAGTTCCAC
Source organism: Ursus americanus (assembly GCF_024610735.1). Classification (NCBI taxonomy): domain Eukaryota; kingdom Metazoa; phylum Chordata; class Mammalia; order Carnivora; family Ursidae; genus Ursus; species Ursus americanus. The sequence goes on along the minus strand of NC_142138.1, from coordinate 65,923,285 downwards.
TTTTCTATGGTTGAAGGAGACCAAAGTTAGCCCCTGTTTAAATAGCTCCAAGTTTAAAATTGCATGCTTAGACATGTAAAACCTACATATATACATATATATATATATATATACATATATATATATTTGCGTGTGTGTGAAGATGGTGATTGGACTAGTGATTGTGGATAAACTAGATATGGGGCAGAGACTTTCCTGTTATTTTGGAGCCTGGTTCAGTTCTGCAGTACCCTGAATGTCTTCAGAAGTGAAGGGTGAGGAACTGGGGAGGATGGAGAGAAATGTCACTTTGCTCCCTGTGGGCACTGGCAGCGTTGTGGGAGACTTGCCAGCAATGCTGCCTGGGTTTGAGAGGGGAACACGTCAGGGCTAGAAGGAAGGAAAAGGGAAGGTCTTGTGGGATGGATTTTCATAGGCCTAGCCAACTGCTGAAGGTAAGTGAGGATGACAGCAAGGTGGTCTGACTTTCTGTCCCATCCTTCTTCATCCTGCTAGTGTCAAGGACTGAGGCCCAAAAGGCCATGACCTTTAACAGCACTGACCAGTCAATTTTCAGCATAAGATACTGCTGTTTCCAGCCTCTATTCATGTATGTATTTATTTACAGGGGAAGCAGTCAGAATCCTAGATGTTAAGGGAAGGTTGGAGAAATAGGTTCTCAGGCTTAGCTCGCAGTATCATTTGACCTAAGAAGATTGTATCAGCTAATCTGCATTTGGAAAATCTTAGGAGATAAGATTCTTGGCATTGGGCCTCTAAGAGCAAAAAGTTTTAAAAATTACAGTAAATTCCCTGGTAAATCTGACTCCAGCCTTCTCTATCACTCTACATCACCCCCCACTCCCGCCCAAAACCCCTTCATGAGTACAGAAGACACAGGAAGAAAACCATCTGGCACAGCATGCCAGCTTTTTATTTGGTTGCTCTCAATCCTACCTTCCTGTTTGGGTCACCCCTCCCCCCTCTGCTCATACTTCAGAAACCAATCAAGGTGTCTCCTGAACTCATTTATTCCCTTTGTTTCAACCGCCTTCTTGGGTAACTTTTTCCATATGCTTACATCCTTGCCTTACAACAGACATTTTTTTCCCCCTTTTTCATCCAAAATGACCTGATTGGACTCTTAGGAAAAGCCATTTACTCAAATACATGACAAAGTGCTTCTAAACAGCTTTTCATTACTTTTGATGACCAGGATATATAAATAGAGGAAAAATTGCTTTGTTTAAAAATTACTGGCTGATGGGCAATGATGCTGAGTGGTAGGACATTAAAGAATACATTATTATTAGCATTGAACTTCCCCCCACCTCAGCCCCCAGTGAAATTGTCTAGATTTGGAGCTGTGGTCTGTAATTACTATTATTTTTTTAAATTTGGCATTTATTTTATTGTCCCAGTTTGGATTCTTCCCTTCACCGTGGTGATATGTGGACCAGTTTTCTTCAGCTGTTGCTAAAATGCCAGATGTCATGTTGGAAATGCAAAACCTAAAAGATGGTCATAAATCACAAAAACAAACCATAAAAAAATAATAAAATACCCCGAATGCTGTGCTCTGGAGCTTCCCAGCTTTAAGTCTCCTTTTGTTCACCGCCCCCTCCCTACTCAACCATGCCCCTCACCCAGCCTCCCATCTTTTAGGGCAGTGGGGGCAGGGGAAGCTCAGCAGTTTCTCACCTAAGACTTGATTGTTTATTTTGCAGATTCCGAGCAAAGCACTGGTTCAGACTCTGAGGTGCTCACTGAGCGGACTTCCTGCTCCTTTGACACTCACACTGACCTGGGCCCTGGTGCTGCAGGCCCTGTGCCTGCTGCCATGTCTTCCATGGAAGAGATTCAGGTGGAGCTGCAATGTGCTGACCTCTGGAAGAGGTTCCATGACATTGGAACTGAGATGATCATCACCAAAGCAGGCAGGTAAGGACAAGTTCCTTTGAATGGCCAGATTCCAAGAATGGAGGACCAAAGTAGGAGCTGTTACATTCTTCTTTTTAACTTATTTGTGTTAGGTAGCTTTGGTGAAGCCAAAGCAGCTTGTGCTCACCTTTCTGCATATGGACATCTTCGTAAAGTGATCTTGTGTTTACTATGATTTTGCTGTTTTCCTCCAAGGGCCATTCCAGCCTCTAAATCACCTCTACACTCACAAACATTTTCTACGTACAAATGTATTTCAGCCCATATGGGAGATCGATGTTACATAAAGACCAAAAGGTAGATTTCCAAAGCAAGTGTTACTTCATCATCCAGTGCTTTCGAGAGAAAAAGTTTGCTCCCCAAACAACAGCTTGCATCTCCTAAAGCATTAAAAGCAGCCAGATGTTTTTGTAAGATTTTTTTTTGGTAAGGACTGGGTTTGGTACATGTCTGAGCCCTGCTTATTGATCCATGTGTTTTATTGTTGGCTTGAAATTATTACAAAACTTTAATGGCAATCCATGGAAACTCTTGCAAAACTATGTAGGATGATAAAAGTTTTTAAAATACGGTTTCTCTTGAAATAAACACTTTTAATTAAGCCATTCTTTCACTGGCATCTTTTAGTTTTCCATAGTTAGGCATCTGTTTTGTGCTGGATACTCAACATATGTTATGTCATTTAGACATCACAGGAATCCTATGAGATAGGATATAATGATCCCATACGTGGGTGAAGAGGCAAAGGCTGAAAGAAGTTAATCATGGAACTTTACATCAAAAGCTTAGGATGTACTGTATGGTGACTAACATAACATAATAAAAAATTATTATAAAAAAAAGAAGTTAATTAACTTGACTAAGGTCACAGGGGTAGTAAAGGGCAGCTCCAGAATTCCACACAAATCTGTCTGGCTCTAAAACAATGGTCTTAACTATTTATAATTCCACACTGTTAAGAAATGGTTGTAGTTTTTGCCCCTTGGATTAAAACTGAAAATGATTTAAATACAAATAAATTTGGACTAGGCTTTTGAGTATATAGGAATAGTTAATTAAAGTAAAAACAGTTATGCTGCTTTCATATTTTCAAAGCCAATCCACATAGACTCATGTCATGGGGACCAAAAAGACCCACCCAATTGGTCATAAGTTGTCTTCATGTAGATAAAGCTCCCAATACAATAATACATCACAAAAACACAAGGTCAAAATGAACCCAAAATCTTGTTCATTTTATTTCTCCTTTGGAACCTTCTTCCTTCTCTAAGTTTTGGTAGTGAATAAAATGATTAAAAGGCTTCTCAGGAGGAGCAACTCTGAAGGGGAATTATTTCCAATACCATCTCCTTTTTGTTGCTTGGGTTTCAGGTCTATTTCTGTTCCACATTTTGAGATGTTATGGCTTAGAAGGAAACAACAATTCAAGGAAAAAGTTTTTATTCTTCTTAGTTTTTGGCAAGGGGGTTTGTTTGGAGAAAGGGGAAAATATTACTTTTTTTTGTCTGTAAGATTTTCCAGTTTTTTGTTTTGGGTTTTCACTTACTACTGTGGATTTTGTGTATTCCAGTCATTTTCATCTTTGATATCATTCCCTCGTTCCCTGCACTTCAATGAATTCAGTTCACCCAAACACCTTTTTCACAGCTTTCCTGTGACCTCGTTTCATGATTTGTTCGGTAGTGTTTTCATTTCCACATCTCTGCCTTCAGAAATTCACTTGATACCTGGATATACCCGGATATTCCCAGTACAAACATATACAGCTTGTTCTTTGTTAGGGTTTAGATATGTTATTCATTGCTTCTTTATTGCATTGCCTCAGCCTTTGATGTTGTTCCATGTAACTCTGCTCAAGTAATTCCAGAACAACTCGAACACATACAGATAAAGCTTTCTCTTCACCTCCTCCCGATGCCTCAAGTCTGTTTCTTCCTTTTCACTTCATTTTCCTTCCTTTGTAGTATCCTTTCCAATTTTAATCTCAATTTTCATTTTCTTAGTTACATTAGTTTTGTATGACTCTCTGTTCTTTTTCCTGCTCAGATTTTAGTCACCATCTACTTCTTCTCACTCTCCAAACTGTAATCCTGTTGATTCAGAGCTATTGCAGTCTACAGAGCCCTCAATCTTTGAATGTACCAACGTAATCTGTAGAATCAGCACCATGGACAGAGGTGCTTGTAGGGATTAATGGGTTTGGAAGACACAAAAATTGGCCTAAATTTAACCATAAAATTAAAACCAAACACATCTCATTTTGTGAATATGAAAGGTTAGTTTTTCCCTCGGGTGTTATGACTTCACTTGATATTCTGTGCCAAAATACTGGCAAAAAGAAAAAGCAACTTTTGGTAAGTTTTTAAGAAGAAAATTCAAACGTAGTCATAGAATTTCAAAGCAAGAGGTCACTTTAGAGATTATATAGTCCCTTTTCTTGGTTTTATAGGAGATAAGGTTAAATAACTTTTCCAAAGTCACACATCTCATTCATTTAGAACTTGGGTATTAGTAAGAAACTGGTATCTTCACTCAAGGTCATGTGAGTGTTCCAGACAGAACAGGTATTGAATTTAAAAACACCTACCCCTTTTTCTTGGAGTCATGAAGAAAAGACATTCATCTCTTGCAGTGTAACACAGCCTCCATAGATGGCTGAGAGGAACCACATTTTCTTACCTTAGATAGCAAGTGAGAGGACTTTTCTTTTCATCCCTGACAAGGTCCTCTCCCACCATTTATAAGTACAAGGCAATCATAAGTCATTGTTATTAAGAAGGGGATTACGGTTTAAATGTAAATGTATATACATTAAGGTTTCCAAATTTTTGGAGGGAATTAACGTGGATCAAAGTGCTTAATCTGTAGTGAATGCTTGATTTAGTCATAATTAGAAGTCCACCATTGGATTTCATTAGCTCACCATAAGACTAAAATATAAGGCTTTCTAATTAAACTTGTGAGGCTAGAGGTAGAAAATCCAGAATGATATACCAGCAGAAGCTTCTGAAGAGTCATAAAGTAGGATAGAAGGAATGGTTGTGCATTATTCTTTGTAAATATTTAAGAATTAGCCATCATTCCTATTAAAGGTCTATGGTCTCTCTTGTGCCTTCCCCCAAATATGATTATGATGCCATTGACCTACTACACAGGATACTTGCATTTTGAGTTGCTTCTGGTGAGCAGTGCAGTGTGTGACTAGCACAGAAAGCCCCTCATGTAAACTAGGGCACATATGCACGATGGCTGTCTAGGGTCAGGGTATGGTCTATGGCCGTGAAATGGAGCAAAGCCAATTAGGCTGTATGTGGATCAAGCCTGTGACCTTGACCTCATTAGCACCGTGCTCTGCCCAGCTCCCTAACTGGCCCCAGATGGTTAAGCTTAATGCAGCATTTTGTGTACAAGTACCCTAGAGCACATTCAGGCAATCCAAATTTTTTGAACTGAGCACTTTTTATGTCTGACTTCTAAATGAATGACATACAAAAGAGTTTGATGTTTTTCTTCTTTCTTATGGTTAAAGAAGAATGGAGAATTTTATTCTAGATCCTTGAAACTCAGTACTCTTCTGGGTTGCTCCCTCTCCTCCTCTTCAATTATGAGAGTAGTTGTAAAGTGCCATATCCTGACCTCGCTTGCTTTGGCAAGTTTAACAAGCCATTGTGGTAGAAACAAGGTATTGCCCAGAGGCCACTAGAATTCATTTGGTATTTGCTCCCTATTCCACAGGGTCTTCCTTCTGACACACATGTTGACAGCCTGAGAACTTGCAGAAATTTTTCTAAAGTCTTATGCATTAAAAAACCCTCAACTTTGTTGGCCCTTTGTTTGGGGAATGGTAGCCTCTTCCTTTTTTCCTCTTTTCTTGAGAGATTACTTTTAAATAGATTCATCAATCAAAAAATATTTCATCATCACCTCCAATCAACTGTGATAAGCTACTTGAGTAATAAAAGCATAAGTTATTCGAATATGTTAAGTGTAAGAGTGTAAGTATTTTCAAGAATGTTATAGTCTGATAGGAAATATATGTGTGGATACACATACATTGTTTATCTGCCTATCTATCTAATCACATTAAAGATTAACTAATAATATAAATCGGTATGGTATGAGCTCTTGGAGTGTATGAATCATCAAATAGGTCAATTTAAGTTAAAAAATAGTACTATTTCAACAATGAGTCCTCAGCATATTTTATAGTAATAATTTCCAAAGTGTAAAAAAAGCAGCCAACTTGGGAATTAGTGGAGTTGGACTTTGGTGTGCTTAACGTTCTTGATAAGAAGAGACTCTTTAAGCTTTTATTCCTGCTACTTCTCCCCCTCTGATTGTTGAGCTTACTGCCTATTCCCCTTCATAGGAGGATGTTTCCTGCCATGAGAGTGAAAATCACTGGCCTGGATCCACACCAGCAGTATTACATAGCAATGGACATTGTGCCTGTGGACAATAAAAGATACAGGTAATGAAGACTCTGGGGTGTGGAATTGTGGACATCACCAGCATTCCAAGACAGTTCTTGAAACTCATTAGATGAAGCATTTTCACAGTGCACTGTACAATGCACTATACAAGGAACAAGGATGGAGGATATGCCAATAGCCTGTAGCAAAGCGCAATGCAAGAAGTAGTCACTCATGGTTGGAAATCAGGACTTAGTAATGGTTTGGTCTGGAATCCTCCCTATGTCTCTGGAGAAAGTGGAACTATATAGTGTCTGCCAAGTTACAAAAATCAAATGGATATTAGGTCTAAAATGAATTCAGTTAATATTGAAAGTGATTAACATATTGAATGATTTCGTTTATGAAATGCTAAATGAGTTGAGATGATTTATTTTGGAGAGGTGGAGGAGAAGTGGACCAGTGCAGTATATTGTATCTTATATCTCTGATGGATTACCCTGTGGATGATGGAGGGGATGAAGAGGAGAATTGGGTAAGATTTCAAGAAAAACATTTAGTAAAGGAAAATTATTGTTTATCAATATGGGTTGTGAGCAAGTTTGTTAAATAACTTTCCTTCAAAGTCATTACAGTCCAACACAATGTATTTGTCTCTTGGATGGTTTACACATAGTTCTTGTTTGACACAAATTGTGGCTTAATCAATCTGTAGAGATGTCGATCAGATCAGTGAATTGTGGCTCATTTTTGAAGTGTTTGAGAACTTGGCGCCAAACCTATGAAGTAGAAGGGGTGAGATGAATAAATGGGAAAGACCGGGCCTAGTATGGTAGAGTGAGAGAGCTGGCCAAGAAAGAAGTTATCTGGATGCAGAACTTAGGACAGGAGATGGTTCCAATCTGTTTTAGAGGATCTTGTGATTTGGACTGAGTACTTCTGTTTGCTAGCATCCAGGTCCTGGGTGGTCCTCTATAAGTGAAAATCGGGGAGGTGCCAAATCCATAGAGAACTCTTCAGAAGTACAGGGCAATTGGCAAACTCTGGATAACTGACCTCTTTTGCTACGAACAACATCTCACTTCCAGTGGCTTTGTGGGAAAATAATGTGGATGATGATGATATTCAAAACTGGGTTCATCAAAGAAACACTAAAACACTAACTGGGAAGACTTGGTGGTATTTTGGGAATGGTTGCACTGAGGCAGAGACCCTCCATTTTCATAGAAATGCCTCAAAATTCAGGTTCTCAGCAAGGAAATGGTTAATAAGTGAGAGGCTTGGAGGGTCTCTGCACATGGCTGTGTTTTATAGGACAATATGGAAGATGTTTTTAATAAGGAACCAAATCCTGAACAAGTGGCCAACGGATTATATGGTTTGCATTTGAAAGGTGAAAGGTTGCAGTAAAATACCTTTTCCATAGCTAGACACGTGGGTTCAGGATGCCTGTGTGCACACAGGGGTGCAAGGCAAGGAGAGGGAGAAGAAAGAAAAAGGACTGTGGGAATGTTTTCCTTGTGAGGGCTGCAGCTTTGATGATTAACCACAACCCTTTGCTGCCCTCCCCCACCCCACCTCTTTCTCCGTTTTCATCTCTATCTGATTGTCCCTGGTTCTCTACCCTACTTCTTTTCTCTCTTGTATTCTCTGTTTAATCCCTCCAATTTTCCATCTTGTCATCTGTCTGTTTCTCCTCTCTCCTGTCTCTACTGGTTTTCTGGGCCTCTCTTCCCTCTCTGTATCTGTCTCTGATTTCTCCTCTCTCCCTCTCTGCCTCAGATATGTGTACCACAGCTCCAAGTGGATGGTGGCTGGCAACGCGGACTCCCCTGTGCCCCCAAGAGTTTATATACACCCTGATTCTCTAGCTTCTGGAGACACTTGGATGAGACAGGTGGTCAGTTTTGACAAACTCAAGCTGACCAACAACGAGTTGGATGATCAAGGACATGTGAGTCAAAGAATCCCATCCATCTCCCTCTTCTTCCCCTTTTGGCTCTAGAGCTGGCTAGCCCTAGGCTTTTTGAAACAGGTAAAATAAGAAGTTCCATGCCATTGTGAGTCATTTTAAGTAAGTAGGCATATAAGTTCTTTTTTTCCTCTGGTGAAATTTCATTTACTACAAATCCAACATTTAGCAGACATCTGCAGTGCATCAGGTTGTGTTTATCAGACAGAGTTCTCATGTTCTGGGAACCCACAGTCTAGTCAGGGGAGAGTTTGAAGACAGAAACACCAGACAAGTTTAAAAATGGTGAAATCACAACATTCAGTGGAATAACTCACAGGGCAATAAATTCAGCGAAACAATGGAAGTGACAGGTTGGGCTAATTTGTCAAGAAATTTATGCATTTTTAAGAGAGGACTAGGTCATAAGACTTTCTAGGTATAATGAGAGCACTTGATGTTATTAATTTATCTTTAGTGGCAAGACATACATAGAACTTTCACTGAATGCCAGGATCCAGACTGGGTGCTACAGGAAAATTGAAGAACTGAAACCATGGCTCTTATCTTTAAGGAAATGGCATTTTTCAAAAGAAGGGAGAATGCAAGTATACCATTCACTCTCACAGTGAGTGGGCATACATTTGGTAACAAAGTGCAAATAACACCTTATAGAATTTAAAGACAGCATTAGGCCCATGATGAAACTTTGAAGCAGGAAGGAGCAACTGTCGCATAGCAGAGGTTCTGAGACCTGCTAGTGGAGTGTTGTCTTTTAGTATTAGGACAATTGTTCAGTATCGTCCAGTTAAGGCAAGCATACGGCATCCACCACCCATGATTGGGATACTCTGATGTATGGGTCCATGTAATGCTATCCGGTCACTTAGTCCTTCCTGCCGCGGGCAAGTACACTGACTTCCAGTTTCTTGTACATCTCCCCCCCTTCCAACCCCAATCTGTGTTTTTCCTATAATGCTTCTATCCTGTGGTTGTATTTGCATGAGAGCTTGAAAAGATGTAGGGACCTTTGAACAACTCTGGCATAATGTGGCCCCTTCTCATTTCAGATCATTCTGCACTCTATGCACAAATACCAGCCTCGAGTTCATGTGATCCGCAAGGATTTCAGCAGTGACCTTTCACCCACCAAACCTGTCCCTGTTGGGGATGGAGTGAAAACATTCAACTTCCCTGAGACCGTCTTTACCACAGTTACAGCCTACCAGAACCAGCAGGTAAGAGGCTGCCTTTGAGAGTCTCCTGCTATATCTGCTTTTAAAGGAGCTTATTCATGGCTTTGGTAAGAAATACTTAGTCCTTCTGCATGACACTGAAGAACTGGAATGAGAGATGCCAGGCTTGCGTGCAAACACCATGTTGGTGATGACAAGGCTGTGATGCCTAGTAGCAGCTGGTATAGTCTAGATTTAGATCAAAGACAAAATCTTTGACCGGGAGGACCAAATCTCCTAAGTCATTTTCATGTCTCTCTGTACTTGTACCCATGTTCATGGTCTCTCCTGCATCCTGGCAAATGTTCCTCATCATTTGTAATTCCTTTTCAAGTACCAAGGTTTGATTCATTCCTTCCCTCTTCTCTGCAATTTTCTGTGTATCCCTGAATCGGCTACATCAAAGTCATCAAGTCTCTTGAACTCCGTTGAAGACCCACTGCTTCCATTTACACTATCAGACTAAATTTACCTCTGTGTGACCACCAGCCACACCCTAACATCTGTGTTTTTATGTCAGCAATATGTTCATTCATTCCATAAATGTTTGAGAACTTGAGAGCTTTTCATAGTCCAAGCTTAGTAGAGAAATCGAGCAAATTAGGACTTATTTCTCCATAAGCAAAAAAGAGTTTTAGGTAAGTGAAAGACTTGTAAATGCTTAATGATAAAACAATGGAATAATTTAATGACAGAGACGTGGACAGGGTGTTCTTGCCTGGGGGAAGTTTTGCTGGAAGAGCTGATGCTTTCTCTGATGATGAGACACACTTAAGAATTGGCCAGATTGGGGTACCTGTATGGCTCAGTTGGTTAAGCGTCTGCCTTCGGCTCAGGTCATGCTCTCGGGGTCCTGGAATCAAGCCCCATGTCAGGCTCCCTGCTCAGTGGGGAGTCTGCTTCTCCCTCTGCCCCTTCTCCTCCCCCCCTGCTTATGTGCTCATGCTCTCTCTCTTTCTCAAAAAATAAAGTCTTGAAAAAAAAAGAATTGGTCAGACTAATGGGGGAAGTATGGGAGGGTGGGGTATGGAGAGAGGGAGAGAGACACCAAGTCTGGAATTGTTTTTTTTTTTTTTTTAAGATTTTATTTATTTATTTGACAGAGATAGAGACAGCCAGCAAGAGAGGGAACACAAGCAGGGGGAGTGGGAGAGGAAGAAGCAGGCTCATAGCAGAGGAGCCTGATGTGGAGCTCGATCCCACAACGCCAGGATCACGCCCTGAGCCGAAGGCAGACGCTTAACCGCTGTGCCACCCAGGCGCCCCACGGAATTGTTATGGGCATTCTAGACAATGTTCTTTTTTTGTGGAGCATGAGTAGATGGTTTTATAAGTGATCTCACTTTATGCAATTCCCTGAAAGTTGCATATGAATCTCATTTTTTTTTGCAAATTAGACTGTATTTCATCTTTTGACAATTTGTCTAATTAATAGGATCCTGAAGTGAATCCTTTTCTGAAAGTAAGAGTTTTGCTTGATTATTTTGCTTGAAAGTCTGCACATTTTTATTTTGGGCCCACTTGGAGCAAAATTAACTTCTACCATAATATTGAGATATCTACCACAAAAGGTATCTTTTGTGTTGGTTACTATGCTTAGTGCTCTGACAAAGAAAGAAATAGAGGAAAAAATATTCATTTACTAAGTATTTATTGAGTGCTTACTATGTGCCAGGCAAGTGAAGGTGAGTCATATAATCTTTGGTTCATATAGAAAGATTATTTTGGTCTTCCATAGTGCATTTCTTAGATGTTCTTTGCCTCCAGAGGAATTTGGTATACAACCACCCTTCAGTCTGGTAGACAAGTACTATATGCTTGTTGGGCTTTCTCAGCAGCTGTAAAGCATTCCCAAATTTAGATGTTCCTTGTGGTTGCCACATTTGATCTAAAGTAGAAGAAGAGTTTTAGTTCGCTTTGGGTGCTATTTAAAAACTATTGAACCCCCTCAAACTCCTTAGGTAGTAACAGAGCAGAGGCCACAGAGGGTCCTTATAGGAATCTTTAATAATCAAGATTTTTCAAGCTCTGAAACAAGAAGGTGCAGCAATATAGACATGCCCTTTGGAGCAGCTGGAACCTTGGGATTAACTGTGGTTCAGAAGAGAGGGAGCACAAGTCTAAGTTCTTTGAATAACTGATTGGACTTTTTCCCAAGACACCCAGCCACCATTTTAATCATTAGTTTCTCATGAAGGCAGAGATGTGGCGACAAATATTGCAACTTTAGAATTTAGTAGGGCAAACTAGAACACTGGTAAGTGAACATTCTGCTGCCTCACTGAGGTCAGTTGTAGAAGCCACAAGGGTCAGGACTGTCACCCAAGCTGAAATTAAAAAGGTACAACTCACTGTGACAATGTGAAAGAAAGAAGACCAAACATGGCTGCCTGAAATCCCCTCTTCTACCTTCTCTCACAGCATTCCTGTGTCTGAGGACATTCTACTTGTATGAAAATTTTCTCTTCATCTGGACTGGGTTGGGGGCAGTGGTGGTTTGTTGGGGGTGGGACACCATGCCTAAATTCGTGGGGCTTGGTAGTAGCCTACCTGGTTTGATTTCTGACCTTTCCACTGACGAATTGTATGACCTTGAGCAAGTTTCTTAACTCACTTAATCAGTGTTTCCTGGCCTGAAAATGTTCTGGCCTCATCAAGTTAGTGACGAGAACTAGATGAGGGAACACGCATAGAGTCACTGGCACAAACTCGGGATCTGATTACTAGTAGTCAGCCTACACTTGTCAACGGCTGGGTCTGCACAGGCCTGAAGAGGAGTGGGGAGTAGAGGCAATTTTACAGAATAAATTGCTTATTAAGGAGAAAGTGGATCGTTGGGAATTGGAGGACCTGCATTGGCTCTTGAAGGTATTATAATCAATAGGTAACCAGTTTGATCTTTCTGTTCTCATGTCATGTTGGTGAATTCATGATGTGCTGACATTCAAAATAGATGAGTCATGCATACTCACTTCTGCCCTGTTTGAAATTAAGATAACAGCTTTTGCCCGTTTAACAAGTCTTCGGTCCCCAGATACATCAACAAGCACGATCATTTAACATTCCCTTTGGCTGTGTAGATATGATTTCATATAACACAGTGTCTTCTAGTAAAGCAAATTAACCTCAGGACTTTTCCCCTAGGAATCTGGGGGTCTGCATCCTGTTACCTAGCAATCATTTTCAGACCTGTCACGGAGATGCTGGGCAGCATAAACCATTCTCTTTTGTGAGCTAGATAGATCACCTACTACTGTGTTTTTATTTCCCTCAACTGTCTTGAATGAGAACAGTTACTATTTTATGGCAAAATTATTTACTTCATGTATTTCTTTTAAGGGAACTGTTAGGAGGCATGAGAGACTAAAGAGGAAAAGTCAGTGGGAGGGGGTCCTCATTGTTCTCAGGAGCACAATGAGGGAAGGACAGTGAAAGGAATGGAGTGAAGTGAAATGTTATCCACTTTTCCTAAGGAAAGGCAGTGGGCTAGCCCTTTGGAGACCTGGGGTTTTGTCCTCAATGTCCCACTAGCTACTTGTGTCACTCTAAGCAAGGTATTTTCTTTCTGGGTTTTGACTTCTTCCTCAAGAAAAAGCATTTGGCCTCTGTTTTCTAAGTTCTCTGTTAGCTCTGAAATCATAATTTCTTCCTCTTTTTTTTTTCTGGCATGTTTTTAATTGAGAGTGGGGAACAGTTTATTGTTTTCAAGCAGAGACAATCAATACACACAAATATTGAAAATTATTCGACTGTTCAGTCGTGTCAACTCTTTTTTAACCCCTACAAGAGTCGAGACAGTAGAGATGTAGCAAGCCCACACTTGAAAGGTGGAAACTTGGTGTTTTGTTGCTGGTAAACAAAACATTCCAAGCTATACTATTCATTTGTCACCCTGGCCAGTCCTCTCCATAGTTAAAGCCTGTGTTTCCTGTTGGCTTCCACCTTGCCAAGGCTGGCTGGACACCTGACTCTCCACACATCCAATCTGCCACTAAACTAGGTTGCTTCTACTGATGGAATGTTTTCTTCTTTCTCATCTTACTGCTTTTGCCCTTGTTCTGGACCTGCCCTCCCTCCACCTTAGGCTGTTGTGACAACTTCCAGCCGAGTTACCTGGACTACAAGGTTAATGTCTCATGAGCCATCACATGTATTCACTGAGGGATGGGTCTTTCTAGAGCACAGCTCTGATTGCATCATTTCTCTGTCAAAAGTTATTGACTCCTCAGTGCCAAAGGGTGTATATATACTCCAAGATCCCAAGTCTTTCCTTTAAGGTCCTCTGTAGCTAGTTACCAGCTGCATTTCTAGGCTCATTTCCCACTAATCGTCATCACGCATTCACAGGAGTTCAGCAATCTAGTTAGAGTTTTACTGTTGTTTGCCCTTTGTAGCTGCTTTGCTTTTGGTTGTGCTGTTGTCTTTCCAGGAATGACCTTTCTGTTCATCTTTATCTGTCTAGCTTCCTTCTATCTTCGAGTTCAGTACAAACACAAACCTTCCCGACATTTCCCCTACAACGTTCCTTACATTTTTCAGCTGCAAATGAGCTTTCCCTCATCGAACTGTTAGTGCTTCGTATGTCTCTCATGACCCTGTCACATTCTACGCTGTGCACGTGACTAATCTTTCTCTCAATATTTTGAGCTTTTTGAGAGCCAAACATTGTGCCTCTACCAAACCCGGTGTGATACGGTAGAAAACAGCAGGACGGGCGTTAGAAGACTCAGGTTCTAGACCCAACTCTGCAGTTGACAGAATGTACTGCCTTTGACAAATCGCTCCACCTCCGAATCCTCATTTGCAAATCGGTGGTTTGCTTCTCAGCTACCAGTCTACGGAGACATTTTTTATAGTCCACTGAAAGATGAGAAAAATAAAGGCAGAATAGGGGCGGTTTATACCTATAAGCACTCACTTAAATAGACTGGATTTTATTTTGTCCTTTTAGATACTAAAATGTCATTTATTTTATGAAATGATGATGGGAGGAGATCGTGGGTAGGTGTAATTCTTTTTGTTTGATAGAATAAAGACCTGGAATATCAACGTTGATCCTTCAAATGTTGGAGGGAGGGAATTAGAATTGTCCTGAAGCCCAGAAACCATGAATTAAGAAGAAGGACCCTTCCATCTGTGTAATTCTAAGGCATTTGTGTGTGCTCCGTAGTGCACAGCACTGAATATATGCTTGGAAAAGGACTGAATGAATAATTAGCCAACACACCTCCACTACCAGTTTCCTTACATAGATGTGGTCCCGCTTCTTTGGATATAAGTAGTCGTGAAATGTGAAGAAAGAGTTTCTATTTTCATGAAATATTTTATGCTTTTCTTTCCCCCCTTCCCATTCCTTCCTCCTACCCTTGCTGACTGACCCATAGACTCCCAGGGCTGCTAGCATACTGAAGTTATTATTACTATTATTTGCTCTTGGAGTGCCAACTTGGCAGGCTTAGGGCCGAGAGGAAGGTACACCATGCCCAGCATCTCATCATGGAGAATAAAGTGGTAGAGGTGGGAAGAAAGGTGACTCTACAACTGTATGCTTTTTCTTGGAAGAAGCTGACGCCAACATGTCCTCATGGAATTAGCAGGAAATTTCCATTGCAGAGTCTTTGTCTTCTCTAAGGGGAAAAGCCTGCTGAACCTTGATTTTTTTTTTTTTTCCAAACAGGAAACTAGATTTCAAAAAGACACAGCCTTGTTCTCCTCAGGTAACACAGTCTTATTTCTTGATGAGAATTGGCTACATGAACCAGATAGGAAGTCTGAAACCACAGCCAGGTTTGTGTAAGCAAATCCAATAGGAGTTCTGAGCCACTCATTATATCCTAAACTATTGAGCCAGTTGTGCTTTAACTTTCCAATCAAATCAAGGCAGAGGTTTTTTATTTTTTATTTTTCATATGGGCTGTTTTTTTTTTCCTTCCCTGATGAACACCTTTCAAAGCAATATGGTAAAAAAAAAAAAAAAAAAGAATAACTAAGAGAGTGTTAATAAGGGAAGGCCTTTTCAGCCTTGGTATTGTAAAATCATACTCAGGATATTGAAGTTTCATTTTTTTTGTAGGTTGTGCAATTTATATCTGCGCTGTGCACTGTGAGGTGTACCTCATTTATTAACTGCCTGGACGTTTCTAGGCAAAAAGTCAGTGAAAATGATTAAAACCAAAGGTGGCAAGCCAGCAACCACCTCTTTGTGTTCTATGGTCTTCGATGACTCAGACTGTACAAATCAGGATAATGGAAATCAAATCAGGGAAGAAAAATGCTTCCCCAACCTCTGAGCTTTCTCCTCATCATTGGAGCAGGTTTGAACATGACTGCTATAGAATAGTTTTAGGTCCACGGACAGTTACTAATAGACCTTGTTCTGGCCAGGGGGACATTTGAGACTTCTGTCTGTGGTGCTGCAGTGAAAACAGATAGGATCGAGGGAGTTGTCTGGTCTGTATTCTCTAAGGCTTGTTGTGGCTTTGGGGCTGCTAATCCCTGTTTCCCACATTATTCATTCATGCACTCGCTTACTCACTCTTTCACTTGCTGAACAAATATTCATTGAGCCCAAAGAGCATATCATGTTAGGTTCTTAATAAGATGGTGTAGAAAATAGGCATGGTTCTTATCTGAAAGCATCTGATTTTGGAGGGATGATCAAGGAAGATCTCTCGCAGGAGGTAACGTTTAGATTGAGACTTAGGACGAGGCATCAGCTGTGTGAAGGGCACAGAAAAGAACATTTTGTTTTTGACTGGTGGTGGAGTGAGTGTAAGGGGCTTGAGCAGGGAAAGAGCTTGATACACTCCATCACTGAGAGCAGCTGAATTTGGCGGGGCCTGTGGCCCAGGTGTAGAAGAGTGTGGGTGGGGGTGGATAGCCAGGCAGGGATCCTGCAAGGCCAGCCAAGGAGTTTGGGTTGAGTTTTGAGTAGAGTGGTAGCCACTGCTGAGAATGACATGGTCCACGTACGTGTTAACCAAGATCACTTTGGTTGCTGTGTATACCAGACAGGGATAAGGGTGGAAAAAGAGAGATTTGTCCCAAGGTTATGTAGAGTAGTTTAGTGAAAAGATGACTGTGTTCTGGTCGAAGGTGGAGAGGTGGAGACTGACAGCCATATTTGTGTCTAATTGATAAACTTAACTGTGGAGTAGTGTTGAAAATTAACTATTCAAATGAGCCTCCCGCACTACTCCAGATGGCCTCTAGATGTGTGGTGTGTGCGCGGGGCAGAGGCACTGGGGCTTATGAGTCCTCATGTCGTTGCTTGTAGGTCCCTTGCTGTGGGCCTCGCTGGCCTCTGCTGGTGACTGTCATGTCTGGTCTGGGCCTTGGGTCCCTTGTGTAGACAGGCTCTACTGATAGAAGACTGCTGAGCTTGTGCTGTCATGTTTTTGCCTCAGTTGGATCTCCTGGGCCTTCCTGGCTGGCTCAGCCTCACCTCAGGGCTCATCTAGGTCCTCTGTTGGGCTCCTGCCTAAGCTGTAGTGCCTCTGTGTTAGGGTCACCCTGCCTTCCCTGTCATGGCATGTGAGGACCTCTAAGTCCCTGGCCCACCACAGAAGGATGACAGGAGGCATGGAGATGCTAACTTGTCCTCTTCCTGATTCCTCAGGCCAGGCGGCATTTTTACTTTGATGCAGCTGGCCCTGAGTATGTGTGGAGCTTGCCCTGCCAGTTTGCCTCTGAAGCTCCCTACCCGCACCCCTGGATTTTGGTTTGAGTAGGGAGCTAAGGCACATGTAAGTCGACCTGCTTGCTTCTCTTTCATCTGTTTCCTCTTTTTTCATACTCCACTGAGGGGGAAGGGGAAGATCTTTTACTTCTTTTCCCACTTGATAAGAATTCACCTTAAGGGGCGCCTGGGTGGCTTAGTAGTTAAGTGTCTGCCTTCGGTTCAGGTCATGATCCCAGGGTCCCGGGATCAAGTCCAGCATCAGCATCAAGCCCAGTATCGGGCTCCCTGCTCAGTGGGGAGTCTGCGTCTCCCTCTCCCACTCCTGCTGCTTGTATTCCCTCTCTCACTGTCTCTGCCCATCAAATAAATAAATAAAATCTTAAAAAAAACCTGAAGAATTCACCTTATGTCACATCCTTGTCTTCCACAAGACAGCAGGTTTTGTGCCCCTGCTGTCATTTGCATCCCCTTTCTATGTTATGCAAGATACTAGTAGGAGCTGATGCTACCCGACTGGCTCTTCATATGGGAATCACAGAACTATGGATTATTGAGGTTGAGAATGCTTTGGTTTATTCCTCCAAATTATTGTCCTTGTTACCCTGGGGATTCGTAGGCGTCGCCCAAGTTGTCAGCACGAGCATCAGCTGGGATCATTGCTAAAATCGCTTTCTGCCTATAGGGTATGTAAATGCCCAGGCAGGACAATAAAGGCTTTCTGTGATATGTCTCAGGGCAGCCTGTCCTGCCTCTGGCTGCCTCCCTTCCCATATTCTGTGCTCTGGCCTAATTGGACTTTTCGGTGCTTCTCATGTGCACTTTATTCCGTCGTGCTTCTCTACGTCCACGCTCTGGCTTCTGTAGGCCATGTCTTATGAAATGCTTCCCTTGTTCCTTTCTCCCCTTTTTGCACTTTTCACTAAAGTCCTACACATCCTTTGAGGCCTGGCTCATGTGGTGTCTCTGAGGTGAAACCTCAGAGCCCTTCAACTTGGAACTCATCGCTGCTCCCTCTGAAGCTCTCATTTGCCTTTATTGCAAACCTTACCAATTCCCGTTTCGTGTTAGTGTATTAGTGTATTTGTCTGCTTTTTTCTTCTAGATTGTAAGCTTCTGGGGCGGGGGGAACCAGGCAATACAAGCCCTGTATGGACTATATATCACCATCACCTGTGCCTCCTGTCACCTTGCTTTGCACACAAATGTACTTGATAAATAAATAATGAGTACACAACCACACTACATAAAGCTCTCTAAATCTCACATTAAAAGCTTTCAAACAAGTACCGGGGTGCTGTTTTTCCTAACATTTGGTGGCACTTTTCTATTAAATCTCCACGCAGACCTCTTGGCCTGAGATAGAATGAGCTGTGGGAAGCAGGTTTTCAACCTTTTCTCCCAGGCCCATGAAATAGAATGTCATTTTATTTACAGGGGTCTGTGGAGGCCCCCAAAACATGGCTGCACAATCATATATCAGAAACCCCTATCATAAATGAGCCGGACAGGATAAGCCAACTTGAAAGAGAAAATAAAATATTATAACCCCAACTTGAAAAGAAAATATGGTGTGTGGTTTATTGCTGTGGATTATGGAGGAAGAAAGAACGGATTTTAAGTCAAAAACAGAAAAGCAGTGACAGTCTTTAAACTCAATACAATATCCACAGGGCAGACACTCGACTTTAGAGAGCCGAAGCTTCAGGCTCCTGCTCTGGGCTATAAAATAGATGTAAAATTGCTTTTGCGGCATTATTAGTGCTACATTATTAGTGTGCCATTCTAGAGGCAAGGAATGTTTTAGGGGAAAAAAATTAACTTTGGTACTTTCAAGTCAGAGTCTGTTGGTCAGAATCTCACATTGCATTTTAAAGACCTTTAAAGATTGCGGCACTGGGAAATTCCACTCTGACTAAGTGAGATGGAAGAGGGACTTGGAAAAGATTCACAACATAAGAAATAACGTTAGCCACCCTGGTGATAAGTTCTGCAATGATCAGAAATGGGAAGGTGGTCTTCAATAATGAGATTCCCTTCTTTCTACAATCACCTTCCCTTGAAAGTGCCTTGCCTCCTTTCCTGAGCTCCCTTGCCCCCACCCCGAAGTCTCTGTTGCTTGAAGACAGTGAGTCATTAACATCTGGTTTAGACACAAAAATATCAAAAATGCCTCCCATGACCAAGGCTGAAAATGGAAACGTAAGAACACATGTGGAACTTGTTGGTCAGGCTTGGTCTAGTCTGGGGGCACGGCGTGGTGTGTACAATCCTTGCTGAGTGCGAGGGGGCTAAGAAAAGATGTGACAGAGGGGCTTATGCTCTAAGTGGAGGTTGAGCCAGGTGGCTCCTGGGGACCCATCCAGCTTAGGTCACACAGTCGTTCGTGTCTTCTGATTTGCTGGTGAGCCTTGGAGACAGGGTGTAGCCAGCCCCACCGAGTCCCTCGTTTATAGATTTTCCTTTGGGTACAAACTTGATAAAAGTGTAGCTACTTTTAGTGTCTTTTACAAGACAATTTTAGGTCATTAAATGAACACTCTCGAGGGGCAGGGAAGGGACAACTAAAGTGAAATGTAAGTTTAGTTAATTACATGGTTCTCTCGGGCTGAGGTAGGTTGGGGGTCCAATTCCACTGGATTGGATTGACTGAATCCATTTGTTCACTATTCACTCAGTTGCTCACTTACTCATTCACTCAGCAAATGCTTTTCAAGTGCTTCCTGTGTGTCATGTCCCACAGACTTGACCATTGCCCAATTTTCTATTTCCGTGCCTTTGTATGTCTAGGCATGTGATTTATCACCTTTTTTTGGGGCAAGAAAGGTGAGCAGAAGAGAGTTTACAGTCACATACTGGGAAAACCTCAGGTTTTAGGGAGAAGTGGGTCAGGTGGGTCAGACATCTGGGTGCCAGGCCCAAGTCCTATATCAACTTCCATTTAAATCTCAGACTTCAAGGAAACTAAATAAAAACAACAGCTGTTACGAACAGAGTGATTTTTGTTAATTTTCCAGGAGCAACCAAAAAAGAAATCAGTTAATATAAATACAATTTATGTTCTTTGTTTCCAGATCACCAGATTAAAAATTGATCGGAACCCTTTTGCTAAAGGATTCAGAGATTCTGGAAGAAACAGGTAAGAATAATTGGGAAAGAGACTCTCTGACATTTCTTTTCTTCGCGACGTTATCCCCTCCCCCCAAGCACCTTTGGTGGCTTTTGGCTCCTGCTTTTTGGGGAACACTTGCACACTATGCCTCTGTGCTGACTCAAGCAAAGAGAGATGGATAGGTGACCCGAGAATCAAGAAGCTGTTCCCAAAAGGTTGAGTTTCCCAATATTTGCTATCACCAGACCAGATCCCTCATGGTGTTTTTCTCCCTACGTCATGCTTGGTAATCCAGTCACTTAAACCAGATTTTATGATGATTTATTATCATCAAAAATGGCTCCTTTTTCTGCTAAGTACTCTAGGTGGCCACAGCACCTACAGTGACACCTCATTTACTCTGTATTATCAAACGAGGAACTGTGGACAAATAAAAATGATCAGAAAATTAGCACCTTAAAGATTAGCTAAAAACTTTGTTAAAAATTTAGCCATTTTTCTCCTAAGAAATATTCCCCAAATATATGAGATGGTGCCTGCCTTATAAAGACAGTTTCTAGAACACGACCTTTGTTGATGCTGCAGCATCATCATTAGGTTGTCATGTAGGGAAACTCTTAGGAACCCCTGACGTTTGCAGGACTATTTGTCCTTGTTCTAAGAGGGCTTAGCAGCTGTGGCACTTTTCTGGTTAATTCTGCTTCTTTCTAAATCCTTTCTTTCCAGCCCTTCCTACATAAAATTAAAATCTGTTATCCAGAGAGCTGGGGGAGAACTGAAGTTGCTAGGGAACACAGATCTATCTAAGGTTATTCGGTCAGAAAAGCTCACTTTATATAAACCGTACTGAAACCACAAATGTGACACGTGTGTCTTGTAAAGTGTGTAGGCTTTGCAATAACTATTTACGTTAGCGTTCAGACATTTTCCTCATTTGGGGGCACTTCTTTACATCTGAATGACACAGACTGTCAGGAGTTACCTTTGCTATTCTCTCTGCAAGAGTTTTCAGATAAACTCTCTAGTATTATATTTAGAATCACTTCATAAACTACATAAGAGCACATTCTATTAGAACTCAGATTTATTTAATTTTTAAAAAAGATTTTATTTATTTATTTATTTTATTTTTTAATAATATTTTTTATTATATTATGTTAGTCACCATACAGTACATCCCTAGTTTTTGATGTAAAGTTCCATGATTCATTAGTTGCGTATAACACCCAGTGCACCATGCAATACGTGCCCTCCTTACTACCCATCACCAGCCTATCCCATTCCCCACCTCCCTCCCCTCTGAAGCCCTCAGTCTGTTTTCCAGAGCCCATAGTCTCTCATGTAGAACCCAGATTTATGCTAAAAATCATCTGTAGTGATCATTTCCTTTACAAAATTATTTATGGCAACACTTCTCTCTCTTTTTTTTTTTTAAGATTTATTTATTTACTTGAGAGAGAGAGAGTGAGGGCAGGGAAGGGCAGAAGAAGAGGGAGAGAAAAACTTTAGCAGACTCCTCACTGAGCTCAGAGCCCAATGTGGGGTGCAGTCTCATTATCCTGAGATCGTGACCTGAGCTGAAATCAAGGGTCAGGTGCTTAACTGACTGCACCACCCAGAACCCCCTGAAGCACTTCTTTTTTTTTTTTAATATTTGTTTTTTTAAAAATAATTTTTATTTTGTTATATTTATTTGTGTTTTAAATTCCACTATAATTAACATACTGTGTTATATTAGTTTCAGGTGTTCAATATAGCAATTCAACAATTCTGTATATTACTCAGTGCTCATCATAAGTGTGTCTTTAATCCCCTACGGAAGCAGTTCACTATGAAACTCTTATTGTATATTTAAAATGCATTTAGATTGCTATACAATTTTATTTGCCTCAGAATTTCTTAAGGTTATATCTACTGAGTAAAGGAAATTCACTTAAACTTCTAGTTTGAAAATGGCAGAATTGCGTAATGTGTCCTAGATCAAGCAACCAGTTAGTGGTGTGGCCACGCTAGAACTCAGGCACGAGAACTCTGGGCCAAATGCTTTTCTGTTCAGCGAAGACCTTCATCTTCAAAATTTAGCCAGTGAGGGATGCATACTTATTCCTTCCATTTGGGACAGTTCTCTTCCTGCCAGTTAGTTTATATTCCATGCTCAGGTCGTGGAACTTGCCTGTGAGCTGTGTCCTGTTGCTTCCTTTTCAGGGCTCTGCAGTCTAGGTTTGTGGAGGACCTTGCTAGTGAGGATGTGCTCAGAATAGAAGCTGGCCTTTCATAAAGAAGCTGCTAGGGTGTTTATGATCATTAGCTTGGAGTCCATGGATGGATTTCCAGGGTTCTGTGATTTCCTGGATATTATAAGGAAAATTGTGTGTGGATGAGCAGGTGTGCATTTTTCTGGGGGAGAGGTCTATAGCTTTCTCCAGATTTTTGAAAAGTTCCATGACCAAGAGTTAAGAATTTCTGCCCTAGACACTATGAGGGGTCAACCCTAATGACTTTAGTTATTCAACTACTTTCTCTTTCTTTCCCCCTGTATCTCCAGTGACATTTAGTATTTGTTTATTTTCTTCTTGGAACTCCAAAGATTGTTTTGATTTTTTCTTTGCTTTTTTCTTCCACTGGAGTCCTTATTTTTCAGAGGCGTGACCTAGAACAGAAAATTGGAATAGGCAGACTTTACTGAGCAGCATTGGAGCTCTGCTCTGAGAACTGGAGCCACACTTTAATCTGGGGAATACGACCATGTATCTTGAAGCATTTGCCTCTGGTTAGGAAATTGTGATGACATCTTGGTGCAAGTCCTGGGGTCCTCCTGTCTCCTCACTGGGCTGCAAGGGACCTTGACACCTCATTTGGCCCTGGCCTGAGTCTGCTTTGGGGCTGGTGAACGTCTTCCTGCTCAGGACAGACAGTTATTTGTTTGTCCTGTCTGGTGGGCTACTCTTCTTTGTAAGGACTCCACGAAAGCAGAACTATGGATCCTCAGCCCATTTCAGTGCCTTATTTATTTATTTTTCTGGATATTCTTCATGATGTATGCCCCATTAAAATCTGCAGGCTACTTTAAGTAACATTAGTAATTACCGAAATTATCTGTGATTGAACATTTACTGTGTTCCAGACCTTTTACTTAGGTTTTTTTTTCCTAATCTTTAAAATGACCTATATTTTACAAATGAAGAAGCTGAGGCTCAGAGAGCTTAAGCAGCTTCGCTAGTGTAACACAGCAAAGCTGGAGCACGGAGTAACTCCTGGGTTCACCTGACTTCAGAGCCTGTGAACCTTATGCTCTATCATGCTAACAGTTTAAACTCCACTTATTTTGTATTCAACAGATATGGAGAATAGAATGCTTCCTCTGAAAACCGTTCATTTACCTAAAGATACTATTCAAGTACCCAGAACCTTCTCTTTTCCAGATAAAACAACCTGTATGTTCTCCACCTGTCTTTGTAGCCTTCCCCATGTCTTTATCATGTATTTGCTGTAAACAAGGGGTTCCCTAGTAGAGGACAGGAAGTCAGGCTGAACTTCTGTAGCAGGTGAAACTGTGACATAATGACCTTGAAGTCCCCTGTCTCGTGAGAGGGCAAAGATGAATCATTCAATATACATGCCATCTTTGTCCACCAGCACTCTGGAAGGCTGGATTAATGTAGACCCACTGGGGGGCAGGTACAGGGGCCCTTGTCTTTAGTCTTTAAAAAGCTCAAAATGACCTGATAATGAGTCTTGAAATCTCACTCCCTGCGTGCAGGATCTGATGAGGGCAAGAATTATTATTGTCATTTTGCAGATGGGAAAGATTGATGGATGAGGATATAGGGGATTATTTATAAATCTTCTGGGATCTGGTGGTTCTGGGCCAACACCAGAATCCAGTTCCTTACTTTCCAGCCAGTGCCTCACCTATTGCCCTTCTTGTGCTAACAGAGTTCTTATAAATCTGTGATCATCCCCATGCGTTTAGACATCAAATGACTCATATGGACGAGCATGGTTTGATGAGTTGCATATAAATGTACCCAAAACATACGGATTACATTTCCTTTAAAAACACATGGGCTTAAAAATTAGGGGGGGAAAGTGCTTGGCCAATGTTTTTCGGTTTTGCAGAACACAAAACATTTGTGGAATACTTTGGAGTTACAGAATTTGCCAAACCTCAAACCAAAACACGTTTAGGTTTGTCGATCTCAATCTATCCCAGTGCGATCCAAAGGCTCAGGAAGGGAGGGGTGTGGAGGGAAGGTGGGGAGGACACAGCACCCGCTGTACTCTCTTCCCATGCCTCTCCTGAGTCTCTCCCGCCCTGCCAGGCTCTGACTGCCGTGTCCTCTTGAGTGGGGCCGGCCAGGCGACAGCAGTGTCCTGGGCAAAGAGAAGAACTCAAGGGGGCTGGGGTGAGGATACTTATTTCCATTCCTCATATTTCCATGTAAAGAGATATCCATGGAGAATACTCCTGGCTTCTAGCCCTCTCGCTTTCTCCGTCCCTTCATTGGGCACCAGAGTGACCCGTCTGATTGCTGAGCCTGGGAGAAGGAACTCTTGAGGACCTGCTTGCCTGCACATGGCATACATTCTGGGCTCTTGCCACTGTATGGGAAGTTCAGCAGAGGAGGCCTGCTGTTTTGGGGGACTGGCTTGCTTCAGGGGGGTTCTGGCCCACTCATTCAGCCTCCACACCTGTGCCAGAGCGTCCACGCACCTTTATCAGTAATGAAACTGGTATTTCGGTCTTCATGGCTTCAGGCTCCTAGGTCTTTCTCGGACTTTATTCTGAGTTCAAATGAGGACAAAAGACAACATTCATTGGGCCTTTCAGAACCCCCACAGAAGCCCTGGTGAGTCCACAGTGTCAGCCCTGTGGTGTCACCGTCACCAGAGCTTGTTACAGTCCTCTCTGCTTCCTTCAGAAGTGCCATTAACACACTTCAGTGTGAGAAGGTCACCACTCTTTAAACTGTACTTACTGAGCTGTTACTTTGCCTTCCCATGTAATTGTGTCCCTGATTAGAAGTCTCCACCAGAAGTGTGTGTGTGTGTGTGTGTGTGTGTGTGTGTATGTGTGTGTGTGTGTGTTCATGTTGAGGCGAAGAGTGGTAAACAGCTGGTCCTTTTGGATGGAGACCCTGTCAGATTTTGCTTCCAGGCATTGTCTCTGCAATGGAAGGACAATTGTGTTTACTTCTAAATTGTCCCTCCTTCTAGATCTCTCAGAAATTATGTGGCCCAAATCTGGCTTTGGGTAGATCCATGTATGTTTACTTTTCATCAGGCCTAGCCCCAGGGCACAATATCCAGAGTTACCTCTGGGAGATTTCTCCTTCCAGGAGGAGACAGTAGCACCTTCCTATTCCTAGGGAAACAGATTCCCTCAGCTTGATGAACTGATGTCTTGTGATCTGTGTTCCTGGGCTCTGCCTGCTGCTAGAATGTAAGTTCCTTGAAGACTGGGACTGTACCTTTTTCAGGCTTCTAGTCTTAGATTATTTCCTACAGTGCCAGGTACACAGAGTAAAATAATAATTGTTTACTTAGTTACAAAACAGCAAACAGAGTTGATGAGTGGCAGAGAAATTAAAAACCAGGAACTCTGGAGTGAGAAAACCTTACCCTAACCAATGGTGAATAGGTGTAGCAATAGCGGGGAGCTAGTTTTAGACACCAACTAAGAAGGGAAGAAAGAGTAAATCTATAAATAGGCTTAGTTTGAAGACTAAGGGCAATTTTGATTCAAATCTGGGATGGACTGATACTGTGGACACTGATTTTGCCTTCTCCTAGATTAGGCATGCACATCCTTCAGGCCATCAGAGCTATCTCTGAACAGTGGGAACAAATTTATGCTGCCTGGAGAAAAAGAGGATTCCCTAGCAGTTTCAGAGTCCATGGGCTTCAGGTCCCAGAGGCTGAGCCCAAGCAGAGTGAGGTTTAGTTGACAGAGGTCGCTCAGTGGTGAATGGAGAGGTGAAATTATGTCTTTATGGGTGGCCACCCCAGTGAGCAGCACATTCCAAAGAGAAGACAAAAGTCGTGGAGCTGAGGAGAAGCAAGAGTGTTTGCATTGAGTCCCATGGTCAAGAAGCAGCCTCGGGAGGTCCCTCTGTCCGCATGCCTGGCGAGAACACTGTGCTCAGCTAGAGGGAGCATTACAACTGCAAAGACCTTGCACTTTAAAGGGACAGCAGAAGGAAAGAGAACACTGTGGGTCTCTCAGTCCACATCTAATGCCTTGTCTCTGCTGGAAGTAGCTGCCAAGATTTTACAGAAGGCCCAAGTTGGCTTGGGAAATTTTATATAATTCCCAGGGACTTCCTCCAAAACAAACGCATACATAAAAAGGAGAGGATTAAAATTATGATCTGTCTGGGGAGTAAAGGTTCTATGAACTTGTTTTAAAGAGTGCCATGGAGTGCATGACTCTGGTTTCTCTCAGCACCCTTCATCCTGTCTTTGACCTTGGGCTTTACCCTTACTCCCAGCCTACATTGCGTCTAAGGCAGCTGCAAGGGGGACTGTGTCATGTGACATGGTTTCCTACAGATACTCCTAGCTGGCATGGCGCCCCAGAAGCCACTGCTGTTGGTTCCACAACAGGCTCTGGTTAGAGTGGCTCTTCTGCAGTGCAGGAAACTGGTACAGCTTTCTGGAAGGGGACTTTTTCCTCTATGGAGGCCACTCTTGGAGGCTTAGCCATAACACTCAAACTCCACCACTTTGGAACTGACAGAAAGGAGCCAGTGACAGGCCCCGTATCATGGGGCGGTTGGTTCACATGGGTAACTAGCTTTAATATATTGTCCCTCACTGAGAAAACAGGAGGGCCTGCAGGGTGCGGTGTACGAGGCAATGTGAGTCTGAGCTAATTGTCCGCCAGCACTGCTGTTTGCTGGGAATGTGGCTGGTGGCAGTCCTCCTTGGTACCTAGTGTCCCTTTACATGTTGCAGGGTAGAGTGATCTAAAAATGGAGCCATTAACTGCATTACGGGAATGGATATATTTGCTTGCTGGAGGAGGATGCTTAACGAGGCTGATATTCAACCCAAAGGAAGGAATCTCCACTGATGGGGAGGAAAATATTTGGGAGTAAAGGATTCTCCTGGGACCCCCTCTTAAGCAGCTGCTGTCCCAAGGCCGTGTTCATAGAGTGAAGACCCACCTCTTCGGACACAGACAGGAAACCTTGCAAAGGCCCAGCTCCTCTCAAAACCCTGTGTGGAATCAGAGTGCTTCCAGTTAATGGATGTGAGAAGGAAGGAAAAGGAAGAGTCAGCTAGACAGCAGCCCCAGGGCCAGGTCATTTGTGCTTGGATCTGAAAGAATCCATTTTTCTTTGTGAGTTGGGAGAGAAGGGTTTGGGGTGGGTCTCAGTTAAAGTTCTGTTAGAAGAGGTCTCTGTTATAACCAAGTGTCTCAAATCTTGTTCACCCCCTTACCTACCTACTAAGCTGAACATATGAAATTACTACATTCGTGGGTCCAAGAGGTGAAATATTAGCAATTTCATATAGTTCAACCTTGTGTATTTATTTCTAGGAATTCAAATCCTAAGTATACAATAATAATAGTAATAATCATTTCACATGGTATCTGCAGTCCAAGTAGTCCCTTTTTGTCTCTGAGCTGATTGGTATTGCTAGAGCGTTTCCCATCTTATGGGTGCTAAAACTGAGTAGAGTGAGCTACTGGCTTTCAGAATTTGCAAAGCCAGCCAATGGCAGCATCCAGAAGGTGATGTCACTCCCCCTCCGTGAGGCACGACTTGCCAGTCAGCAGACAGCCCTGCCCTTGCCCCTGTCCAGGTCCCCGTTGCTCCTGAAGGCTCACATAGCAAGCCGAGAGCCGGTGAGCGGACCCCTTGCCTTCTTTCAACCAGCACGACTTCCAAGTGTCTCCCTCACTTTCAATTTTTATATTTTTATTTGTTCTCCCTCAAGCCACCGGCTGTATTTTTCCAGCCAGTCTCATCCTGTTTGTTCCTGGCAATCCTACTGGCCCCTGTAGATTTTGCACACTCTTTTGTTATCCCTGGCATGGGGGCCTTTTAGCAGAGCGAAAGTAAGTCATCAGCGCGGGGCTCCCTCTCAGGAACCGCTGCATCTATAGCTTGAGGTAGCTGGCCCTGTACTAGACTCCAGTGGCAGCATCCTGTCAGATTTCCCCCTCTTCTTCCAGGCCATGGCAGGTTATCAC
Source organism: Ursus americanus (assembly GCF_024610735.1). Taxonomy (NCBI): domain Eukaryota; kingdom Metazoa; phylum Chordata; class Mammalia; order Carnivora; family Ursidae; genus Ursus; species Ursus americanus. The sequence goes on along the minus strand of NC_142138.1, from coordinate 65,894,774 downwards.
GTCCCCTGGCTTATGGTCTTCCAGCTGATATTTGACATTTTTCTCTGCCTTGTTATTTCTTCTCCCTCCTCTGTCATGAACCTTTTCCGCCATTGTCCTCTTGGCTGTGCGGGTTTGCCAGGGAAAAGTTGGCAGTTGTTTTATTATCTATGGCTCTTGCCCAGGGATGGTGTCATCTAACAAAGTGACGTCTTTTTAATGGCTAACATATTGGAGCCTGAAATATTTGCAAGATAATGAGGCCTACAGAGGCTTGAGGGACACGTTTTTGGTTCTTTGAGGAGAGAATGAGAAATGGAATTAGGTAACACATGGGTCCCTCCACATTGAGTCTGGAGCCAGAGGGCTGACACAGGTTTGGATTCCAGGGAAGTAAGAATGCTTTCTCCTGTTACAGGTCACAGCCTGACCACAGCAGATGGTGGTGGCGTTTCTTTTGCTTGAGGTAGTCCAGTGGTCCTCAAGCTTTCATTATGTTTTTTTTCTCTTCGATATATTTTATCTTTAATCCTGCCTTTATTATAACAATTAGGAGGGAGTAGTGTTATCTCCCTTTTATAAGTAGGGAGACTTAGGCATGAGAAGGTGATACAGCCTGGCCGAGATTGCACTGAGAAGCAGCAGGATTCCGATGTGAACCCAGGCAGTCAGAGCTCTTGCTCTTCTTCACCACAATGCTAATCTGCCCCTCGTGCGATTTAGTATTTCCTGATTAAAGTCAGACCATTCCAGTGAAAGGCGAAGAAACTTCATCTCTTAGTTAGCCTGCATGTGTTGTCAGGGATTTTTCTCAAGGCAATGAAAACTCCTTAGGGACTGCCATTGCTACCTGTTCAGACACCATGTGGGGACACAGTTCCCAAGTTGGGAATCACTGGGTAAGGAACAGTTTTGACTCAGCTCTAAGCATCTGTCCACTGGACACCTGTTCTTCCAAACCACTGTAAGGCACACCAGTGACAGCCAATTCATCATGTAGATACACTGATTGTACCATCTAAAGCCAAGTTTTGAATGGTGGCTTTTTTTTTTTTTTGGCCAATTTGCAGACCTCTGTTGGGAGGTCTTTTAGAATATTCCTGGACAACAAATACGTAGGAACCAATTTCAGATCCAGGGAAGGAGAAGGATGTGTGGAAGGGTTGACTTCACCTCAGTGGATGGACAGTCTAAGAAAGAGGATTAGGAAGTTGAGATATAGTAATTAGATCTGAAAGAACAGTATATTCTGGTTCTGTGTCTTTTCAAGTGCTGGAACAGGAAGAGAAAGGAAAGAAGATCAGAGGTACAGGACCGCCCATGGGATAAAATCCAAGCCCCTAACATGGAATAAATATCTCTGGTATCCGCCCCACTGTCTCATCTTGCACCTGGAGCTCCAGCCGCCCTGAACTATTTTCAGTCCCCAGAACGTGCCTTCTCTTCCATACCTCCATGTCTTTGTATATACTGTGAACTCTCCTGGGAAAGTTCTTTCTGCCTCTTGTCCATGTGGAAAACTGCTGAGTACCCTTTAATACTCAGCTGAAATAACTGGCCTTTTATGGAGTGTTCCTGGAGCTTTCCAGGTGTATTAAGTACTTCTTGCTCAGTGCTCTGTTTCCTCTTCTATGTATCTTCAGTGTAACATTCATCACACTGTTCAGAGATTAGTGATTTACATGCTGTTCTCTCTTTGTTGAACAGGACACTCCTAAATTAGGGTAAATTAGTGTCCTTTTTCGTCTCTATAATCTTCTGGACCTAGCACATTTACTGGCTGGAAAACTTCTTTATGATTTCAAAATCCCATCTCTGTAGCCCTTGACTGTCTTCTGTTGACAGATGAACAATGGCCTCATCAATCTCTAGCTTATGTTCCTTTTGTTACCAAAATCACCAGCCAATAGCTTGGGGAAGAGTTAAAAGTCAGAAATACAGAGAAAATAAATGGAAGGAACATAAAAAGCAACCCTCTATCTCAACACGAATAAAACACAGAATGTATGCAGCAGTGTGCTATCTAATAGGTTCATGAAGATAGTCATAATTGTTGTTATTATTATCAAATATTTGCTGAATTTCAAAGGAGGTAGTCCCACTTTTTTTTTTTAAATGAGAAGTTTGGAAGAAAAATTCTCTAGAGTCTGGCTATTTTTCCAAATCAGTTGATCTTGACACATCATCAATTTCCAAAAGAGATCTTTGGCTTGCTTCCTCTCCTTCCTTGTCCCCCCCCCCCCCCAAGCACGTTCCATTGGTTTGGCCAGTGAGCAGACTGAAAAGTCTAAAGAGAAGAGGCTTGGAAATCAGAGAGGTGATTCCAGCCAAAGGACTGAACAAAGAGGGATTGGGATATGGCCTCTCTTGTCACTGGAGCAAACAGGGAAAAGTAAGCAAGAGGGGAGACACTTGCCAATATGATCATCTCTGATTGGAGACCTCAGACATAGGGTCTCTGGTGTGCAACAGACCCAGAGAAGCCCACCATGTGGAACATGTTAATGACGTGAGGTTATCTAAGACCCCTTTTTTTAATCTGTTAGACAATGAATTCACTTTTAAGAACGTTACAATAAAATTTTATAAAGCTAGGGTAGAATGATGATGAATTAGTAAGCAATGTACTGCTCATGATAAACTTTGAATAGACATCCAAGTGGCTGAAGATGTTAATGGATCGTTGGCAGAGACTCTTGTAAGAGAAGATGAGGGTAGAAATGACTGGCCCCTGAGAGGGGGACTCAGACTGTTGCAGGTCAGAAATTCCGTGACCAGAACAGAAGAAAAGGAAAACTGAAACCCCTCTGAGACCTGAGTCAAGAAAGGCACAAGCAGCTATAGAAACAATTCCCAAGTCTCCAGTACTAAAGGATTTTTGTATGCAGAGTCTTGATTTTACATCAAGTTGTTTTTCTCGGTTTTAGGCTGGCTAAAATTCATGAAATAATGGTGCAGTAATAAAACATAGGGTGAAAATTTACTCCTTTATTTATTCATTCAATGCATGCAAACTGAGATCTGACCGAGCAACAAGCATCACCCTAAGCACTGGGACATAGAGAAACATGGGATCCAAAGTAGACATGCTAGTGGTGAGGAGAGCTGGATTATCTAATTCTTATCTTGCCACAGCAGGTCACCAAATCCTGATATCTAGCACTAGTACTTTCTAACAATTAGATCTATCCAATGAAGCTTAGTGGAGTTTGAGGACAAAAAATGTGTGGCATAGAGTAAACAAATAGGATTAATTTTCTAAAAAGAGATATGCTTTGAATATATAAGTAGATTCAGGAAGTATCTGGGATAAATCTATGAGAGATGGATCCACAGCAAAGTGTGGTGAGGAATGTGTGGTCTCAGTCATTATTTTTCAATAGTCATGGCCCCTCTCCCACAACTCTGCCACCAAAATGAACCTTCTGACAGACCCCTGGACTGGATGGACCATAGCCGTGTCCATATGTGGCATCTTGCACATTACATTCTTAGCAGCTGGGGAAAGTCTTACTGATGAGGATGTGGAAAGCGTCTGTCGCTGTCACCATTTACTCATTGGCAATGGAACCAGAGAGTACAAGTTTCATCAGAGATTTCAGCCAAAGGTCAGAAAGAACTTTCTAACATCTGTTAGAAAACTGAATGTTTTCCTTGGGAAATACCCCAGCAGAGGCTGGATAACCCATCCAAGATGGCATCCCAGGAAGTGGAAGTAGGTGATACTCGTGAACTTTCCCAATTTTTAAATCTATGATTCTACAACTCAGTCTTTCCGTTGGATTTTAGATTTGGACAGATGGGTAAATAGTCACTATCCTATATAGTGTTGATGGCTTAAATAAAATTATGAATACCTTTGCCACAATCTTTTTGCCTGTTATGAAAATGAAATCAAAGTTTTTCTATTTCTTGAATAAATATGATATGGGCAGTATATCAGTATGGAACTGTTACTTCACAGTCGTCTGTCACTTTATTGTGAAATGAGAAGGGACTGTTCTTTGTCCTTGAGCTAATATTTTGTCCCTTGTTGGTACAATGTTCCTGGGAAGAATGGACTAGGAGATGGAACAACAAAGACCTTGCTATTTGCAGTGAGCCTCCGTGTCATTAAAGGGAATCCTAAGATGTTCTGGTGGGTGGCCAACATTCCAGAACAAGACAGTGAGATCCATGCCTGCCCTTTCTCTTTCTTATAGTCATCAAAGCTCGGGATGGCTTTATCTGCCTATCCTCTTATTATTCTGAACTGCCTAATTGCCTGGACTCTTTCTCTCCACAAATAGTTCCATGTACTGTATTCAGCATTAATGTAGGTGACTATGTGGACATGTCTTCTATTCCTACTTTTAACAGATTAACAGCTAATAAACACCATGCAACACCCTCTCTTCTCAACCTCTTCTAAAAATACAGAGTTTGATTTGCCAACATTGGTGTATTTAAAGCCTCCAAGATTCCAGGGAAGACTTTAGAAAGTTAACTGTGCAAGTAAAGCCTGTTCAGAGAGGAAATTTTCCAACACAAAGAGCCAATCAGTGTATCAGCAGCTCATCTGAGAAGAACCTCAAGGGATCTTCTAGTCATTTATAAGGAAGGGATATTTGTTCTCACTTAAAATAAAGCTTCACCTTTTATTCTTGGTTTGCAGGACTGAAAAGAACTCTGGAAATTTATTGCCTAGGGAGGAAGACAGGCAGCATAAGTTTCATCTCAAGAGGGAACACTTGCCTTTGCAGGAAGGGACGCCATGTTACCTTCTAGTAACTTTGCAGTGAAAGGACAGTGCCACCTACTCTTCTCTACCCTCCTTGTCCGTAGGCCCTGTACTTCTGCTCCATCCACTTAGATAGAAGTGGAGCGGTTAGTTTTAAAAAAAAAAGTCAATAACCAGAAGCTTTAACAAAGTTGAAAGTTCAAAGCTTTAAACAAAGCCCCAACCGATACTCTGTTTTGAGGATATGGAATATCATCAAGAACATGACTGAGACAACTTGGATAGTTATGTTGAAACGATGTCCTTCGGTACCTCATATATATGACAGAGAATTTACTGAAGGGTAAAGTAGGCAGTGTGTGCGTATTTTAATTAATGGAATCTCCATTATCAATGAAACAAAAACCTTAATGTATTTGTAAAATGCTGGATGTTTCCTGAGGTCTGACAGTCTCAAGTATGTGACCCTCAAAGACCGGCTTGATTATTAGATTATAAAATACAGATGAATATTTACAGAAATGTATTGGTCTTTTTGCCTGAGGTATAATTTCTGGGACCAAACCCTTTATTTGCCTTCAGGTGGGAATTTTTTTGTTGCGGCAGAAACACAATTGTATTTGCTTGCTTACCTCTCCTTTCATTTCTGTTGCCCTGCTTGTCTCTGTTGATCTGAGAAGCCTTTAAAGCCACAGTGATTTGACACTATCATGGACTCCACATTCCCACTGGTGGAGTTGATTCTGGGGCAGACTGTCTGTGCACTGTGGTAATGATGATGACATCGTCCTGTGCTTGAGAAGCAGTCAGTGCTACTCTGGGCTCAACTCTAGTCACGATATTAGTGACCTTGAGCTTTAACAATTAATAGTTTCTTTCATGCAGACCGGACCTCCTTTGAAGAAAGCTCAGAGTCAAATTTCATCATAGTTATGACTTGCTTGCACATAATCTGAATTGGGTTAATTTCTTCTTTCTTATGCATTTCAGTGTCATCTGTTCCTTGTGCTCTTCTAGACTAATTTCCCCAGGGGGTGATGTCTCTCAGTGCCTACGTATATACCACTTGTCAGACAAACCACTGCAGGATCTTTAAAAAGTCAGTGCGTTTCTTGGCATGATTTACAACTTCCTTTGTTGGCTTTTCTCTCTGCAGAACCGGACTGGAAGCCATCATGGAGACTTACGCGTTCTGGAGACCCCCCGTGCGCACACTCACCTTTGAGGATTTCACCACCATGCAAAAGCAGCAAGGTAACATCCTGGGCCATGGCCTCTTCTTAGGATCGTGGTGGGGAGAGAATGGGAGCGGAACTGAATATAGCACAGCTGTCCCCAAGCCAAGGCGTGGGTTACACCAGTTCTTCTCGAATGAAGAGTACTCGATAGCTCTGTAAATAACCAAAGCATAACCACTTGTGCAAATGAGGCGGCTCCAGAGGCAGCGTTCTCTCCCTCTTCCGAAAAGCAAAGTTATGTTCATGATGACGATGGGGGTGAAATTATTATTTCTATGCCTAAGCATTCACATAGCCCTTGGTATTCGAAGACATAATTCATGATAATTTCATTTACTCCCCATGGCAGCCTTATCAGTTTTCTTATTCTGGTTTTGTAAAGGAGAAAAAACTCAGTCCGAACAATAGGACTGAATTGCTCAGATCTGACAGTGAGGAGGGAACCGCTGCAAGCCGATCGGAATCTTGCAACTTGTGCTCCCTCCTTTTTTGCTGAACACCTGGACAGACACAACACCTGTCTCAAGTTGATGGGCCGGGTGAACTTTTTCCTTGCACTGCTTTGTGCTTTTCTTCCAGTTTCTCCCTTCTCTGGAAGCTCAGGTTGGCAAGAAGCCTGCGGCCTTAGCACAGATGGCTCGTGGGCTGACCTCAACTCTTTTCCTCAGTCAGTGGTTCTTCCTAGGGCAGGACCCTTTCACCTGAGGAAGTTTCCCAGAGTGTCAGACACTTTATGAATCTCTCTCTTCAACCTCCTCCCGCCCCAAAGTGACACCGGTCAAAATTGCAGAGCTTACTCTGTTCTGTCACATGGAATGGAACCCTAAGTTTTGAAATTGTGGCTCCGCCATATGGGAAGCCCTTCTAGGACTTGATAATACATTATATTACATTCCCCTCCCAGAGGAGCTTCTAGCAGTTTGCTCACTAAATTAGGTTTTGTAACCTAAATTATTGAAGTCTCTTAGGTTTTAAGATGAAGAAGGCTATTGAAAGGATAGGGACTGGGGTAGACCACTTGGGTTAGGCTCTTATCACTGCTCCTTCCTAGCTTTGTGATGTTGGCCAAGTTCCCTGTCCTTCCTGCCACTTAGTTTTCTCATCTGCATAATGGAAGACTATAATAGAATTCTTGTGAGGATTAAATGAGACAGTGCATTTAAAAACAGAGTAGGCAGTCACAACATGCTAGTCATCATCGTCATCACCCCCCCCCACCACCTTCTCCACCCCCTCATGTCCCTGTACACAGGTGCCTGAGAAGAAGATGCCTCAGGGACAAGAGATACTGCCTTTCTGATGATTAACTATTTAAAGCATGATTAGACCATTCCTCCTCACAGGGAACTGGTGAGGCAAGTGATGCAGACTTTCCATCTGTCTTTTTAATAAATGGCCGAGAAATGGAAGCCCTCTGCAAGAAGCAACTTTCTCCTTGTAATTCTGTGAGAGAAGCAGGGTCAGGACATATTCAGGGTGCTCTTGCTCTGAGGCCCTCATGGACCTTAAGAGGCAGGGGTGTTATGACCATTGGGAGATCTGGGCCTTCATCTTTGATGGCCACTAACTCTCTATAACCTTGGGCAAGTTACTTCTAGTGAGTTTGTTTCCTCACCTACCAAAAAGGGGTAATTTTCATGAGCTCATTTATATGAACATGCTTCATATATGAAAATGAGTCACTTTCATGCAGACACTTGATCCTGTTTATTTCTGAGGTGGCTTCTTGCTTCTCTGCCCTTGCTTTACTCGTTGACTGTCCAAGCTCGAGCTAAGTGGGAGTTTGTATCATGGAGGTTGGTGTTAGAAAGTTGGCAGGGATGTTGCCAGTTCCCGAGAGCAGGCATTGGTGGTGACATTGTGTTCACTGCTGTGCTCTCGAAAACTGTCACAGGGCCTGACAGCCAGGAAGTACCTAATGACAGGAGGTCACTTGGTGGCACTGTGGCTCAGGTTAGGCAGGGTCACTGACACACGGGCCTGGAGCACAACCACGTGGTATGTGTGCAGATATGGATGTGGAGTGACGATTGGGGTTGACAACCTGCATTTCACCAGCATGTGGGGTGGTTGGGCAGGTGTTGACCCTTGGAAAATAGTGGTTTAAGAGAAACTGAGCTTTCTTTTTTTTCTTGTATTTTTAAAAATTCTTTTTTTTATTTTTATTTTTTAAAACTTATTAATTAGTTAATTAATTAATTTATAAAGCACAAGCAGGGGAGGGGCAGGGAAAGAGGGAGAGGGAGAAGCAGACTCCCTGTTGAGAGGGGAGCCCAACAAGGGGCTTGATCCCAGGACTCTGGGATCAAAGTCAGATGCTTAACTGATTGAGCCACCCAGGTGCCCCAATTTTTTTTTTTAATTTAAATTTAGTTAGTGAGCATACAGTGCAATATTTGTTTCTGGAGTAGAATTCAGTGATTCAGCACTTACATACAACACCCAGTGCTCATCACAACAAATGCCTTCCTTAGTACCCATCACCCACCTAGCCTTTCCCCCCACCCATCTCCCTCCATCAACCCTCAGTTTATTCTCTATCAGTAAGAGTCTCTTATGGTTTGTTTCCCTCTCTCCTTTTTTCTTTTCCTACTTTCCATATGTTCATCTGTTTTCTTTCTTAAATTCCACATGGGAGTGAGATCATATGGTATTTGTCTTTCTCTGACTGACTTATTTCACTTAGCATAATACTTTTTAGTTCCATCCATGTCATTGCAAATGGCAAGATTTCATTCTTTTTGATGGCTGACCAATATTCCGTTGTATGTATACACCGTATCTTCTTTATCTATTCATCAGTCGATGGACATTTGGGCTCTCTCCACAGTTTGGCTATTGTTGATAATGCTGCTATATACATTGGGGTGCATGTACCTCTTCAAATCTGTACTTTACTATCCTTTGGAAAATGCCTAGTAGTGCAATTGCTGGGGCATAGGATAGCTCTATTTTTAACTTTTTGAGGAACCTCCAAACTGTTCTCCAGAGTGGCTGCACCAGTTTGCATTCCCACCAACAGCACAGGAGGGTTCCCCTTTCTCTGCTCCTTGCCAGCACCCGTTGTTTCTTGTGTTGTTGATTTTAGCCATTCTGACAGGTGTGAGGTGGTATCTCATGATGGCTTTGATTTGTTATTTCCCTGATGATGAGTGATGTTGAGCATCTTTTCATGTGTCTGTTAGCTATCTGGATGTCTTTTTTGGAAAAGTGTCTATTCATGTTTTCCGCCCATTTCTTGACTGGATTATTTGTTTTTTGGGTGTTGAGTTTGGTAAGTTCTTTATGGATTTTGGATACCAACCCTTTATCAGCTATGTCATTTGCAAGTATCTTCTCCCATTCCATAGGCTGCCTTTTAGTTTTGTTGATTGGAGAAACTGAACTTTAGAAGCAAAATGTCACACTTATTTAGTGACTCCATTTTTTATTAGTGGGGGGGGGATGAACTAGGAATTATTGGATACATATGGTAGTGGGACAGGGCTAGAGGAAAAGCCAAAATTCTATTAAATTGTTTAATTGGAATACATTTTTTAACTATACACTGAACTTGATCCAGATTCTCATTATTAAAAAATATGTGGCTTGGTTTCTTGACGTTAACAAAGGACGTAAAAGAAACAACATCCACCCCCTCTTCCCTTAAGAACTAAGAGTTCCAGTAACTCTGGACAGTATCACTCATAAAATGAAGAAAAGAGACAGAGCCATCTGTGTTGAACTGTTTTGTGTCTTAGAAGAAGTAGAGAGTGTTGAACTTCTAGTGGAAACTTCAGTGGCAGACTGAGTTTGGTAGTAATTCCCTTTTGTTGAAGAGAGTATTGGCAGCACTGGCACCAGACTTAAGCTCCACATAATGATTGACTCACCGGTGTCCATATACCCTCATCGCTTCAAACACATGAATACCTGGCATGTCAAATCCACAGTCCTAGGCCAGTTTTGTGCTCCTGCTGCTGCTGCTAGAGGCTGGATCCACTCTTCTGTCTGTGAGGTTAAGGGTGCTGCTTTTTTCATCCTGCCCTTGCTGTCATTTTAATTTCTCTTTCATGAAGACCCATTTGTGGATAAAATGTCAAGGAAAGCACTTTAGTTGAATTAGCCACCATTTTGCAAAACCCCAAATCTTTCTATTTTAAAAAATATGTTGAATGGGTATTCTGTACAGTTGTTTTCTCCAAAGGAGAAGAATGCACGGAATCCCTCATTCTGTGCCTCTTACACAAAAAGAAACCAAGGCACAGAGCAGTCTACTCACATGTCTGCAGCTAAGCGGTGGCAGACGTGAGTTGAGGATTCTCACATGGATCTCATCTCGAAGGGGCACTTTCCTTTCCACCACTTTCTTTTCTTCATTCTTACTTACTAGAGCTTTAATTCGCCACAACATTCTTTTTTTCTTTTCTTTTTTTTTTTTTAGTTTACTCTTCCACTTGATATTTTCTTGTCAAGAACTTGAGCATTAACTCTAAATAGGTCAGTATCTTATTTTTATCAAGTCAAGCATATGGTCTTACCTTCAGACATCTTCATTTAGAATCAGCAAGGGAGTTTATACGTTTGGAGAGTCTGGAGACAGGGATTACATTTCCGGAGTGGCTTCTGCCTGAACACTGCTGGTGGTGGGGACAAAATGAACTAACCCCGAAAGTGGTGCTTGAGGGACGTTGACTGAGGCAACACAGACAGAAGAGAAAAAAGAAATAAGAGCCCAGGCCAGTAATGGCCAAGTGCAGTCCTGTTGTTCTGATGATATATACTGTAGAGCTGTTTGGCCCACACTGAGGGAGCTTCTGTGAGCACCATCCGTCTCCACGGGACCTGACAACTGTCGTGCAGTAAGGAACCGTCCTGGACCAGTGACCCCAGAGCTGGAAGGACATCTCCATCTGCAGAAGTAAAGAAACCCGTCATTTACGGAAACCCTCCCTGCTCCCTCAAGTGGTAACAGATGAAACCAGAGGGATTTCAACACCACTGGGGCTTTTTAATGTTTGTCAGGCAGGTGAAAGGATGATGAGCATCTGTCAGTGTTGGGCTTTTCATCAGTTTGATTTGTAATAATTACAAATTATAATTACAAGGTTGGTCCTTGAAAGGGATTAGATGCTGAGAAATTCGTACCAGTAAAAGACAGAGAAAGGAGGACAGTTCGGTGGACAGCTTGTCTTTGCTCTGCTGTAGGTCACTCGAATAATTCAGAGAGAGCCACTTAGCAGGTCTCATTGATCACTGAGATCAGGAACGATGCCCGTGAGCAGCTCACGACAGGGATAGGAAGGCATCTCAGTTCAGCCCACTAAAACAGTGACATATTCTGTTTTGTCCCAAAGTTCCTTATGCTCAGTGTATCCAAAATTGAGTCCACGATTTACCTCACAGACTTGGCGCCCTCTCCTGGGGGAAGGACACCGCTATCCACTCACCATCCTGGGTGTTTCCCTCCCTCCTTACCCACCATAGCAAACCGTCACCAAGTTCTGGAATCCATCCACACCTCTACTCTCCCTTGCCACTACCCTGCTCCAGGCTCCCACTTGACTTCATTCTCAGCTGCCGCCCTATGGTGGTAACATAGTTGCCAGCAGCCCTAGACCTCCATCTTCTTAAGTTTAATTCTGATGAGAAAGGTCACATGTCCCTCTTAAGTTTTCTAGCAAAATCTCACTGAGTCTCACTGACTCTCTGTCACCTCTGAACCAATTACTGAGGCGGGGCCGGGGAATATGATGCTTGGACCATCAGCCGTTAGTCACCTGCCTTCCCTGGAGGTAGGGTGAAGGGCTGAGAGTGGGGAGGGGGTTTCTCAGTGGGAAGCTGGGGACTGTGGCGAGGAGAGAGGCAGATCAGCCCTAAATGGCAATCACAGCTGATGTGTACAGGACAGCAGGGAAGGCAGTAAAACAAGTAGCAGAGAAAACAAACCAGTTAATGGAAGGGAAAAAGATGGGGCCAGCCCACCTGGGGCAGTGTGGCAGGTGTGAAACAGGGCCATCCAGGAAGCACAGAGACTCAGAACCTAGAGGACCAACGTGAAAAATGAGAATTGGGTGAATATATTCTTTTAAAAGCTATTTTAAAAGAAAGAAGTTTGGGTCCATGTATATCTTTAAACTTTATGGAAGAGGATGCTTTAGGAGTCTTTCTAAGATTGAAACCACACAATTCTCCTTAGCACTGTAATGTTACACATCTGCATTTTAAGAAGGGTACTCTTTTCAACTAAGGGTAGTTCCTTAGTAGGGATGGACAGAGCTGTGTTCATGACCATTAAACTTTATGGCCTCTGGGTTTGTTCCCTGGATGAGTCCATAGGGTGCTGACTTCTTACCTTTTACCTGTTTGAAAGCCTTAAAGAAGGCCACTCAGGGATACAGTGATTCCATATTCTTCAGGGACCCATGCCACCAAGTTAAATGAGAGAAGAGTCTGGCTGATGGAACCAAGTAATTACATGAAAATTTATTCTTTACTAGCCCAGATGGGGTATTGTTTTTACTGTTTTTCAATTTGGAGGGGGGGGATAAATCACCACAAAATAAACCCAAAAGGAAACTGTATGTGAAATCCTCCATATTACAGTCTGGAAGTGATCAATTTAAAGATGCACAAGTCAGCAGGTTTGGTATTCAGGATTTTCATGGTCACATTTAACTCATCTTCATGGTATACAAGTATATTCTAGGCTATTGTCCTCGTATGGAAGCACTGCTAAACATGTATTCTTTTTGGCTGGTTTGGCCGTGAGCCTTGAATCTTGGAACAGGCTAATGTCGACTATGTATTTCAACGAGTACCTACCTCCTCACTTGGGTACATGGGTAAAACAGGATGCAGGGACGTGGGGTGGGTAGGGGATTGGTCCTGGAATACCAGAGAGTTTTCAGCTACTTAGGGCATTATATTTTAATCACCTCTCAGAAGTGAATTAAGACCTCTGAGGACAGTGGGAAAGACACCAACCTACCGACTTGTGTTCAATTCCACTTGCTTGGCCTGAGAAGAGATAGAGACATGGAGCATCGAATTGCCATTTTGGGCAGGGGTGATGGGAGACGGAAAGAGAGTCCACAGAGGAAACAGAGTTAGTTTAGCTTTTGGGAAGATGGGCCTAATGGGCCCATAGTGGTCAAGGGCCCGGCGCTCTATCGTTCACAGCCACGGAGGCCCCCCCAGCCTTTTACATCTGGGCATGTAGCTGTGACAGATGCTCACTAGTGTGCGGGGAGGCCACGATGCTCAGCTCCGTGGACAGGAACCGACACCTGAGAGTCTCCCCATCAGAACCTGAATGCCCTAGGATTCCTTTCTCCTTCCTTCCCTCATTCTTCACTTGCAGAAGGGAAGAGCAAACCATATTTACAATGTATTTAACATTGACTAATATTAAATGCCTATGTGCACTTTGTATTATATGTCACTTCCTCTGTTTCTCCAAGTAGCCCTACAAAGGTAAACACTCGAAATTCCACTTACGTAGAGAGGCTCACTTGCAAGATCCCATACTCAGTAAGAGCGCCGGACAATCCAAATCTCTACAGTCCATGCTCATCTATTAAATAAGGTTTAAATCCAGACCCTTCGAGCATTCAGGACGTGGCCGATACAGAGGGGATGCAGCGAGAACGTTATGCAAGAAAGGGAGGTAGGCTTTTCCTTTGAGAGGCAGCTCTGACCCCTCTGTGGCAGTGGCGCCTGGCCTCCCACTCCACCCTAGCTCTTCTGTGATGCGAGGCCTCAAGGCATCCCGGTGTTGAAATGCACCGCGGAGGGCAGCCTGCCTCCTTAGCACTTGGCTGGCGCTCCCGATCGTGTGTAACAGCCGCCAAGCTGTGAGATCATAAGAGAGTAACGACTTCTCAGTATCTCGGTTTGCTTCTCTGCAAAATGAGTACCATAGTCTTCTCTTTCTATGTGGAACTTTGAAAAATAGCTATTATTGGTACTGGGTCCTCTAAGTGCATAAGAGCATTTCTTCAAACGTTAGTTCATATGGGGGCTCCCACCCCCTGTATGCAGCAGGCCACCAAGTCTCATTTCCAGTGAGTGTCATTTAAAAGCCAAAGCAAGCTGACTATACACTTTTTAACATGTACCTCTCTCATCTGCTCAGCAGAAATCCCTGTAACTTGTTAATAGTTCCCTTCTTGTTTTTTTGTAGTGAAACCGATTGCGGCCTTAGATCGGTACCATTCGTTCCATCTTGGGCCATCTGAGAAAACCATTTAGAGCTGTAAAAAGTCATCTGCTGCATCTTGCCCTTCCTGCGGCAAGGCCGGTGCCCGGGCTGACGGAGCGTCCCTAGAGCAGGGTAGTGCAGTGTGCTGAACGGGAGGTCTCTTCGGGGACCACATAAACACCACCAGATCTGGGGGAGAGCAAGGACGGACTTTCAAAGAGAGGAGACCAGATACATGTCCCATAAAACACAAATCTCTTTACAGCTGGAGTCGAGTTTCTCCATTTGTGCCATCACATTTATTTCACTGAGGCTCATAGTGTTTAGGGTGGAAGAGGGGAAAATGTGTAGAGTGCCGCTTGCAGAGCATGAATCTCTGAATTTCCCGTAAGGCCCTGTGGGCTAGGCTGCTCAGGGGTCCAGAAACAAGAAGTGGGAGATGTTCTTCCTCATCCTTCTCAGCCGTCCCCTTCCCAAACTCCTTCTTTATATTAAAATGCTTCCTTGAAAAGTCCTTGCTATTGGCCACTCACATGTTAGCATAAATTTAATCCTCAGACGCCAATAGAATTCTGGGAAGGACAGAAACGGAAGCCTCTCAGTTTGAGACCCTCTTTCACAGATGGGGAGAATGAAGAGGTAGCCCATGTTGCCCGTGGTCATGAGCTGGATGGAGGCCAGTGGACCTAGAATTAGTCTGGGTGTTCATCCTACCGCAGTCAGCTGCCGGCTTACTTCTCGCCATGGTATATATGATATTGGCCTTATCTCAATTTGTGGAATAAAACTCTTTTTACCTCTCTTAAAGGAATTTAAGGCATGAAGAAAGAACAGGAAGGAGAATTTCCTGAAATGACTCTAAAATCAGCAACTGTTTATTGTTCTGTTTTGGAAGTTCATTGGGGGAATTCTTTTGACCAGGGAAGAGATGATATTAGTTGGGTTTTTTTTGTAAAAATTTAAATCTGAAGAAGCTATTAACGAGCTGAACTTGAACTTCCACAGTCAGTACCACTACCATATTTGCGGATGTAGGCTGAGGCTAAAAATGAACTTTGGGTTTCTCTTTGAGGTATCTGCCTCTCAGTTTGCACATCTGGACCCTCCTCCCTGGCACACTGTGGATCGTTTCTCTGTATCCCAATATCTCTGGAAGCCTGCCGGTTTTCTTCACATTTCTCTCACTGATAAAAGCCTTATTCCTGCTTCTTTCCACTTAAAATGTCCTTTACCTTTTTATGGCAGCTCAGGTTCTAAGAATCCTCACAAGAGTTGTGGATGACCTAAGGGTACCATGCTCCTTGGGGGAATTGGGGCTCTCAAGGACTCTGGGAAGCTCCCACCTTGCCCTGAAGGAGGAATTCCATGGTGGGAGGGTACCTATGGAAGCCAGAGCAGCCTCCCATTCTGAAATTCAAATGAGAGGTCCTGCAGCCCCAGCACTCACCACTGCCTTTAACTGCCAGTGGGCGAGGCAAGAAATGGCTGCTGCCCAGCTGCTTGGTAGCCCTGGGAAAAGAGAGGCTTGGAAAGGTCATTTTTGCCATCTGAAACTATCTGAGAACACATGTGAAGAAGGTGGAGTTGAACTGGCCCTTCATCTGTTGGTGCATCAGCCCCCAGTCCAGTTCTAACAGCCACATGACAGAAGAGCAACTCTGTCAAATACAGTTTCAGGACCTTGAGGAGATGAAAGGGACCTGGAGGTCCTCTCACCCCAAGTGTGGTGTCCAGACCAGCAAGCAGCATCAGTCTCAGAAATGCAGATTCTTGGGCACTGCCCCAGACCCGTAGAATCAGAAACTCTGGGGGTAGAGTCATTGATCTGTTTTAACAAGCTCTCCAGGGGCCCCTGGTGGCTCAGTTGGTTAAACATCTGCCTTCGACTCAGGTCATGATCCCAGGGTCCTGGGATTGAGCCCCGAGTCAGGCTATCTGCTCGCTCAGTGGAGTCTGCTTCTCCCTCTGCCCATCCCCCTGCTCACGCTCTCTCTCTGTTTCTAGAGCTCTCTCTCTGTTTCTATCTCTTGTTCTCTCTCTCTTAATTAAATAAATAAAATCTTAAAAAAAATTAAAAAAAATAACAAGCTCTCCGGGTGATTCTCATGCACCTTAAAGTTTAAGAATCACTCTGCTGGGTGCTTTGAAATATGGAATTTGGGTGGTATCACTGGTTTTCAACCCTGGCTGCATATTAGAATCCTTTGATTCTCATTTAGTTGGTCTGAGGTGGGATCCTGGAACTTAAAGCTTGCAGCTTCTCCTGGCTTGAGAACTAGAGATCCAATCAGTTTCTCATCTTCTGGATAAAGAAACAAACCCAGCAAAGATAAAGGATGTGCCCAGGGTCACATGGAGGGTTTGTGTGGCAGAGCTGTGAGAACGGAGATCTCCTGACTTTGTGACCTGTCTGGACTCTTGCCATCACAAATACCCAAATCCGCAGACTACATTTACAGCCTTTGTTCCAATCTCTGAGACAGAGTGTAGGCTCTTCTAGAGGGAGATTAGCAGAACCTCTGAATTATAATGGTTTAGTTATAGGTTAGCTTTGCTTTATGCTAACCTAGCTCTTCTGGTTGTGCTCGTAATATCTTTCATATGACAGAACTTTGGTCCCATACCTCACCTCCTACTACCTGGGCCCCCCTGCTCAACTTTCCCAGGCCTTAACCTTGACTTGGCACCTTGCCCCAGTATCCCCTTTCCTCTGAGGGTGAGAGCCTGAGATTTGGTATGCTGTATTTTTAGCTGGAGAACTAAATATGGCAAGGTCAGCAATAGTCCCAGGTGACAAGTGAATTTGATGGTGAGAAATGGCAAAGTGAATGTTGGAGGGCTTATTTTTTCTTTTAAACAAGACTTTGAAGACCCAGAAACAAGAGTTCAGTGTTCTTTTGTGTCAGCTCTTTGTCTTGTCTTTCGGACCGTGTATGCGTGTGTGCCTGTGTATGTGTGCACAGGTGGAATCACTTAACCTAAGTGTGATGAGTTAAGAGCAAGCGATGGTTCTGTAAAAACCAGCCCATCTTGGACAGTTGAGGGCCCCTCCTGCCTGGCTTGCATCTGGCCTGCACAGACTCCTCTCACAAGGCCAATGGCTCAACAATATTCACCTTTTATTTTTTCAGGGGGCAGCACAGGCACCTCCCCGACCACGTCCAGCACTGGGACACCATCCCCTTCAGCTTCTTCTCACCTTTTATCTCCATCCTGCTCTCCTCCAACCTTCCATCTGGCCCCCAACACTTTCAATGTGGGCTGCCGAGAGAGCCAGCTGTGCAATCTAAACCTCTCCGATTATCCGCCCTGCGCCCGAAGCAACATGGCGGCCTTGCAGAGCTACCCAGGGCTGAGTGACAGTGGCTACAACAGGCTCCAGAGTGGCACTGCCTCAGCCACTCAGCCCTCTGAAACCTTCATGCCTCAGAGGACTCCATCCCTGATCTCAGGAATACCGACTCCTCCCTCGTTGCCTAGCAACAGCAAGATGGAAGCCTACGGTGGCCAGCTGGGGTCCTTCCCCACTTCCCAGTTCCAGTACGTCATGCAGGCAGGCAATGCGGCCTCCAGCTCCTCATCACCACATATGTTTGGGGGCAGCCACATGCAGCAGAGCTCCTACAACGCCTTCTCGCTCCACAACCCTTACAATCTCTATGGATACAATTTCCCCACTTCTCCTAGGCTAGCTGCAAGCCCAGAAAAACTGAGCGCCTCTCAAAGCACTTTACTCTGTTCTTCTCCTTCCAATGGGGCCTTTGGAGAGAGGCAGTACCTGCCCACGGGAATGGAGCACAGCATGCACATGATTAGCCCTTCGCCCAATAACCAGCAGGCGACTAACACCTGTGACGGCCGGCAGTATGGGGCGGTCCCAGGCTCCTCCTCCCAGATGTCTGTGCACATGGTTTAATGGCCAGCCTGAACACCGCGGAGCCTACTGCAGCCAGGGCCCCAGAGTCTCCATGGGCAGATCCTCCTTTTTGGGAGCCCCAGCCTTTGAAAAACGGGAACTGTGTTTTGTTTTGTTTTTTTTTTCTGGAGGAGGAAAGCACGTACCCAAGAACAACAAAAGACATGTAAGCCACTGAAGGATACTTGCGATGGAATCATCTCCGACTCAGTGGCCCTTCTCCTGCCTTCCCAAACCTTAGTTTTATAAAGCATTGTCTACTCCAGAGTGGCCTTTGAAGAAACTGAATAATCATTTTATAATAACGTTAAGGGAGATGCTAGCATGTAGCAGCCATGAAAAGTTACCCCCACACGAATACAGACCTACCTATACATACATACATACATACATACATAGTGCATGCACACATACACACACATGTACTCACACGAATACAGACCTACCTATACATACATACATACATAGTGCATGCACACATACACACACATGTACTCACACGAATACAGACCTACCTATACATACATACATACATACATACATAGTGCATGCACACACACACACGTACTCACACGAATACAGACCTACCTATACATACATACATACATACATACATAGTGCATGCACACATACACACACATGTACTCACACACAGACTCTTACACACATCAACATACACGCACACTGACTTAGAAGTGGGTGAACTCTGTGGAAGGGGTTCCGGGGTGGGGGTTTGCCAAGAATCGGTCTATGTACAACACTAGATGGACTGGGCCAGCAGTGGCTGTCAACCTTTCTCCCCCGCAGCCTACCCTATTTCTGGAATGAACCGTCTATCCTGGAGCCCCTTCTGGTCCATGAGGGTAGACAGACATCAACACTACAACTGGACTTGGCTTCCTGAAAACGATTGCTTTTGAACTTTGACTCTCCTCGTTCGGTGTGCTATCACTGACGTTCCCGGGGGTGCCTGTGAAAAGGGAGTAAGAGCAGCCGAAGGAGAAAGGAAGAGAAGGAGTAGTGAGCAAGAGAGAGGCAGAGAGCAAGACTGAGCGAGGAAGTGTGAGCAGTGGTGAGAGTTGTAACGCACCGAGGAAATTGGTTTTGGTTTTGGTTCTCCCCCTCTACCCTGAAGGTTCTAGAAAGAATCGTGGCATCACTGAGAAGTAAACCTCTCTGGGACACTGTGCAAAGTCAGGGCACTGGTGACAGGGACCCAGGCAAGGAATGCACTTCGATCCCACAGCTCTGACCACTGTGTTCCAGAAGAGGGGTACCCTGTGTGGGCAGTGCCAATTCCGGAGTGTGCGGCCTGGCAGGGGAGGGGGAACTGAAGGAGTGTGAAGAAGGAAGGGTGTTATAACCCCGACAGATGATACCAAGAGCAGAGGCGACTAATAGAGGCCTGGCCTTCTGCATGCCAGATCCAGACACCTGACCTGGATCGCCTGTCCCATAGCCTGTGTGGCAGCAGAAATCCGGGCACG
This sequence comes from Ursus americanus, assembly GCF_024610735.1. Lineage (NCBI taxonomy): Eukaryota > Metazoa > Chordata > Mammalia > Carnivora > Ursidae > Ursus > Ursus americanus. Next base: position 65,875,252 of record NC_142138.1, on the reverse strand, counting down.
TCCCAGGGAATTGCAGATGGGCCTTCTCCATCCTTCCACCTGCACTCAGATCTCCATTTTTATCAAATAGTTTATTGCATTTTGAAGTTTTGGGTTTTTTCCTTCATCTTTCCCTTCCCCTTCAAATCCTTTAATGTTAAGAAAACAAGTGAAGTTCGGCGCAAGCTAAACTTTTTAAGTGGTGTGGAAATGCAAATAATACCAAGTAAAATAATACAGATATTATTAAGATTTTTGGTTTTGAGGTGTTGTAGATAAATGTATTTATGTGCCTAGTGGGGAATCCAACATTATGAATATTAAAAAAGGGGGCAATAAAAAGGGTATGTAAAATATGTATGAAGTAAAGGTGTATAAAAAATTTGCCCTTATGCACGGAACTCTGTTTCTAAGTGCCAAGCACAGAAAGCCGCTAAATAAAATCTTTGCAATTGTATTCCGCCGTGTTTGTACGTAAAAAACAGCAGTGTATGCATTTGCGTTGTGCTTTACAATGAGCACAGCGCTCTGGTCTATGCTGCTTGATGTGATCTTTACGTAGACCTCGTGAAATCGATTTCGCCGTCCTCATTTGATTAGTGTCTGAGCCCCGGAGAGGGTGAGTGGATTCTTTGGGATTGAAGAGCCCGTCAGAGAGGCAACGAGGACTTGAAACCAGGTCTGACACTAGTGGAATGTTCACTTTGGAGCTAGCGGCAGAATCCAGCCAGTCCAACAACAGTCCTCATCCCCGGCCATGTGCCCCCCGCGCCTTATACCATTCTTTAGATGCGTATCTCATCTCGGCCCCCCACAATTCTGTGAGATAGGTGTTATTTTGATCATCATTTCAGAGATCTGGAAACAAGCTTTAAAAAGAGTGAGTACTTGATGCTGGCCCTCCGGGAGCAAGTGATGGAGCCGGCAATTTGACCTCCCGGTCTGTGCGGTTAGCACCGAGTCCCGCTGCCGGAGCCTCTGCAGTTCCGTGAGGCACGTGGCCAATCAGGAAAGAAGTTTCATCCCAAAGGAGTGAGGTGAGCTTGCCTGTGAGGCTGTTCAATCATAAATGTATACGCTCCCCTTTAAATGCGCCCCCACAGCCCCAGTGGAGTGATTCCGAATTGCCACGTACCAAATGACGACTTAGACTAATAAAGTGCCTCGGGCTGTTTCACTGAGAAGCACTTTCTCATATTCTCTCTTTTTTCCTCCCCTATTCGCTCATTTGAGCCTCACAGTAACCGTGGCCGATGGACAGGGTAGGAAGTATTGGTTTGCAAATGGGAGACGAGGATTCTTTTTTTTTTTAAATAATAATTTTTTATTCTGTTATGTTAGTCACCATATAGTACATCCTTAGTTTTTGATGTAGTGTTCCATGATTCATTACTTGCGTATAACACCCAGTGCTCCATGCAATACGTGCCCTCCTTAATACCCATCACCGGTCTATCCCAATCCCCCACCCCTCTCCCCTCTGAAGCCCTCAGTTTGTTTCCCAGAGTCCATAGGGCAGATGAGGATTCTAAAGGCTGTGACCTGCCTGTACTTCAGAGTGGCTGGGAAGCAGCGGAGCCAGAAATTGAAATCTCTCGCTCGACCTGCATCCTGGGCTGTTTCTGGTAGACAGTGACTCTGGGAGCCCGCAATCCCATTTTACCAGGGCTTGATTTGGGGGGTCAGGTTCTCTACTACCACACCCATTCACTGGAAATGGAGCTTGGTTTGGGGAGCAAAAACTTTAATCATGACATTGGTTTTATAGATAACTTCAAAGACTGAAATGCTGGATAATTCCATCAGCTATTATACGGTTGCTGAAATCGATGGCTGATGAGAGTCTCCATGGATTGCAGGTGTGACACGTCTCAAGACTTAAAAAGGCACTATTGATGTGGCTTCATAACGCGGACTGAAAACAATTACATATAAAAGTTACAGTCATTCCTTTCTGATTTAGCAGCATACCGAATATTAGGCACTGGCCTAATAGTGTTTGATGTTTCAGGTAACAGAAAATCATCATATGCCAAGGAGCAAACTTTACATAGAAATTTCCATATTTTCATTTACTAGAATAAGAATTTCACTGATCATTTGAGTGTTAAGTACAGAAAATTTCTGTAATTTGGATTAATAAGAGCAATCCAAGTCAATTACATCTCAATTATGGCATGTGTCTCTATCTATAAATGAGAAAGTAACGACAATATTTATTTTAACAAACTGGATAAAAAATTGTCAAGAATATACTCTACCCAATTCTCTTTAATGGAATGGTGAAAATTCTTCATAGTTCGCGCTGATTATATACAAAGAGCTATTAGAAAGCTATTCTGCCCTTACTCGTACTTTTGGAGGAAAGTCTGTCTTGTTCCTCTTTGCATCCTCGGAAAGTTTGTGGCCTAGTACAGAATCTCAGTACATAGTCATTCTTACTGCTGAATTTGTTGACCAAGCCCATTTTTCAAGAACAGTGCAAAATGGTTGCATGGCTGAATGATCATTCACTCCAAATTAATGGCCCAAATGAACAAAGATTATCTTTCACATGGCATTCCATGGAAGATTAATGTAAATTTAATTTACATACTAGCTTGCCAGGATCCACTAATATGTAATGAAGGGGTTAAAAAAATGCATGTCATAGTTTCTTTCTTGAAAGGTTCACTTTTCAGGCAGTCATGCTCTTGTGGGGCAAATGATATAAAAGACTGAAAATTCAGAGGTGATGCTCAGTGTAAGAAAGTGAGGTTGGAACTGTTTTTTCACTAGGGGATAGAACGTGATTGAGCTTTGAATGATGCTCAGAATTTTTATAGCACGAACGGTGGATTAAGAATGAAATAACAACTTAAGAGTCAATCAATAAATAAGTTTTGGAGGAAAATGATAGCATCTCAATTCAAGCCTAGTAATTTAATAAAACAAGAATTCAGAAGCTTAGTGTAGCCCATAGACTAATATCCCCTTCTATGAAATAATTTATCATAAGTGAGTGTATAGAGGGTTGAGATGGAAAGGCAGAGCTGCTTGGCTGATGTCAAATGTTTGATTCATTGCTTAGAACTTGAAGGATTTCACAGAAGCTCTGTTGTACTGATTTGCATTCAATAAACTAAAGGAGAGTTGTCCTTCTAAGGAAACCCAGCCATAAAGATAAATTCTCACAAAGCATTGGTGCTTATGGTTGTCTGGTGGAGATCTGATTTCCAGAGAGGGCTGTGACCGGCTTCATTCATTCACCTGGTTCAATGTCAATAAACATGAATTTCACGCCTCCTCTGTGTCAAGCACTGCCCTCCGTATGAGGACACAGAGGTGAACAATGAGACATGTTCCTACTCTGAGGAGTTCATGGTCTGGTGAGAGACTGCTACAGGATACCCCAGCAAACAAATGAATAATATAACTTCAGATCGCGAGGGAAGTACAAGTAATAGAATGATAGAGAGTGATTGGAGAATGAGGATGAGGGATCATTTAAATAGGGTTTTCTAAGAGGGCTACTCTAAGGAGATGGCATTGGAGCAAGTACGTAGGCGGACGTCGTCTCAGAATTTGTTTACTCCAACTTACACCCAGGGCAGCTGTATCCTCACGGGAGGGTGTTCTCGTCTGGTCCTGCATCGGCTGAGGCCAGGTATTTTTGTTCTTGCAAGGGCTTTGTAGCATTGATTCTTATTTGCTGAAACCTGGCTGCTGGCCTTCTGGGACTGGGGCTGTTTAGAGACTCCTCAAATCTGAATCTGTCCTCTCCATGGCCTCAATAAAGTCCCTATTTTCATGAATTCCTTGGTTGAGGACGAGTCATCCATCCCTTCTATCTGACTTTGTTAAAAGGTTAACACTAATGATCAAACTATCAATTAATTAATAGCAATCAGATAAATTATGAACAACAATTAATAAAAAAAGTACTAAATGTATCTTGGTTTTCTGTAATTTTCTCAGAACTGTTCTACGTAATATGGAGATGTAGAAAATGTCCTACCATCGAGGAGATTTCAGCTTAGGGGTGCCTGGATGACTCAGTCGATTAAGCGGCTGCTTTCAGCTGGGGTCATGATCCCAGAGTCCTGGGATTGAGCCCCACATTGGCTTTGCAGGGAGCCTGCTTCTCCCTTTCCGTCTGCCTGCCGCTCCCCCTGCTTGTGCTCTCTCGCTCTCTGTCAAATAAATGAATAAAATCTTTAAAAAAAGAGAAGATTTCAGCTTGGTTGAGAAGTCAAGGTATGTGCATATGAAACAGTGAACAGTAAAAGTATTACATTTGTGGTAATGACCATATATTCCACAGATCTTTAGAAGGAAACACATTTTTATTGAGCTTTTATTACATTTTACACATTATGCAAGTTTATCCTTTAATCCTTGCAACTACCCTACAGAATTTGTATTTTAATCCCTATTTTATAGATGGGGAAATAGAAACTCATAGAGATTAGCAATGTGCACAAAATCACAGAGCTTGTAAGTAGCAAAGACAGGGCTCCAGCCCAGGTCTTTCCACTATTATGTTTTTCTAAAAACGCGATTCAAAGGGACAATAATAAAGGGAGAAGTGTTCGTGGAGGAGTTTGAATTTGAATTGTTGTTTGAAGAACTACTGGAAACTACGTAAACTGAAGAGAGAGGGTTCTGGGTGTGAGTGTGGGAAGCAGCACAGTAAAGACAAGTATTTTCTCTTTTTTTAAGACAAATATTTTCTATATGGAACAATGAGTTATGGCATTGGGCAGTGGGGGGAGGATGTTCACTTTCTTAAGTCAGATCTCAAATCTCTTAAGTCATGTTCTCCCTGCTGCTGCTGGTACCATGATTTCCTTTTCTTCCGTGAGATGTCCTAGCTTTGTAACTTGGGCAATTCAGGATTTCCTCCAGTGTCTCAGTGGGAACCTTCATCCTGGAAAGGGCCAGTGGGGGCTGGGAGGTGATGGAGGAGTCGAGCTCCATCCCCCCAAACCCACCAGCCCCCCTAGGCACAGGCTCGCTGCCACGGTCCCTGAGTCAAGCCTGCACAGAGCCCTTGCTTCTCCAGCCAGGCATGCAGTGCCACGTGGGACTGTGAAAGGGGATCTTGCTGTTTAAGGCCGAGAAAACATTCATCATGTTTTCCTTCTTAGCTCATTTTACTGCTCATAGCACTCATCTTTTATGGGCCAGCCTAACGGCATTTCCCACTTCAGATGCTTCCTACTCACACTTTCTGGTTTTATTAGACTTTATTGCAGGCCCTGCAGAGGTACAGAAAACCAAAGAGGTTTTGAATCCTTTTCAGTATTTTCACTCAGTGAAGCTGAAGCGGACAAAGGGGACTTCCAAGGACGGCCTGGTCAACCCTCCAGCAGTTCTCATTCTAGGAGAAGTTTCTAGACTCCATGAAGAGGATTTGTAGGATTTCCCCTTCCTGCCACATTGCACATCCTTCCTCCACCCATGGGCAGGGAAAGCACCTCCAAAGTTGTCTCTGGATGATGTAACGGATAAACCCTCAAATAGTAGTAACATATTATTGTTAATTTCTCACTAATCTTGCATTCTGTCCTGGGCTTCCTGGTTAGGTGGCTCTCCTCCAAGCAACAATCCCGGGAACCAGGTTCCTTTCAGGCTCTGCTATCTTCAACACATAGATTGGTATCTCTTTGTTCAAGTAGCAGATGGAGAAAGAGTGGACACTTGAACTTGGGAGATAAATCAGACTTAGAACTGGTTACATGATTTCCTCCCAGTTTTGTAGCTTGAACTCCAATGGCCACACCTACCTGCAGGAGAAGCTGGGAAATATACAGTCTAGGTGAGTTCCCAGGAAGAGAAGGAGACAGATTTGGTAGGTCTCAGGGAGTCCCTGCAAGTTCAGGAACCAGTCTACACTTACTTTCTAAGATCTGTTTTTCCTGTAAATCCAGCTGGTAAAAGTAAGGCTAATTTCCAGTCCCAGCTTCTCAAATGTTTGGCAAAACTATCTGGAGCGGTTGAATTTACCCCACTAGAGGTCAGTTCATCAGTAAGATGTATCTTTCGGTAGGAGTTCCTTCCCATTCTCCTAAAACATCTCGAGGATTTAACTACAAAACAAGAAATGTTAATGAAGTGCTTATTACATCCCAACAATATTATTATTATGTCCATATCGTAGGTAAGAGAAAAATTAGAGAGGCCAAAAATGTCCCATTCAGAGTTTGCACTATTAATTAATATAGGTTAGTTAATTAGAGCTGTCCTTTTGTTTTTATATTTATTTACTTGGGCAAAACGCTGAGAAGGCTATTGATAAGTCATGTTCCCTGCCCTAAGAAACCTCATAGTATAGAAGGAATCAGTTTTTATTGGGCTTCATCCACAAAAATCCCCAAGCATGACACTGTAGAGTTAAGTGCCTAACGACTAGCTTTTTAAAAATTGTAATGTAAGTGCCCAGCAGTAAGCTTTTGATTGCTGTTTTTCAAAGACATCCATCTCCAAACATATTGCCAGTTACACAACTAGATAAAGGCTACCCTGCCCATGAAGTTCCCCATTTTAGAAAAGCCCACTTGAGTGACCCTGCTTTTCTTTTCCAGTGCTCTAATTACTGTTCTTATGTTTTAAATTCACCAATAAAGTGTGAACTGGAGAAACCCGAGCCACCCTACCTACAGCCTCAGCAAGGCAAAGCCCCAGGTCAGGTCCGTGTCCCTCGTGACTTTATTTTGTGGCTCTAGGAATGCCATGTACTCTTCAGGACCTGTGAAAAAACCTTGTTTTTTCAAAGTTCCCTGATGGTTGCTTCTGAGGTGCACCTTGCAATCATAGTAAAAACCACAAGGGCTGGTCCGGCCACAAAGTTGGCTCCAGTCAATCAGGGAGAGGTCTGTGGGGGCTTGCCAAGTGTAGTAGGGGCTCAGGTGAGTGCCCCAGTCCTTCCCAGCATCACTCAATAGGCTGAGGCCAATGCAAAGTGAACATGGATATAGAGGCCATCTCTTCTAGAGTGTCAGGATCATATTCTACTCAGCTTGTAGTTTTGCAGGTCTTCTTTCTACCCCAGAGTAGGGGCATGGACTGCCATGTCATGGAATGTTCTGTGTGAGCCCCAAAGACCCAGTAAAATCTTCCCACATGGCTTCCAAACTAGGTTTCTGTAACTACACTTTGTTTAACCCTGTGACAGCGCCAGAGTTTGGCCTTAAATTCTGCTGGTGATACTCCTCAGAAAGGACGCTCACAAAGTGAAGCTCCCAGTCCCCCAACAACCATCTCATGTCCCTTCACCAATCAGTATTCTTTGCAGAGGAGAACTAGTTTAGCAATCCCATCATCCAGAATTGATTCCCAGAAACACCTAGGCAAATGGTCAGAGGTTCCATACCCCATTATCAGACTACGCTGGTCTGCAGAGGATTTAATGCTTCATCAATAAAGTCTTTTTCCTACATGTGGGTTTTGTTTTTTTGCAATATGGGTTTACATACGTCTTCACATTAAGCTCTCCAGGCCTCACCCTAACCTGGGCTCATTCTCCTGAAACATGACCAGGGAAAGGCTCCTTTAACCATTCAGGATTAGAGGAGATTGAGGCCATAGTAAAATAATCAGGGCAAAAGCCAGAGGATTCAGAATAGGAAAGACTCATTTTTCTACTCAAAGCGTCAGGATGTAAGACTCCTTGAGACTTAAACACTCAGTGACGTCCTTTATTATGTAGCTGAACAGAGATATCCTCAAGCAAACTGAAGGTGTTGAGATTAGCAAAGATTATCTCTGGGGCTTCCTGGCTGTATCTAAGACAAGAGCATGCTTTTGTGGTGGCAGTGTGGCTGGAAAGTTGATACAGAGGGTTAGGGGTCCATAAGTAATATCAGACATTTTGGTTTGATAATGTCTATGAAGATCAGCAGAACCTTAAGGGAAAATGTAAGGAAGATACCGTCAGAGAATATTGAGTTAGAGGCCAAACCAAAGGACAACCCAGAGTAGCTGCTAAATTCCTTGTCTCCTACAAGGTGAAAGCATGGGGGAAATTCAGCCATCTCCCTCAAAATGGTCCTCCATAAGACCTGATAAATCAAATTACCCCTTGAGTGTTAAACTAACTAGTTTTTCTGTAGTGACAACTTTAGTTGGATGTGTGTCCTTCTATTTGAATGTCAACACAAGCCATACTTAATATATCATGACAAAGTAATACTGACAACAAAAAGAGTTTCTGAAGTAGAATTAATTCATAGGCCTGGAAACAACATTCACCCAAACTTGTTCAATCAAACCTTCAACAATGGCTCATCAACGTGAACAACTATTTGAGACAGGACATAGTGCTAGGTGTTTGTAATGTATAGACAAGAAAGAGCTAATCCATACAGTTTAGGAGCTCACAGCCCAGTGTGGAGACAGCCCATAAACAGAAATTGTGAGGAAATGCTATGATAGAGAAAAACATGGATGCTACAGCAGCACAGAAGAGAAGCAGTTGGGTCAATCCAGAGTTCAAGGAAGACTTCTTGGAAATGACAATGGATGGTTAAAAGTAAGACTGCTTAGCACAGACATAGGATAAATGGAGGACCAATGATTGTAATCAGGATGGCCTATGGTAACGTTCTAAGGAAATGCAGGTGCCCAGTGCTGCATGATGTGGTATACATGTGGAATTCTGGGAAATTTCATATCAGTAGAAATGGTTTTGGAATGGTAGAAAATAACAACACAAGGTCTAAGATTTGGAGTCCAAGGAAGTAGGCCCACTGGATGTGTGGAAGCTCAGTTTGATAGAAACCACCAGGCAGCTCGAAGAGCTACAAGAGGCAGTTTCATGGAGAAAACGTAGAGCATACATCCTGTTACCATATTCTTTTTATCCATAATTATCCCAGAAAAAATTGTAGGAACCAAAGCAGAACTTCAACCCTTCTTGCATATCTGGAGAGCAATACCACGTCATCTTCACACCACAAACCTGATGACGTGAATGTGTGCAGACACTTAACCCAACATAGAAAAGCCAAGCACAGAGTGAAAAGGTCACTTGTGGGAAGGTGTGAGATGTGTGAGGAAAGCCAAATCATAGAAGAGTTACCCATGTGAGGGCCAAGTCAAGCAAGATTCAACAGGGGCCGTCTTGCCTGTTCAGGCATTTCATAGGCCCACACTCAAGAGTGCTAGCAGGACCCAGAGATCCAAAATTATGAGTTATTTAACTTGGCCTCTAGTATGACTAGCTCTTTTGTGACTTGGCCGTTCTTGGGGATGTCACACCTTGATTCTGTTGCACTTCACTGAAGAATATTTTTTTAGGTGCATTTTATACTTTCAATGACATAGTCCTTTCTGTTTAGGAAAATAATTAAAGAAGAACCAGCAGTAGGGGATTTATTCATTCCAGCTCATTATCTCAGAAAATGCTGCTTTGCAAAGAGTTGTACTGTAGGAGCATGAGCTTTAATGGGACCTGCTGGTGCACACAAAACAATCCTTTTTCTCTCACTGCATTACGTAGTAGATCTGATCAGAACTAGGAGACATTAAGGAGGATGTGGGAGGGTGGTAGAGTAACACTTAAATTTAACTGAGGTGCATCAATTTTTGTTTTCAGCTCTCCTCAGTGGCCACCTCAAGAAACTCAGAAGATGGGATTTATAGGATTTTTAAGCCTGAGACCTATCATCGGCTCCAAGGGAGTGCAGATTTCACAGACTGTCCAAGCACAGAATGGAGTGCTGCTGTGATTAGAGGAGAGCAGGAAGCTGGCCTGAAGACAAGATCCAGAAATCTGGAACATTGAGAAATGAGCAGAGACTCTTGTAGAGCCCGGAGGCAGTGACTCTCCAGGAGTTTAGTCTTCTAATTCACTTTTATAGGTCAGGAGATGACAGAATGAAATGCACTCTTATTTGATTTTCATTGACTCCCCCCCTGGAAGCAGAGATTTTATTAACATGTTTTGCTTCTAAAGAAGCTACAGTCTTTGGGACATATCCAATGGTTTTTTTTTTTCTTTCTGTTCTTTTTTTCCCCTGCTACACAGAAGGCAGCACATAGGGAACATGTCCTCGGCATATTTTTAAAAGTCTTGGATTTGAGCCTTTGGTTCTATCATTTAGTAGCTGTAAAATGGAGATCATAATCTATGTCCTAGGTTGTTAAGAGATAATATAATAAAAAACCCTACTGTCAGTGAAGGCTGTATAACAGGCACTTGGTATGTGCTAGTTGTGCCGGTGTTTGTTCATCTGTCTTCCTGATAGCAAATAACAGGACAGCAAAAGCTGTTTCGAGAAAGACATGATTAGAGGAGAATGACTGCTTGCTCCATCAAAGCTGATTTGGGGAACTTGGAACCAATATCAGACTGCAATTGGTGGGAGCATCTTCCTCAGCAACTTGGACACCTAGGAGTTCTAGTTTGATGTGTCACCAGTTCATTCATGAGGCTGAGCCCAGCGTGAATGTGCTGAAAAGGCCATAGATTTAAGTTTTAGTCCTGCCACTGGTCAGCTGTATGACAGTCTTTAGGCCTTTCTGTGCTTCAGTTTTCTGTCTTAAAAATAGACATGTGACAAGAGGTGGTTTTTAGGATCTCTGCCATTTCTGATGCCCCATGAAACATAGCTGGGTCCTGTTTATGATTTTTGGTCAATCTTGGCAGTAGATTGTGTTTAAGGAAGTAGGTGAAAAGCAAGATCAGCAATAAGCTGACAGATTTCTCTTCTGTAGAAAGTACGACTTGAGAACTCGTATATCTCCTTTTCACTAAGCACTTCTAAATGCTTCTTGAATTTTTATTGAAATGTCTTCTCTTCTTTACAAAGAAGATATTTACCTTTAAGCATTTAGTAGTGAAGATCCCTGGGTTTGGAGCCAGAACCCAGTTCCCTCCCTCACTGGCACTAGGCTTCTCTGAACCTCAGTTTCTTTCCTCTGTGAAATAGGAGTAATGATGACTCTTTTATGTATGAATTGGGAATGACTCGATTACTTGGATTTGAGTACTGTTTAATATATGTGTGTGTGTATATATATATATGTATATATATATATACACACATATATATATATATATGCTCTCCTAGTAAGTTATAATATTTAAGGATAGGAGGAGCTTTTCTTTTATATTCTTGATGGCACATAGTACAGTATTGGAGTCACAGTAGGTGCTATATTATTTATGAATTGACTTCATGAGAATTAAATATTTTCTTTACATATTCACCTTTTTAATTTACAAAATTATTCTTGCTTGCTGTAACAAAGTAAAATGCAACAGCATATTCAATAATTCTTTTTTTCCTGGCCTACTGTTGTTAATTGTTTGGTATGTATCTTTCTAGATTCTTTTCCTAAGACTCTTCAGCCCACACATTCATATGTCTGCTCATACTTACACATATATTCATCTGATTTTTATTTCCTTCTTTTCTTTTTTTCATCTGTTTTAACCCAATAGTGATAATACCATACATATTGTTCTATAGACAGCTCTTAAAAATTAATTTAATTTATCCCATAACTGGCTGTTACTATTTCATTGGATGAAGGTCCTATAATTTATATCCAATTCTTTCCAGATAAACATTGAGTTTGTATTTATTTATTTATTTATTTATTTATTTATTTATTTATTTATATATTTAGCCAATACACACAATGCCAAAATAAAATTTTTAAATATACATTTTGGCCACCTTTAGGCATTAAATCTTAGCTAATCCTAGTTCTAGCCTTTATGGGTTGAGTCTGCTGGAAAATTATGTTGGATTCCAAAGATAGACTTGGCTCTTAGCAACTTATCAAGGTTTCTTCAACTCTCTCATAATCCTCAAATGAGTAAGTCTTACTCAACAGCTGCCACCAGCCCCAGTTTCCTCAAATGGCTCATCTCTGGGCTTCAGCAGACCTGACCATGAACACACCGAGTGCTGGCTCCAATAACCTCCCACTCTCTTCCACAGATGCTCAGGCCTGGGGCAGGGTTCTGTCTCTAACCATACATAGACAATTTTAGCAACAGCTTGTCTGGCATCTGTTTCACCAGGTTCTTAATCTCAGCACCATTAGTAATTGACACCATAAATAAGATCACCGGTGAGTGCCTGGAATCTTGGGATGGGCCAGGAATTTGACCTGGAGATTCTGGGGGATCCGACAAGAGCAGTCTTGTGGTAAATTAATATCTGTGGCAAAAAAAGGGTGACTCTAGCACATAGCTGAGTGGACACGCAGGTTTCCCATCCTGGAGGTACTCCATAAATAAGATAAAGTTTCCTGACCTATCTCTGGGATTATTTGTAGTCATGGTTACAGCATGTGGTAGCTACGAGTCCTTTCTGTGACTAGGGGTGTGGGACTTCAGACTTCAGGCTTTAGGCCAGAGATTGCAAACTGCTGGTATTTTGTTCTTAAACATGTAAAATGCTAAGTGTTTAAAAAATAATTTGCCAATTTAAAAATTGAGAGATTTTGTATAAAAGTCTAGATTTTTGCTATCTCTTGGGAAAAAAAGCAAAGGAATATTTGGTAACATTGAGGCTTCAGTTTCATGTGGGTACCAAGTAGGGCTGCCCTCTTCAGAAGGGTCATAAGAGGGTCTTTATCTGGTCTGCTATACTGGTATTTGAGTCTGTAACGTCTGGCTTCTGGCTTAGATGTGATGACATTTACAGCTCAGAAATTCTATTGCTACCTATTGCTAAGCAGAAGAGTGAACTACTCACACAGTATGAATTTAGTGGCAAATGTCAAAGCTCCCAACTCTCAAAATATTTCTTTTTTCATTTACCTAGAGGGCAAAAATGCCAACATTAAGACTCACTTAATGATAATTAATAGCTAACATTTATCCTTACAGAACCATTATTCCCATCCTAGAGATTAACTGAGGCCCAGAGAAGTTAAGTAAATGCCAAGGTAACAGAGGTGGTAGGTGGTAAAGTCAGTATTTGAACCCAGGGAGTCACTCTCCAGAAGTTGTGTTGGGAATCACTATACCTTATTTCATCAGTCCCCTCAAAAGATGAAAATGCCTCCAGGTAAAGGGAGATTTGGAGTGCTCATCAGCTGATACCAAAGGATAGTTAGTTGACAGCCATGTTTTTATCTTAGAAGTCCATGAGGGCATAGAACGGGCCTGAAGGAAGGTGGACGAGGCAGTGAGAAGACTTTTCCATTTGCAGATTGGTCCTGTATAGAAAGAAGGACATGGGAAGGGCCCTGATGTTAGGAGGATGAGAGTCCAAGAACAATGTTGATATGAGAAATAGGGACTTCTGATAAAGAGCAGAACGCATATCCTGAGGACCCAGAGGAACCAAGGCTCACCAACATGATCAAGGGAATTTTAGGTGAAATATGGGGGTGAGTTTGGAGTCAACATGAAAGTGGAAGTTGAAGCTGTGAGAAATGATAAAGCTCTTTTTTCTAGAACATTCTCAATTATTTGATCAATGTTTAAAAGGTAAGTACAGATATGAGAGGGAGGAAAGTATATCAGTTTCTGACAAGTTCCCATTTTCCTCACCAAGGACAGGTATCTGAATATTGTGAAGTGCAGAACAGTATAATTAAAAGGGAACTGAAGGCCAAGCAAGGAGGGAAGACAGAATAAGAGTCCCAGTGAGAGGGTAGGTATGGCTCAGTGGGAAGAACCTGAGTTTTGGAATCAGACAGACTTGGGTTTGGCCCCTGACTCGGCCTGACTCTGGTTGTGTAACCTTGGTCAACTTTCTTCTCTGAACTTCTGTTTTCATGGTTGGGATTAAATGAGGTATGTGTGTTAAATGCCTGGCTCATGGCAGACCCTCAGCACATAGCTGAATGGATACGCAGGTTTCCTAGACTGGAGGTGCTCCATAAGTAAGATGAAGTTTCCTGACCTGTCTCTGGGTTATTTGCAGTCATGGTTACAGTATTTGGTAGCTGTAAGAACTTTCTGTGACTAGGGAGGTAGGGCTTCAGACTTTGGTAAGTTCAGTTCTTTAGATCCAGATGAATCACACCCTGAGTACTGGAAGAATTTACAGACGAGATGAAGCAACTGTCAATGGTAGCAGTTAAGAAATCACAGATATTGAGATAAATCCTAGAAAAATTGGAGAAGGGAAAATGTCATTATTTTGAAAGGGAGTTGGAAGGAAGAAGGTTTCAATAGCGTACGCTTGCTGTCTAACTCAGGCAAAATTTTGTCATATGTTAATAAGCAGATGGTTTGAAAGAAAGGCAACAAATGGTTTAGAAAAGACAATAGATGGTAGAAAAGACAGCAATAATTACCAGGGGTCAGCCAGGATTGTTAAGAAAAACATTATTCAAAATAAATACCATTTTAACTTTTTATCAAAACTACCAAACTGATTAGGAGAATGCTATGGATTAGATAATCACACTTTTGATGTAACTTTTGACAAAGATTTCAAGATATTTTGTGAACAAGACGGTGAGACTTGGATTGAATGACAATATAGTCCAAGTGTGTAGAACTCAAACACTGTGAATAAGTGGATTGTTCTCAGTTCTTGAGGGAGTCCCCAGGGCCACACCACAGGTTCCTCTACTTGGTCTTCTCCTCATTGACATCTTCATCAGCGATTTGGTTGAAGACAGATTGCATGTCAGGAAAATTATAGTTCATATAAAAAGTGAGAGAGGAAAATAATACAGTGAATGAAAGAATCAAGATTCAAAAATAATTGCCAATCTTCAAAACGGGCCAATAATGAAGATCTGGAATTAAAATAAAAAACTTAAAAAAATAAAGAAAATCTATATGTAGATAGCCAGTCTTCAAAATGGGCCAATAATGACAATCAGCAAACTCATCAGAAGTGCTTATTTATTTTTACTTGTAAATTCCAAAATTTTCTGTTCTTCTAAATACAAGATGGGGGACAACTATGTTGAAAGACACAACATGCAAAAAAACCCCATCAGCTTTTCTCTTTCTTTTCAGAGTTGTTGACCGAAATTTCAACATAAGTCAAAGTATGTTGTGACTCTTCAAGTAATAGATTAAATTTCAGGCTGATGTGACTAGATCAAGTGGGATAAAATGTTGGACTCCAGTAGGTAGGAGTAATTGCAGAAGTAGTAGTGATGGGGATGTTGCTAGTAGTGATGGTAGCTAATCTAGCACTTTCTCTATTCCTGGCACTGTGATTCTTACATGAATGGATTAGCCTAATGTACATGGCAGTATTAGGGGAATGGCCAAAATAACTCTAAAATCTTAGTGACTTAGTATAATAAAATTTTATTCTTGCCTATGTCTTGTCTCACAGGTATAGGGGAGAGATGGAAGTGAGGGGATGCAGTCATTCAGAGATTCAAGTTCTTTCTATCTTATGACCCCCCATCCTCTAAATCCTTGCAATTATCCTCATTCGGCAGGCAGATGGAAAAAGAGAAGGAAGATCACACACAAGAAATTTTTTTGTGGGGGAAGAAAATATCTAAAAGTGATATCTATCACTTCTGCCCACTTTCCTTTGCCTGGAACTCATTCACATGCCGTCGCCTAACTGCAAGGAAGACTGGAGCATGTACTCCAGCTGTGTGCCCAGGAGGATGAATAGAACACAGATACTGGCAAGCACTAACAGTCTGGATTATTTCTTTAAATATTTGACACACCTATGAAGTGTCCTATTAACCTCATTTTAGTTTAATTTAATTTAATTTATTTTTTATTTTTAATTTTTAAAATTTTAATTTTTAAATAATTTTTATTTTGTTATATTAGTCATCATACAGTACATCCCCAGTTTTTGATGCGATGTTCCATTATTCATTATTTGAGTGTAACACCCAGTGCACCATGCAATATGTGCCCTCCTTAATACCCATCACCGGCCTATCCCAATCCCCCAACCCCCTCCCCTCTGAAGCCCTCAGTTTGTTTCCCAGAGTCCACAGTCTCTCATGGTTCATTCCCCCTTCTGTTTACCCCCCCTTCATTCTTCCCTTCCTTCTCCTACCAATGTCCCTGCTATTTCTTATGTTCCATAAATGAGTGAAACCATATAATAATTGTCTTTCTCTGCTTGACTTATTTACTTAGCATAATCTCCTCTAGTCCCGTCCATGTTGCTGCAAATGTTGTGTAATCATTCTTTCTGATGGCTGAGTAATATTCAAGTGAGAGAGCACAAGCAGGGGGAGCAGCAGAGGGAGAGGGAGAAGCAGACTCCCCACTGAACGAGGAGTCCAATATGGGGCTCAATCCCAGGGCCCTGAGATCATGACCTGAGCTGAAGGCAGACGCTTAACCAACTGAGCCACCCAGACGTCCCTAACCTCATTTTAAAGTAGAAAGGTAGGAGAAGGAAGGGAAGAATGAAGGTGGGGGGTAAACAGAAGGGGGAATGAACCATGAGAGACTATGGACTCTGGAAAACAAACTGAGGGCTTCAGATTGGAGGGGGGTGGGAGACTGGGATAGGCTGGTGATAGGTATTAAGGAGGGCATGTATTGCATGGTGCACTGGGTGTTATACGCAAGTAATGAATCATGGAACATTACATCAAAAACTAGGGACGTACTGTATGGTGACTAACATAACATAATAAAAAATTGTTATAAAAAAGATTTCATCACAAGGGGAAAAGAATTGTAATTATGTGAGGTGACAGATGTTCACTAGATGTATTGTGGTGGTGAGCATATCACAATAAATACAAATATCAAATAAAAAAAAGAAATAAGTCAGTCAAAGACAAATACCATACGATTTCACTTATATGTAGAATTTAAGAAATAGAACAAACAAACAGCAGGGAAAAAAGAGAGGCAAACCAAGAAATGGACTCTTAACTATAGAGAACAGACTGATGGTTACCAGAGGGGAGGTTTGTAGGGAGATGAGTTAAATAGGTGATGGGGATTAATGAGTGCACTTCTGATGAGCACCGGGTGTTGCATGTTAAGTGTTGAATCACTAAATTGTATACCTGAAACTAATATTATACTATACATTAACTAACTGGAATTTAAATAAAAACTTGAAGGAAGAAGAAGAAGAAGGAGGAGGAGGAGGAGGAGGAGGAGGAGAAGGAGAAGAAGAAGAAACAGATTCAGTGGTGGCACCATTCAGATCTGTGTGTTATTCTTAAAGAAGAATAATGGCAAGTTACATATTTCAAAGAAATGGGATCAACTTCTTTATAGGTGTCATGTGAGTTTGACAGAATTGTTTATGTATAACTTGGAAGGAGAAGGCAAATGGATGCTAGGCTAAATACCTTCAAATAGTTGGAGAGTCAATTTGGACTTGAAGTAGAAGAAATTATTTTTTAGAACTTGGACTCTTTCTATAAAGCCATGATTCCTGGCATTGCGAAGAGGTTTCTGTCCCTGGAGAGTTCCCGTGGAGGCGGAAGGTGTAACTTTGAAGAATTTTGTTGAAGTGACTCCCAGATTGGGTAGAAACTTTGGTTCTTATGATTTTGTGGGGGAAAAAAAGTACATTATGCTTGTTTAAAATTTTTGCCATGGGCCTCCACTTTCTCACTTGGCATCATGGACGGAAACAGTCTCCTACAAATGTACCATGCAAACACAGTAAAATTTTGTTAATTTCGATTAACTGAGCAGGGTGCGTATATGTGAAGTTGTGGGGGTGGTGGTGAAGAGGAAGTAGGATTAAGAAGGCTGGTCTGGATTAGGTATTAAGAATGAATAAAATAGGGGCGCCTGGGTGGCACAGCGGTTAAGCGTCTGCCTTCAGCTCAGGACGTGATCCTGGCGTTGTGGGATCGAGCCCCACATCAGGCTCCTCTGCTATGAGCCTGCTTCTTCCTCTCCCACTCCCCCTGCTTGTGTTCCCTCTCTCGCTGGCTGTCTCTATCTCTGTCGAATAAATAAAATCTTTAAAAAAAAAAAAAAGAATGAATAAAATAGTATTTAAAAAATTTGGTTTTATTCTATTATTTTCAACCTGATTAAATCTTACCTCATTGTATATCTGTTTTTGGTGAATAAGTTTAACTTATTCTATGTGCTTCTTTTTTGACAAATAAATCAATGCTTCTAAATGAGTAAGTGCTTTTTATTTTTCATTCAAGTGGGTTAATAACAAATTCCCTCATATTCTTGGTCTTCCCCCCACTAATTGGTTTAGACCATCTTTCTTAATATGTGCTAGAAATGCAAACTAAGTTTCAGGCCCTGTTCTAAACATCAAAAACTCTGAATTAGGAACATCTGAGTGAATGAGAAACGTATATTACAATTAATTTTTGTTCCTTATGGTAAATCTTTGAAGAATTTCTACTAAAACCTCATTTAGGTGAGAATAACAAATTAAAACACTTTACTTTGAAAACTTTATTCGGATTCATGTCTAGTTAATGCTAGAGCTCTTGTTCTCTCCTTCCTTCCTCTTCTGCTCTGCCCACCATTGCTTGTTTGACTGTTTTTGTGTGTGTATGTGATTTTGCCTTTTCCCTCATGTGAATGGGGGCAGTGACGATGTATCTTGGGCTGTAGAGCCTAAGAATGGTTGAGAGTGTATGGAGATGGGAGAGGGCATCAAACCACTAGAATAATGATTTGCTGAAGACTAACATTTTCAATCATTGGAAGGTCTTTATTGGTGTTTGTTGGTGATCCAGTCTTATTGGGGGAGAGCAGAAGACATGGGCTGAAGTTCCAGCTGGCCTTTCATGAACTACAGAAATCTGAGCAAGTGATTTAATCTTTGTGAATCTCAATATTCACCTAACTTATCTTCACCCTCTTGTTAGAGTAATGAGTCCACATTTTAACACATGTGAACATTTTTTGTAAGTAGGAAGTTGCTTTCCTCCTCCCTCATCCTCATGTCCTTTCTTTCTTTCTCCCTTTCTTATATTTAAAAATTATTTTGTGGACACATGATATTCAACTTTTGTGCATTTTTTTCCTGAATGACCCTTAATGTGTGGAAGGAGTTATATATCTCCATGACTGAGTGAGTCCTCTCTCCTGGGTTCAGGAGTTGAGCTGAGCAGCAATGGAGGCATTCTGTGGAAATGTTTTGCTTCCTCAGAGACAGGACAAATGCATCTTCAAGCAGATAAATCCTCTGTGTCCAGGATGAGGCAGAGTTGCAAATTCTACCAAAAAGCTGTCCTGATCTTTGAGAAAGCAATGTCTCAAGAATAACTTCTTTCACATTCCAGGAAGTTATTGGGCTAATTGAATTCCTTAATTTTGATTTCCTCGCAGGGTGAATCTGGCTTTGGCATCAACTAAACATGAAGCTTGATGTGGTGACCATGAAAATGTGCCTCACAACCCTTCAAACACAGGGAGAATAATTGCCCAAGGGCTTAAATGCTGCCCCCTGGAATCTACCGCCTTATTCACATTGATGCCATACCTCTCATGAGCTGCTGCCACCCGTGACTGAGCGTGGCCAGGATATTAAGGCAAGCCCATTTCTGGGAGATGTGGGGCTTTGCTGACAAATGATTCTGGCTGGCTCAGGGACTCCCCAGGGGTTTTGTAAGATCTTCCTTAGGAGTCTAGGACACTCTCTCCCAACTTTCTCTCACTCTTCTTTTCACTCGGAATTAGATTCGCTTCCTGATCTGAGGGCTTCTTGGTCTGACAGCTCTTCCATCGTTTTTCTGGCTCCCTTTCCATTTCACTCACACAGGTGTTTTCTCTAATAAAATCTTTGGACATTTAGTCCCAGTTTGACTTCTGTTTTTCAGAGGACCCAGAATAACATACTTGGCAGATCATTTAAACCTTTCAGTTTCAATTTTTATATCCTGCAAATTGAGTAAGGCAGGGGACAGAAAGAAGATCTGGAAGAGTAGAAGGGAAAGACTCACTGTCTTTCATGTGCCAGGCACTATCATGCCTTCTTTCACATCATTGCCACATCAACTTCAATGTGGCAGGTAGCACTGCTATTTTACCAAAGAAGCTGAGGATCACAGAGATTAACTCATTAGCCTCAGGTTACTGCAGAGCCTAGACTTGAACCCAGATTTCTTCTGACTTCAAGGTTATGTCTTCACCATTTCCTCTCCTTTTCTGGCTGCTTAATTGTGAGGATCACATGAGATAATGGATGTGAAAGCACCCTGAAGCTGTAACCGAGTGTTACTCCAAAGCCAGAGATTACTGTTTCTTTGGCTGCAGTCAGGATCACAACATAATATGCAGGGCCAGTGCAAAATGAAAATGTGGGGCTCTGTGTTCAAAATTTATTGAGAATTTTAAGATGGCAGAGCAGCACATTAAACCAAGTGTGGGCCCTTCTGATTGTGGGACCTATGAAGCCAGCCCTGGTAACAGACGAATTGTCAATACAGGGACAATCAAATTGAGCTTGTAGAATCAACCAAAAATTTAATTGTTCAGAGAGATAATATATAAAAGAAAGCCCCATATAGATCCCTGGGACTCTCAATGCCACAGAAAATGGTCTCTGGCTATATTTAGGAGAAGTCACAAGCATTTCAAACAAAAACAAAGAGTTCTGAGCCAAAGGGATTCAGTAATGTTAAACAACATATGGGCCAGAGAGTAGGATGTGCCTGTAGTAATTCCTTACCAGCTCCAGTGTTTCCGGTACTGGATGCCTAGACTTCCTCTGAAGACATCCAGGGGCTTCCACTCCAAGCCTTAGCTCATGGAAAAGCATGGGCCTTGCCACCTCCCCCACTGAGCTATATAAAGCCTGCTAAATGAGTTCTGGGTTCGGTTTTGGGGGCAGCCTGCTTTCTTGAGGGCTGAGCTGCTTTCTTCAAGTGTGGGACAAGTCCTAATTCTGGTCTAGCAGAAACTCACACCCACTTTTCTTAACCAAATGGGTGGCACCATGGTTCTGCGGAGACTTTAGATTTAAGCAGCCTCATTAAGGATGGCTGGATATAGTATGGTTACAAAACTTTAAGGTAAGCAAAAACCAGCATGATTTCTCCTGTGGTTGGGGGCATCATTGGTTGGGTCAAAAATCTATTATCAGGGGGGTGCCTGGGTGGCGCAGTTGTTAAGCGTCTGCCTTCGGCTCAAGGCGTGATCCTGGCATTCTGGGATCGAGCCCCACATCAGGCTCCTCCACTATGAGCCTGCTTCTTCCTCTCCCACTCCCCCTGCTTGTGTTCCCTCTCTTGCTGGCTGTCTCTATCTCTGTCAAATAAATAAATAAAATCTTTAAAAAAAATCTATTATCGGGGAAAATCTACATGAGCCTCTTCATAAAGCAGTATGAGGTATATATATATATATATATATATATATATATATATATATATATACACACACACACACAAACACATACATTATCCTGGCCCTTGGTGCGGTTAGTTTCCAGTGAACATACGGATCCTCTTAAACTGGGCAGGGAAATCCATCAGCATTGTCCTCATTCCTGCTTGAGTCTGACCTTCCACTTTGAGCTTTTGACATGGGTAATAAGAGCTACTCTATCATTTCATGGCATAAAAGCTGGTGACAGCCTGGGGAAAAACAGTCATGAATCTTAGAGTTATTGAATAGTGGGGACCTTAGTTGTCCACCCCTGTGCCTTTGGGCAATCTAGCACCAGCCTCTTCTCTCACCACCTCCCCATTTGTTCTTTGTGCTATTGCCATACTGTTTTACTCTTGTTTACTTTTGTGGAGTTCATTTTATTGAGCTGGAATGCCCTTGTTTGCTTTGTCCAAGGAAGAACTCCTACTTCTTTAAGATGTTGCTCAAAATCTCAATTACTTGCTCCATCCTGTGGGCTCCCATTCCTTTCTCTCAGTACTAACTGACACATGGCATGTTGCCTTCCCAACTAGTTGGTGTATATCTAAAGAACTGGAATTGTTCATCTTGGTCTCTATAAGCTTGAGGACTACAGTGTCCAAACCATAGTAAATTTTCATTAAGTGATTGATGAACAAGAAGTAAATGAGTGAATTATTCCATATCCAGAGTGTCTTTCCCAGCATTCTGCTACAGAACCAAATTGCTTCCTACTTCAACTTTCTCTTACTTTGGTTTTAGTGGAAATGTAGACATCATTTCTATATAACAAATTGTAGACCATTCTCATCCTTCACCTTTCACAGAGAAACAATCGTTGTCTCTTTAATAAAGTCATAGGAGACTTAATTTTTCAATCACTCAGTTACATCCAATCCTTTTTCCACAAACTTCTATAGGATGGCATCATACCAATAACGGGATTCTTTCTTCCAGTTTAGTCCTCAAAATTCAGGAGGCCAGGATGCAGCCAACATGGCTTGACAGGGCAAGGACTGTCCAGCTCTATAAATTCTCCTGGGTGTTACGTAATTTAGTGTTCATTTTGGCTGAGAAAAAACATTTCCCCCCAAAATCAAAGGGGATCTATGTCTTGAAACCTAGGATAAGGTGAATAGTGTTATCAAATACTTTGGCAGAGTATAATAGTCTAAAATAGTTATGATTATAACTATTACAATTGTTATAATTATGATAGTTACAATAGTTTATGGATTATCACAGTTATAGATATAATAGTTTATTATAATAAATAATACCTATTATTAGAATAGACTATAATCATTTATAATAGATTATAAATAGGTTGTAATAGTTTATGGATTGCCAGAGGCCCACCTCCAGATTATAGTTCTTATATCATCCACTATTTAGACCCAGAAATGTTTATTGTCCATTCTTTCTCACTCTCTGTGCTCAGGATCAGGGGCAAGTCATTTTATAAGAGGTGGATGATGACACATCACCTAGGTATCATTTAAGATTCCAGGGGAACATAAAAATGATATGTAAAACTATGACCAACCCTGGAACAAATGGGAAAAAGTTTTCAAAGCCAGAAGCGTGTTATTAGCATGGATATGTTGAGTGGAGAAATAGAAGATTATGATAGAAACAAAGAAGAAAAAAAACCCTTTCAATTTATGACTAAAGAAACATAGATATCAACTTCTTCAGGCTGTAGGTGTCTTTAGCTTGTAATATTTGCAGATGCCTCCTATGCCCTGGGCACTGCACAACGGAGTAAGGCTTTAGGTCTTTTAGACACCCAGACTTGTAAGTACAGCAGGCTTTGGTTTGTTCCCATGGCAATAATTATGGGGTGAGTGGGCAAGACCTAGTTATTTATATCTTTACACCAGGAATCAGAAAGGAGGCTGCTATGACCCCATGGAGGGAAGTCTCTGAAGGGATATGTGTTTCCTTCATGCCTGAGCAGTTGGCCTCTTAGTGGGTGATTTCTGTGCAGTATAGCAAGCAAGGATCTTGGAGAGAGCAACAGTACCTCAATATTCCCCTGGGAGACTTTCAAAGATAAGCTGGACCTATCAGTTGCACCAGTCACATGGGCTTCTCGTGAGAGACTGAAAATTTGTCCTGAGGCTGACCTGAGGGAGAACGGAGGCAGGACTGTATATAGACTTAGATTTGTTTAGGTCTGTCCTGACTTTAAATCTCTTGTCTCATTTTTACACTATGCGTCAGATCACATTGTCAGATTTTTTAGTTAAAAAAACATGGTTATGAACAACATGGGTAATTGCAAAGCACCTCAAATGATTGTGTGCTTCTCCCTGAGGGATATCTTTGAAATTTGGTGTCTGAGAGGAATAGCACATTAGGTCTCTAAAACCTCAGAGAAGCAGTTCCAAACTCCTTTCTAAGAAACTATTAATAACTCAATACACGAGAAACAAATAATCAAATCAAAAAATGGGCAGAAGATATGAACAGACACTTTTCCAATGAAGACATACAAATGGCTAACAGACACATGAAAAAATGTTCAAAATCATTAGCCATCAGGGAAATTCAAATCAAAACCACCTTGAGATACCACCTTACACCAGTCAGAATGGCAGAAATGGACAAGGCAAGAAACAAAAAGTGTTGGAGAGAATGTGGAGAAAGGGGAATCCTCTTACACTGTTGGTGGGAATGCAAGATGGAATACAGCTACTTTGGAAAACAGTGTGGAGGTCCCTCAAAAAGTTAAAAATGGAGCTACCCTATGACCCAGCAATTGCACTACTGGGTATTTACCCCAAAGATACAGATGTAGTGAAGAGAAGGGCCATATGCACCCCAATGTTCATAGCAGCATTGTCCACAATAGCTAAACTGTGGAAGGAGCCAAGATGCCCTTCAAGAGATGAATGGGTAAAGAAGATGTTGTCCATATATACAATGGAATATTACTCAGCCATCAGGAAGAATGATTACCCAACATTTGCAGCAACATGGATGGGACTGGAGGAGATCATGCTAAGTGAAATAAGTCAAGTAGAGAAAGACAATTGGTTTTACTCATTTGTGGAACATAAGGAATAGCAGGGAGATCAGTAGGAGAAGGAAGGGAAGAATGAAGGGGGGGTAAGCAGAAGGGGGAATGAACCATGAGAGACTATGGACTCTGGGAAACAAACTGAGCGTTTCAGAGGGAAGAGGGGTTGGGGGATGGGCTAGCCCGGTGATGGGTATTAAGGAGGGCACATATTGCATGGAGCACTGGGTGTTATATGTAAACAATGAATCATGGAACACTACATCAAAAACTAAGGATGTACTGTATGGTGACTAAGATAACATAATGAAAAATTTAAAAAAAGAAACTATTAATAAATGTTTTGTTTTTTTAAATCAGAGTGTGGTTTAATAAATATTGGGAACATCTTTATTCAGGGGCTTCTCAGAGCCTAACATGAGCTGTAACTAAGACAAGGTGTATGGTATTTTCAAAACTTATTGCTCTGGACATCTGCTGGTACAATCATTCAAAAGAACACTCTTTAGAAAACATAGATTGGAAATAGATTGTTCTTATAATTTTTCATCCAAGCCAGGAGAATTCTGAGAGAAAGGGAGCACTTTTATATCTGCAGGTAAGTGTAAGCTAGAAATGTCTGAGCTAAGCCTCTTGCAGAATAGGCTGACAGGGATGGCTCTAGAGCCTTGGCATTTTCTTAGGGAGGAGGTGGTATTGATAGAGACCGTTGCTGGCGATGCAGGAGGCATCAACAGCAAATTCATAGTTGACTTAGAGGTTCTCGGTGCATAATGAGGGAGGAGGACTTTGGAAGGCTCCTTGACAGAGTTGTGAACAGTAGCCATCAGTAATGGAGGTGGGAAACACATTGCCATTCTCAGGCCAAGACTTTCTGCCACTCAGCTGACCCTACCCAAGCCTGTATTTCAGTGGAGTAATGTGCTCACCAGTGGCATCACGTCTCTGCCTAAGTGCCCATGACTCCTACTTGTAAAATGGCCAATTGCAAAAACAAACAAGCAGCTTCAAGGACCCTGGGAAAAGAGGATGCCATTTCACCCAGGATCTGCCAAATAAAACAGTCTGGGAAAAACAAAATAAATAACTTTCTTAGGACTAATGAGAAACAGCAAGTGTTTCTAATTCAGGCTTCCTCTGGGCCTTCTCTCTCTGATGTGCCATTGGAACCTGGTCTTGCAGAAGTTGCTGCTCTTTGCCCAGCTGATTGGGCCTCCTTCACAGTTGGCTTGGTTGTCCTGGGTTTCCTCTGAATAGCTGCATGCATTCCATGTATCATAGTGCCCCTTTCCTCCTCCTGACATCAGACAATTTTTCAAATCTTTCATCAGTTAAGATCTTCTGTTTATTTTTCCCGACTCTTATCCTGGAGTTTCAACCAGGGGAAGACTAGCAGAAGACCATTTCAGCCTCCCTTTCTACCTGGATCAGAAGTAGGCAAGTTTTGTGTCATTCATTAATTCATTATTTAAATACACACACACATACACCTTAAAGCAGGGAGTGACATGATTAAATCTTTTAAAAATTTTTCTGAATATCCCTCAAGCTGAAGTGGAAAGTCTAGATTAAAAGGGATAATTCTGGGGCAGGGAGTTCAGCAGCAAAAATTTTGCAGGTGTCCATCTCCAAACGTGCCAGAGGCTGAGATCCCAGGACCTCTAGCATTCCGAATGATTCTCCTGTTTCTTTAAAAGCTGAAGAGAAAGGACCAGAATTGACATCCTGTAACAAAGGCTTATGTTTGCATATAAAAGCACTCTCACAATTATCCAATGTGATCTTCACAGCTATCTTGTGAATTGGGAAGTGTAGGTGACTGCGTTCCCACTGGAGAAATAGGAAAATGCTCCTGATGGCTGATGATAGAGCCAGGGCTAGAATTTAGGACTCCTCATTTCTGTGTGCTTTGTGTTAGCAAGCTCCTCATTAGGCAGCAGTAATTTTGGGGTTCGTGGTATGAGTTTGGAAGAAACATGGCAGGCACGCCTCACCACTCCATGAGAAAATGTGTGTCCTCCATGGCAGGAAGGCACAGGCTGCTGTTGCCTTAAAATGACAAGCTTAGCCATTATATTGGGCTGAATAGTGTACCCCAAATTCATGTCATTCTTGGAAACTTAGCATGTAAACTTGTTTGGAAATAGAGTCTTTGCAGATGTAATTAGTAAGTTAAGATGAGACCATACTAGATTAGGGCGGATCGTAAATATGACTAGTGTTCTCATGAGAAGGAGAGAAAAGACACAGACACGGAGACACACTAAGAAGGCCACATGACAATGGAGATAGAGATAGGAGTGGTGTATCTGCAAGTCAAGAAATGCCAAGGATTGCCGACAACCACTGAAAGCAAGGAGTGAGGCATGGAACAGACTGTCCCTCAAAGGCCTCCAGAAGGAAACAACCTGGCTGACATCTTGATTTTAGACATCTGGCCTCCTGAATTGTGAGAAAGTAAATTTCTGTTGTGTTAAGCCACCTTGTTTGTGGTACTTTGTTACAGGAGCCTTAAGAAACTAATATAGCTATTCTCTAGAAAAGTGTTGTCCAATAGAAATATATGACTCACATGTGCAATTTTAAATATTTTAGTAGCTATATAAAAAGTTTAAGGGATAAGTTAATTTCAGTAATATATTTTATTTTATTTTTACAGAGAGAGAGACTGAGTGAGTAGGGGTGGAGGGACAGAGGGAGAGGAAGAGAAAGAAACTGAAGCAGGCTCCACACTCAGCATGGAGCCCAACACGGGGCTCACTCTCACTACCCTGATATCATGACCTGAACTGAAATCAAGAGTCAGACACTTAACTGACTGAGCCACCCAGGTGCCCCTCAATAATATATTTTATTTATCCCAAGTTTCAACTATGCAAGTTGAGTAAATTCTAGAGATCGGTTGTACAACATTGTGCCTACAGTTATCAATGCTGCGGTACATATTTACAATTTTTGTTAAGAGGGTAGATCTCATGTTAGGTGGTTTTATCATGAAGAAAAAAATACAACAGCAAACAACAAAGGGGCATGAGGAAACCTTTGGAGGTGATGAATATGTTTGCTACATTGATTGTGGTGAGGATTACAAAGGTGTATGCCTATGCCCAAACTCATCAATATGTGCACTTAAATATGTGCAGTTTTTGTATAATTATACCTTCATAAAACTGTAAGAACTAGGCTAAAAATGAAAACAAAATTATTTAAACATGTAATCAATATAAAATTATTAATGTTATTTATTTTATAACCTTTTTTCACATCAAGTCTTTGAATTTGATGTATACTTTACATGTACAGCACATCTCAAATTCAGACTAGCCATTTCAAGTTTTTACCTGTCACACACAACCAATGGCTTCCATCTTGGATAGCACATTGCTGGGCTTTCCTCTTCCCATGTCAGGTCGGTGTGCATTGTACTGAGTTGCTTCAGTGAACGGAGGAGAGGGAGCAAGAAAGGAAGGCCTTTGCCCTTTGCACTGTGTGTTCCAGTGCCCTCTCAATTCCTACTGATTTGTCCTAAGCACCCAGCCCTGCAAGGGCTCACTGCTTCTCTACCGGGGAGCATCAGGTCCAGCTTTGCCCCTGGTGCTGCTAATACATCTGGGATAGATGGGATGGGGAAGAATTCCTTTCCAGACACGCTGCTTCCTCACTATTGTTCCAGACGTGTCCTAGGAACTTCTCCTTGGTCTGGCTGAATCTTGTTCAGCCTTCTGCTTTCTCCTAGGGACAAGGGATTCTCAAGCTTCTGGCTTCTTCCTGGAGCCCCGAATATCTGTCATCTTGAAGCATCTACTGTATTTAAGCACAGTTCTTCCTTGCATCCCTTACACTGTTGACTGGAAGTGAGGCAGCAGGCGCAAGTCTGAATCTGACACTGACAGATTCTCATGCTGATTCCAAAGAGATGCCCAAACCAAATGTTACAAAGACAAACCATATGGGAGCCCCAGCACTCTGGGCCATTAATAGGAATTTTTAAATGACTGTGATTGATGGTGTGGCTCTTACAAGTCCAAGATCAATGAAAATGTGTCTTGATCTTTTGAACTCCCTCGTTTTTCCTTGGATCCTTTTCCTGTACAATGAGGCCCATTTCTGTGATGCCTGAAGGCATCTGGGGGCTCCTCCAATGGATTTGCCATCCATGTCTTTGTCAGCTAGCCTGTTGTTGGAATGGCAGAAGGTGAGGTGAAGGCCTTGGAAACCAGAATTCTCATCATGAGGTTAAATGCTAAACCAGGCCTTTCAAAGTAGAAATTCCACATCTTGCCTAGGAAAAGACTTTGGGCCAAATGAGGAACACCACTCACCTTGTTACAGAATAGGGGGATAATATTAAGGTAAGCATTTCTGTTCTTGAGTTCGTTTTCTGCATACTTACCTACCTGGGCATAAAAGGAATCCCCTCCTTTGCCCTTCACCTTGAAGTAAGATATTAAAGAGGGCTTGAGAATTTGCCTTACTTTGGAGACTTGAACTGTTCCTCAAATCTGAGGATCTCTCTTCTGAGAATACATACATGAACACAATTTTGCATGCAATTTCAGGGTGTTTATAAACCTTCTGTAACCAATCCATGGATTCCACATTAATGACAAATAGCACAGAGTAACCATAACGGGATTAAAGTGAGACAGTTAGATTGAAGTAAAGTACTATGAAAAGGCAGGAAACCATATATTTTTCTTGTTTTATGCATTTCTCAGAAAGCCATAACTATGTTTTACAAAAATAGGTTCCTGGTAAAATTATTTTGGGTAACACTGTACCTAATTCTCTCTCCACTCCCACTTTGGAAATTCACAATGCAAAATAACATATTACATGCTCTAAGAAATCTTGGAGAAATCCCAAATTAATTTGACAGGAGAACCTTATATTTTTAATACCTCAAACATCCCACAGAATATAGTGTGGAAAACATTGGCCTACATTATTAAATCTGGACCAATGTGTAGACCGCTCCACATCTTGGTTTCTCCCATGGAAATTCCTGGGTCCTGTTTTTTTCTCCACTTCAAACTATAATGTGTCTCCTGCCCCTGCTGTGTCCTGGGCAGCATGGCCATCAATATATGGCTAAGTGTGAGGAGGTAGGGCCATGAATGAGTGTAGCAGGGCTGCCTTTTTTTTTTACATACTCCAGGAGGCATCATGCAATTGTACTTTGCTATAGAAAGTGCCATTCTCACAGAATACAATGTTAACAGTGTTCCTTGGAGTTGTGCTATGGGGTAGTACCGAAGTACACACTTAGTTCTCAGAGGTGCTCACTTGCCTTTGGTCTTTCTCTGGTGTGTGGACAACTAGGATTTCTCTTTGGTGGCAGCTGTCTGGAGCCACCCAACAGGAATCACACTTGTCAGGTTGTGTGGGAGATATAGTTGAAAAAAGGTCAAAGAAAGTGTCTCCAGGAAGTTGGCATTGGAGATGCACCTTGAGAGACATGGTGGTTTAATTTAGCAGTGAAGGGCTTCTTTGGCAGAGGGGATGGCATGAATAAGTCATGGAGGTTTGTATCTCATGGAACCAGTTGTCTGTGGAACACATACTGGGAAATGGATCTACACAACCAAGGGGGCATCTGACTGTATCTTTCATGGTTCATATTTTGGAGAAGGTTGTAGCTGTATGCAAACTCCATTTCATTTGAGGCTCTATAGTTATAGTGTGGTAGAAAATACAGGACCTGATAAAGCTAGGTGTTTGCAAGGCATCCCAAATCATCCTTCAAGGGTTCTGACTTGGACAGTTGCCAAACATGGTTCCCCTTCTTCCTTTTTAAACTTTTTTTTTTAATTGTTAAGCCCTGGGTATTCTGTGGGAAACTTAATCCATCTGTTTCTGATTCTTTCACACTTGACTTATTGAAACGTTATTTTGTAAGAGCTTTTGGATAGCCAAACATCTTTCAGAACCATTTCCATAAGCCTTTTAAGCCTATTTACTTTGAAGCAGGAAGTTGCTATTTTGCCAAGAGAACATGGATATTCGGCCTGAGAGCCCTACTGCCGAACATTCTGCCAACCTCATTGGGTTCCCCATCTGGCCAAAGTGTCTGCCCATCCTGGACATGAGGCTGCAGGGTTTCCCCCAATTCTGTGACTTTATAGGCAGAATGGATCCAATATTTTCTGTGTTTGCGATGGGGGTCATTGCACCTATAAGATCGATCAGTTTCTTGGCACCTTCAACTTGCTCGAAGCACCAAAGGAAGTGAGCTCAGTATGCAATTTTCAAATGCTCCTTCCAAATCAGATTTCTTCAAACAAGGTAACTCATAGCAATATGTGGATACCCCTTTAGAGGGCAGCTGCCTCTCTAATTTCCTTTTGGCCATGATGTCAGGAACCACTTCTTACTTATCTTTGAATCTCCAGTATTTATCGCAGGGCTCAGCGTAAGATAAGTGTTCAGGAAATGTGTGCTGACTAACTCCTGGCTAAGGAGTCATTGTGTGGAAACAAAAATCACAGAAGTTCTCTTAACTAAACTAAACTAAACTAAACTAAACTAAACTAACCTTCTTCTTCTTCCTCTTCTTCCCCTTCCTCCCCTTCTCCTTCTCCTTCCCCTTCCCTTCTCATTTTCCTCCTTCTCCCCCTCTCCCCTCCTCCTCTTTCTTCTTCTTAATTTTCAAGGGATCCTTGTCTGTATATATATTAAAGTATGTATCAGTTCTTGGAGGCAAACTTTACCTCTGCCATATAAAGAAAATAATCAGTGCTTCAGTGAAAAGAATATATGCTTCCCAGAAGCCCAGGTGGTTTAATTTCTATAAGGGAAGATAGAAGGACTTGGAAAATCTAACTTTTTTCTCCTATGGAAAGTGAAAAAGTTGTTAGACTGTATTGGTTCATGGCCACCAGTCTCAAGGCTTTTGTCATAATGGTTTTGGTTGGCCTACTCAGAATTTCCAGGGGAATTTGAGACTTTGAAACATAAATGCTTCTGATCTGAGGAAGCAACACAGCGAGCAAAGTAAAATCAAGCAGGAGTTATGTACAGAGGCAACAAATAGAGGTGTTGGCACTATAAGACTGAATTTGATGATTATGGCAAACTTCCAGCTGCCAAACACAGTCCTAAGTGTCTAATTTGTAATATTTCATTTAATACTGACAATGACCCTATGAGGCTGGAACCATTACTTTCTCCACTTACCGATGAGGAAACCAAGGCACAGAGATGTCACTTGCTTGAGGCCACACAACAGAGGCAGAATTTGATCACAAGTAGCAGAACTCCAGACTGTGTTCATACCCCTGATGAGTTGCCTGCACTGCTTCTCAGCTGTGCAATATTGAGGAGGCATTTTGAACCCTTTGACCCTTAGTACTCAGAGCTATAATGGGAATAATAATAATAATAATAATAATAATAATAATAATAATAATTGCTTTATATATGTCATAGGACAATTCTCTGAACCATTTCAGGTAATGGATATGAAAACATCTATAATAAACTCTGAGACATAGGTGTCTGGCTCAGAGTAATGGCTCAATAAGTATTTTTTTTGAGTCATAAATTGAGGAAGAATAGACATAATAAGTGACTTTTCTCTCTAAATCTACTATGGTATCTACTCACACCAGGTCTCTTAACAGATTTAACACACAGTAACTCTTGAATGTAAGCCTTAACTTTACATAAAAGTAGCATAAACCTAAACATCTCTCAAAGATGATCTGCATTTCAGACACACTTCAGGGTCCTTTTGTATTGAAATCATCTCATTTAATAGTGAATGCCAGGTAAGGTGGCCATTTATGGACTTCTGACTGGAGAGAGGCAAGATTTAAACTTTGCACCCCAATTATTAGTGAATCTTATCATTCAAAAATTAAATATATATTTGCTGAAAACTATTATAACTCAAGAAGTCAGTATCTCAGTGGAGAGCACTGTGAGCTCTATGAGAGAAAAAAAGGTGTCTATCTTGTTCAGTGTTGAATCATTAGAGCCTAGATAGAGACTGGCTCATAATAAATGCTCAAATATCTCTTGAATGGCCATTGCTATTGCCCCGCTAGAAATGAGAGCTCAGGAAGCTGTCAGAGTTGGGGGCATGGCAGCAGATAGTGGTACGCTGCTTGAGTAGTGTGTGGGATGAGCTCTGGCCTACCTACTCAGCCACAGGGAACTGTTTATCTCTTTATGAATTTTCAGAATTTCTTGTGCACCCAGAGGTCTTTTTCAACAACCAAGAGCTGGGTGTTTAGTGACTGATGAAATGAGCTTGAATAAAAATCAAGATATGTATATCATACTTGATATGTATACATCCATATATACAACACACACAAATACATGAGCTTGAACTGAACTAAATCAGGAACTCCTGGCAGACTTATTGAACTTAAACAGACACCACCTATGAATCTCTTTCTGACCCTTGAGTTGTATTGAAGCTTCTCCTATAATAATAATGACTAAAAAACCCTTAACACACACACATACATACCAAATAAATAAAAATACTCCTAATGAAACACTTTGAACTAGAACTGACCCTTTTACTTATAAAAACTGTTGAGCCGCTAGATCAAAATATTACCCAAACAGAACATTAACCAAACTCATATTTCATTTATTTAAATTCATTTAAATACAGCTACACTGTATTGTATGCAAAAGGTATATTCCGTGAAAGGTGGATGGATCTAGTTTTTGTGAATCAAGCATATTTTTTCCTGAATCAAGCATATTTTTAGCAGTAGTAGAGAATGGGATAAATAAAATAATTCCCTGTATTCTACGCAGTTTTATAGAGAAAGATTCCATTTGTGACAAGAGGAATTTGATGCTGGTTTATATTTTAAATCAGTTTAGATTTCCATATCTTGGCTTTTCTTAAAGTGACCCCGCCAGCATACACATGAGGTTACATTTCAACATCCTGCATCAGGCTGAGTCTTGATTTCCATTGTTCTTTGCGGTCTCCTTTGTCATTGAACTCCTGCTTTCACATACTTTACAAAGCCAAGTCCAAAGAGTTTCCACTAGTATGGCTTCCTGTCCAGGTTTCTGGTCAAGGTATTGCGGACAGCACAGCTATCTGAGTCTTCAACCATGATGTCACTATTCCCAAGATATGCGTCAAAAATGTTCAAATACCATAGCGGTGGTATCGCCTCCAGCCCTGATCCAAAGGTTGCTGATGCTGGATTTTATGAAATAGGTGGATGATGGCAGTATTCAGGCTCATCCCAGGACACCTCAGAGATTACTCTTGGTATTACATCACACACAGAGTTGACTTCTGGCCCCAGGTCAGGCTTCAGTGATTCACATACAAGTGAGTAGATGATGTGACTGCCCCATTGTGAAATGTCTGTTCCTAGATCTCTGAGACAATGAAATTGTGAAACATAAACCTTTTCTATCCACATTGCTCCATCACTGAAATTTACCATCCTGATTCCTTCCCTTTTTAAAAATACGTATTTATTTAGGGAGAGGGAGAGAGAGTCTCAAGCCAACTCTGTGCTGAGCATGGAGACTGAAATGGGGCTCAATCTCACAACCCTGAGATCACAACATGAGCTGAAATCAAGAGTCCAGAGCTCAACTGACTGTGCCACACAGGAGCCCCATGATTCCTTCCCTTCTTAAGACTTCCATACAAACACTATTTTCTAAACTTTGTGAGTTGTTGTTATATAATATCTGTCAATTGTGATTTCATGAGGTTAATATATTTTTCACTTAGCACTATCTACACACTTTTCCCACCAATAATAGTTTTCAAACTGAATGTTCTTTTTGATTTGTTTTGTGATTGTCAATACTAAAAACAAAACTGTCAGTTATTTTATCGGCAAACATGGGTTTAATTGGGAATAACAGCGAAATTCCATCCACAACATGCAAACTATAGCAAAACCATAAGCAAGTCCTGAGAACAAAGGAGATGAATGCTCTTTTATAGAAAAAAGGAGGGAGTTGGGAGGGGCTGTTATGAGCAAAAAGTCCATTGGAGTAAACTAGGAGTTGGAAGTGTTATGGCTTTTCATTGGCTGAATTGTGGCATTCTTATTGGCTGGGCTGTTGCCAGGTGAGCAGAAAATCTTTCTTCCTCCTGTTGGGAATACAAATCACTCTCTTCTTATCAGGGTCTGCAACTGACTGTTAGCGGTAGAGAATGAGAATGCCCCCTTCTGGTGTCCTGACTCCATCTTGGTGAGATTTCCATTTATTAATTTTTGCACGATCATTACATTTATTTTTAAACAATTTCCATTAGAGTGTAGCTCCTCAATTCATCTGTAAAAAGTCACTCTACGGATTCCACTGAACCTAACTATTTGCTGTATCCCTCTGTCCAAGTTCTTAGTTTCCAGTAAGATTTCTCCAGGAATTTTATCTGGGTTTATACTAGAGAACCACAATAAATGAGTTGTATATAATTTTTAAATTTCAGGTAATCTTAATGTTCAGTGCTTATTTCCACTATGCTGAAAGCATTGATTCTGGAATTTTCTCTCCATGGTTTTCTTAGAAATTAAAAATAACTACCCCTTCCCTACCCCCCTCCCACCTGAAACCCTCAGTTTGTTTCCCGGAGTCCATGTAGCTGGGTGATGGGTATTAAGGAGGGCACGTGTTGTGATGAACACTAGGAGTTATACTCAACTAATGAATCATTGAACACTACATCAAAAACTAATGATGTACTATAGGGTGGCTAACTGAACATAATAAAAAAACAAACAAAAAAAGAAATTATAAATAACTATACATTTAAAATATAAAAAAATTCTTGCTGTAAGAATAAAGATATTAAACTATATCTTTAATAAAAAGTTATAGTTTCCTTCTTTCTTCAATTCCTTTTCAAGAAACATGCTTCTAGTGGCCTTTGTGCCTAGTTAAATTTGTTTGACTTGTTGGAGTTTATGTATTTCCAATCAGGAACTCTTGGCTACTCATCGGTTCTCTGCAATAATTATGGATCTTTCAGCTGAAGTAAATCATTGTCAGTAATAGTACCATCTTCTACCATTTAATGAGTGCCTATCTGCTCAACACTATTTTCTTTAAACATTGTTTTTAACTGAGTGTTTTATTTGCATTATGCATGTTTAAAAGATGAGGAATAAGAGGTTTTGATAGATTAAGCAATTTATCCAAGGTCACATCGCTAGTAAGGGGCAGACTTAGCATTGGGGCTTAATCTCTTTGACTCCTAAAATCAATGTGTGTATCAGTGGTATGAAGAAGCCAGCTTATACTAGTTTGTGACCGTGGATTCTGGTTAGCTCTTCCCAACTCTGCCTTCAGTGATATCACATTGGTAGTTTGAAATCCTGTATTTATGCTGTAGACAATCTGCAAATTCTACAAACTGATGCTTTTTGCTCCCTTTGGAGACCCTATTTTACCACTTTGTTGTACTTTGCCAAACTACTCCTCTGAAGAGGAAGACCATAGAATTAAGCCACGGAAGTGGTGAAGGGAAATAGTTTCCAGAATCCTTTGCCTGAATATGTCATACTATTTTTTTTTTGACTGAATGAGCTATAAAAAATTCCACAGCTAGAGAGCTCCCTTTGACATGCACTCAATATCTATCCTCTGTCCTCCACAAAGCACTTCTTTTGGAAGTTGTGTCAATGTTCGCACACTCTTAACAAGGCAGTGTCTCAACTGCTGGTACTTTACCATCTCCTCTGAATTTCTCACACGCTCTTGGGTGGAAAGGAGATTCTGCAAATCTAGTTAAACCAACTCTTCAGGGACTGATTATATAGGTCATGGATAATCCAGACTCTCTTATCCCTTCTTCCTCCTCACCTTCTGGCCTTTTTACTGCTCATTAGCACCTTGGCCAGAGACGTGGGCTGGGGAATGAATAAATGGGTGTGGAACTCTCATCAGTCCATCTGGCTCCCTGCCAACAACTCTTACATAGGTTTCCTTGGGATGAGTAACTTAGAGACAAGGTAAGGAATCCCTAGCATATGTAGATTTTATTTAGCTGAGCTTTCCACCTTGGCCGCATCCACTTCCAACACTACCTGCACTGATGCCCCCTCATCACTAAGTGTTGGTTGCATTAACTGTTGTCCTGCTCTGTGGCTCTTCTAAGCATTTCAATACATTTCACAGGTGGCCAATTTAGTTAATCCCATTAACTGGATCTGGCCAAACATTGTGCAGAGTCAGAGTGAAGATTCAAATTAAATAATGTTCACAGGGTTGGCCTCAGGATAAGTAAAAGGCAACTATGGCAAGATTTCAGGGACATCTCATTAAGCTGCTGCCCCTTCATGCTTTAGGAAATTGTACTATAAGGATAAAATATTTTTATTATATAGCACCTCCCACTTATATCATTATAAAATAAAAAGATGTCTGTTAGTCAAATCTTTAAGTATGGCTATTTACTTGGCTATGAATTTACCGTTTTCATTAGTATATTTACTCATCAAGAATATTTGAGTATCTATATAAGCCAGATATAGTGCTGGGGGTGTTTTGCTGAATAAAACAGACATGGTCTCTGCTCTCACACTGCTTAGAGTCTTCTCGGGAAGATAATCAACAAAGAAGCTAGATAAAGGTAATTACAATTTGTGTTAAGCACTATGAAGCTAATAAATAGGGTGCAGCTGTATAGAATAATGCAACCTTCTTTGTGAAGAGACATTTAAACTGAGACCCAAGGAATGAAATGAGACCAGCCATGTGAAAAGTTGGGGAAGAGCAGGAAGACTGAGGGAACAGCAAGCCCAGAGACTCTGGGGTGAGTTTTACATGCTGAGGAGCTTAAAGAAAGCCAGTGTGTTTGAGGAAGGGGGGAAATAGCAGGCAAGTCTATTGGAGAAGTAAACGGGGGCAAGGGTGAGATGAGGGCAGATTCTGCAGGGCCTCATAGGCCATGGTAAGGAATTTAAACTTTGTATTCTATGTGCAATGGGAAGGCATTGAAGAGTTTTAAGTAGGGGAGTGACATGAGGTATATTTTTTAAAAAGCCCACTCTGACTGCTGTATGGATAATGCCCTGTAAGGACCAGGAGTGAAGATAAGACGATCAGTTAGGGATCTGTTGTGAGCTTCTGGATGAGAGAGGTTGGTGGGATGCACCGTGGTAATGGCAGTGAGGATGAAGACAGGTGGATAGATTCAAGATACTTTTTGGAGGTAGAATTTATGTGACTTATCTGATGAATTGCCTGTGTCTGTGTGGGGATTAGAGCTCAGGACAAGCCCCAGGTTTCTGCGTAAATGGTGGTACTGTTTCTGAGATGGGGGAGGCTGGGGTAGAGTTAGCTTAGGTGGCACAAGGGGGAATTGAGTGCTGTTTCGAATATGTTCGTCTTGAGATACCTCTTACCTGAACTCTAAACTCATCATGCCCATAAAAATATTAGGAAAGACTTCCTGAAATAAAAATAAAAGAACAGCTGTTAAAGAAAACTGAAATGTCTGAACTGAAGTATAAGCACTATGCATTGTGAGTGAACTCAGACTGGCTTCTAGTGACTTTTCCCCCCTGAGTACTCATAATAACCTAATGCACACATCTGCTCTAGAATTTTGTTTCTAACATTGTTTTGCTCTCTTTGAAGATTAGATAGTATGATTGTCTTTACTCTTCTGCCACTTTTCTGATACTGTGAATGCATATAGAATCATCAATGGTGATTCAGACTCTTACCTGCCAGTTCTTTCAACATTAATCAGAACTGTTCACATGCACTGAGCTTTACCATGTGGCATGCACTTTTCTAAGAGCATGACATGTGTCTGCTCACAGGCATACATTGGAGATATTGTGGGTTTGGTTCTAGATCATTGCAATAATGTAAATACTGCAATAAAGCAAGTCATGAATTTTTTTGGTTTCCCACTGTATATAAAAGTTATGTTTATACTATATTGTAGTCTATTAAGTATGCACATAATTATGTCTAAAAAACCCAATACGTACCTTAATTGAAAAATACTTCACAGCTAAAAAATGCTAACCATCATTTGAGTTTTCAGCAAGTCATAATCACTGATCACAGATCACCCTAACAAATGTAATAATAATTAAAAAGTTAAATACTGTGAGAATTACCAAAATGTGATTCTGAAAGATGAAGTGAGCAAATGCTGTTGGAAAAATGACACCTATAGACTTGCTCAATGCAAGTCTTTCCCCAAACTTTCGATTTGTAAAAAATGCCAATTTGCAAAGCAAAATAAAGCAAAGAATAATAAAATGAAGTATGCCTGTATTTCAATCTTACAACAATTCTGGGGAGTTACTATTTTTAGCCCCATATTTAGATGGGGAAATTGAGAAACAGAGAAATTTATTTACTTTTCCAAGTTCATGTAGCTAACAAGTTACAGTCAGAATTCTTCCAGATAGTTAGGATCTGTTATATCCTATGAGATCCCAGTCTCTTAACCATCAAGTTCTATTGCCTCTTGAAGAGATGTTTGGAGAATAATCCACGTGAATTTGCCATTAAAACCCATTTTAATCATCTAAGTCAGTCATTCCAAAAGTAGCTGCTCATCAGAATCACCTAGAGAGATTGTTAAAAAAGATTCCCTGGTCCACCCAGACCCAAATCACTGTTATAATTGGGGGTTGGAATCTGTTTTTTTTAAAACAAGTTTTCCAAGTGATTCTATTGTAGCCAATCTATGGAGCAACATTTGGGAATAAGAGATATAAATTATTTTTTATTGTCTTTTCTCCTGAGAACAGATTTCCTTCTTAATGTTCTATTATTCCCGTTTTTTTTTTAAAGATTTTATTTATTTATTTGACAGAGAGAGAAAGAGAGAGAGAACACAAGCAGGGGGAGAAGCAGGCAGAGGGAGAAGCAGGCTCCCCACTGAGCAGGGAGCCTCATGCGGGGCTTGATCCCAGGACCTGGGATCATGACCTGAGCCGAAGGCAGACGCTTAATGACTGAGCCACCCAGGTGCCCCTTGTTATTCCCAATTTTCAGACCATTCTCCTCGATTATAAGATAGAAGCTCAACAGGAACTGATAATTTTGCTTTCTGCATTCAGTTCAGATTGTTCTTCAACCTCTTCATTTATTCAAGGTACAATCTACAATTGAGGAATTGTATTTTTTACTTTCTGCTACTCATGAAACTGAAAGTCAAGATTTCTGTAAGATATTTTCAATAGTTCTAATATTTCACCACAAATGGCTAGTTGTTTCCCATTTGAAACAACTAAAATGAAGAATAAAGCCTTCATTTTATATTTTCTTGTCAGGAGCATCCTAATTTATCCAGAATAAGGAGCAATTTTGGATATTGCTTCCATTTTGTAATTTTCATATTTTTTAGTCCCAAAGAATGTAACAGTTAAAGCTTTTCTTCAGTCAAGACTCGGGCCCCAGCAAAATGGTGAAAGAGTCAAAGACTCTTATGTTGTTTTAGTTAGCTTTTCCACACTACTCCCTAGTCCCTCAGTGGTGGGTCAAGACTTGACTTGGTGTGCTCTAAAAGGATGACCAGCCTTGGCTTACCTGGGACCAGGGGGGTGTGGGATTTTCAGTCCTAAAACAAGGTCAGTCCCAGCACCGGGACAGTTAGTCACTCTACCTGCAAGAGGACAAGCAGAAGGATTACTATTCTCTTCCACGTCCCTGAGGTGCTGTCAGCAGATATTGCAGAGTAAGTATAGGCTTACGTTCTAAGTCTGAAAAGCAGCAGTTGTTAAATCTATGCTTGGGCAAACCACTGTTTGGGTGGGCCTGCTTGGACAAAAGGCAGTTGAGAACTGAAGAAATTATCCTGAAAGAACCCTCTGAGAAACAAACTGAGGGCTTCAGAGGGGCGGGGGGTGTGGGAATGGGATAGACTGGTGATGGGTAGTAAAGAGGGCACGTATTACATGGTGCACTGGGTGTTATACGCAATTAATGAATCATCGAACTTTACATCAGAAACCAGGGATGTACTGTATGGTGACTAATATAATAAAAAAACGTTAAAAAAAAAGAACCCTCATTTTTTCCTTCTACTGAGAAATAAAATGCAGTTTCTTGGTGTGTATCCATATGAAAGTTCTGGTCAAACCTTTTCTGTTAATATCAGGGTGTTCCCATAGTTCCTTAAGCATTTTTTTCCCCTTAATGTAAGTTCTACACCCAGTGTGGGGCTTGAGCTCACAATCCCAAGATCAAGGGTCACATGCTTTTCTGACTTAGCCAGCCAGATGCCTGGTTCTTTGAGCATTTTAACTGCTGATCCTTTCACAGAAGATGGGTAAATTTTTCGTAGGGGGCTTGATCTCTCCCGTGCTTAATTTTGGTAGTCTGGGCCTAGATTTCTATTCTTTGCTCCCTGTATTTTCATAGCAAGCATTTGATGGGTAATAACTGAGTCCCTTCATAAGGAAACAAAATTTTTATGCCCGTCTTACTCAATGCCAGAAGAATTGACAGTGTGTCATACATAAGTGCTCAACAAATTCCTCTTTTACAAATGAGTCAAACATGGACTCATTCATAAGCAAGCTTCCTCCTGGAATGAAAAGAGCAGTGCATCTTGGGAGAGTTCTTGGGAAAGTTCATCTCCTTGGGTGCTTTGGGGAAAATGTTTTGACCCATATATAGATTCCACCCCAGGGACTTAAAGGGTGGATGCTTAATGCATGACTGGCTATGCTCTAAAACTTGGCTTTTGGCTTTACAATGATGGTTTTCTCAACTGTTCTTCTAGACATTCTTCTATATATGCTATAAAGAGGTGATATATGTGAGAGTAATGTTTAAATGGTAAAGGGCTGAAACTGAGTTGGGAGGCGGGGATGGGAAATCATCTGAGAAGCTAAATTGTGGCATTTGAGGTAAATTTAGACCTCTCCCATGAAGAGGGTTGGAAACCCTTACTGGCTTTTCTTATGTCACCCGTCCGTCACCCTCTCTCACTGCAAGGCAATCTCTTTCTGTAGAGTGTGTATCACAGATTGAAAGTATGTTTTTATTTGTGTATCCTTCTTTTTTTTAAAAAAGATTTTATTTATTTATTTGACAGAGACAGCCAGCGAGAGGGGGAACACAAGCAGGGGGAGTGGGAGAGGAAGAAGCAGGCTCCCAGTGGAGGAGCCTGATGTGGGGCTCGATCCCAGAACGCTGGAATCATGCCCTGAGCTGAAGGCAGACTCTTAACGAATGAGCTACCCAGGCGCCCCTTATTTGTGTATCCTTCTGTTTAATATTCAGCCTTCATTTAGCCCCCTCAGATCCTATCCCAGATCCTGTCCCACACACTTTACAATGTTGGCTATCCTCCTTTAGTTTGCTAGTTACTTAGTTTCTTCCTGTTTGTGGGACCATATACTAAGCCCCTCAAAATGGGAGTTTAAGTTTATTTAAGATATGGAGTTTATTAAGCCCCTTAGAGTTTATTGTGTGAACGTGTTGAGGGGGTGGGGTGGCATGGGCAGGGTGTTAACTCCTTTTAGGCAAGAGTTAGACATAAAATAAATTAAAGCTCTTCTGGAGCTGGCAGAGATTTTAGATGTCATCTTTTTAAACATCCCCTCCCCTATTATTTGATAGATACATAACCTTCTTGTCATTTTCCTTTTCTTCTCTTTGCATTAAATTTTCTACTTCTTCCCCTTCCCTGCTTCCACTAAGTATGGCAGAGAGGGGGGATTATTGGGCCTAGCAGCAGAAAAGGGGCTGGGCCTCCTTACACTGAATACCAATCTCAGTTCATCCTCCCTCTGTCCACCTCCCATATTCCCTTTCAACAGCTCTGTCTCTAATTTCTACTGTTCCAATTCCATCCCTTGTTCAATGCACATCCAAATGCTACCTCTTCATTGAAGCCTTCCAATTAGAAGCCACAGCTCTCACTTTTTATTTTCTGTAGCACTTCATTTTTGCTGATCAGATTCTAACTTGCCCTGTACCCATTTGCCAGCACATGTCACCGCAAATGTTTTGTGAGAGCTTTAGGCCTAGAAACTTGTCTTTACTTCTTTGCTCCTCCATCCACACTTAACACAAATCCTGGCACAGAAGGACTCTACTTAGTGCTTGTCTCAAACATCCTAATTTTCTTTAATATACTCTAAGATGGGCTAGTCTTCCGTGGGTTTTTCCCACTCATTTTTGCAGCCATTTATAGTTTCGGCTTGCATCACTCCTTGGGAGTAACGAGTTCCATAATCATAAAATCTGTCATGGAAAATGACATTTTTATTTATTCCCTCTAGGTTTGCCTCTTTCCAGCTTGAGCCAGTGGTCTCCTAATGAAAGAGTGTGTTCACTGGATGGGCAGGTTTGTGATTCAGTAGACTCTAGCATGTTTCCCTTCAGTGTCGCTCAAAAGTCTTAAGTCATCTGATTACCTGCCCCACAGTTCCTTCAATCATTTCAATTGCTCTTCCCCAGTTCTTCAGCTTCCTGTGGTGTTTCATCTTGTGGGTAGAGCCTTATACCAGCAATGACATAGAAATGGGGTGAGAAGAGGTGAAGAAGATACAGAAAAGATGGAAGTTGAGATGGCATGTCCTCAAGGAGCTTGCAGGATTGTGGGGACACTGAGTATTTGTATATTTGAGCTGTAGGTGCCTCTTCTCTTTCCTGGACATGAGGTGGTAGAAGCAGAGGAAAAGTGGAACTCTGAGAATTTTGGAGTACAAGCCATACATAGGTGTTCACTGTTAAA
Source organism: Ursus americanus (assembly GCF_024610735.1). Classification (NCBI taxonomy): domain Eukaryota; kingdom Metazoa; phylum Chordata; class Mammalia; order Carnivora; family Ursidae; genus Ursus; species Ursus americanus. The sequence continues at coordinate 65,832,379 of NC_142138.1, read as the reverse complement.
AAAGATACAAGCCCAAAATGGAGTCATCTGCCCCTACAACAGCAAACCAGGACTTAACGTTTCAACCTATCCTGGGAATGCAACTTTTTAACAGTCAATCTGGATTTTCCTGATTAGCACCAGTGAGGTAGTGATAAAAACCCTGCTGGTCCTATCCCCCACAAAAGCAGCCCTGGGCTAGAACAAGACTTTCTTTTCTTTTGCTGTCAACTTCCTTGCCCTACCCTCCCTCCTATAAAAACCTTCTACTAGGCATAACTCCTCAGAGCATCTACTTGCTAGATGGAATGCTCCCAGTTTTATGAATTGCTTAATAAAATAAAAAAATTAGATCTTCACATTTACTTGGTTGAATTTCTTTTTTTTAACACCACCAACATGTGAAGGTGAGTCTATCTGTATAATGTACTATCTGACCACATGTGTGATTGTACCGTTTTAGATAATGACAACACCTACAGTAGCAATTCACAGATCATCGATTTTGTAGGTACTATGTACTTTTTTTTTATCCATTTTGAGTTTATCTTTGTGTATGGTGTAAGAGAATGGTCTAGTTTCATTCTTCTGCATGTGGCTGTCCAGTTTTCCCAGCACCATTTATTGAAAAGACTGTCTTTTTCCCAAAGGATGTTCTTTCCTGCTTTGTTGAAGCTTAGTTGACCATAGAGTTGAGGGTCCATTTCTGGGGTCTCTGTTCTGTTCCATTGATCTATGTGTTTGTTTTTGTGCCAGTACCATACTGTCTTGATGATTACAGCTTTGTAATATAGCTTGAAGTCCAGGATTGTGATGTCTCCATCTTTGGTTTTCTTTTTCAGCATTCCTCTGGCTATTTGGGGTGTTTCCTGGTTCCATACAAATATTAGGATTATTCCAATTCTGTGAAAAAAGTTGATGGTATTTTTATAGGGATTGCATTATATGTGTAGATTGCTCTAGGTAGCATAGACATTTTAATGACGTTTATTATTCCAATCCATGAGCATGGAATGTTTTTCCATCTCTTTGTGTCTTCTGTGATTAATGAATCGTTGAACACTACAGCAAAAACTTATGATGTAGTATATGTTGGCTAACTGAACATAATAAAAAAAATTTAAAAAGGAAAAAAAAACTATGTACTTTTTTCAATTTGTTTCATTTAATTTTCAACAACACTGCAAGATTGATATTATGTTTCCCATTTTACAATAGATTACTAATCGTCAGAAAAGTTCATTAACCAGGCTTACTTAGTACCTGAGAAAAATGGCAGGTGAAGTCATGATTCGAACTCAGATCTGTTTTAAATTCAAAGCCCATGATCTTTCTAGTACACAATAGAGCACTTTCCCCTCAGAAACTTAAAGGGGAAAGCTGCGATTGAGGACTTTTTCAGCAGAGATAAGGCTTTGAAGGGCCTGTCTTTCCTGAAAAATCTTTCCTAGGTGGGCAGGACATCTGATGAGTTTTCAAGACTGAAAGGACATTCCTCCAGCGGCTTAGTGGTAATTATCTGGCCCTGCTTGAGGAGTGCACAATCTGCATATTCTTTAAAAATAAGTTATACTCTTTGAAATATATTTATTTCAGGTCATGAAAGTACCATTTAGATGATATGAGAAACCAAATATTATGAAATCAATGTGTGGATCAAAATACATTGAGTAATATTGTAACCTGGGGGATACAATGAAGTTTAGCAGAATCATGTTCAGCTGGGACACACTAGGATGGCTGAGGTCAGCTCTCACTGGTTAGTGTCTCTATTGTACTAGCTGTTAAGTGTTTTGAATATTACCCCAGGTACTAGACATAATTCCCATCCTCAAGGGAATTATAATCCAATTGGGAAATGAGATATAAACATGTAAAACTTTAAATAATGACAACAGAACATAATAAAAAAATAAATAAATAAAGAGGTTAGAAAAACAAAAAAGTAATGACAACAGAACTAGATAAAAACACAACACTGTCCACCTCAACTTTTTTGTTTTTCTTCTGAATCTGTAACCACCACTGAACACGTTTTATATTTGCTTATTTTATTATGAAGAGTGTCATAGGGGACTAGAAACAGGAGGAGAGTCTGGAAAGAAGAGGCAGTTTTGGAGAGAAGAAGTCTAGGGAGGGAGAATGACATGGACAATAGTGTGGAGTTTGGGTAATACATGTCATGATAGGATTTGTGAGTAAACTCCTTTGGCTGGAACAAAGAGGGCCCTTGAAGTGGCCAGTTTACATCCAAAGGTGTGATGCACAATCTATAAGACTCTTTGGAGCATTAATTTGAGGAATGACTATAAAGCACTAGGGAGGTGAAACCTGTAATGGTTAACACCAAAACTCCCTCCCTCCTTATCCCCTTGCATAAAGAAATAATGTGGATTAAAACATCATTTATAGGAAACAACAAATGGAGACTACAGGTCTTTCTGAGCCGATACTTAGAAAAGACTGTCACTCACAAGAAATGTGCAATTGGGTAGTGCTAATGGAGATTTTAGGAATGTTGCATGAGATTCTCATTTTTTAGATTGAGGTTTTGTTTTCTTTTTGTGTCCCCCTTGTTGTATCATGACTTTTCCATTTAAAATTGAATAATTTCAAACCAATTTAAAGACAGATACATGCACACATAATTGTACATTTGCGTAAGTATGAGTGCATATGTGCACACAGCACGTGCACACACACACATTTTCTCACACACATGCACACAGCTTCCTTCAGCCTAGCTTCTATTTCCTCTCATCTGGCAGCTTTCAGAATAATCTCACCCACCTGTTAAATCAGAGAATGTCAAGTTTAATTTATAACAGTGAGTAGAAACAGGATGCTACAGAAAGCATTTTAATTAAAATCCTTTAATTGGATACATGCTTCTTGTGAAAAGGGAGCTGTGGAGAGGGCCTCTTTGTCGGCACCTTTCACTCCAGTTGCCAGAGATTGTTGCAGGAATGGCCTTGCAATTGGAACCAGTCCTCTGGAGTCGTGGGGGTGGGTCAGGGGCGTGGAGGCCAAGAGAGGGAAATTGGGAGCAATACGAGAAAAAACAAAGGGGTGAATGGCCACGGATTTTGTGCAGAAACAAGCTTTGGTGTTTTCCAGAGGCAGTTCTGCCGAAACCTATTGGTATCGTTTCGAGTTGGTTTCTCCTTAATCCTTTCATCATCCTTAGGATGGGATAGTTTCCAAGGGGAACCCACAAATACCCCTGACTTCAGGCAATGGCTTAGGAAATCTTGACAGTATAGGTCAATTGGTGATTGTGGGAGGTGGACAGATGACAGTATGGGGTTGGGGGAGGCCCAGGCTTTGCACCTGGGGTTCCTTAAATGACAGCACTTAGCACTATCCAGCCCACACTGCAGGAAAGAAAGTGTTGAACTCAATTAGAGGCCAGTTTAAGGGAGGGACTGTGTGCTAAAGTGGGGGGCCCAGCCTGGAAACCATCCCAAGAGCTCATGTGGGGTGACAGCAATAGAGTGTGCCAAGGGAGCAGAAAAGCATGGAAGTATTTTACTGGGAACACTCAAAGTAGCTGAGAAAAGTGGGAACTGGAAGTAGTTTCAGTGTCAGGTAAGTTGCCAAGGAAACAGAAGACCCTAAACTGAGCTCATTAAAGATAGGGGAGGGTGAATGGGTTTTCTTGCTGTGCCAGAAGGTGATTCAAGAGGGTCTAATGACACTGATTCTTTCTTGTGAGCTAAGAAAACCAGTACTATGACCTCTTGGTAGAGTGAAGAGACACACCTTGAAGGATTTTTAGATGTTATACATTCATCGCTACTGTTGGGCTCCTAGAGGCCCTGGTTACTAAGGAAACAATGGTAGACCCTTCTATTTGTTTATAACTATTGGATGCTGCTAGTGGTGTGCTGGCAAATGTTTAACAACTGGCTCCTGGGTGGGGAGAAAAGTCTGATTTGTAGCATTTTCCAACATCCATGCTGTAAATATTTCCACCATGGCTGATTTCAAGATACTGATGGCTTAACAACCAGTTGGACAATTACTGAAATTAAAAAATTGGCTGTTACAAACCAGTATGAGCTGGGTCCAACACACCATTGGTTCTTTCCTGCCCTGTTAAGCTTTCTTGTAAGAGGTGTTTAGTTTCCTCTTCCATTTTCTTTGTGATTGTCCATATGGCTTACTTTGGTCAATGGAATATAAGTGGATGACACAAGCCATATCCATGTAAAGGTTTAAATGTGCTTGTATGGTTTGGCCTTTCTACCTCCACCACTACCTCTGACCTTCTGTCCTCTACTTTGAGAATAACATGTTCCAGTTAGTGGCTGATCCTTCAGCCTGGGTCCTAGCATGAAAAGACACATGGAGGCTCCTAAGTTGAGCTGTTAGCACAGCCTCGCAGAGCCACAGTCAAGCTGCAATCCTTGTGTAATGTGAGCAAAGAAATGAATGTTTGTTGTTATAAGGCACTAAGATTTGGGGGTCTGATCTTCACCTAGTCAATAAACATTGAACAACTGTTGGCACATAGCAAATACTATGGAATTATATCTAGGTTATGTAAAGGGATTAGAGGTTTTCAGTTCTGATAGAAACCACAAAGCACAATCATTTCAACCATCATATGATGTTTGAATGCCCTCTAAAACTTCCCTGTCAAATGTTTGTCTGTTTTAATTGTCCTCTTTACATATGAAAATCTCTCCAATGATGGCGATCTTGGTACCTCTTGAACACGTTCATGGCATCTTTGACAGCTCTGAGTGTTGGAAGATTCTTCCCTATGTGAGCTAGAAGCCTTTTCCTTTTTGTAGGCATCTAGTATCCTTAGTCCTACTGCAAAGTGACATGGAAAGTGTAGTTATTGTATAGGAAAACACTTCAGATGTTTGAAGACAATCTTTATTATCCACATTTAGTCTTCTCTGCATGTCAAACTCCTCAAAATTCTGAGGAGGAAAAATGTAAACCTAGAATTCTTTACCCAGTGAAAGTGTTAATCAGTTCAAGTGGGAATGAAATAAAGATTTTTCCAGACCAAAACAAACAAACAAACAAACAAACAAAGCCCTCCATTGGACTTGATTTTGAGGTCTGTCACCATCCTGGCTCATCCCTTCTGAGCATCTCTACCTTGTATATATTGACATGAATGACTTATTGGAAGTACAGAGGACAATTAGACTCAGAAATAGGCCTAAGAAATGAGAAACTGAAATGTTGGTACACTTCAGGCAATATGGGACAAAGCTGTAGACCCATGAAAGGGAACAGCTGAAATGCAAACCCCTGTGTAAGGCTAGTATCTGGAAGAGTAGAGACAAGGAGACAGCCCAGAGTGCAGCACATGTATATGAAAGGATAGAAAATATGAACAAGAGATTAAGAAACATGATGGTTAGAATTAAAAGGGTAATATATATTTAACAGGAGTTCAAAAGAGAGAAAATGGAGAGACTAGGAAAATTTATCTTTATTCAAAGATATATAAGAGCTAATTTTTTTCAGAATAAAAATTCCATATGTGAACACCTGTTTGAAGAAGCACAATGAGACCTGAGCAAGATCAAGAAAAATATGTTCATACCTTACAAGTTTTATATACAGTAAAACCATATTACAAAGAGTAAAAGAAATGATTAATTGTAACCAGAGACTGAAGAAGTTGCCTCGGAGAAAAATTGGATAAAGAGGTTAATAGATTAAAACCCTTAAAGAGCTAGAGAAAAAACCCCAGAAATTGTTTCAGCCTAGAATTCTAAAGTCTTATTTAAGAGTGAGTATTGATCATTCATAGAAGACTGTTTTTAGAAAGAAGGAGCTCAGAAAGAAGGGAAAGCTGTAAGAAGAGCATAAGGCAAATGAATTAGTAAACACGTAGATTAAAAAAAAACTTGTGTAATATAGGAGGTAGGTATCACAGTTAAGGCACTTAGGTTCCTGCATTTTTCTGAAGTACACAGATATTAACTTTAGATTTTATGCCAAATATACATGTTACAAATGGAAGGTACCCATGAAAAGAATAGTGAGAAAAGGTGTAACATCAATACCAGTAGAGAATAAAAAAGACGGAAACCCAAATCACTGTATTTTTGGTAAAAGTATAAAATCATTGAGAAAAAGAGCATACCAACTCTAGGTTTTTGGTTATTTCCTAGAAGGAAGGGAAAGGAATGACATGTAGTGAAGTGGGGAGGGAAATTCATCAAACATATTTGCAACATTTTATTTATTTAAAAAAATCTGAAGGAAATCAGGCCAAATGTTAATGTGTTAAGTCTGGAGAGTGTATATTTTGGTGTCTGCAACATTAATTTTTTTTTTTACTTTTTGTATGCTTCCACTTTTCACAATTAAAAATTCTAATAATTAAGAGTTAATCCAAATGGCTAAAATTGTTACAACAATGTTAAAATTCACTAGTAGTCAGAAAAATACAAATTCAATTAATAATGAGATATTAAATTGAGACCATCTATGAGATAGGCAAAAATTTAAAAGAGCTCTAGTAAGAACTGCTGAAAGAGATGCATGGAAAAAAATAGTCTTTTCTAGTGGATGCATTATGATTTTTTATCAGAAATTAAAATAAAGATCACCTCCTTTAGCAATTTTAGTTCTGGAATCTACCTCACCAAAATAAAGGCTATTTATTTATTATACTTATGTTAGTATGCACAAAATATGGAAACAAAACAAATAACCATCCTTATGGTATGATTATGTTCACATACTGGTATGTTATGCAATACATTTAAAAAAAGAATGAATTCAAGGTATATCAATTGAACATTTTTCATAAAGAATAGTGTGAGAAAGAAACAAAATGTAGGGGAAAATGTATACAGTATGATTCCCTTTTGTAAAAAAGTCAAAAGATTTCTTGTGTGTGCACATACATGCATATATCCATATATGCCTTATACAATTACAAGAAGCTAGGAAAAAAAGAATACAAAGTGGTGATAAACTTGGGCTTCTTTGGTGTGAGTGAAGATTATCTGGATGCTGATGGGTAGAGAAGGGTGAAGGAAAGACAACAACAAAAGAAAGAAAGAAAGAAAGAGAAAGAAAGAAAGAAAGAAAAGAAAGAAAAAGGAAGAAAAAAAAGCAAGCAAGCAAAACCCCCTTAAAAATAGTCAGTGCAGCTTAGTCAGAACAACATGCAACTCTTGGTCTCAGAGTCATGAGTTTGAGCCCCACATTTTGTGTAGAGATTACTTAAATAAATAAATAAATAAACAAACAAATAAATAAATAAATAAGTAAGTAAATAAACTTAAAAAATAGCCAGTGTGCATAATAATCACATTTATGCATTTATGTAAAAATATATATTCATACCTACAGAATTCATATATATAATTATAAAGTTTAAGGCAAAGAAATGATGAAAAGATTAAAAGTCTTTGCATAACTTGTTTGGCATGCATTTCTCTGCTTATACTTCAGTGATCACTATGATCTGACTTTTTATTTTTAGTCTCTTATCTTGTCACCTTATGCTTCATGTTGGAGCCACTCAACAGTTCTCTTCTCCCACTCTCAGCACTGTCACTATGTAAACATTTTATCTGGAATATCTTTCTTACCAAGTTGAATGAATGTACCTCTTTACATGGGAATGAACTGAATTAAATTAATAAAATTTGCAATGTAGTTGAGAAACTGAATTTAGAGAGGCAATTGAGACTAAAGTCAACAATGAAGCCACTGAGAAGGAATAGGTCCTGTGATTTGTGTGTGACCAATGGAAGAAGTGTTTACCAGAGAGTTGCTATTTGCTTCCAAGCAGTGGAACAACAGCATCAAAAGAAGAATTTCAGGAAGATTTGTCATCGGTGGTATTCAAGACAGGGAAGAAACTGAGTAATGTTGGTAATTCAGATACTGACTGATGAAAAACTGGCATAGGGGAAGGAGAGGAAGGACAATGTGAGTGGCAGTAAAGGGATAACTGGTGAGAGTCTATGATTGTCTGGATATTACTGGTGGAGGTGAGGAACAAGTCCAACATGACTTCATTTGACTTGAGTAATTAGGAAGAAGTTGGTGTCACTGGTTTAGAATGATTAGGTATGTAAATACAAATGCACACTGGTTAATTGTAAATAACACTGTTACTGCAATGTGACGTTGATATTAACAGTTCAATTCACCCTCACAGAACTATCTTCGCTCTCTCTAACCAGAGGTGAGTAGTGTAGACTGTATACTAGGTTCCCATGTTCACATGCTGATTTCACATAATCTAATGATGTGCTTTCATGCTTTATTCTAGCTCATGTTGATCTCTGCCCTATGTGAGCCTAATTTTTGTACTACAGCTGATGTACTAATCAAGGTCATTTTAAAATCCTTCTTCTCTTCAAGATTGTGCAAAGATCAGTTTTCAAAGGTAGAGTTTTCTATCAAAACATCATGAATTTCATGAATTGTACTTCCATGCTCCAGTTATTTATTTTCCTACTAGTTGCCGTACTAACTTATACATATTCAGAAATACTGGCAAGGGGTCTTCCTTCAATGTGGAACTGTTTTGTTAGTTCAAATGTTATTTTCTGTAGGAGTGGGAGGGTTTTATATGCATGCTGGCTAAGTGTTGTCTACATTGCTCTGTGCTAATAATTAGGAACTCTTTGATATGGTACAATCCTTTTAGATGTCCTCTTGGCTGTGGTATCAGAAATAAAAGGTTATTCAGTTAGTGTTTTGCTCAGAGATTTCTGTAAATAATTTAATTTTAAGGTGAAAATTTACATCTATCTAGTGGAAATTTATTTAATTTATACAGGAATATGAACAATGTTGATGGTCCACCTAGCAGTGTGGACCAGAAATCCATCTGGAGGTAAAATTAACCCTAATTGCTCTTACTGTTGGATCCTCTCTTTTTACCATGGAGAGGTAGCTTTCAGTTGAAAGAAAAATCTGAGGTAAATTCTATGGATAAAATTCTAAAGCTCAAATAATATTTGCAGAAGTGGGTGCCTCATCTGGAGATTTTATAACTTCCAGAGAGGGCTTTTTTCCTGCTTGAGCTTCCTTTATGGAGAAAGAGTAGTTATTTCTACTGACACATGTCTTTATGATCTAATAAATACTTGAAGCTGGAATCCTTAGGAAGAGATCTTTTAAAGGGAAAAATTGCAGGATTTAGTTTTATGATAAAATACATATATTTTTTAAAATTAAAGGTTGGTATTTACTCCAACCCTGAACAATCATACAACACGTGCTTTTACCCTTCCAGTTGTTGATTTGGGTAATTGCTGTCAAATGCAGGGATGGATGTCCACATAAGTAACTTGGGACCAGAGAACCATTTTTTTTCCCCTGAATCATGGATTAGAGGTAGAATACTCACAATGTGTGTGAGTAAACATTTTGTTTCTACATGAACACTTAGGTCTTGTCTGATTAAAGTGAGGTGACCATGTGAGGTCATAAACAAGATGATGTCCAGCATACACTTCGGCTTTCTAGGTTTTTCATTCTGTACGCCTTCTCTTAGATCTATGATTCTCATAGTATTATCTTGAGAGGCTTCCAGGTAGCCTGCAGATTGGTGTCAGGTAGCATTTATTTTTTTTTATAATATAACATTTGATGCTACTATTCTGAATTGGAGATTATAGGATAACCAGCAGGTCTTTAATCCTGTTGTGGTCCACAGGCTTAATGACCAGAATTCTTGAGCCAGACCAAGATGCACCTTTTACGGCATCTAAATTTGTAAGTTGGTTTTAGTTCTTATAGGCTTATTGACTAAAGTCCATAGTAATTTCTAAGATATGTCAGTATTCTGAGATATTTTTAAAAAATCATAGTGGGTGCATTGAACAAAAGATTGAAGGCATTATGGAGAGCTATCTCACCTATTCTTATCCATTTCACGATGCCCAGCATGGATACAAACAAAGGGAAGATAGTTGTACTTCCAAGAGTTCTCCCTATAAATATTATTTACTCTTTGGCTCCCCTGTAGCATCACTGTTGTGTCACCCTCATCAATTTATCATGTCCTAAGGGACCTTAGCCAACCTCAGAGAAAGTTAATTCCCATTTCTACCACTATAGATATGTCTAGGCAACATCAAAGCAAATTGATTAAAAAGTTAAAAACTTCAGTCAACTGAACAGGTCTGTTTGAAATCCAATGCTTTGCTGCATCTGTTCCTTTCACTTTCCTTCCCTCCACCTCATTTAGCTGGTAGGTATGGCCATTAAGGAGAATGTTTAAATTTCAAATCTAACAAAACCTATCTCTTTTAATTAGGGACTGCAAAAATAGTGATTCAAAGGGGCACATGCACCCCAATATTTACAGCAACAATGTCTACAATAGCCAAAATATGGAAAGAGTCCAGATGTCCATTGAAAGATGAATGGTTAAAGAAGAAGTGGTACACACACGCACACACACACACACACACACACACACACACACACACACACACAGAGGAATATTACTCAGCCATCAAAAAGGATGAACTCTTTGGATGGAGTTAGAAGGTATTATGCTAAGTGAAATAAGTCAGTCAGAGAAAGACAAATACCATATATTTCACACATATGTGGAATTTAAGAAACAAAACAGATGAACACAGGGGAAGGGAAGGAAAAATAAAATAAGACAAAAATAGAGGGAGGCAAACCATAAGAGACTCTTAACTCTAGGAAACAAACTGAGGATTGCTGGAGGGGAGGTGGGTGGGGGATAGGGTAACTGAGTGATGGGTATGAAGGAGGGCACTTGATATAATGAGCACTAGGTGTTATATGCAACTGATGAATCACTAAATTCTACCCCTGAAACTAATAATATATGTTAACTAAGATAAATTTAAATAAACATTTTTTTTTAAAGAAAGGGGCCATTAATAGGCACATATTTCTCTCCTGGAAGACCTCAAAGCACTTTAAAATTTTCACTGTGATCAAATGCAAACTCTCAGTATTAGAATCAGAATCATTTCACCACCCACTACATATGTCTATATTAGAGGTGGAAAGTGGCAACTTAACCCTGAGAGGCTTCCCAGCACTTGAAGACAGAGAATGAAGAAGAATTATGTATCCTATTCCCTGTACGGTTTCAAGAAACAGAGCTGAAATATGTTGTTTCCAGACTGGGATCTGCCTAGCCTTCTAAACTAGTATTTCCCAATGAATAAGAGTTGAATCAAATAATCAAGGTCATGCATTTAGGGCCTTGTGGCATATGTTTGCAAGGAAAAGAGGGGGTTTTAGCTACTTACAATCACCCTCACTCAGGAAGTATGTAGGTCCAGAAGCAATTCAGAAACAGATTTCATGCAGTCATATATAGAGGAGGGCTGATTGGTGAGAAGTGATGGAAAGAGTTCAGGGCTCTGGATAGAAAGACTTGGGAGTCCCTCGTCACGTGTGAAGACAGTGTTGTAGGTGAACTCCAGGAAATTGAGTCTCATATGTCTAGATGGGCAAAACCCAATTAAATGGGAACTCTGGGACCTGGGATCTTTCCTTAAATTTCATGTATTTTTGGGTCTATTCTTTGTCTTTTTTTCACGATGTTCCTTTAATTGAAAGTGATACATTATTCTAGTCAAAAAAATTGAAAATATTAAAAACAGCTCTTTATCCCACTCTCTGAAGTTAATTGTTACAAATATTTGGATAAATTTCTTTGTAAGGTTTTACATGCATATGAAGAAAAGGAAGGCAGAAGTCCTCTGTATTTGTGATCTGTGCAGGCATAAGGAGGTAGAAGGTGATTGGGGTTGTGAAGCTCTTCATCATCATCCAAATATACTATTTTCTTTAATAAAATAGGAGTTTGGGAGCTAGAACATATTGATGATAGTAATTTACAATGAATTATCTGGAGAATTTTCTCAGTTCTCCAGTCCCCTATAATAGACCTGCTTTGTGATTTTGTTAAGTATTTGTATATCGGGGCTTGATCAGAATAAAAATAAGACAAGAATAATATTTTTTTCAAATAAAATTGTTAATTTAATATGATTGATGATATTTTTCTGAAATTAAATCATGGTGTACAACATGAGTATAATACTGAATATGATTTTGCATTTAGCCTTACTCTACCTCATTGTGCTATGTGATTTATTTTATTTATTTATTTATTTTTATTTTAATGTTTTTTTATTATATTGTGTTAAGTCACCATACAGTACATCCCTGGTTTCTGAAGTAAAGTTCGATAATTCATTAGTTGCGTATAACACTCAGTGCACCATGCAATATGTGCCCCTCTTAATACCCATCACCAGTCTATCCCATTCCCCCACTCCCCTCCCCTCTGAAGCCCTCAGTTTGTATCTCAGAGTCCATAGTCTCTCATGCTTCATTCCCCCTTCTGATTACCCCTCTTTCTTTATCCCTTTCTTCCCCTACCGATCTTCCTAGTTCTTATGTTCCATAGATGAGAGAAATCATATGATAATTGTCTTTCTCTGCTTGACTTATTTCACTTAGCATTATCTCCTCCAGTCCCATCCATGTTGCTGCAAATGTTGAGAAATCGTTCTTTCTAATAGCTGAGTAATATTCCATTGTATATATGGACCACAATTTCTTAATCCAGTCATCTGTTGAAGGGCATCTTGGTTCCTTCCACAATTTAGCTATTGTGGACAATGCTGCTATGAACATTGGGGTGCATATGGCCCTTCTCTTCACTACGTCTGTATCTTTGGGGTAAATACCCAGTAGTGCAATGGCTGGGTCATAGGGTAGCTCAATTTTTAACTTTTTAAGGGACCTCCACACTGTTTTCCAGAGTGGCAGTACCAACTTGCATTCCCACCAACAATGTAGAAGGGATGCCCTTTCTCCACATCCTCTCCAGCAATTGTTGTTTCTTGTCTAAGACAAGAACAGTTTGAAGCTCTGAAATAGTGGGGAAATTATGATTTTACTTATTTATCTGAAGACTTGGTAAATTTTTAAAAATTTTTTGGTAAAATTTAAAAAAGATTTTGTTTGTTTATTTGAGAGACAGGAAAAGCATGCGTTCACAAGTATGGTGGGGAGGGAGAGAGAGATGCAGACTCCCCATTGAGCAGGAAGCCTGACATGGGGCACAATTTTATTTAGCGTAGATACACACCTGTATAATTATATAACCTTCAACATATCACTCTTTTATCCTTATTTTCTTATTTCCTTTCTGTGCTTTTGGAAGGGAAGGTGGTGAATAGAAGGTTTTGTGAAATAGTGCCACTTTAGAGGGGCTCCAATTTAAAACTAAACCATATCTGCCTCTTACATTTAAGATTTAGACTTTATGTATCCTTTTCAGTTCTGTTCATCTGTCTAAAAGGAATATTTGGTAGATACTTCTATTTTTACCGTTTTACCCACAGTGAATTTGGCTGTAACAATCATAATTAATCAGGAAGACAACCGAGATAATGTGTTGATGACAGCTTAAGCTAATTATAAAACCTCAGAGATGCCCTTCAGGGTCTTATTTTTATCAGACTTTTATTATGCTAAACTGAATCAAGATGTTCACTCATCATTTCAGGTGCGGGTGAATGTGCTAAATGGTGTGGAATTTTATGACTATAAAAGGTCAAGTTTCAAGAGTTTTCTTTTTAAAGGAAATTTCATGGAATTTAAAATGTGAAGTCCAATCATACTGAATTCATTGGCAACCAGACCTGCTTAAAGGTGAAACCTCATTTCCCCAGGGGTTTCAAGTCAGAGAGGAGAAAGTCCCCTCAGGTTGCTCCCCCTTCTACCAGGTTTCAGTTATAACAGAGAATCTTTTCACAAAATATAGTCAATTTATACTTCAGGAATTTAAAACAAATTTCATTGGCTCATCTGGACACTGGAAAATCTTATATTCTTTCCCAAGTGACTTGGCACATTAGTTTGGCACACACTGAGAACTCACACACCTGACAAGCCACCTCAACTTTCCTGACGCTCAGAAGGAGGTCTCCAAACCTACAAGCATTTTGGATGGTAAGCTGTGTTCAATGTGCCCAAATCCAAGAAGCATGAAAACAACCATTCACATTCAGAGATGCGGAGATGGGGAGCTGAGGACAGGGGGAGAAGAAAGTCAGAAGCTCAAATAAGAAAAAGAAATATGGATATACTCATTCAGTCAAGGTTTAATAAAGTCAAAGACTTACCCCAGGAGGTTTATTCTTGATTTCATTAATGTTCACTCTGATAGTCATCTCTTGTGACTAACTTGAAGTCAGATTTCTTGTAAAGCCTGGGAATAATGCTGGTCTAATTTTCTAACATTAAATAATACGAAACCAATGTTTACTCTGGTGGGGCCACAGTTCTGCAAACATAGGCAAGATCTATGACTTGATAGTTATAGGTGTTTCTATTAGCTGTGACTCAGTTGTTGGCTTCACAACAGCTAGGGGACTCTGAAAGTGTGGGGAGCTAGAAAACTCTCTTGGACATGCAGACCCAACATAATAAAAGTATCTAAGGACATTGTCCATGCTTCATAGTAATGATTCTTTATGACATATGGAAAGTGTTCAGTACAGTGCCTGGCACATAGTAAAAACTCAGTAATGTTGGTTCCCCTATAATCATCATCATTGAAAATGGGATTCAGCACTAGGAGTAACTTGGCACTTCAGCACTAGGAATAAATCCTTTCTTGCCAGATTTTGATTACTGAACTATAACTCCTGGAGGTTCTGTAGTGGATGTGTCTTTGAATCAATATGATAATAGTGCAGAAGTCACTCAATTATTTGTTGAAAGAATGAATGAACTAATACATGAATGTATGAATGACTGAAATCAGGGCTTCAGTGGGGGCACAGTAAGGCAAGAAGGTATTTTTTCCCTAGGCTCTAGTTTCTCTTGGACATGTTTTAAATTTGCTCTGCATTTTGAGATAGAAAAATGTTTATCTTATCTGTGGGGATCAGTAGAGACTAGAAGGAGATTGGAAAGAGAGAAGGGACGTGTCTGAGTGGAAATCAGGGCCAATTAGGAAAGATATGGGAAAAAGTGCTTGGAATCTAGATGAATCTTGGATATAGAGCTAGATTTTAGGGTTTGGAAAGTAGGCTTTGCATAGAATTTGGGGGTAGCAGGTCACAGTTAAGGGGAAAAGTCATATTACATTGCATTAACACATTGTTTCATTTATTATTTATCCACCTTTATTCATTTTGTAAATATTGATTATCATTCATTAGGTGTTTCATTACTTACCAAGACACAACAGTGAGCAATACATGGTCCTTTATCTATTTATTTATTTATTAATTAAAGATTTTATTTATTTATTTGACAGAGAGAGAGACAGCTAGCAAGAGAGGGAACACAAGCAGGGGGAGTGGGAGAGGACGAAGCAGGATTCCCGCTGAGTGAGGAGCCCAATGTGGGGCTCGATCCCAGGTCCCTGGGATCAGGCCCGAGCCGAAGGCAGACATTTAACAACTGAGCCACCCAGGCACCCCTACATGGTCCTTTAAAGTCTAGTTGAAGAAAGAAGATAAAGGAACACCGTCTTAAATTCTTTTGTTCCTACATCAAGTTCTATATTCCCTAGTCTCTTGCCAGATATAAATATTTCTTGAGTAGTGTCTCCTTTGTGAAGGGCTCCACTGAGGAAAACACTCTTATCTAGGCTAGCACTCCAATTAAGAACTTTTCTTTTTCTTTGTGTGTGTCTGTGTATAATTCCTATCTGTATAAGTGGATTTCCCTCTAAAGCCAAAATATAAAACATTTGGTTGCATGGTGTAGTATGTGGGTAAAATGGCCCACAAGAACACTCACTGGTAATGACAAAAATTATATCTTGTGGCCATGGCTAACAAGGAGAAAAGAGATGAAAGCAGTTTGTTCTAGCAGAGAAAATGTGGTAGCATAGTTGGTTCTGGCAGGGAAAACGGAGACATGGCAAAGGAATTAAGTATTACAATATCCACATTTTAAAAAATTATAGTCTGTGAGCTATATATCTTAAGTCATAATTGATTCAAGTAGGGATTATTTCCTTGGAATGTTTTTTAGGTATTTAAGAGTGATCTTGAGCAATATTTGGACAACCAAACTGCAGAAACTTGGAAACATTCAGACACCCCTCTATGATTCTTGAAGCTCTTTGTCATGGGACTTGACCTAAAAACACTCTTTACACAGCCAGATTTTAGTCATTTGTGGGAATACAGGACAAAGTTGGTATATTTTTTTATGCCCATTTGGGACATTTCCAGATGGTATAAAGGACCAATAGAAGCATGGCAGCAATAATTTATTTTTGGTTCAAATGTGGTTTTACAAATGCATCTCCACAGAACTCCATGCCATCTCCTCTACCTCTGTCCTCCTATTGATAGAGCTCTGTCCTCCTTATGTAAGAGCTCTTAAAGTTTTAACACAGCAGAGCAGTATCCGTGGGGAGACCATTCATCAAAACATAAAAATAACATAGTCCTTAAAAATGTACGTTTCTTTCAATTACTAGTTCCTAACTGCACTTTATTTTAGGACCCATTGCTATTCTTTGGCTACTATATCTTTCTTTCTGTAATTCTCTCTTTGAACTGCAGTAGGATAAGTGTGGGTCCTGGAAAAATGGTGATGTCAGTGATTTGACTTCCACTTCCTTGGAAGCCTCGCCCATATTTTCTTGTAGTCTTTCCATTTCTATCTGTGCCCAACCTCTATGAAAGTTTCTCCCCAGGAAAAAATCTGTCACCAATCATTCACACCTTGATGCAAATTTAGACCAGTATGTTACCTTTCCCTGGGGTATATGCACTTTAAGATTTTCCTCTAAATATATAACAACATTTTGCCTGTTTCTAGAGGAATTTAAGCTGTATTCCTTCAAGGAGTGGGATTGGTATTTTACTAGGTAAGAGCCTTCCTTGATGTCCCTGATATTCTACCAGGCAGCTTTTATGTATAAGGCTGCTTCTTCCCATAAACTCTACTTCAGTTCCCAACTTTGATACAGATTAAAGGCCTGAACTCACCCTGACTGAGGTACAGTGGTGCAGCCACTGTGAAAAGCAGTATGGAGTTTTCTCCAAAAATTAAAAATAGAACTACCCTATGATCCATTAATCACACTACTGGGTATTTACCCCCAAAATACAAAAACACTAATTCAAAGGGATACTTGCAATCCTGTTTATTATAGCCTTATTTACAATAGACAAATTATGGAAGCAGCCCAAGTGTCCACTGATAGATGAATGGATAAAGAAGAAGTGGTATATACATATAATGGAATATTGTTCAGCCATAAAAAAAGAATGGAATTTTGCCATTTGCAAGGATGTGGATGGATCTAGAGAGTATTATGCTAAGTGAAATAAGTCAGAGAAAGACAAATACCACATGATTTCACTCATATCTGGAATTTAAGAAACAAAACTAAAGAGCAAAAGAGAAACCAAGAAACAGACTCTTAACTATAGAAGACAAACTGATAGTTACCTGAGGGGAGGTAAGTGGGGAGATGGGGCAAATAAGGGAGAAGAAGAAAAAAAAGACTGTGGATTCCATTTTGGGAATACTCTTTTGCTATCTTTCAGATTGCTCATCCTGGAAAAAGTCAGCTGTCATGTTATGAAGCATTCTTGTGAAGAAACCTTAATATAAAGATCATGTAATAAGTGGGTTGCGACTGGAGAGAAGACTGAGTAGTTGGACCACTGTTTTTCTGTTTAAATAATAACAAACTCCCCAAACCCTGAGGCCAAGTCTTCCTGAGGACAGGTTGACAGCCTTGGCAATTGCTGAGTTGTCTCCTGGATAGGGATTCTCACTGAGTTAACAGATATCTGGCCTAGCAGAATTCTTAGTGTGAGGGACTGAGTCCTGCCAACAATCATATGAATGAGTTTGGAAGTGGATCCCCTACAACCAAGCCTGCAGATGAGACCACAGCCCTGGCATGTGACTGCAACTTTATGAGAGAGTCTGAGCCAGATGTACCCATCTAAGACAGGCCTGGATTTATGACCCAATGAAACTGTGAAATAATAAATGTTTGTTGTTTTAAGCTTCTAACTTTTAGAGTAATTTGTTACACAGTACTAGAATATGACTATGGGGGACTCGAGAGTTGAATTCCCTATAGTGTCCTAACAGGTAGATTTACACTCTTTTCTTTATACTTTCTGTAAAATCAAGACTTAGTCAAGACCTTGTCTGATAATTCAGCAAACCGGCTTGCTGGGGTTCATTACCAGGTCTTCTCTCTTCCTTCCTTGAGCCACACTCTCATATAACATGTTTCTTGTTAGAAACCCACCTTCTGGGGAATGAAACATGAGAGACTATGGACTATGAGAAACAAACTGAGGGCTACAGAGGGGAGGGGGGTGGGGGAATGGGATAGACTGGTGATGGGTAGTAAGGAGGGCACATATTGCATGGTGCACTGGGTGTTATACACAACTAATGAATCATCGAGCCTTACATCGAAAACCGGGGATGTACTGTATGGTGACTAACATAATATAATAAAAAATCATTATTAATAAAAAAAACAAAAAAACAAAAAAACAAACAAAAAAAAGAAACCCACCTTCTCTCACTCCATCCCTTCTTACCCTCTTCCTTGTTTTTATTCAGAGTAAAAGAGGGATAAAATAATTTGCGTTAAAGTGGGACACTAATACCCCTGAAAATAGATGTACTTGGGAGTGATGTGATGGAATGTCCAGGAGAATGTTCTGGAGCCCTTGGAGTCTGGGACAAAATGTGGCTGGTGATTACCCAAGATGGTATGTTAGGGGGTAGGGGTGAAGGACCCAGGTGACAGGTGTTGTTTTTATGGCCTGGTTTTGTTGACAAACTGGGAAGGATTTGTTCTGCCGGGTTTTTGGGGGGAGAGGCGGGGGACAGGATTTAGGTTTGTTCTTAGAATATAGAAACTTCATCATTAGGAATAAAAGCTGAGTTGAGACTGGCTCTATCTCCAGTATCATCTTTGTTCCTCATTTCTTGGGTCAAGGGCAGGATTGGTTGTTAACTGAACAACTTTTATGTTTCTACTGAAAAAATTTTGAAGGAGAGGAAAATGCCTACTCAGGTGACACACCCTGAGTTCCTTTGCAAGCTTCAGAACACATGTCTTAAGAAAAATACTTTCATGTGAAGCCACTGAAAAGTAAAAGAGATATTCAACAATAGTTGACAATGACATTCAAAAGACAGTTACAAGGCAGAAACTCAGAAGGGCAGAGTTTACTGATGACATTGATACTCCTTGGTGGAAACTAAACCTCTAATCCATGACCATACCACAGAGAAGCTCCTATTAAGGGATTACATCAAAGATCAATGAGGTAGAAAATAAAAGTAAAAAGGCAAACCACTGATCAGGTTTTTCTAACTGGGCTTGAGTTCTCAGGACACTGTGTACAGAAGTTATCTCCTTAAGAAGGTGGCTTTTTTCACTTTCTCTGAATTCAGGTCTGGATGGAATACTTGTGACTGTATCACGGGATAGTGATGTTGCAGGGCTGGCTGTATGGGGTCAATTTCTTCCCCCACCTCATGCTGCACAGCATCTTGCCTTTTACATTCAGTTGCCAATCAGATTCTGTCTGATTGAAAGACTCTGTCCTATTGGCAAGAGCAGGCAAGTGATCTGTCTTTGCACACTGGATAGCTTCTGATTTTGGCTCCATCAATAGACATGCTTCCTTTCTATTACCCAACCCATAATGACAATCTTTCAGAACAAAATAAGATAGGGAGGGTGAATGATCCAGCAGTTGCACTACTGGGTATTTACCTCAAAGATACAGACGTAGTGAAGAGAAGGGCCATTTGCACCCCAATGTTCATAGCAGCATTGTCCACAATAGCTAAATTGTGGGAGGAGCTGAGATGCCCTTCAACAGATGAATGGATAAAGAAGATGTGGTCCATATATACAATGGACTATTACTCAGCCATCAGAAAGAACGATTACCCAACATTTGCAGCAATGTGGACAGGACTGGAGGAGATTATGCTAAGTGAAATAAGTCAAACAGAGAAAGACAGTTATCATATGGTTTCACTCATTTATGGAATATAAGAAATAGCAGGGAGATGGGTAGAAGAAGGAAGGGAAAAATGAAGGGGGGGTAAACAGAATGAGGAATGAACCAGGAGAGACTATGGACTCTGGGAAACAAATTGAGGGCTTCAGAGGGGAGGGGGGTGGGGGATTGGGATAGGCCGGTGATGGGTATTAAGGAGGGTACATATTGCATGGAGCACTGGGTGTTATACACAAATAATGAATCATGGAACACTACATCAAAAAGTAAGGATGTACTGTATGATGACTAACATAACAAAAAAATATTATTAAAACAAAAAGATAGGGAGGGTGAAGCCAGAATAAAAGAGAGTAAGAAGCCAAGATAAAGGATGCAAGGCATGTAGCTGTAGCAGAAGATTGCATTTTCTTTTGCTTTTCTCCTCTCCTTCCATCTAGGGTAACTTTTCCCTGTAGACTTCCCTCTAAATTCACAGCATAATAAAGACACTGATTCTAAGTCCCATGAACCCTTTCTTATTTTAATTCCTATCAAAGAGGTAATTGATAAAAAGTTGATATAAAAATCAGGTTGTGACTGGAAAGTCTTCTTTGGACCAGCAATTTTTTGTTTGTTTGTTTGTTTGTTTGTTTGTGTGTTTGTTTGAATAATAACAAAATCCCAAAATCTTGAGGCCAGGTCTTCCAGAGGATGGATGGATAGCTACAACATTTGCTGGGTCCTGTCCTGCACAGGAGTTCTAACTGAGTTAGCAGACACTGGGCTTACCAGAATCCTTGCTGGGGCTGGGGGTGGGTTCAGATTGAAACGTGGAGCTTATGCTCCAGGGCCACCTATATCCCAGCTAAGGAAAACTAGAGGGACACATGAAAGATTATTTATGTGTAGAAGCGCATTTTCATATTTGGAGTAAAGCAGAATGATTAGATCATTTACTTAAATTTCTTTTGATTTAAGGTTGACAAAAGTGATGAGGTCCTGAGTAGGCTGTGTTAGTGCTTAAGAAAGTAATCAAGCAAACAAGTAAGTGTACAAACTAACAAAGCAAATGAAAGTAGTATTGTGGCATGGAAAACAGCTTTCATAGAGGTAAAAAGCCTATCTGCTAGATCAGCATTGTACAACAGAAGTATATTCTGAGGCACAAATGTATTTTAAAATTTCTAGAAGCTCCATTAAAAAATAAATGAACACACGAATTTTAAGATTGTTCCAGTACTTTGAAAAATGGTATTGGTATTTTGATCGGGATGGCGTTGAATGTATAGATTGCTATGGCTAGCATAGACGTTTTAACTATGTTTATTCTTCCAATCCATGAGCATGGAATGTTTTTCCATATTTTTGTGTCTTCTTCAATGTCTTTCATCAGTGTTCTGTAGTTTCTAGAGTATAGATCCTTCAACTCTTTGGTTAGGTTTATTCTGAGATATCTTATGATTTTTGGTGCTATTGTAAATGGAATCGATTCCCTAATTTCTCTTTCTTCAGTCTCATTGTTAGTGTATAGAAATTAAACTGATTTCTGTGCGTTGATTTTGTATTCTGCCACATTACTGAATTGCTGTATAAGTTCTAATAATTTGGGGGCAGAGTCTTTTGGGTTTTCCACATAAAGTATCATGTCATCTGTGAAGAGAGAGAGTTTGACTTCTTTGCCAGTTTGAATACCTTTTATTTCTTTTTGTTTTCTGATTGCTGTTGCTAGGAGTTCTAGTACTATGTTGAACAATAATGGAGAGAGTGGGCATCCTTGTTGTGTTCCTGATCTAAAGGGAAAGGCTCTCCCCATTGAGAATGATATTCGCTGTGGGCTTTTCATGGATGGTTTTTATGAAATTGAGGAATGTATCCTGTATCCCTATACTCTGAAGGGTTTTAATCAGGAAAGGAAGGGTATTAAGGAGGGCACGTATTGCAATGATCACTGGGTGTTATATGCAAACAGTGAATCATGGAGCACTACATCAAAAGCTAATGATGTACTGTATGGTGACTAATATATCCTAATAAAAAATAATCAGTACAAATAATCATGTAACAGAATAAAGAAGAAATATAATATGATAAAAAATACATAAGCTAGGCCAGCGATGGAGGGCACATATTGCATGGAGCACTGGGTGTTATATGCAAACAATGAATCATGGAATACCACATAAAAAACTAATGATGCATGAGAAACAAATAAATCATAAAATGGGCAGAAGATATGAACAGACACTTTTCCAATGATGACATACAAATGGCTAACAGACACATGAAAAAATGTTCAAAATCATTAGCCATCAGGGAAATTCAAATCAAAACCACACTAAGATACCACCTTATGCCAGTTAGAATGGCAAAAATGGACACGGCAGGAAACAACAAATGTTGGAGAGGATGTGGAGAAAGGGGATCCCTCCTACATTGTTGGTGGGAATGCAAGTTGGTACAGCCACTTTGGAAAACAGTGTGGAGGTCCCTTAAAAAGTTAAAAATTGAGCTACCCTATGACCCAGCCATTGCACTACTGGGTATTTACCCCAAAGATACAGACGTAGTGAAGAGAAGGGCCATATGCATCCCAATGTTCATAGCAGCATTGTCCACAATAGCTAAATCATGGAAGGAACCAAGATGCCCTTCAACAGATGACTGGATTAAGAAGTTGTGGTCCATATATACAATGGAATATTACTCAGCTATCAGAAAGAACGATTTCTCAACATTTGCTGCAACATGGATGGCACTGGAAGAGATAATGCTAAGTGAAATAAGTCAAGCAGAGAAAGACAATTATCATATGATTTCTCTCATCTATGGAACATAAGAACTAGGAAGATCGGTAGGGGAAGAAAGGGATAAAGAAAGGGGGGGTAATCAGAAGGGGGAATGAAGCATGAGAGACTATGGACTCTGAGAAACAAACTGAGGGCTCCAGAGGGGAGGGGGGTGGGGGAATGGGATAGACTGGTGATGGGTATTAAGGAGGGCACATATTGCATGGTGCACTGGGTGTTATATGCAACTAATGAATCATCGAACTTTACTTCAGAAACCAGGGATGTACTGTATGGTGACTAACATAATATAATAAAAAACATTAAAATAAAAAAAATATCTGTCAAATCAAGCAAAAAAAACCTAATGTGATGGACTGTATGGTGAATAACATAACATAATAAAAAACTAAAAAAAAATAAATGAACAAGTTAATTTTAATAATTTATTTTATTTAACCTAACATAATAAAAATATAAAATTTCAGCATGTTATTAAAGCAAAAATTGAGATATTTTATGTTCTTTTTACACTAAGTCTTTAAAATTCAGTGTGCATTTTACACTATGGTACATTTCAGTTCAGACTGGTCACATTTCAATTGCTCAGTACAAGATGTGGCTAGTGGCTATGATTGGGGAGTAAGATTCTACCTCATCTTGGTCACTCACTTTGTCCTTGGCTAAGCCATTTTCTCTTATATGACTCATCCATAAAATAAAGGACTAGTCTACAGCACACTTTTTCAAAGTTTTTAGCCCACTCTCTCTTTCAGATAGTTGGTCATGTGACTAGCATAGCCTATGGATTGTGAGAAGTGATGCTTGTCACTTCAGGGCTGACATCATGAGTATCTGGTATGTTTGTCTATACTCTATTTCCTCACATCTAACCATTAAACCATATCTGGGCCACAAAAAGGAGACAGCCTGGATCTCTGAGCTATGCTTAAAAGAGAGCCACACAACCCACATTGGACTATGGAATGAGTAAGAAATAAGCCATATTTGTCGCAAGCCATTGGGAGTTGGGGGCTTGTTACAGTTGCTGGTGGTATAATCCTGATGGATACAGTGGCCCATGGCTGGTGAGTTTCTTCCTTTCTAAGGAAGGGACATTGTGCTTGGGTGGTTACCCAAGAATGACCACAGATGCCAGAGCTACTACTTTATTTGGAAATTCACTGAGTATTTTTTTTGTTTTAGTTTTTGATATACTGTTCAATGATTTATTAGTTGAGTATATCACCCAATGCTCATCATATCACGTGCCCTCTTTAATGCCCATCACCCTGTTACCCCATCCCTCCACCCACTTCCCTTTCCACAAAACTCAGTTTGTTTTCCAGAGTCAAGAGCCTCTCATGGTTTGTCTCACTCTCTGATTTCTTCCCAGTTTTCCTCCCCCACCCCTATTGTCCTCTGTACTATTCCTTATGTTCCACATATGAGTGAATCCATATGATAATTGTGTTTCTCTGATTGACTTATTTCACTTAGCATAATCCCCTCTAGTTCCATCCATGTGGATGTAAATGGTAGATATTCATCCTTTCTGATGGCTGAGTAATATTCCATTGTATATATGAACAACATCTTCTTTATCCATTCATCTGTTGAAGGACATCTCAGCTCTGTCCACAGGTTTGTGGACATTGTGGACATTGCTGCTACGAACATTGGGGTGCATGTGCTCCTTCTTTTCACTACATCTCTATCTTTGTGGTAAATACCCAGTAGTGCAATTGCTGGGTTGTAAGGTAGCTCTATTTTTAATGTCCTGAGGAACTTCCATACTATTTTCCAGAGTGGCTATACCAGCTTACATTCCCACCAACAGTATAAGAGGGTTCCCCTTTCTCCACATCCTTGCCAACATTTATTGTTTCCTGTCTTGTTAATTTTAGCCATTCTGACTAGTGTAATGTGGTTTCTTATTTTGGTTTTAATTTGTATTTCCCTGATGGCAAGTGATGCGGAGCATTTTTTCATGTGTCTATTGGCCATTTGTATGTCTTCTTTGGAGAAGTGTCTATTCATGTCTTCTGCCCATTTCTTGACTGGATTATTTGTTTTTTGGGTATTGAGTTTGATAAGTTCTTTATAGATCTTGGATACCAGCCCTTTATTTGTAATATCATTTGCACCTATCTTCTCCCATTGAGTATTTTGAATGAATCCTGACCAATATCTAGAGCTGAAGTTTCTTTTTTTTTTTTAAAGATTTTATTTATTTATTCGACAGAGATAGAGACAGCCAACGAGAGAGGGAACACAAGCAGGGGGAGTGGGAGAGGAAGAAGCAGGCTCATAGCGGAGGAGCCTGACGTGGGGCTCGATCCTGTAACGCCAGGATCACGCCCTGAGCTGAAGGCAGACGCTTAACCGCTGTGCCACCCAGGCGCCCCTAGAGCTGAAGTTTCTTATGTTGATGAGCATGCTTCCTAGTTTTTCTTAATGAACAGGAGAGCTGTGTTTGGAGGCAGACAATCCCTGGGCCAGAATCCATATTCAGGGGAGACTCATATCAATGAAGAAAAAAGAAATTTTTTTATTGGACAGTATCAAGGGAAGATTCCACATTTTTTAAAGAAAAGGAGGGAACATATTGCAATGAACACCGGGTGTTATATGCAAACAATGAAGCATGGAACACTACATCAAAAACTAATGAAGTACTGTATGGTGACTAACATAACATAGTAAAAAAATTTAAATAAAGAAAGCACAGGGGCGCCTGGGTGGCTCAGTTGTTAAGCGTCTGCCTTCGGCTCAGGGCATGATCCTGGCATTATGGGATCGAACCCCACATTAGGCTCCTCTGCTGGAAGCCTGCTTCTTCTTCTCCCACTCCCCCTGCTTGTGTTCCCTCTCTCACTGGCTGTCTCTCTCTATCGAATAAATAAATAAAAATCTTTAAAAAAAAAAGAAAGCACAAATTATACTTTACATTTTTATTGTTCAAAATGTATTCCTATCTATCATCTGAAGTGACTTTTACCAGTGTCTATGAGATACATAGGACAGGTATTATCAGTTTTAACAGATGGAGGCATTGAAGCTTGAAGAAGCAAAGTGGCTTTTTCAAGATCATTCTGAGGTTGGGATAGTTAAAATTAGAATTCTGTCTGAAGTGCTACTGTGTTTTAAGCAGTGTGCTTATTATGCTAATTTGGGACTTCTTAACAGTATATGTAAAATTATGTACCAACAATACCATTTAAGATTGAAATACAAGTTATTTGTATGTTAAACTATATCCTGTATCTACTAATTAAAGCTTATACCTTATTTACCCAGGAAATTAGTTTTCCACAGAACTTTCTTATTTGTTGTCTTGTTTAATTCCTATAAAAACTCTGCAAGGAAGGCAGCAAGGTATCATACCCACTTTATAACTGAGGAAACTGAGGCCAGAGAAGTTAAGGACAAGGTAGGCAGAGCCAGGACTGAAATTCATGTCTTTTAATTCTAAACCTAAAGTATTTTCCCTTCTGACATGGGAAGGTTGGTTTAAGAAATATGAGAACATCTGCTCTACAAGTAATAAAATATATTTAAAAATACCTAATGAAATGAACTCCCTCAGCAAACTTTTTAAAATATCTCCTGAGTCCCTGGTATGTTCCAGCCTTCTTCGATCCCAAGTGCCTGCTATTGCTGAGTCTGGCCTGTCTTGTACCATTTGCCAGTTTCTGGCAGATTGATTCTGTTTTAGATGGTGCCAGCTTTCCTTGAGGAGGTAATTCAAACCCTATTTAGTTCAAGCCCCACACATCTTCCTTCAAAGGATTGGAAGCTGCATCTCCTCATGAGGATGCAGAAGGACCTGTGCATTCGGGTAGGAAATAATAGGAGACATGCTTAGGGAAGACTCTCATTAAGAGCCCTCCAAGTTGTGGGCAGTGGGTAGGAGCTACCTTTGTCGATATAAGCACCTCCCCGCCCCCAGTTGCCCATGTAAGGAAAATAGCACACATATTCCCCAAGAATGTTGCAGCCAGGAGACTATGGGCTTCCTTCAGATTGTATATGTCTTCAGAGACAGGTGTAGTACTGCTCTAAAACTGCTCCTTCTTCTTAAAATTTGCTTATCTTACTTCATATTCCAAAATGACTGAATAAACAAGGTTCAGTCACTCATGAAATACTTACTAAATATATTACTAAATAAATATATATACTAATATATGCCATGCTATCATGCTAACATATATAGGTATGCAAATAAACTAGTATTTGTGGGATATTTGGTGGGAACTTTCTAGAAACACTTGTAGTAACACATTCACCACAGGAAATACTCCAATATCGGGAAGATGACATTTGAATTATTCATGCATTCAGTGATTTTTTTAAATGTGTGCTGACCATGTGGCAAGTATTTAGCTGACAACTGGGCACAGAGTTGGGAGCAAATGTAGAGGTGCTTTCTCAAGTGTGGCTCATATTCTGGGAGTAGCAAGCCTTTTTGCATCTTATGAATCATATAATATAGGAAATTATCCATACTGTCTTGTTGCAGGCCAGTCCTTCATAAAAGGGTTGGAATTAGTGTCTTAAAAACCTATGTTGCCTTCATATTGTTTCTAAGAATGCAAATGTTTGCTGATTGACTGACCAAAGCCTCATAATAAGTTATATAAAGCCACACCAGTGCCATATTTTTTGTTTCATGTCTAGACAGTACTAGATAAGTAGAGATGGGGAGAATAAGTTTAGAACATTTGAGACAATAAGGCATGATTGTAAAGGATACCTCAAGTGAGTAGAGTCTTACCCAACTTTGTCCCCTTTTCCTATATCAACTGGATAATTTTCTTATCCCTCTCAAAGAACCAGATTTCTGAGATGATGAGGTTGAAGGTGGGTCTGCTCTTCATACTCTTGTTGGTTATGTTCTGCAGGGAACGGGGCAGTCACTTGCCAGCAGCAATTTTTTATCATTTCCTCCCAGCGTGCAGTTCTGAGGCCTGTAGAAAGCTGTGCGTGACCCAGGCCTTTCTGTAAGTCAGCTAATGATCGCCCAATCCACTGGAGAAAATTGATTGTGTCAAAGCTCATGAAGAGCTGCGGGCTGATCAATGTCTCAGTGAAGTCAAGTTTCACACAGAACTGCCCAAAGCTGGAATTAAATGTCAGGTACAATTTAGCACTGACGCCCTAGTAGTGTCTTTGGAGAGGGAGCCTCGCAGCTCATTCTGCATGTCAGATTAACTCCCCCATGGCGGGCTCCCCTGGCTAAGTGATCAGGGTCTGGCAGCCTGCCACACCACAAGTTTCTCTGTAAGATCTGCAAAAGTGGGAACTTGGTGCTCAGGCTGCTCTGTAGCCATGCATCCTGTCAAAGCTAGAAGGGAAATGTCTTGGGGAAGAAAGGAGAGAGGTGTTGGGTGTCAGGCCTTATTTAAATAAGGCCATGGCATTAAGTGGGAAGCCATAAATGGGAACTTTTGGAAAGAATTCTGTCAGAAAGAAGGCTAAAAGGGGAGCTGGAGGAGGGCTGCTTTGTGCCACGTTGTGACCAGACTTCAGGACCTTTGTGAGTTAGTTCTGCTTAGCTTCTTGCACTAATGCCCTGCTAATGTTCTTTACATGCCTTCCAATCAAGGGAAAAAGCTAGTTTGATGTGTAAAAGCCATGTCTCCCCTGTACCTTTGCTTTCTTTTTGCTTTTTTCTCCCTCCTCCATATATCAAATCCTACCATTCTTCAATGCCCAGATCAAATGCCCATTTCTTCATAAATCTTCCATTGATTCCTCCAGCTTTAAGGATTTTCTCATCTTCTGAAATCCTACAAAGCTAACTCTATCATCTTTTATGCCATTTTAATTTCCATTTTACATTATAGTTATTTTTGTGTTTTTTCTCCTCTATTAGGTCATAGATGATTTGAGGATAAGATCCAGGTCTGATTTATTTCCCTGTCCCCAAATTTCTACACAGTATTTTCTTTTTTTTTTTTTTTTAAGATTTTATTTATTTATTTGACAGAGATAGAGACAGCCAGCAAGAGAGGGAACACAAGCAGGGGGAGTGGGAGAGGAAGAAGCAGGCTCACAATGGAGGAGCCTGACGTGGGGCTCGATCCCAGAACGCCAGGATCACGCCCTGAGCCGAAGGCAGGCGCTTAACCGCTGTGCCACCCAGGCGCCCCTACACAGTATTTTCATTACTTCTAAAATGTATATCATACTCTTTTATAATGGGTTTATGATATTGAATTTCTAAATATTTCTTTTATAATTCTTAGTAGGGACTATTAGTCAGTTTAGGCTGTTATAACATAGTACCATAGAAAAGGTGGCTTATAAACAACAGAACTTCATTTTTCACTGCACTGGAGGCTGGAAATCCAAGATCATGAGGCCAGTATGGTCAGGTTCTGGTTAGAGTCCTCTTCAGGACTGCAGGTGGCTGACTACTTGTATCCTCACATGGTGGAAAGAGTGAGCTAGTTCTCTGGCCTCTTCTTATAAGGGCACTAATCTCATTCATGAGGGCTCTACCCTCAGACCTAATCACCTCCTGAAGGTTCCACCTTGAAACATCATAACATTGGGATTAGGGTTTCAACATGAAAGTTTAGGGGGAACACATTTGGTACGCTGTAGAGCCAAAGTTCTGAGTTGCCCAATTGAGAACATCTGTCCTGTCATTCTGATTAAGCTTCTTCTCCATATTTATGGCCAATATCTGGTTTGTAAATGAGAGACTTTGTTCTTTTTGATTACTTGTGGTTGAGGTGAGACTGCCCATCACCACATGGCTTATTTTAGAATCAATCTTGTATTTCTAATAAATTCAGAATACACCTTTCAGCTTCTTCTAGGGTCACGTTAAGTTTCTCTGCCAGCATATTTAATGCTGATACACTGCTAGATGCAACCAAAAGTCTCAAATATGAAAAGAGCAGCATTTTCAAGGACCTCAAGCCCAGCCACCAAGAAGTCCATAAGCACCTACTCACATCTCCTCATTCAACAAACTGAAATAGAGTCTTTATATGTGAAAAACTCTTACTGAACAACTTTGAAGGTCTTTTAGCACCTGCTTGCATTTTCCAAAATGTTTGTTATGACTGCTGTAGTCAAACAGTGGAGAATGTGGGCATACATGGTCTGAATTATTTTAAGATGTTGTGGCTGGTAAAAGAAGAGACTAATAATATTATTAACTGCTTTGGGGCTAATTGAATAACACAGAGACCAGTGAATGAATCATGTTCACTGAAGATGAGATAGGGGTAGAAGAATGACAGAATGTATGTTTCCTCTTCATCATGTGAGGCCTTCTATGGCTGCGTTAGGATTTCGGAGGACTGTTTTCCTCAGAGTGAGCTCAAAACATTTCTATCTATTACTGAAACAAACTCTAAAAAAATGTAAAGATATCTTGCCGTTCCTGAGTAATTACTACATTCATATTGGAATTTTGCATACCTGAGAGCCTGTCTAAAATATTGCTGCTTAAAATCCTGTTCATCAGCTAGGTTGTCAAACAGCATCTTTCTTTTTCTAGTTGACTGCATTTACCTTGTAGTTTTTTTGATCTTCAAGCATCTTTATAATTAGTTCCATTTCTGCTTGAAGTTGTTTCAGTTGTGCAACAATTGTGTTTTTTTTTCCTCTCAAAACCTAAAGATATCATCAAAATAAAAGTTTCCATGAATTCCACAGCAGATTTTATCATATTAGCATCACTAAAAAGATCTGGTTTCCCTTATAATACTTATTTTTCATTATATATTTTCCTTATTAAAAGAAAACAGAAAATCTAGACTCCCATCCAAATGATGTGGATGTGAGAAGTCAGGTCCTACTCCACCATCTTGCTTAAAAAAAAAAAAAAAGGTCTGCTTCATTTTTATCTTTAGCACTTCATACAACCCCTTGCTCAAAAGTGGTGTTCAATCAGTGTTCAATCAATGCTTGGATGGTGAGTGGTTATAAATTCTCAAAGTTCTCTTCCCCAGTATGTGGAATCAATAGTACTGAACTGAGTCTAGATTGGCCCAAACATGTAGAGGTTGAAGGCACAGGAAAGGCACCTCCTCACACCCTATACAAATACCTCATTTGTTATTATCTATCAAATCAAGAAAAGTCCCCATTGGAGGGATGAGTAGTTAGAGTAGCACAGATTATGTTCATACTTACTCAATCTTTGTTCATCAGTTCACCTACAACAACATAAACAATTCAGGACAAGTTGATTTTTCTTCCATTCATCAGTATCAACTATAAACTATTTGCATTTGAGTTATAGCATTATTATATTAAATCTTTGAACAATGAAAGAAAAGGAAGAAAGGATGGAGAATAAAGTGAAAGATGAGAAGATGAAAGAAAAGGATAAGATGATCATGGGACCAGTAGTCAGAACACTTAAATTGAAAATTTGGTTTTCTCTCTGACTTGTGTGTGACCATAGGCAAATTCTGTAACCTCTCTGAGGATAGCTTTCTTTTCTAAGAATTGGCAATGATAACCACCTGGTAGGCTTGTTGTAAAGTCTAAATTAGTTAATGTTTATAAAATGTCTAGCACAATGCCTGGCACCGGATATGTAGACTCAGAAATTATAACTATTTACTGATAAGTGATTTTTTGAATATAGTTATGTATGTGTGTACATTGGCCATTCATTTTTCAATTTCAAGAAGAACATAATTTTTAGTAATTTAGAAACTCTTATAATCTTAGGAAAAGAGAATGTCTAACTTGTATGGAGGAGGCCAGTGAAGGATTTTCATTGCACACAATAGCTATAAACATTTATTTTGCACTTAACTATTTACAGGTATAGGTCTAAGTATCTCCATGCGTTATCTTATTTAATCCTTTACTCTGACACCAAGAGGTAGGTCCTATTAACAAATCTAATCTTCTGGCTAAAAAAAAGTTTAGAGAGATTATGTTACTTGCCTGGAGGCAGCAAGTAGGTCTGGAAAGGGGACACAAAGATCTCTAACCCTAAACCTGGATCTCTTATAGAAGAAACACAATGTATACTTTCTAAGCTTAAAATTAAGACTCTTTACATTTACACATTGTTTAACAGTTTACAGAGCGATTTCATACAATTATTATTTGGTCCTTCCAGCAACCATTCTAGAGAGTTAGCCAACTATTAAGGATCAATCAGTCATTCAGGAGGTTAAGACCTAGAGACACTGGGACCTGTTCAGGTAGCATAGCTGGGAATCAGCAGACCTGAACTCAAACTCTGAAATTCTAACTCCAACTCTGGGGCTCTTTTTATTATCCCATAGCTGTTCATGGGTTTTAGAACATGCATCTAACTTGGAATTGATTTTGACGTCTGAAGCATAGTTTTCAATTAATGTTAAGGGAACAAAAGATTCTTCTGTGGGAAGCACTGCTATTCTTCATAATGTCAGTGAACCAGGTACTGATCAAAATGAACAATCTTTGTTTAGTAAAATTGGAGGTATTACTCTAAAGTCAAGAGGTTGGCTTTGCACATTTGTATGTGTGTATGACTTTCAAAAAGAGGTTTACAAAATGCCTTGGAAAACAGCAGCATTTGGGAGATGATCAAGACTTCTGGCTGAGAAGTTAATATATTCCATGGTAGTTATTCAGAGTAGACCATACTCTTTCAGGGTTGACCTTATGTCTTTTTTTAAAAAGATTTTATTTATTTATTTGACAGAGAGAAAGAGGGAGAGAGAGAGCACAAACAGGGGGAACAGCAGGCGAAGGGAGAAGTAGGCTCTCCACTGAGCAGAGAGCTCAATGCAGGGCTGGAACCCAGGACGCTGGGATCATGATCTAAGCCAAAGGCAGACACTTAACCAACTGAGCTGCCCAGGTGCCCCAGCAGTAACCATATGTATTTATTAAGTAATCTATCCCATTGTTGGACAGACCAAGTATATTTTTACTTGAAAGCTATCTGAGATGTGAAAGAAAGATTTCAAAGAATAGAATAAAGCAGAAGACAGACTTTGCCCTTGAGTAGTTTACAAGGTGGGAAAAAAAGACCGGAAAAGAAAAGAGTACAAAATTTGATCATTCCACTCAGATTCTCTAGGATAGTCCTTTTGCTCATTTTCTCCCATGATCGTATATCATGGGTTCTGATCATTGGCCACTGAAGTACTGAACTTCAGTTCCTTGCTTGCTGTTTCAGGTTTGGGATTATAGTGGAGAGGTGTGGAGAGATTTTAGCTCTGGGAAGGAGCTCTATGCCCTGGATCCTAATCACCATGAACAATTGCCATGAACACATTCTTCTTTTCCTGCTGGCACCTGTGGGACAGCCTGATTCCTGAAGCCCACTTATGCTGGGCCACATGCTGGCAAAGAACCTACATGAATTCTTTGTTAAAAAATGCAGTTGTTACTTCTTTAGTTTAAGAGTTTTATTGCTTAGAAGTTTTCATTGTGCAGGGGGGAAGATGGCGGAGGAGTAGGGGACCTTTTTTCAGCTGGTCCCCTGAATCGAGCTGGGTATCTAACAGATCATCCTGAACACCCACAAAATCAGCCTGAGACATAGGCAGATACATCTGGATCTCTACAAACGAACATCTCCAGCACCGAGAATTGAGGTATGAAGCGGGCAGCTGTGAATCCGTGCACAGATATTGGAAGATAAACAGAAGGGGGAGGGAACTGCCGGGCTCGGGGCCTGTGAAACAGTAGCCACGTGCACTGGGGAGTGGGCCAGACTCATGCACCGGCACCCACGGGAAAGCAGACTGAGACCACGAGCCTG
This sequence comes from Ursus americanus, assembly GCF_024610735.1. Taxonomy (NCBI): domain Eukaryota; kingdom Metazoa; phylum Chordata; class Mammalia; order Carnivora; family Ursidae; genus Ursus; species Ursus americanus. The sequence continues at coordinate 65,798,876 of NC_142138.1, read as the reverse complement.
GGAACACACGCATGACCAGACTGAAAACCAGAGCTCCGGAGCGCACACTTGTGAACCACACTGAAACAGGGAGCTCGGGAGTGTGCGCGGGAACCAGGGGCAGCTGGCGGTGTTAGAAGCACAAAGGACAAAGACGTGCTGGCCCTGGGAGCGAGGGCTGGGAGAGTGGCTGTGGGTTGCACCACACGGGACTCTGCGGGGCTTTTATTTTTTTAATTTTTTATTATTTTTTAATAATAATTTTTTATTATGTTATGTTAGTCACCATACAGTATATCCTTAGTTTCTAATGTAGTGTTCTGTGATTCATTATTTGCGTATAACACCCAGTGCACCATGCAATGTGCCCTCCTTAATACCCATCACTGGCCTATCCCAATCCTCCACCCTTCTCCCCTCTGAAGCCATCAGTTTGTTTCCCAGAGTCCACAGTCTCTCATGGTTCATTCCCTCTTCTGTTTATGCCTCCTTCATTCTTCCCTTCCTTCTCCTACAGATCTTCCTATTTCTTATGTTCCATAAATGAGTGAAACCATATGATAATTGTCTTTCTCTGCTTGACTTATTTCACTTAGCATAATCTCTTCCAGTCCTAACCATGTTGCTGCAAATGTTGTGTAATCATTCTTTCTTTTTTTTACTAATAATTTTTTATTATATTATGTTAGTCACCATACAGTACATCCCTAGTTTTTGATGTAAAGGTCCATGATTCATTATTGCGTATAACACCCAGTGCACCATGCAATATGTGCCCTCCTTAATACCCACCATCAGCCTATCCCATTCCCCCACCCCCCTCCCCTCTGAAGCCCTCAGATTGTTTCCCAGAGTCCATAGTCTCTCATGGTTCATTCCCCCTTCTGTTTACCCCCCTTTCTTTTTCCCTTTCTTCTCCTACCGATCTTCCTACTTCTTATGTTCCATAAATGAGTGAAACCATATAATTGTCCTTCTCTGCTTGACTTATTTCGCTTAACATTATCTCCTCCAGTCCCGTCCATGTTGCAGCAAATGTTGACAAATTGTTCTTTTTGATGGCTGAGTAATATTAGATTGTATATATGGACCACATCTTCTTAATCCAGTCATCTGTTGAAGGGCATCTTGGCTCCTTCCATGATTTAGCTGTTGTGGACAATGCTGCTATGAACATTGGGGTGCAAATGGCCCTTCTCTTCACTACGTCTGTATCTTTGGGGTAAATACCCAGTATTGCAATCGCTAGATCATAGGGTAGCTCAATTTTTAACTTTTTAAGGGACCTCCACACTGTTTTCCAAAGTGTCTGTACCAATTTACATTCCCATCAACAATGTAGGAGGGATCCCCTTTCTCCACATCCTCTCCAACATTTGTTGTTTCCTGCCTTGTCCATTTTTGCCATTCTAACTGGTGTAAGGTGGTATCTCAAGGTGGTTTTGATTTGAATTTCCCTGATGGCTAATGATTTTGAACATTTTTTCATGTGTCTGTTAGCCATTTGTATGTCTTCATTGGAAAAGTGTCTGTTCATATCTTCTGCCCATTTTTTGATTTGATTGTTTGTTTCTTGTGTATTGAGTTTGAGAAGTTCTTTGTAGATCATGGATACCAGTCTTTATCTGTAGTGTCTTTTGCAAATATCTTCTCCCATTCCTTTGGCTGCCTCTTAGTTTTTTGACTGTTTCCTTGGCTGTGCAGAAGCTTTTTATCTTGATGAAGTCCCACAAGTTCATTTTTTCTTTTGTTTCTCTTGCCTTTGGAGATGTGTCATGAAAAAAGTTGCTGTGGCTGATGTCAAAGAGGTTGCTGCCTAGGTTCTCCTCTAGGATTTTGATGGATTCTTGTCTCACATTGAGGTCCTTCATCCATTTGGAGTTTATCTTTGTGTATGGTGTGAGAGAGTGGTCAAGTTTCATTCTTTTGCATGTAGCTGTCCAATTTTCCCAGCACCATTTCTGGATGAGACTGTCTTTTTTTCCCCACTGGATGTTTTTCCTGCTTTGTCAAAGATTAGTTGTCCAAAGAGGGGAGGGTCCATTTCTGGGTTCTCTATTTTGTTCCATTGGTCTATATGTCTGTTTTTGTACCACTACCATGCTGTCTTGGTGATCACAGCTTTGTAGTATAACTTGAAATCTGGCAACGTGGTGCCCCCAGCTTTGTTTTTCCTTTTCAACAAGTCCTTGGCGATTTGGGGCCTTTTCTGGTTCCGCACAAATTTAAGGGCTGTTTGGCAGGGTATTTTCAAAGCTCTATCTAAGAGGAAAATGCAGCCAAGGATCCTTTATTCAGCAAGGCTGTCATTCAGAATTGATGTAGAGATAAGGACCTTCCAGGATCAGCACAAACTGACCGAATTCATAACCACCAAACTGGCCCTACATGAGATATTACGGGGGGTTCTATAAAAGTAAAAAGGCCCCAAGAGTGGTACTGAACAGAAATTTACAATCTATAGAAACAAAGACTTCACAGGCAACATGACATCATTAAAATCATATCTCTCAATATTCACTCTAGATGTGAATGGCCTAAATGCTCCCATAAAGTGTCACAGGGCTGCAGGTTGGTTAAAAAGACATGACCCATCCATTTGCTGTCTACAAGAGACTCACTTTGAACCTAAAGATACATCCAGACTGAAAGTGAAGGGATGGAGAACCATTTTTCATGCCAATGAACCTCAAAAGAAAGCTGGGGTAACAATTCTCATATCAGACAGATTAGACTTTAAACTGAAGACTTTAGTTAGAGATACAGAAGGACACTATATTATTCTAAAAGGATGTATCCAACAAGTGGATATGACAATTATAAATATCTATGCCCCCAACAAGGGAGCAGCAGGATACACAAGCCAACTCTTAACCAGAATAAAGAGACATATAGATAATAATACGTTAATAGTAGGGGACCTCAACAATCCACTCTCAGCAATAGACAGATCACCTAAGCAGAAAATCAACAAAGAAACAAGAGCTTTGAATGACATACTGGACCAGATGGACCTTATAGATATATACAGAACACTAAACCCCAGAACAACAGATTACTCATTTTCGAATGCACATGGAACTTTCTCCAGAATAGACCATATACTGGGTCACAAAACAGGTCTTAACCAATGCCAAAAGACTGAGATTGTTCCCTGCATATTCTCAGACCACAATGCTTTGAAACTGGAACTCAATCACAAGGAAAAACTTGGAAGAAACTCAAACGCTTGGAAACTAAGAACCATCCTGCTCAAGAATGATTGGGTGAACCAGGGAATTAAAAATGAGCTTAGGCAATTTTTGGAAACCAATGAGAATGAAAATACATTGGTCCAAAACCTATGGGACACTGCAAAGGCAGTCCTAGGGGAGAAATACACAGCCATCCAAGCCTCACTAAAAAGAAGAGAAAAATCTAAAATGCAGTTTTTATATTCTTACCTCAAGAAGCTGGAGCTGGAACAGAAGAACAGGCCTAACCCATGCATGAGAAGGCAGTTGATCAAGATTAGAGCAGAGATCAATGAATTAGAAAACAGGAGCACAGTAGAGCAGATCAATAAAACTAGAAGCTGGTTCTTTGAAAGAATAAATAAGATTGATAAGCCACTGGCCAGACTTATTCAGAAGAATAGAGAAAGGACCCAAATTATTAAAATTATGAATGAAAGGGGAGAGATCATGACCAACACCAAGAAAATAGAAAGAATCATTAGAAACTATTATCAACAACTATATGCCAATAAATTAAACAACCTGGAAGAAATGGATGCCTTCCTGGAAACCTATACACTACCAAGACTGAAATAGGAAGAAATCGATTATTTAAACAGACCAATTACTTATGAAGAGATTGAAGCAGTGATCAAAAACCTCCCCCAAAACAAGAGTCCAGGGCCTGACGGATTCCCCAAGGAATTCTACCAAACATTCAAAGAAGAAATAATATCTATTTTCCTGAAGCTGTTTCAAAAAATAAAACAGAAGGAAAACTACCAAACTCATTCTATGAGGCCAATTACCTTGATCCCCAAACCAGGCAAAGACCCCATCAAAAAGGAGAATTACAGATCGATATCCCTGATGAATATGGACGCCAAAATTCTCAACAAGATCCTAGCTAATAGGATCCAACAGTAAACTAAAAGGATTATCCATCATGACCAAGTGGGATTCATCCCTGTGATGCAAGGGTGGTTCAACATTTGCAATTCGATCAGTGTCATAGATCATATCAACAAGAAAAGAGTCAAGAATCATATGATCCTCTCAATTGATGCAGAAAAAGCATTTGACAAAATACAGCATCCTTTTCTGATTAAAACCCTTCAGAGTGTAGGGATAGAGGGTACAATCCTCAATTTCATAAAAGCCATCTATGAAAAGCCCACAGCAAATATCATTCTCAATGGGGAGAGCCTTTCCCTTAAGATCAGGAACACAACAAGGATGCCCACTCTCGCCGTTATTATTCAACATTGTACCAGAAGTCCTTGCAACAGCAATCAGACAATAAAAAGGGATAAAATGTATCCAAATCAGCAAAGAAGAAGTCAAACTGTCTCTCTTCGCAGATGACATTATACTCTATATGGAAAACCCAAAAGACTCCACCCCCAAATTTCTAGAACTTATAGAGCAATTCAGTAATGTGGTGGGATACATAATCAATGCTCAGAAATCAGTTGCATTTCTATACACGAACAATGAGACTGAAGAAAGAGAAATTAGGGAATCCATTCCATTTACAACAGCATCAAAAATCATACATTATCTCAGAATTAACTTAACCAGAGAGGTAAAGGATCTATATTCTGGAAACTACAGATCACTCTTGAAAGACATTGAAGAAGACACAAAAAGATGGAAAACATACCATGCACATGGATTGGAAGAATAAAAATAGTTAAAATGTCTATGCTACCCAGAGCAACCTACACTTTCAATGCCATCCTGATCAAAATACCAATGACATTTTTCAAAGAACTGGAACAAACAGCCCTTAAATTTGTGTGGAACCAGAAAAGGCCCCAAATCACCAAGGACTTGTTGAAAAGGAAAAAAACCTGGGGGCACCACGTTGCCAGATTTCAAGTTATACTACAAAGCTGTGATCACCAAGACAGCATGGTAGTGGTACAAAAACAGACATATAGACCAATGGAACAAAATAGAGAACCCAGAAATGGACCCTCCCCTCTTTGGACAACTAATCTTTGACAAAGCAGGAAAAACATCCAGTGGGGAAAAAAAGACAGTCTCATCCAGAAATGGTGCTGGGAAAATTGGACAGCTACATGCAAAAGAATGAAACTTGACCACTCTCTCACACCATACACAAAGATAAACTCCAAATGGATGAAGGACCTCAATGTGAGACAAGAATCCATCAAAATCCTAGAGGAGAACCTAGGCAGCAACCTCTTTGACATCAGCCACAGCAACTTTTTTCATGACACATCTCCAAAGGCAAGAGAAACAAAAGAAAAAATGAACTTGTGGGACTTCATCAAGATAAAAAGCTTCTGCACAGCCAAGGAAACAGTCAAAAAACTAAGAGGCAGCCAAAGGAATGGGAGAAGATATTTGCAAAAGACACTACAGATAAAGACTGGTATCCATGATCTACAAAGAACTTCTCAAACTCAATACACAAGAAACAAACAATCAAATCAAAAAATGGGCAGAAGATATGAACAGACACTTTTCCAATGAAGACATACAAATGGCTAACAGACACATGAAAAAATGTTCAAAATCATTAGCCATCAGGGAAATTCAAATCAAAACCACCTTGAGATACCACCTTACACCAGTTAGAATGGCAAAAATGGACAAGGCAGGAAACAACAGATGTTGGAGAGGATGTGGTGAAAGATGGGAATGCAAGTTGGTACAGCCACTTTGGAAAACAGTGTGGAGGTCCCTTAAAAAGTTAATTTTTGAGCTACCCTATGATCCAGCAATTGCAATACTGGGTATTTACCTCAAAGAAACAGACATAGTGAAGAGAAGGGGTATATGCACAGCAATGTTCATAGCAGCATTATCCACAATAGCTAAAGCATGGAAGGAGCCAAGATGCCCTTCAACAGACGAATGGATAAAGAAGATGTGATCCATATATACAATGGAATATTACTCAGCCATCAGAAAAAACGATTACCCAACATTTGTAGCAACATGGACAGGACTGGAGGAGATTATGCTAAGTGAAATAAGTCAAGCAGAGAAAGACTATTATTATATGGTTTCACTCATTTATGGAATATAAGAAATAGCAGGGAGATCAGTAGGAGAATGAAAGGAAGAATGAAGGGGGGGGGTTAAACAGAAGAGGGAATGAACCACGAGTGACTATGGACTCTGGGAAACAAACTGAAGGCTTCAGAGGGGAGGGGGGTGGGGAATTGGCATAGGCTGGTGGTAGGTATCAAGGAGGGCATGTATTGCATGGAGCACTGGGTGTTATACACAAACAATGAATCGTGGAACAATACATCAAAAAATAAAGATGTACTGTATGGTGAGTAACATAACATAATAAAAAATTAAAAATAAATAAAGAAAATACTAAAAAAATAAAAGTTTTCATTATGCATAAATTATGATATGAAATTATGATATATGTACCATTTAGAGAATAAGGATAAAGCAAGCATCTTGCAATCACCTCTCAATTTAAAAACCTGAACATTATCAGTGACAGAAAAGCCTTTACTATGCCCCTTCCTAATCACACTCCAGAAATAGTCACTATCTTGAATTTTGTGTTAGTATTTTCTTGCTTTTACGTGATTTTATCACCTGTATATGCATTCTATGAGACAGTTTCTTTAGTTTAGCGTGTTTTCAAGTTTTATACAAACTATTATATTGTGTGTATTCCTTGTTACTTGCTTCTTTCTTTGAAACTTTCTTTTGAGATTTATCCATGTTCGTGCTGTGGATATTTTATTTCAGCTATTATATAGAGCTCCGTCTTATGAACATACCACAATTTATTTATCCATTCTATTATTTATAGATATTTTGTTTTTTCCTTTTTTGTTACTATAAACAATATTTTGGACATTTGTACATGTCTCTTCATAAGCACATGTATGAAAATTTCTCTCTAGGGTGTGTATGTAGGTAGGACTTGAGTTTCTAGTCAAAGTATAAGCATGTTTAGATTCACTAGGTAATGTCAAACTTTTTAAAAGTGATTGTACCCATTTATACTCCATCTACTAAGGTAAGAAAAGCTTTTATCTTTGCTGCCTCTTGGTGCTTTTGACTTTTCAAATTTTTGTTAATCTATAAACAAAATTTGTGTAAAATTTGATATCATTTTGGTGTTTTAATTTGCATCTTTTTTCTGATGGTTAATGAGGTTGAATGTCTTTTCATACATTTTTTAAAGATTTTTAAAAATTTTATTTATTTTACAGACAGTGAGAGAGAGCACAAATAGGCAGAGTGGCAGACAGAGGGAGAAGGAGAAGCAGGCTTCCCGCTGAGCAGGGAGCCTGACATGGGGCTTCATCCCAGGACCCTGAAATCATGACCTGAGCCAAAAGCAGATGCCTAACTGACTGAACCACCCAGGCATCCCTCTTTTCATACATTTAAGGACAATTTGTGTTTTCTAATCTGTGAAATTCTGGTCCATGTTCTTTTACTCATTTTTTAGTGGGTTGATCATCTTTTTCTTTGGTTCTTCAACTATTCTGATTGTTAATATGTCATCCACTTTGTGTGCTGCAAATATTGTTTTCTAGCAAAAAGATACTAGTTTTCAGCTGAATCTATGTCCCAACACCTAAACCATTCATTATTCTATTCCTACCTTTATATGCTGTGACTAAAACTTGCTTTTTCTGATCTGCCACCTGATGTACATGGTTATGCTGTTCAGTAGGGACCTTCCAATTCCCTTTTTTGTTGCACTGGTTCTGGCACTTCAGAAATGGTGTGAGCTACCAACAGAACCTGGATCCTGGCTAGGTTTGTATTCAGAGTCTAAATTAGTTACTTGCTCTTGGATGTTGGGCAAGTTCTTACCTTGTACCTAATGTGCCAATAAATCTACTTTAAAGGGATATTGTGTTCTAGTGCTATAGTTTGTAGTTAGTGAAACTGATAGGTGCTCAAACAATATGTGGTGTTTAGATTTGCCTCAAATTCATTGGCATAGGTACCATGTACTTCCAAGTAAATGGAAGAGTCCTTAATTGCTTAGTGTATTTGGCTGATGAAAGTAGTAAACTCTTTAACATTTTTGTAATTGAGAATTTTCAGGCCCACTGGAATAAAATTCATGAATGAGGTACCATGAAGCATAGTCTTCTCCATTAAGGTATGAATATTTTAAACATAATATTTGGAGAAACAGAAGGTTAATTTTTTAGATATGTAAGCCTTTTATCATCCTCTGCATAATTGGCTTCAGAAAATTGCTTTGAAGCAGAGGTTCTGGGTTGAGGAAGTCACTGAAATTATTCCTTTTAATTACAAAACTTTATTGCTGATATGTGCCTGTTACTTTTTTTCTATATTATTTCCCGTTAGCAAATGTTGCCCTCCCCACATTGAAGACAGAGCTCTGGGAGAGGTGGCTTTGGGAGTCATCCTCCACTTCTCATTTTCCTTGTCCTCACATATCTGGACTCTGACAAAATCCTCTGTCTCCTTTCACCATTCCTCAATTAGTTCCCTCCACTGTATGCCTGCTGCCACTGCTTTAGTCCTGCCTTTCTCATCTCACTGGAAAACTAGAATAGAATCCTAACAGGTCTCCCTTCCTCCATCATGACGCCCCCTCCAATTCATCATTTATCTTGCTGCCAGAGAATGTTTTAAAATTGGGATCTCATTCCATGACCTCCTGGTTTAAAGCTTTCTATGGCTCCCATGGCCCCTAGAAAAAGGCCTTGTGTTTTTCTTAGTATGGCACATGAGACCAGCCCTCCCCTGTTCCTTCATCATGCTCTATGTGAAACCCATCTATTGATGGTCTCTGGGGCCATATGGTTTCATGCCCTGTTCTTTGGTTTATGCTGTCCTCACTACGTTGTGTGCTATTTACCACCTTCCTTGCCTAGTAGATACCTGCTTATTCAACACTTAGCCCAAGTGCCAACTCTTCTTTGAAACCTCTCCTGGATACTGTAGATCACTTTGGCAATTCCTAATTGGTTCATTTCCCTGTGTAAGTATTTCTTTTTTTTCATTTTTTCTTTTTATTTCTTTTAAAGATTTTGTTTATTTATGAGAAAGAGAGAACAAATGGTAGGGAGGGAGAGAGGGAGAGAGAGAGAGAGAGAGAGAGAGAGAGAGAGAGAGAGAGAAGCAGACTCCCTGCTGAGCAGGAAACCTGATGCAGGACTTGAGCCGGTCCCAGAGATCATGACCTGAGCTGAACGCAGACACTTAACTTACTGAGCCATCTAGGTGTCCCCCTGTGTAAATATTTCTATTCAAATCAGTCTTACTTGAGTATATTTTCTCTCTCCCTCACTAGACTGTGAGCCTCTTAAGAGCAGAAGCCTTACCTGCTCATTAATTTGTGTATCCTTGTCCTTAGTGTGGTTCCCAGAACATAGGAAATGCCCAACATATATTTGTTGGTGGACTGGGTGGATGGGATGAATGTAGGTTTGAAGGGGAAAGTGGTTTTTGAGCTGATCTTTAAAGATGCATAGTATTTCAATGGCTGGAGGGATTTCAAATGGAGTGTGGAAATCCCCAGCAGCAGGGCAACTTGGTGTCCATATGAGTAATGTAGTAAACCTATAAAGAGAAATAAGAACTGTGGATTCAGGTTAGGTGCTGGAGGACTGTAAATGACAAGTTTGTAAGGTTGAACTTTATTTGGGAAGGAAAAGCCTTCACAAATATCTTTGAGGGGAAAACAACATGATCCAAATTTTACACTCTAAAAAGATTTATCTGGAGCTTTATATAAATTAGACAGATAAGAGACAGGAGTCAGGGAGATAAGTAATGGTGCTATTTATTGCAAGAGCCCAAACAAGAGGTAATGAGGTCCAAACTTTGTGTCTTTATATCTGATACAGGGCTTAGCAGAGCTCCTTGCTCATGGTAAGTGCCAGTAAAATGTTTTGACCAAATAAAAGAATGAAAAATAAATCAAATCAATGAAACAGAGTTGATGTTTAGCCATGAGGCAGTCCAATAATGACCTGTTCTCATTCACATTGCTAAAGAGAGAGACTGGCTGAGGGACCAATCAGGGCTTCCTTCCTTGTTGTTAAGTCTGTCTGACTCCGTGAAAATACATCAGCATCTCCTGTTTCCAACCAGATAGCTTCACTACAAAGATGCACTGGGCCAAGCTGGAGGAGGGCACCAACTTTATTTTATGACTAGTCTAGTCAAAATCAACCATAGCTAGCATTTATTGAGCACTTAATGTGCCAGGAATAGTTTTGTGAATTTTAATGTTTTGTCTCTTAATCCTCACTACAATAATCTGAGGATTATACAATTACCTTCCTCATTTAACAAGTGAAGAAACCAAGACACATAAAATTTATTTTCCTGAAGTTGCAGAGTTGAAATTTGTATTAGGTAGTCTAACTTCAGTCCCACTCTTAACCTTAATGCTAAAAGAGAGATGGTGAAAATGTGGTTGAAGCCTTCGTAGCTTGAAACTAAGAAGCTTTGGAAATATTAACCATCTCCCTTTTGTTCCTATTCTCCAGCCCAGCCAGTCACCCTATCATTTCTTGTTCTTTTTTTTATAAGATTTTATTTATTTATTTATTCGACAGAGATAGAGACAGCCAGAGAGAGAGGGAACACAAGCAGGGGGAGTGGGAGAGGAAGAAGCAGGCTCATAGAGGAGGAGCCTGATGTGGGGCTCAATCCCATAACGCCGGTATCACGCCCTGAGCCCAAGGCAGACGCTTAACCGCTGTGCCACCCAGGCGCCCCTATCATTTCTTGTTCTTTTGCACCTCTGGGCTTTCATGAATTTTGTTTTGATGGATTATGAGTACCCTGCTGTTTCCTTCTGGTTATTTCATGTTTGAATTCTCCAAGAAGCCTCTTCGGACTAGCCCCTCACCATTCTGCTCCTTAATGTGTTCTTTCCATGAGGTTCATAAGAAGCAGAGTGGTAAGAGCACTAAAGTAACTTGATTTTAGTGCCAGACAGAGGTGTGTTTAGATCACATTTGCCATTTAGTAACTGTGTGACAATAAGCAAAATATTTATCCTCTACACATCAGATTCATAACTTGTAAAGTGGAAATAATACTTACATTGCCATTTTCTGTGACTTTAAATGAGATGATATATGTTTAGTGCCCGGTACAGAGTGGGAGCTCCTCCCCATGGCTCATATACTCACTTCGTTGGTTTAAAAAACGTTTCTTTTGGACCTACTATGTAAGGATAATACTAGGCATAAAATAGGGATAATATTGGTCACAGGAGGGCTATGTCTTTCATAGATTGAGGTACCTCCTTCCTAGATACTGCTTAGATAAACCTGCAAAGAATTTTCTTTCTCGAACTTCTTTTCTGATTTCATGAAGGGAAAGAAAGACCAGGTAGTTTGTTGAAGAGAGGTTTTTATTTGTTCGTTTGTTTTAATCAAATGAAACACCAAATCCAAAAAATAGTAGTCCCTCTTCCCATTCTTATGTCTTAATTCCAATCACTTTCAGTTCTTTTAGTTGTTTGTACTGTTACCTACCTCCATATTTGAAAATAATGTTCATACACTGCTATTTCTTGGTTTATTAGTATTTTACATTACCTATTGACTCCCTCTGGTAAATTAGACTGAAGTCTCTTTCATACACCTCCTCTACTTTCTTCTCTCCCATCCTTCCACCATAGTGATGTGGCAATTTTTAGTTAAATCAGTATTTGGAGATGGAATTGAAATTATTTTATTGTGACAATGTATTATTTACTATAGAGCCAGGTGGTATACTGAATTATACTTTCTTTTTATACAAATGTTTGATCTCCTGGAGTCAACAGGTGCTTTTTGAAAAACAAACTTTTAATTTTTGGAATAATTTTAGATTTCCAGAAAAGTTGCAAAGATAGTAAAGGGTGTTTCTATACACCTTTCGACTAGTTTCCACTAATATCATCTTACGTTATCTGTACACTGTCCGTACTAAAAAACCAACATTGGCACATTGCTAATAACCCCAAACTTTGTTAGGGTTTCAGTCATTTTTCCACTAGTGTCTTTTTTCAGTTCCAGAATTCCATCTGAGGTGCCACATTGCATTTAGTTGCTCTGTTTCTTGAGTCCCATCTGGTCTGTTACAGTTTCTCAGTCTTTCTTTGCTTTTCATGACCTTGACAGTTTTGAGGAGTATTGGTCAGATGTTTTGTAAAATGTTCCCCAATATGGGTTTGTTTAAATGTTAAAGATTGGGATTATGGGTTTCTGGGAGGAACAGACTCAGAGAAAGAGAGAGAGAGAGGGAGACAGAGAGACCTTTTCATCACATTAATGGATACATAACACAATGAACATGAATTATCACTGGTGGTGCTAGACTTGATCACTGGCTAAGGAAGTATTTACCAGTATTTTCCAGTGTGAAGTTACTATCCTTGCTCTCTATAATCCACTTTTTGGAGGTAAATCACAAGGTCTGGCTCACACTCACAGAGAGGCATAACTAGGCTTCATCTCTTGGAAGGGAGGGAGAGATCTACGTAAGTTATTTGTTGTTGTTGTTGTTGTTGTTGTTTTTTAAATTTTATTTGACACAGAGAGAGGCAGCAAGAGAGGGAACACAAGCAGGGGGAGTGGGAGAGGAAGAAGCAGGCTTCCTGCTGAGCAGGGAGCCGATGCGGGGCTCGATCCCAGAACACTGGGATCACGACCTGAGCTGAAGGCAGATGCTTAATGACTGAGCCACCCAGGCGCCCCGGGTTTTGTTTTGTTTTGTTTTGTTTTGTTTTGTTTTTCCTTAAAGATTTGTCTTTTTTCTCTCATTTATTTATTTGTTTTGTCATTTATTTATATCAGTATGAATTTATAGGTTTTTATTTTATACTTCGGATTATGTCATATGCTGGGTTATTTATTTTCTTGCTCAAATTGTTCCAGCTTTGGCCATTGGGAGTTCTTTCAGGTTGAATCCTGCATCCCTTTGACATGATCCCATGCTTATGTTTTTGAGTACTTTCCTACTTTCTGGCACTACAAAATGCTCCAGTCTCATCTTGTATAATTTTCCCTTCTTGGCCTTAGAACTGGCCATTTCTCTAGGAGTTTCAGTTTCTTTTATTGGGGAATGGTAGTTAGAAATCATGACCAGAATGTGGGTTGTTTTAATTTTTATTGCTTGGTTTTCTATGTGTCTATTGCTAATTTTTCTTAAGTGTTCTAATAGATCTGCCAACTGTTCTTTAATCTTATTTACAAAAGCTCAAACAATCATATAAGCTGTCAGTTCCATTTCCCTTCAGATACCAGTCTCTCAGAGTCATCTATCCTCTTGACTTACTTTTTATTCCAGGTCTGCTTCACTGTTGTATTCCTGGACTTTCCTCCTCTGTCAAATAGGACTTTTCTTTGTTATTAAATTATAATAGAACTTCTGTCTCCTGGATCCAAATCTCACTTTGCTTTGGTTTTACTGGAGCATGCATTCATGTGCTGGATAGCATCCCCGGTAGAGTTACCGAAAAAAAAAGTATGAAGGAGATGAAAGTTTTGACCTGTAGGTCTGAAAATATTGTTATTCTATCCTCATAGTAGATGGATAGATGGGTTGTGTATCCGAATGTTTAGGGCATTGGTCTATTGTTCCTCTATTTCCAGCAGTTTTTGAGCTAAAGTCATTCTGATTTCTTATTGTATGCTGCGTGGTTTTTTTCCCTCTTGCAATGCTCTGAATTTTCCTGATTAGATGCCTTTTTCATTCATAGTATTAGTTCCTTTCCCCCCACCTATGATAAAGCACAGGATGGAGTATTCTAACCTGGAAGCTCATGTCTTTCAGTTTAAGGAGCTGTATATTTTTGTTTGATAATTTTATTTCTCTCCTTTTCTGTCTGTGTCTCTTTGGAGCTGCTATTAGTTGAATATTATTCCTGAATTTGTTAATTTCCCTTTATCTTCTATTGTCTTTCCTTTTGACTTATGATTCCCCTATTTTCTAAGATATTGTCTTGACCTTATCTTCCAGTACTTATTTTTGAGTTATTCTAGTAACTCTTCTAAAAATTTCTTTTAAGAATTCTTTCCATCTCCCTTTTTTTCACTTAGTTCCTGTTTTCATGGCATGCTGTTTTTGTTTTACAGATGCATTGTCTTTTCTCTCTGAGGATACTGAAGGTAATGTATCATTCTCCTATCACTCCAGATAGGTAGATTGTTTCTACACAGAATTCCACGTTGAAAATCACTTTCTCTCAACATTTTTAAGGCATTAGTCATTTTTTTATAGCTTCAGTGGTTATGTTGAGAAATCCAATATTATTCTGATTCCAATTCTTCGCAAGTTATCTGGATTTCCCCTTTCTACTACAGTCCCTTCTTTATCACTGGTATTCTGAAATTTCATGATTCTATGCCTTTTTCATCCATAGTACAAGGTTCATGTTGGTGCTTCAATCTGAATATATATTCTATCAGTGGAGGTTAATAATAATAATTTCTAGCATTTATTGAGTGCCTGTTATGAGCCAGACACTGTGTTAAGTGTATCATTTCACTGATACACACCCCAAACAATCCTATGAGATAGGTCTTATTATTATTATTTCAAAGAGGAAGAACCTGACATACAAAAAGTTATGTAACATGCCAAGGGTAAGATAAGGGAGCAAGATAAGAACTTTCTGAGTGTAATGATGTAGGGCTCATAGCCACTATCCGGTTTAGAGTCTCACCATCATGGAACTGATCACCTCATCAAGATGACTTTTTGGATCTTTATTATGATATGTGAATTCTATCTTTTAATTATCAGATATTAATCTTAATGCTGATATCTTGGCAAAGGGTGTGTGTGAGGTGGGGCAGGGGGACCACCTAACTGGAAACTTTCAATTTGTTGCAAATATTAATGAAAAATCACTATTTTGGGGGGGAAAATTAAAATGTGAATTTTGTTTTAAAAAAGATTATGCTCAAATACCTAAAACTCTCTGGTCCCAGGAAGCCTGCTGGTACCAAGAGCAGTAGCCGTGGTGATAAGGGAAGTATGGAAGGGTTTCAGCCTTGTCTTAACTTCTTAAGTGAGCCCTCTGTTGGAAGCACTTTAACAGGGACGCTCACAAAAGTTGTGTCAGCAACACAACAGCCAGTCGGAGAGTGATTCAGATATTTAGTGAGACTTTTTTCAGAGGTCCTGATATATATGAGTAAATTAATCTCTGGGGAGACAGTCCTTTTAGATGCTAAGGATTCTGCAGAGAGGAAAGCCAGGAAGTAGACTGGAAAGCAAACCAGTTCAGTCAAGGGGTGACTGGCCTTCCTGAGTAAAGCTTTTTAAACATAAGTCGAAATTACTAGGGAGTTAATGGTCCTTCTTTAGAATAACCTTTGGAATTATCCAAAATAAGCATTTACACACAGGCACTTAATTCTGAGTAATTAATGTCTGTCTGTATAACCCAGCAACTTAATGAGCTGGGGTGTAGCAGGGGCACACTGAGTCACTGGAGAACCCCAGAGGGCTGGCTGTGAAAAGAGCCCCTCAGCTTGCCAGGGTTTTTGGTAATAGCTGGAACATTTTTATAGGCGCATCATTATTGAGTTCCAGCCTAAAGGCATATTGGCTCTAGGCAAGGATTCATGTACCCTATTATATTGCAGATACAAATGCATCTCTAGATTAATTGTGACAGTCAATTCCTTCATCCTCTATGGGCAAAAATTTGAAAGCATAATTCTCTGTAGTAAATTAGCCTTGAGCTGAGAGATAGATTTGGCCTAAAAACCAAAATCATCAAGTAGATAATCTTTGATGCCTCACTTTGTGGGCCTTTTCTCTCCCTTTTAAATCATCTTTTGGCAGACTCTCCAGCCCCCAATATTTTCATCCTGATCTTGGCCCCTCTCAAGAGAAATGCTTTAAAAGTTTACCAATAATAATTGCCTAATTAGAATTACATCATGATATTCTACCCAACAGTATTCACATTTAAGAAGAAGCTTTGTAGGAAAGGAATCCAAAGGAATGATGTGTGGTAGAATCTCAGGCATTATATTCATTCATGAAACATTAATTACTGTTCAGATGCTGGGAAAACAAAGATTAAGAAGATGTGGCTCTAACCTTTGAGACTTTCACTGTCTGGTCGGGGAGAGAGTAACATAAAAAACTAATTATATAATAGAATATGATTAGTTTTAATCATGGAAACAAGATAATGGGTTGATTTATTATATCTGGGGTGGGAGACTAAATTGAGTAGAGGAAATCATGAGAGGCTTCATGTAGAAACGTGACAGTTGAGATAAATAATCTATGGTAATAAATAATGGGGGAATTTTAAGCACCCAATACATTTAAAGGGTGAAGCTGATTGTCTTCCAGGAGGGGAAAAATTTTTGAGCCTCAGGACTCCCTTGGACCCTGTTGAATCATATTGGGTAGAAGAACCCTTATTCTGCCTGCCCTGAAGCAGCACCAAGAGCAGCAAAACCTGAAACTGACAGCAGAGCCAGAAATGACAAAGAGCAGGAGGTGTTTTACTTAACTCTCTCTAAGGGAAACAGCAATGTCCATAACATTAAAAAAATGCTGGGAAGGCTACTCTACGCCCTCATAAGTCCAGATTTATTAAGTGCACTAAAATGGTGCTGCCAAAAGGAAATAACTGGAGAATTTTCTGCAGCCAAGGCGGGCAGAATACGCAGTGATGAGAAGTTGGAAAGCAGCATTATCATTTTCCAGACTGGATTTTACTTTGTTCCACTTCGACCGATGACTACCTTGGTCCAACACAAAATTTAAAACAAGACCATAGCAAGCCTTTGTTCCAAATGAGAAGATGGAAAATAACACATACAATAGAAGTAAGGAAATCCTTCTGCAAGCTTCCTTGGCAGGAAAAGGTGCTAGGGCAGGGCAGGGAAAAGGTGGAGGAATAAAGAAGGAAAAAGACTGGAACCAGTGGCTATTAACATTTTACACTGAGGCTTTGTGTGATGGTTTTGTACATTGTTGAAAAGCACAATGGTCCTTACATCAGAATTGACTGTTTACTTGGTTAATTATTTTAGTAATCTGAAGACCCCCTCCTGTGATTGAAGCAGCACTAAGTAGGAATGAAATGGTCATAATGGGTGCCAGAAGAAAGGTAAGCTGTACTCTTGAGCTTCTTTGTTTGTGACATGTAGGCTGTATCTACAGGAAAGCAAACGTGGAATCTAAAATAGTTTATCTACAGGTTTTGGCTATTATAACTACTAAACAGAGAGGCTGCACAGATGACCTGGCTTTTTGGACTGAAGTTGGTTGAAGAAGTTAAAGAAGTTTCTGAGGAAAAAAAATTATTGCTCACAAATTTGGCTTATGTACCTACCTATGCCTGCCAAAGCCAAGCATAAATTATTTTCTATTAGCGATTGTTTTGTTCAATGAATTCCTTATGTTAAGTTCTCCAGGATGGCTTCATTCACTAAACAAATTTTTTTAAGCACCCACTGTATTTGAGCACTAATTTTTTTTAACCACTTAAGATGGTACAAATATGAATTAGAGGTGGATTTTGTTTTCAAGGAGACTAGTGCCTAATAGGGGAAGTAAGTACAGAGCAAGATAGAAAGTGACAAGTATCTTGAAAAGAGTATATAGTTACTGTGCTACCAACATTCAGGTAAGTGTTGCTTTATTTCAGGAGAGATTTTGTGGGTAAAAAAGGCTAAATTTGGCCTTGAAGGAGCCTAAATGCATATAGATAGAGCCAATAGGAAGATCATTTCAGTGGAGCATAGATGATATGAGTAAAGGTAAAGATATAGGAAAGCTCAAGGTGAGACTGAAATGATGAATAGATAGTGACTTCATGGGAGCAGTCATCCAGGGAAATAGGAGGAGTTAAGTAAGGTGAGGAAGGATATGAATAGACTGTAGAGGGCTTTGAACACTATGTGAGAGAATTTATTTATTTAGTTTTAAAAGATTCATCCATTCATTTATTCATTTGAGAGAGAGAGAGAGAGAGAGAGAGAGAGAGAGAAAGAGAGCATGAGCAGGGAGAGGGGCAAAGGGAGAGGGAGACAAGAAGACTCCCTGCTGAGCAGGGAGCCTAATGTGGGGCTTGATCTCAGGACACCAAGATAATGACCTGAGCTGAAATCAAGAGCCAGATGTTCAACTGACTGAGCCACCCAGGTGCACCTCGGTGAAAGAATTTAAACATTTTTTTTCAAGTCAGTAGGAAGAAGTCAATGGATTTTTCTTTTTTTTTATGTTATCTTTTTAAAATTTAAATTCAATTAGCCAACATATAGTATACCATTAGCTTTTGATGTAGTGTTCAACGATTCATTAGTTGCATGTATACAATGGAATATTACTCAGCTATCAGAGAAGATGAATATCTACCATTTACATCAACATGGATGGCGGGTATTATGCTAAGTGAAATAAGTCAGTCAGAGAAAGAAAATTATCATATGGTTTCACTCATATGTGGAATATAAGGAATAACACAGAGGATCTTAGGGAAAGTGAGGGAAAACTAAATGGATTTTTCTTAATTTAAATTTATTTTATTATGCTAAGAACACAACATGAGATTTACTCTCTTAATAAATATTTAAATGTATAATACTGTATTGTTAACTATAGGCCTAATGTTGTACAGATGATCTCTAGAACTTATTCATTTTGTATTTCTGAAAATTTATACCTGTTGATTAGCACCTCTCCGTTTCTCCCTTTCTTTAGCCCCTGGAAACAACTATTCTATTTTCTCCATCTGTGGAGAAATCTTACGTATGTGTAGAAGTACAGTATTGTCCTGCTGTGATCAACTTATTTCATTCAGCATAATTTCCTCCAGGTTCATGCATTTTGTCACATATTGCAGGACTCCCTTCTTTTAAAGACTGAATAATATCCCACTGTATGTATATAGCACATTGTCTTTATCCATTCATCCATCAATGGACATTTGGATTGTTTTCACACCTTGACTATTGTAAATAGTGCCACAATGAACATGGGAGTGCTAATATCCGTTCAAATCCTGATTTCATTTCTTTTGCATAAATACCTAGAAGTGGAATTGCTTATGGTGGTTCTCTCCCTCTCTCTTTCTCTCTCTCTATATACTTGCATTCTGCTACTATTGGGTTTTGCATATTTGTTGGGTCTACTTGGTCTACAGTGTTATTCAAATCTGCTGTTTTTTTGTTGATTTTCTGTTTGGTTGCTTTATCCATTATTAAAGGTGGAGTGTTGAAGTCACCTACTATTATTGTATTGCTATTTATTTCTCCCTTCAGTTCTGTCAATGTTTGCCTTATATTTCTACGTGCTCTGATATTGGGTGCATATATATTTATAATTTTTATATCTTACTGATGAACTGACCCTTTAATCGTTACATAATGTCCTTTTTCTGTCTCTTGTGATCAGTTTTAGTGTATTGTGTCTGATATAAGTATAGTCACCTCTGTTCTTTTTTGGATATTATTTGCATGGAATATCTTGTCTTATCCCTTCACTTTAAGCCTATGTGTGTTCTTATTTATGTGTTTCAGATATAACTAAAATAAATACCTTGTGGACAGTATATAGTTTTATCTTGTTTTTATAATTTGTTCAGCCACTTTATGTCTTTTGCTTTGGGACTTTAATTCATTTTCATTTAAAGTAATTATTGATAAGGAAGAATATACTATTGTCATTTTGTTAACTGTTCTCTGTTTGTCTTATAGTTCTTGTGTCCTTTTCCTATACTGATGCCTTTCTACCTGTTTAGCTGATTTTATTGTGTTTGTATCTTTTGATTCTTCTCATTTTTTTCTTTTGTGTAACATCTACAGGTATTTTCTTTGTGCTTACCATAGGGCTTACATAAAATATTTTATAGTTACAAGAGTCTATTTAAAGCTAATATCACAGGAGGGGGCAAGATGATGGAGGAGTAGGGACTCCATTTTGACCAGTCCTATGAATTTAGCTGGATATCCACCAAACCATTCTGAACACCCACAAAATCAGCCTGAGATGTAAGAATATATATATCTGGACTCTACAAGCAGAATATATGCTGTGAGGTATGAAGGGTAGAGTCATGAGTCTGTGGGCAGATACTGGAAGATAAACAGAGGAGGGAGGGAGCTGCCATAAGTGGGCCTCTGTAAGTGATGTAACACCAGAGTGCAAAAGCACTGGGGGACCCCCAATACCTTACAGAGCGGTAGTGGTGGGCCAGGAAAGGCTTGATAACAGTGCTCAAACAAGATCCAGGATCTGTGGGGGTGTGCACGTGAACCCAGGACCGCTGGTGTGACCCCAGGACTGTTCACAGTTTTAGAAGCACAAAGGGCAGAGGCAAGCAGGGCTCCTGAGTTGACTGCTGAGAGGGTCACTGGGGGTGTGCACCACCCATGGGAAGCTGCAATTTTCAGCAGCACTTACAGAAAAGGAGACTGTGTGTTCTGGAGGGTTCAAAGACAAGCAGACTGATTTCTCTGCTCTGGGTCAGAGGTCTGCATGTGGACATTTTCCTTTGTTCTGACCCTCAGAAAAGGCATGGAAAGCCACCAGAGAACAAAAGCTCAAAAACTGGTTTCCACAGAGCCCAGCACCTGACAGGGGCAAGACAACTCTGCCCAAGCAGGGTTGCCTGAGAAACAGTGGGGCAAGCCCCTTCCCCAGAAGACAAACTGGAAGAACAAGAGGACAATCCTAGGGTCCCCATAAAACTGTAAAACCCCAACACCAAGAGAAAATAGTATATTGAGCTCCAGGCACTGCCTCACAGCTTGTGTATTTTTCAGATACAACTTTTTTTTTCTTTTTCTTTTTTCTCACTTTTCTTCTCTGTTTTTTCTTTTTTACCTTTTTCTAATTTCAACTAGACATTTAATGTAACATATTTCATAGTAGCTTTTTAACTTGTACTTTTACACACCTATTTTTAATATAAACTTCAATGTAGTCCTTTTTTTCCTATTAAATATTACTTTTATATATATACCAGTTTTATTTTCCCTGTAACTGTGGGAAGTAGTGTCCTTTAACAAACAGAACAAAAAACACCCAGAAGAAGTGAAATACCTTACCTTTCCCACACTGAGAGATTATAGCCCCCCCTTTTTCTTCTCTCTCTTTTTTTAATTTTTAATTTAAAAAATTTTTTAAATTTTATACATTTTATTCTTGGGTTTTATTTTGGCTTTGTTTGTTCGGTGGTAGTTTTCAACCACTCCAGATTTTCCCAGGGTGCATCTTGCCTGGATTGTGGTTGATAATTTGGACTCTGTACATTCCTTAAACCACCCTTCAACATAATAAATAAGAGGAGGAACTCCCAACAAAGAAAAGAACCAGAGACAATGGCCTCTCCCACAGACCTAATGGTTATGGATATAAGCAAGATGTCAGAGTTAGACTTCAGGGAAGCAATTATGAAGTCAGTAGCTAGGCTTGAGAAAACGATTAGTGGCAATATAGAATCTCTAAGGGCAGAAATGAGAGCTAATCAGGCCAAACTTAAAAATGCTATGAATGAGATGCAGTCTAAACTGGATACTCTAACAGCTAGAGGAAATGAGTCAAAAGAACAAATTAGTGACCTAGAAGATAAGCTGATAGAAAGGAAGGAACAGGGGAAGGCCTGGGACCAAGAGCTTAAAATCCATGAGAACAGACTTAGAGAGATTAATGATGCCATGAAACATTCCAATGTGAGAATTATTGGGATCCCTGAGAGGGGAGAGAGAGAGAGAGAGGACTAGAAGGTACATTTGAGCAAATCATAGCTGAGCATTTCCCTAATCTGGGGAAAGAAACAAGCATTCATGTCCAAGAGGTAGAGAGGACCCCTCCCAAGATCAAGAAGAACAGACCAATGCCCCGGTATTTAATAGTAAATCTTGCTAATCTCAGAACAAGGAAAGCCATCCTGAGAACAGCTAGAGGGAAGGAATTTCTTACCTATGGAGGGAGGAACATCGGAATAATGTCAGACCAGTCCACAGAGACCTGGCAAGCCAGAAAGGGCTGGCAAGACATATTCAGGGTACTAAAGGAGAAGAACGTGCAGCCAAGAATACTTTTTTTTTAAAAGATTTTATTTATTTATTTGACAGAGATAGAGACAGCCAGTGAGAGAGGGAACACAAGCAGGGGGAGTGGGAGAGGAAGAAGCAGGCTCCCAGCGGAAGAGCCTGATGTGGGGCTCGATCCCAGAACGCCGGGATCACGCCCTGAGCCGAAGGCAGACACTTAACCGCTGTGCCACCCAGGCGCCCCAGCCAAGAATACTTTATCCAACAACACTATCATTCAAAATGGATGGAGAGATAAAGAACTTCAAGGACCAGCAGAAACTGAAAGAATATGTGACCACCAAGCCATCCCTGCAAGAAATATTAAGGGGGGGAGTTCTATAAAAGGAGAAAGACCCCAAGAGTGATACAGAACAGAAATATACAGAGACAATCCATAGAAACAGGGACTGTACACACAATAGGATGGCAATAAATATATATCTTTCAGTAGTTACTCTCAATGTGAATGGCCTAAGTGCTCCCATGAAACAGCACAGGGTTGCAGATTGGATTAAAAGATAGGGCCCTCGCTGTCTACAAGAGACTCATTTTGAACCTAAAGACACTTCTGGACAGAAAGTGAGGGGATGGAGAACAATTTTTCATGCAAACAGACCTCAAAAGAAAGCTGGGGTAGCAATTCTTACATCAGACAAATTAGAATTTAAACCAAAGACTGTATTAAGAAATCCAGAGGGACACTATATCATTCTTAAAGGGTCTATCCAACAAGAAAATCTAACAATCATATATATCTATGCTCCCAACATGGGAGCAACCAACTACATAAGCCACCTGTTAACCAAAATAAAGAATCAGGTAGACAATAATACATTAATAGTAGGAGATTTTAACACTCCACTTGTAGCATTGGACAGATCATCTAAGCAGAAGATCAAGAAAGAAACAAGAGCTCTGAATGACACATTGGACCAGATGGACAGCGTAGATATATACAGAACATTCCATCCTAAAACAACAGAATACTCATTCTTTTCAAATGCACATGGAACTTTCTCCAGAAGAGACCACATACTGGGTCACAAATCAGGTCTCAGCCAATACCAAAAGACTGAGATTATTCCCTGAATGTTATCAGACCACAATGCCTTGAAACTGGAACTCAATCACAAGAAAAAAATTTGAAAGGAATTCAAACACTTGGAAGTTAAAGAGCATCCTGCTAAAGAACGATTGGGTCAATGAAGAAATTAAAGAAGAACTTAAACAATTCATGGAAACTAATGAGAACAAAAACACTTCAGTCCAAAACCTATGGGTTACTGAAAAGGTGGTCATAAGAGGGAAATACATAGCCATCCAAGCCTCTCTCAGAAAATTAGAAAAATCCCAAATGCACAAGCTAACCTTACACCTAAAGGAGCTGGAGAAAAAACAACAAATAAAACCTAAACCAAGCAGGAGAAGAGAAATAATAAAGATAATAAAGATTAGAGCAGAAATCAATGAAATAGAAATCAGAAAAACAGTAGAACAGATCAACAAAACTAGAAGCTGGTTAATAAGAATTAATAAGACTGATAAACCACTGGCCAAACTTATCCAAAAGAAGAGAAAGGCCCCAAATTAATAAAATCATGAACAAAAGGTGAGAGATCACGACTAAACACCAAAACAATAGAACCAATTATTAGAAATTGTTACCAGCAACTATATGCCAACAAATTAAGCAACCTGGAAGAAATGGATACCTTCTTGGAAACTGATAATCTACCAAGACTGAAACAGGAAGAAATAGACAATCTGAATAGACCAATAACCAGTAATGAAATTGAAGCAGTAATCAAAAACCTCCCAAAAAACAAAAGTCCAAGGCCAGATAGCTTCCCAGGGGAATTCTACCAAATGTTTAAAGAAGAAATAATACCTATTCTACTGAAGCTCTTTTAAAAAACAGAAACAGAAGGAAAACTTCCAAACTCCTATGAGGCCAGCATTACCCTGATCCCCAAACCAGGCAGAGACCCCATCAAAATGGAGAATTAGAGACCAATATCCCTGTTGAACATGGATGTCAAAATACTCAACAAGATCCTAGCCAATACGATCCAACAGTACATTAAAAGGATTATTCACGGCGACCAGGTAGGATTTATTCCTGGGATGCAAGGGTGTTTCAACATTTGCAAATCAATCGACGTGTTAGAGAACATTATAAAGGAAAAGACAAGAACCATATGATCCTCTCAATTGATGCAGGAAAAACATTTGACAAAATACAACATCCGTTCCTGATTAAAACTCTTCAGAGGATTGGAATAGAAGGAACATTCCTCAATATCAAAAAAACCATGAAAAGCCCACAGGGAATATCATTTTCAATGGGGGAAAAGCTGAGCGCTTTTCCCTTAAGGTCGGGAACATGACAGGGATGCCCACTCTCACCACTATTGTTCAACATAGTACTAGTATCCTAGCCTCAGCAATCAGACACAAAAAGAAATAAAAGGCATCCAAATTGGCAAAGAAGAAGTCAAACTCTGTTTGCAGATGACATGATACTTTATGTGGAAAACCCAAAAGACTCAACCCCAAATTACTAGAACTCATACAGCAATTCAGCAATGTGGCAGGATACAAAATCAATGCACAGAAACCAGTTGCTTTTCTATAACTAACAATGTAACTGTAGAAAGAGAAATGAAGGAATCCATTCCATTTACAATAGCAACAAAAACCATAAGATACCTAGGAATAAACCCAACCAAAGAGGTAAAAGATCTACACTCTAGAAACTACAGAACACTTATGAAAGAAATTGAGGAAGACACAAAAAGACACAAAACATTCTGTGCTCATTGATTGGAAGAATAAACATTATTAAAATGCCTATCCTGCCCAGAGCAATTAACACTTTCAATGCTATCCCTATTAAAATATCACTGGCATTTTTCAAGGAGCTGGAACAAACAATCCTAAAATTTGTATGGAACCAGAGAAGACCTGAATCACCAAGGGAATGATTAAAAAGAAAAACAATGCTGGGGGCATCATGTTGACTGACTTCAAGCTATATTACAAAGCTGTGATCACCAAGAAAACATGGTATTGGCACAAAAATAGACACGTAGACCAGTGGAACAGAATAGAGAGCCCAGAAATGGACCCTCAACTATATGGACAACTAGTCTGTGACAAATCAGGAAAAAACATCCAATGGGAAAAAAGACAGTCTCTTCAATAAGTGGTGCTGGGAAATTTGGACAGCTACATATAGAAGAATGAAACTTGACCATTCCCTTACACCATACACAAAGATAAACTCAAAATGGATGAAAGACCTCAATGTGAGGCAGGAATCCATCAAAATCCTAGAGAAGAACATAGGCAGATACCTCTTTGACATTGGTCATAGCAACCTCTTTCAAGGCACGCCTCCAAAGACAAGGGAAACAAAAGTAAAAGTGAACTTTTGGGATTTCATCAAGGTAAAAAAGCCTCTGCACAGCAAAGGAAACAGCCAACAAAACAAAAAGGCAATCCACGGAATGGGAGAAGATATTTTCAAATGACATTACAGATGAAAGGCTGGTATCCAAGATCTATAAAGAACTTTTCAAGCTCAACATTCAAAAAACAAATAACCCAGTCAAAAAATGGGCAAAGGACATGAATAGACACTTCTCCAAAGAAGACATACAAATGGCTAACAGACACATGAAAAAATATTCAACATCATTAGCCATCAGTGAAATACAAATTAAAACCACAAGGAGATACCACCTTATACCAGTCAGAATGGCAAAAATTAATAAAACAGGAACAACAAATGTTGGTGAGGATGTGGAGAATGGGAATCCTCTTACACCGTTGGTGGGAATGCAAGCTGGTACAGCCACTTTGGAAAACAGTATGGATGTTCCTCAAAAAGTTAAAAATAGAGCTATCCTACAACCCAGCAATTGCACTACTAGGTATTTACCCCAAAGATACAGATGTAGTGAAAAGAAGGGGCACATGCACCCCAATGTTCATAACAGCAATGTCCACAATAGCCAAACTGTGGAAGGAGCTGAGATGCCCTTCAACAGATGAATGAATAAAGATGTGATACATATATACAATGTAATATTATTCAGCCATCAGAAAGGATGAATGCCCATCATTTGCACTGATATGAATGGAGCTGAAGGGGATTATGCCAAGTGAAATAAGTCAAGCAGAGAAAAACAATTATCATATGGTTTCACTCATAGGTGGAACATAAGCAATAGCACAGAGGACCATAGGGGAAGGGATGGAAATCTGAAGGGGGAGAAATCAGAGAGGAAGATGAACCATGAGAGACTATGGACTCCTGGAAACAAACTGAGGGTTTCAGAGGACAAAGGGGTGGGGGGAGGGGGTAACAGGGTGATGGGTATTAAGGAGGGCTTAAGGAGTGTTGTGATGAGCACTGGGTGTTATATGTAATTAATGAATCACTGAACACTACATCAAAAACTAATGATGTACTATACAGTGGCTAACTGAACATAATAAAAAAAAGAATTATGCTTATATTGTAAGCACAAAACAATAAAGCTAATATCAGCTTAACCTCAATCATATACCCAAATTCTACACTTCACTCTTATCCTTCCTACACTTTGTTATTGATGTTATAATTTACATTTGTTTTTATTATATAATCGATATATATGAAACATATATATTGTATATATTATATATCCATTAATGTATTTTTAGTTGTAGGGTTTTTTTAAAGATTATTTATTTATTTATTTATTTATTCACTCATTTATTTATTTTGGAGAGTGTACGCAAATGGAGGAAGGGGCAGAGGGAGAGGGAGAAAGAGAATCTCAAGCAGATTCCCTGCTGAGCGTGGAGCTCAATGTGGGGCTCTATCTCATGACGCATGAGATCATGACCTGAGGTGAAATCACAAGTTGGATGCTTAAATGACTGGGCCACCCAGGTGCCCTAGTCATAGTTATTTTAAACAATTTTTTTCCTTTTAACTTATACACAAAAATTTTCTTTTAAATTATACACTAGAATTACTCACCACCATTATAGTAATACAGTATTCTGTATCTGTCTATGTATTTACTTTCCCAACGTGTTTTATACTTTCTAATGTTATTGTGTTACCCTTTAACACCTTTTTTTTTCTTTTTCAAGTTTTTATTTAAATTCCAGTTACTTAATATACAGTGTAATATTAGTTTCAGGTGTAGAATTCAGTGATTCATCACTTACATACAATACCCAGTGCTCATCACAAGTGCCCTCCTTAACACCCATCACCCATTTAACTTATCCCCTCACCTACCTCCCCTCCAGGACCCTCAGTTTGTTCTTATAGTTAAGAGTTCTTATAGTTAAGAGTCTGTTTTAGGGTTGCCCCTCTCATGCCCCCCCCCGTTCATCTGTTTTGTTTCTTAAATTCCACATATGAGTGAAATCATATGGTATTTGTCTTTGACTGACTTATTTGGCTTAGCGTAATGCCTTCTAGCTCCATCCATGTTGTTGCAAATGGCCATATTTCATTCTTTTTTATGGCTAAGTAATATCCCATTATATATGTATCTATATATATCACATATCATATATGTATCACATATATATAAATCACATCTTCTTTATCCATTCATCAGTCGATGGACGTATGTACCACTACTGGTGATGAACTCCTTTAGCTTTTGTTTGTGAATGTTTTTATTACCTCTTCATTTTTTTTAAGGACAGTTTTGCCAGGTACAGTATTCTAGGCAGACAGTTTTTTTCCTTTCAGCACTTTGAATATATTATTCCATTCACTGTGGCATGTAAAGTTTCTGTTGGAATACCCACTAATAATCTTATAGGATTTCCCTTGTGCATAACAAATTGTTCTTTTCTTGCTGCTTTCAAAATTTGCTTTTTGTCTTTATCTTTTGACAATTTGATTATAATATATCTCTGTGTGGATTTCTTTGGGTTCACTTTTTTGGGATCATTTGGGCTTCCTGAATCTGGATGTCCATTTCCTTCCTAAATTTTCAGTGATTATTTCTTTGAATAATTTTTTTTATTCTTTCTTTTTTCTCTCTCTTCTCCTCCTGGGCCTTCCATAATATGCATATTGGTCTCCTCGACAGAAGCCATCCCTTGGATAACCCCCAGAAATTTGCATGCTTGATATGTGTTCCAATTCTTTCCCTCCCCAGAGAGAAGCTGAGACCTGTTGTGTGTGTGTGTTTCTTCCTCTTCCACCTTCTTGCTCTGTACTGAACCAGGGCTCCTCCTGTGGCAAGTGTCTATTCCCTACTTCAAACTACCATCTTTGTTCTCTGTAGCCCACAAGAATCTAGCATACAAGGGGTCCCACACTGAGTGCTCTCAGACAGGTGAGATAAAAGCCAGTCCCTTGGAAATCATCTAGAAAAGTTGAGATATTGGATATACCATCTAACTCTTCCCCTTCTCAGGAAGAAGCTGGGAGCTGGGGGTCTCATGATTTTATGGCATTGTGCTGGGTGTGGGGATTATGGAGAGAGGGTTTCTTAATTTTCCTACCAGTTTTGATGTGGATGGTTTCACATTTGTCTGGGATGCAGAAGCCTCTCAAACAGCTTCTATATTTCTCACAAAGGGAATTGAATTTATGTACTATTGTTAAATTGGGGTGTCCATGAGGGAGAGAAGAGTTCAGGGCTTCCTATTCTGCCATCTTGCTGAAGTCATTGTCAATGGGGTTTTTAATCAAAGTATTGATATTATCAAAGAGATAGTTTCTGAATACTTATCTGGCATGAGTTTTATGGGTTTACTAGCAAGTATATTGGTGCAGATGAGCCACAGCTAGATGTATGTACAAGAAAGTTCAGTTTTTTCAAAATAAAGTCATAAAAAGTACCTCAGTTTCATAGGTCTTGATGTATACTAATCATTAGAGATGGTTTATACCATGTATTTTTCTTCATCTTTCCTTCTTTCCTTCCTCCATCCATCCATCCATCCATCCATCCATCCAGTTAACATTATCTCAAAAGATTAATACTTTTTATGTGTCCAAAGCTATATGTTCTCATTATCCCAATTCCTAAATCATGTAGGATATATGATTTCCAGGAATTTATAAACATAATAATATCTGATTAATATGATCAAGCTCAAAAGCAAAATCAGGTGTCCTAGTTAAAAGTTTTCTCAACTCAATACCTCAAATTAACCAGATAATGAATGAACTCTTTGATTTTTGGCTGTGGAGACTCTAGGTTTATCCCACACAAAATGAAATTAAGGCAATTCAGTCCCCAAATTCTCTTCTTAAGAGAAACCAGGATTTAAAAAAAATGTTTGAAGAGGCAAGGATTGTGGATTGACTAAATTTAGCTAAATTAGTACTATCTAATAATTATTTACAGAATAATTATTTGATTCCTATTCAGTTTTCCCTATGTAGGCATTACAAATAATAACATGCTTATTTAGAGAATTTAAGAGCTTTTAACATACCTGATTTTCTAACTATGGAAATAGTCGTGTGCCATACTGGTCATTTGATCCTTTATGGGTGAGTGGTCCCAGAATGTCTCCTCATACCCATCCTCTAACAAACTCCATCAATATGGCCAAGATTTGCATCTGAAGTGTCCCAGGATCAGGTCTTGGGCATCTTCTCTTTTATAACACCTACCTCCAAGTGATTTCATCTAGTTTCATAGTTTTAAACACCACTTATATGCTAGTGATGCCCAAATTTATATCTCCATCTAAACTTCTGTGAAATCCAGAGCTGCAAATCCATTTGCCTACTTGATATCTCCACTTGGATGTCTAAAAGGCATTTCAACTATAGCAAGTTCAGCTGTTGTTGTTGTTTTTTTTCCCTTGAATCTTCCACTTCCATGCACTAAATATATTGTACCTTCATTCATCCAACTGGTCAGGTCAAAAATGTAGTCATCCTTATTTCCTTTCTATTGCACTTTCAATCCGTTACCAGATTCTCTTAGTTCTACCGTTAGGTACTATCCAGAATTCTTACCACTACTTTTACTGCCTCCATCCTACTTTAAGCCATTATCACATCTTTCTTGCCTAGATTATTGCAATGCAGTTACTAACTGGTCTCTATGCTTTTGCCCTGGACACCCAACAATCTTTTTCAACTTAGTAGCTGGATTGATTTGCTCACATAGAATAGCTATAGGCTTCTCATCTCTTTAATATAACTTTCTTGCTCTGCAGAGGCTACCTACTAGGCTCAGTTCTGGTTGACACATTAGGCCTGGATTGGTGTGGCTCTGTGCCCAGAGCAATCTGGTTTTATTCACTAACAGCAGTTTACAGTTTCATTTGTACCATTACAGAAAAATGTATGGAACTTCCCAAACAGCATAATGCTATAGCATATGAAAGGACTGCAGAATTCCTTTTAGAGCCTTCCATATGTGACCAGCTAGAATTTAATGACTCTTGGTCCATTTCATTGAGTTAAGCTATGAATTGGGTGGATAATTTCAAGAGGCCAAGTTTTGTTGCTTATTGACTGTGTTCACTTAGAATGCATTTGAATACTGTAATTTTCTATTAGCTGGTGTCTTACATCTGCAACATAGGATTATTAAATCTGTTTTTCTGACCACAATAACCTATGTCAGGAAGTTCTCTTGATATTTATTCCCAGAAAAGGTAAGATTGCATTTGCTCCTCATCCATCTTAGTAAACTATAAAAATGGCAATTGTGGTGGGCTGTCTCACTGTATGCACCTAGTTTGTGTGGATATATGCCAGTAATTGTGGGAATATATCTGTCTCCTTCATATTCAACCTGAGCATTTTCTACTTAGTTTTCAGACTCTCTCAAGATGTGGTGTCAGTCGTAGAACATCTAAGTCTGACAGCAGAGTGAGTATCAATCAATCAACCAAGTATTTATTGAGTGCTTACAAAGTGAAAGGCACTGTGCTAAGCTGGGTTTAAACAGAGTATTAAGAGGAGTTGGAAGAAAAGTGTTCTTTTTAAAGAAACTCTCAGAGGCTCAATGTCAGACAGAGGGGTACAGCTGTGTGGAATAAAACTTTCCAGACTGTGCACAATTGTGAATTAGGTGTTTTTGCCTCCTTGTTAATTATTTCTCTTTCTTGATTTCTCTTCCCTCACATCTTTTCCTATTCACCTAGATCCTTCATACTCCCTTCTCTTGCAAACACACGACCTAGTAACAGCATTATTTTCTTAAGCTGTACTTAGGCCTTTGGGGTAGGAGTGGGGAGCCCAATCACACTTATCTAAACATCTCATTTCTTCAATGTCATCCCATTGGGTTACGACCTGCTACCCAAGTCCCATTAATATATTAATGATCAAAACCATTTAATTCTTTTATTTAGGAAAGTCATTTACATTTTAATAGGTATCTTATACATGGCAATATTTACTTTAAAAAAAACAACCCAAATCTCTAATGATGACATTAAAAACACTCTGGCAGATTAGAGGAGGAGAGATTTGTTTTTCAGGTAAGTGTGTATTTCTGGAATCCTTCAAATCACACTTCTATTGGC
This sequence comes from Ursus americanus, assembly GCF_024610735.1. NCBI lineage: Eukaryota > Metazoa > Chordata > Mammalia > Carnivora > Ursidae > Ursus > Ursus americanus. The sequence continues at coordinate 65,767,135 of NC_142138.1, read as the reverse complement.
AGCCGACTATTTTTTTCAGAGGTATAATTAACGTATTCACTACTCATTTACTTTTTTCTTTCCCGTGGATTCAATTTGAAAAGAAACTTGCAACTGCTTAAATTACCTAATTTCCCTTTCACATTTTCATTTAGCAGGTTGTTGAAAAGAAAAAAAAAACCACTTTGCATTTTAAACCCAAAGAACCTTAGAGTTCTTTTTATTATTCTTCATGCATTTGCAGCATATTTGTTGATGTACAGGTGATTATTCCTTTAGATTTTCAATAAATTGCATATGCATTTCCTGAATCAAAAGAGTTCTCACATGAAATTCATGCTGAACTTTTTTCACAAAAAGCATGATAGTTTTAAAACCTATCTTAAAGTCTCATCAGTTTTTCAGCATGATTTTTATGTGAGAACTCTTTTGATTTAGGAAATGCAGATGAAATTTATTGAAATAAATTTATTGAAAATCTAGAGAAATAATGACGCATACATCAACAAATACATTGCAAATACATGAAGAATAAGAAATAGCACAGAGGACCATAAGAGAAGGGAGGGAAAACTGAATGGGAGTAATCAGAGAGAGAGACAAACCATGAGAGACTTTTAACTATAGGAAACAAATTGAGGTTTGCTGGAGGGAAAGGGGGCATAGGGTAACTGGGCGATGGACATTAAGGAGGGCACGTGATGTGATGAGCACTGGGTGTTAGATGCAACTGATGAATTATTGAACTCTGCATTTGAAACTAATGATGTACTATATGTTAGCTGATTGAATTTAAATAAAAGAAGAGAAAAATTCATTTTTACTTTCTAAGGGAGCTGTCAGACTGTTTTCTAGAGTGATTGTGCTATTTTACATCCCTACCAGCAGTGTATGGGTGGTCCAGTTTTTCTGTATTCTCATCAGTATTTAGGTATGTGGTATCTCTCACTGTAGTTTTGATTTGCATTTATCTAATGTTTAATGATGTTGAGAACCATTTCATGTGTTTACATGACACTTATATAACTTCTTCATTTAATTAAAAAATAAAACTATCATACTTTGCTCAAAAACTGATGATAATTTTAGAAAAAGAAAAAAGATGAAGTAAAGTAGGCTAGCTACATGATGCACGAGGGTGAAGAGCCACATGGAAAGATGACAGCCTGGACTCCAGCAGTTCTTCAGTGAGGAAGCCCTGTTGATTTGTGTATTCAGGTCCATCTTCATCCAGATCTCTTGTGTGGTTGATTGGAGCTGTATGAGGAGTATGAATGAAAGAGGGACTGTACTCTCCTGACTGTGAAGACAAATTCTGAGCTGCAGAAGGAGGCAAGCACAGCCTGGCACACAGGAACAGATAAGGTCCCCTCTAAAGAAGAAAAGGAAGCAAAGCATTATAAGCTTTGATGAAGTCTTAAAATGTTGAATTTTCATAGAAAGCTCAGAGAAATCCAGAAGCCGAAGACAAGTAATACCAGGAATATAAGAAAAGTCTTCTCAGAGACAAGGCAAGGATAAAAACTAAAAGTTAATGGTAAGCAATTGAGTAGAAACTGTGAATATGACTAGATTGTAGTATTTTCTTTCAGTTCTTCTTCCTTGTGGTCTTTTAGGTATACTCTTTTAAAATCATTTGAGTAATAACCAGCAATTTTAGGAAGAAACACTACGAATTGGATTTTGTGCATTTTCTCCTTCTCTGGGCCATCCATAGTGGCAATGTTGGACCAGGCTCTCACCAACAGCAAAACCTTTCCTCTTATGGTGGCCTCAGAATTAGAGAAATAGTAACAAAAGAGCCAGCACAACACATATCTCTGTAGATCTAACTAGTAAAGGATAGTATCCTAAAATCCCCAGAACACCACTATAGCCAGTATTGCTGGTTGGCACATTTCAGATATAAAACTGAAAATTTTAGAGCATCCTAGTTAGTCAGAAAAACATCCTGGCATCCTGGTGTTTGTGGGTTTGCAGATGCCTGGCACTGATAGTTTTTGTCTCATTGCAGGGTGGTCAGGGCTAATGTTATGCAGATTAACAAATGTGTTTTTCATTCCCCTCTAACAGACTTTTTGAAACCACAGGCTTAGACCACAGGTCAGGAATCCAAGACAGGACTCAGAATGTGTGTGCAACTGGCTTAGAGGCACCCTGCATTGAGGAGCCAGCTGTTCTTGTGATTGAGCAATTAAAAGAACTTTCTCCCACATGGCAAAAGAGCCAACTCCACCAGATTGAAGGCTAAATGTAATAGTTCATGTCCTGGGTGCTCTTTGATTTTAACTGAGTGGATTCTTTTACTATTTTGTCAGAGATCTAAATATATCCTCTAGCCCTGCCTCTTAAATTCATTTTATCTATAGTGCTGCGTACACATTCCTCAAGTTAATTACTCAGTTGAAGAGTCTGCTCATAAAGAAAGTGTAGGAAAAATGTTTCTCAAAGTTCTTTGGATTAGTGAAAATGATAAAATGAGCAATGGACAACACACAACTCTCTCAATACAGCAGGTATTCAATTTTGGAAAAAAAAAGTTCTTTTCCTACCCTTTAACTCTTACCTTTCCCCCATTTCCCAAGATGATCCCTTTCTTGGAATTAGCTCTTCATATGTGAAATAAACACACCATTTGATAGCCTATTAAAGTAAACAATCAACCAGAAATGAATAAAACTGTAGACCAGGATTTCTCTGTTTCAGTACTGTTGACATTTTGGGTTAGATAATTCTGTGTTGTTAGGTGGCTGTCTTGGATATTGTAGTATGTTCAGCAGCATCCCTGGCTTTTACCTATTAGATGCCAGTAGCAACCCCCTGGTTATGACATCCAAAATATCTCCAGACACTGCCTAATGTTCCTCGGGGGAACAAAATGGCCTTTACTTGAAATACTGCTAAAGACCAACTGGGTTCATCACACCCATCCGTTTTTGCCTCTTCTCAGCTTTCTGCTTAACTGACTGAGCCACCCAGGCGCCCCCAGCTCTTTGCTTTTGGAAAAAAAGCAAATGAGAAAAGAAACAAACATGAACATCACGCATTTGTTTAAAACAATCCGAGTAACATTGCCAGAGAGTATTGTCTTTCCGGAGGATCCCATTCATGGGACTGGTATTCTGGAGTCCAGTTTCCAGTGTGACTGGTGTCCCCTGGGCTTGGGCAATGCTAGGACCCTCAGAGGATGACTTGAGACCAGGACACAGGAAGCACAGTTCTTTACACCTTCCTCTTGGAGTCCTGGGCGGTGAGAAACAGTGAGACATCACGTTTTCCAACAGCAAGAAAACTCCATTATGTTCACCATCCTCTACAGAAAATCGCAGGAAATCATTTCCAAAAATATAGATGAGAATTGCAAGGGTTCTCTGGATAATTTTCAGTTTACCAGTTAGTATCCTTTAAACAGAATGACTCATTCCCTAAATATTCCATTTATTTGAGAGAGTGGTTACTGTCTCAATAGTAATTGTTCTCCTATGATATTTTGGCAAACCATGGAAATAAATCCTGGTTTCAGAATGAGATAGTTCATTGATTGACATTTGTTCCAGGATAAATTACCATCTGATAAAATCCACAATTCTAAATCCCACCAGTAGTTTCACATACATCTGTTTGCAATTATCCTATCATTTGCTAGTTATTTCTTCTGATGGTTCACAGCTCTCTATATTCTCTGAATGTGTTAAAAGCCAATGGCTGTCCCTTAGCTTGAATTTTCCTTCTCTTTAACTAGTCCTATTTCTGGCACCCACATAAGCTTCTTTAATATATCAAGCTGCTGAGTCAGTGGTATAATTAGCATTCAAATAGCTCTCAGTTTTTGTACTCTACAACTCTGAGGTTGTAGGGCATCTTCTTTTTTATATTGAATGTACTATCTATCTTATTGCTATTTCCCCAAGTTACGGATGCCGGGTTATAAAAATTTCCAAAACTACACAGGTATGATGAGAGATTATTATGATTGTTTTTTTTTTTTGTTATTCATTACTTAAAAATCCAGGTTTTGTCATGCGCAATAGCACCCAGGTAAAGACCCAATGTCTTGATCTTACCTTCTCTGACAAATCCTTTCCCTCCATTTTTTACAGTGCTATATGCAAAAAACCTTTTAACCATATTCATATTGCCTTAATTCCCAGAGAATTTCTGAAGGTTTATCCACTAGGGAATGATCCGTCATTTTACATTGGTGAAATCCAGATGAGCTGGAAGATAATAGCAGCATGATGGGGAGGTTAGGTACTACTGATGTATGTATGAATGTAAAGAGTAGAATTAGGTCTCATAGTAGATGCTGAAAGCCAGAGAGTATGGTGGGAGTTACTTGGGTTGTGAGAGCAGGAGGGGCTGACTTCAAAGATGTGATGTTCAAGCTTAGTTGTGATATGGTTACAACTGTACAGCTCTCCTATTGGCCAGCTTCATTTCTGACCATAACTAAGCCACTGCCCTTTGCATTTTTAAAGACCAATGTGTGTGTGTGTGTGTGTGTGTGTGTGTGTGTGAAATGCTTTTTGCTAAATGTTTATTTCTTTAGTGGACTCCAAACATAATGAAAAGGAACAAACTGTCAAAGCTACTTCTCTGACACCAGAGCACATCATCCTTGGATTTCTTTAAATCATATTGCCATCATTGTCTTCATAAAGGGAGATATTTATTGCGTGACTACTACTTGTGGGGCACTGGCCTAGGCCTGGTGACTAGGGCCCCTCATTGATTTGCCATTATGTTATGAATCAAACATTTTAATACTTAATGTTTTCTTTCAAGGTACCATGTTAGCATGCATCCAATTTTTTTTATAATTTCCTATTCTCACATCCTTTCTCTTAGCTAATTTTAGGCAAATCTATTCAACACCTTCATTATCTTATTCCTGCTTTTAACTCTTTCATTGTTTAACTTTGCCCATTGCCTGAAATGTTCCTTTTTGCTGTTTCTTTTCAAAGATTTCCTGATTTACATTCCACAGAGACTTTGTGAGCCATAGATGAGAAGTTTATATAGGTGTCACCTTCCAAGGAGTGTGCAGAAGAATTAGGAGACTAGATGTTTCCATTCTTGAAGGTCTCATGTGACTTGCAAGACTCAAAAGGGCAACATGTTACTGTTGCTGAATATTGTTCTGGAGTGAGGGCATCTTAGAGATATGCAGCAAAGTGTCAGAGCTGACAGAGTATGTCAGTGACCAACTTGGTTTCAGTCTTAGCATGTAGTAAGGAAATGACTCCTTCATTCTAATAAATATAGTACATATTATCTATTTCCTATTTATATCCATTGTTTGCTTAATTTTCATAAGTAATACTGATGTTCATGCATTTTTTATTTTGTAAACTCCCCCCAAAAGAATAATTATGACTGTTTGCTTACTTTGTACTTTTCCCAAAAGTGATAGATAGATGATAGATGATAGATAGATAGATGATGATAGATAGATGATAGATGATAGATAGATGATAGATAGATAGATGATAGATAGATAACGTGTTTTGTTGATGATGCTGTTTGACTGAACAATCTTTTCCTATTACTGTAGTGCTTATTGTCAGTGATCACTGTCCACCATCTTCTCCTGATTTCTATAAACACTTGACAAATTTAATTTAGTCAACAAACATTTGGCCATGGGACTTAGAAATTCTGATTCCTGTGAGGTCTTTCAAGGAAATACACAGAAGACATTTGAATGTACTTCTAACCCTGTAAAGGTATAAACAGAGAACAGAGGTACTAAATTTGGGCTTGTGATCCAGAAACCATGAATTCTCTGGTGGCAATTCCAGTGTTCTTTTGTATGACAACCAAAAATAATTCAAGCTCTCTGTGACTCTGCTTCTTGCCACTTCCACCCACACTTTCCATATAAAGAGGAAAACTATGAGGCAAGTTCCTTAATCATTCTGGGTCTTGGTTTCCTTGTTTGTAAAATGGAGATAAAAATAGAACCTATCTTAGGGGTGCCTGGGTGGCACAGCAGTTAAGCGTCTGCCTTCGGCTCAGGGCGTGATCCTGGCATTCTGGGATCGAGCCCCACATCAGGCTCCTCCGCTATGAGCCTGCTTCTTCCTCTCCCACTCCCCCTGCTTGTGTTCCCTCTCTTGCTGGCTGTCTCTATCTCTGTCGAATAAATAAATAAAATCTTAAGAAAAAAATAGAACCTATCTCAAAGGGTCATTGTGAAAATTAGATGAGTTAATATATGTAAAGAGCTTAGAATAGTACATTGTATATAGGGAGTGTCAAATAAGTGTGTGCTATTATTATTTGGACTATCTCTAAGTATGAGGTAAGTACTAGTCAAGGAAATATCTCTAATTGTCAGTAAATAATTTTTACAGGCGCGTCTGTGGCTCAGTCGGTTGAGTGTCTGCCTTTGGCTTGGGTCATGATCCCAGGGTTCTGGGATTGAGCCCTGCATCGGGCTCCCTGCTTGGCCGGGAGGATGCTTCTCCCTCTCCCCCTGCCCCTCTCTCCACTCATGCACACACACTCTCTCTCTCAAATAAATAAATAAAATCTTAAAAAATATATATATATATTTTGGGGCGCCTGGGTGGCACAGCGGTTAGGCATCTGCCTTCGGCTCAGGGCGTGATCCTGGCGTTATGGGATCGAGCCCCACGTCAGGCTCTTCCGCTGTGAGCCTGCTTCTTCCTCTCCCACTCCCCCTGCTTGTGTTCCCTCTCTCGTTGGCTGTCTCTATGTCTGTGGAATAAATAAATAAAATCTTTTAAAAAAAATAAAAATAAAAAAAATATATATTTTAAATATTTTTAACCTTTGAAAAGAGGCCCCTGGCAATTGAATTGCAATTAGTTATGTTTCTCTAAAGGAAGTGCCAATCCTGTAATGATTTAGGATGAAAGTCCATGTTTACTTGTTATGACCAATATTACAGAAATGATGGGAGTATTTACTAGGAAGTTTTGCCTTATGAATACAAATTGCAGTAAATGTAATAGAAGTTTAAAACATTTGCTATATTAATGATGCAGGAAACAATTTTTAAAAATAAGCCATGGGAAAATTATATTGCAATGATATAAACACAGAAAGTCTCTGTATTTGTGTTGTATCACACACAGTAATTCTGTGGAGATACTTTTTGGAAAAACACAGTCATTACCATAAATCATATAAAAATAATCAGTGGAAAGCTTATTTACTATAATATAAGGAAAGAACAGTATGTAGCACTTTTAAGCCAGTATTTGCAGAACAGTTTTCCTGAAGTTAAAATATTTTGTGCTATAGCTACAGAATGGACTGTCATCATCTTAGACTCTTTAACACGGTTTCACTTCAGTTTGGGGAGAGCTGGAAAATTATATCTCAAAAGATGGAAAAATGAATATTTTAAGTCAGAGACAAATAGTGTGGAATGCTAAATGAAGGTAGAGAAAAAGTAGGTAACAGACATGCCATAAGGCACAGCATGGTTACTGAATATGAACTGCAAATTTGCCTCTGAACTTCCTAATGGCCAAAATAAAAGGAGAAAGTATGAACTACAAAATTCTTTCTGACCATATAATAAATAGACGACTGAGTTGTTAAAAGAAGCAAAGAGTTTCCTGGTATTGAGGTCTAATAAAAATTTCCTCTATAGGTTTTCACAAAGGGGATACTGGATAATGTGGTGGATGTTGTTTTTGGTCACCTAGCTACCATAAACACAATAGTATTATAACATTCTTTATTGTATCACTCAGAGAGGCCAATGGCAGAACACCAACTCACTTAAGTGGCAGCAACTCTGCAAGAGATCAAAGTAATGAGGTCTGGGTAGATATGATACCCTGACTGGGTAACCTTAGCGTTATTTCTTGCAGCTGAATTTTAGGGAATCCCTGCAAACAGACGAAAAATGTACTGAATTAGGAGGCAGACATATACTTCTGTCCTAGTTCTGCCTCTGAGTAGAGGTGTAACCATGGGCACATTTACTCCTGCCCCAGGTGGGTACCCCAGAAACAAACTCTTAGACTTGTATTTGGGTACCAGTGATCTAGTATGAAGGTGATATTGTAAAACGAAACCAAAACCAAAAACACAAACACAAACAAAAACAAAAACAAAACCTGAGCCCTGAACTTTGTACCCTTGATACCAGTTAGTTCTTGCTGTCTTGGACTGGGGTGGAGGGCTGGAGTGGGGACCCAAACAATCAAGTTCCTCAGGTTCTCTGTAAAAGGCAAGGGCTCTAGGGCCTAAGAGAAATTCTCTAAAGTTCCAAGGGCAAACTGTCAACTACCAAGCAAAATTCAATGCCTCCAGCAGGGCATTAACAGGGTTTGCCCTGACTTCTCTTCTTTGGGCCTCAGGACTTCCTCTGTAACATAAAGTGGTAGGATTTGATGATCTCTTATGTAGTGTCTGTATGTGATTATAAATTCAGCAGATCTAAGCTTACTTTTTAACTCTTTTGGGAATATTGTTTAAATTACAGCATGGCTATGTAGCTTCAACAAATTGAAAAAGACTTGTAGTCTAGTACAAAAATAAAGGTGACACCATGAACTGGCCAGACTGTTGTTTGTTAATATAGAAAGACACCCAAGAGGCTTTGTCTCTCCTTGTGGATCCACAGAGGGAATGAGTATGATGCATGGGAAAGGGCGGGCTGGGGAAGAGCCAAGACTTGGACAGTTATTAGAAGATGGAACTTTATAAACGGGGTTGAAAGCCAGTTAGGGAACACTGAATGAAAATTACTCAGCCTTTATGGCCACTGTGGCACCTGGTCAGACCAACTGATGGTAGTATTTTCTCTCTCTTGCTTGGAAAAAATTCCACCCACCCTTCTCTAACAGCACATCTGAAACCTGCCTGGAGGCATGAGGCCCTGTAGCCCTTGACACCCATCTTCCACTGTGCATCCTCCCCATCCTTCTTCCTTATAACTCAGGAGGCTGGGAGTGGTGAGGAAGCTTACTTGCACTTAATCCACATTCTTTCAGTTTGGGTCTCTGGCAAAAGGCATATTTGTTTATCCTCTAATCTCCAACTTTAGAAGTAGAAATTTAATTCCTAATCAAACATATAGATTTTATGACTATGAACAAGTCACTTTATTGAGCTTCAGTTTTTTTGTGTATTAAAGAGGCTAACATAGTATCTATCTCATATGTTTGTTGTGAGGGTTAACTGAAATATTGGCTATATACCACTTAGAACAATGCTTGGCCAATATTATGATGGTCAATATTGTCATCTCAGGTAGTGTGATGTTTTGAGATTGAGGCACAATGGGAGTCTTTATCTCCCACAGATGATATCTGCAAGAATAAACACAGATACAAAAGAACATATTTTTATTAAAACTTGGTGAATTATTTTGTTTGACCTAACTGCTCAAAGATGTCTCTTTATGGATTCCAAGCTTCTTCTTAGTGAATATTTTATATGTCTATCCAGTTTAAAACAGCTGATCAAGATAAAACCACAAAGTAAAATAAATAGCTTACATAAAGTACCATGGAAAGCATAATGTCAAATATATCAATTGTTACACTAAGCAGAAACAGACTGAGTCCCTCTATTAAAAGACAGAGATGATCTGCTTAGGTTAAGAAACAAAACCCAGCTACAAGTTATTTACAAGTAACAAACAACTCAAAGTGATGACCCAAGTTTAAAAATAAAAGAATACCAGGTAAATGCAAATTAAAAGAAAGCATGAGTCATACTCTTAATATCAGAAAAGAAAAGTTAAAAGATATAACAGGATAAGAAGAGACATACATATGTTAAGTGGTACAATTTATGAACATGTATAACAATAAAAAATCAATGTGAATCAAATCATGGAGCTAAACATGCAATGCAAAATAATTAAAATATAAGAAAGTTATAAAAAGTTAAACTTATAGTGGGAGATATTGTTATCCATTTTAAGACTGATGATTCTAGTGGTCAAACATTACTAAGGACACAGAAGACTTGAATTACACTATTATACACACAGTCTGAATTGAATAGATATGTATATAGTGTTGTACCCAATGATTTGAAAATATCTCTCTGTGTATATCAGTGATTCTCAATCTTTTTGGTTTCAGGACCCCTTTACACTCTTAAATATTATTATAGTCCCCAAATAGCTTTTGTGTATGTATACTGGTTACATGGGGGTATATACAGGTATCTATTAGAACATCTGAGTTATAACATATCTATATTTACTATGTTAGTAATTATAAGTGATAGTCGAAAATACTTATTAAATTATTTTAAATAAGAGTAATAAATTGATTACATGTTAAGAATAATATATCTTATGAAAAATAACTGTATTTTCAAGAACAAAGTAAAGAGTGACACTATTTTGAATTTTCCAAATACTTTTAATGTCTATAGTTTAGCAGAAGAAATATGTATTCTCATATGCTGCTTTGACACCCAATCTGTAATATATTGTTTTTAGTTGAAGTATGTGAGAAAAATCCAGCCTCATACATATAGTCTCATATGTAGTTGGGAAGGGAAAAGTGTTTCAATAGACTCTTCAGATACTTGTGGATATTCTTCTTTAGAACTACACCAAAACTTGACAAGTGGTGTGCTCTTAAATGTTAGTTGCAATGTGAAATCTGAAACCATATCAAGGAACATTACATACTCAGTTACAATAACATCCATTGATTGCTTGTGCACTTTGAAGGGATCTTTTGTAACTGTTTTGTAATATCATGTACTGGTAATATGGAAAATACTGGTTCAATGAGTTTGCAGATCTTCCAAAGGTTAACAAGTCATTTTACATTATCCAAAAACTAGAGTCATTAATATCATTACCAATTTCATCAGAAAAGGCTTTATGTATGAGGAAGGGGTCAAGCTCAGACTATTTTTTCAAAATTCTACTTTTGTTTAAAAATTGTATTTTATCTTTACCAAGAACTGTTATCAATTATTTTCCTATGTGTGTGTGTGTATCAAGTAGTTCAACTCTCAATTCAATCAGACAACTGATTTTCCTTGAGACAACAATCTTACCTTCATACACAGCAGAAGTACTTTTTGCACATTTTGTATTTCATCCTAGGGAATATTAAAAAGATGTGCTCAGGGTTAAGTTTTAATAAAATTAATTATTATTTTTGCTGCTTCAGCAGGATGTTCTTAAGTGAAATAAGCATTTTTTTTGTTTTATTGCAAGTGTGTTTCAGTGAAGAAAATGACTTCCATTACAGTTCAGTGTTCTCCCTTGATTTGTGTTAAATACTTTTGCCCACCCTTTCTTTTGCACTTTAGTGCAAATGTGAACACAATAAAAATGCAAATAATGTTTTAGTATTATTATGAAAATAGTTTTTACCTGTGACCTCCTTGAAAGGCTCTTAGGAACCCCTAGGAATTAGAAGACCATACTTCGTAAACTGCTAATTCCTTATATATAATATAATATAATATAATATAATATAATATAATATAATATAATATAATATATAATATATGTGTCTGTATGAAATGCACATATATTATACACATACCTATATATTATATACACTAGTTATATCAGGGATCTTACTTCCCTTTATCATGTTACTCTGCCATCTCCTAGGGTACTATCATTACTTGGTCACAGCTGGGATTCTATAGTTTCCAGCTAATATCAAGGGGTGATGAAACATAGAGGAGGTAAGCCCGTTGTCTTAAGGCCCAAGCTGGGATGTTTGTAATGTAACTCAGGATTGAAATTCTAGATAATACTGACTTTGTAGGAAAGGGGTGGAAAAAGCCACAGAAATGAGAAGACATGCTAGAGTTATTTTCTTATTGAAAGGAAGATATAGAGTGATAAGTTTGAGAAACATTATGCTTGAATCTAGGGTTGAGGACAATTTGTAAAATTAAAAATAGAACATAATAAAGTTTAAGCATTAGAAACAATTTTTGTTCTCTTAATTAGAAAGCAATAAAGGAGAAAAGCAAAACGAAAGTTTGGGAAATAAAACATGTGAAATGAGATGGTAGTAATATAATAGTGATTGCAATAAATGTAATATATTTAATGGGCTAAGCTCAACAATTAAAAGATAGAGACTCTTAGTTTGGACTGAAAATCTCAAAAAACATCATTCAATGTCCAAAAGATAGAACTTAAAACAAAGGGATTTAGAAACTGGGGGAAAAAAAAGAACAAAAAATAGTGAGTGTTAACCAAAAGAAGATGGGGTGCTAGCCATCTTAAAATGTGATGAAATAGCAAAAACAATTGCAAAGATGAAGAAAGAAGTCACATTGAATAAAAGAAATAATAAAGTAAGAAGATATAATAGCTGTGAATATTGATGTTTGACACTCTACAAAATACATAATGCAACTATTGTGGGAGAAACAGATGAATCAACCGTTATAGTTTCAGAGTTTTAGCACAATCCTCTTGGAATGAGGTAGGAAAAAATAGCTGAGATATAGAAGCCCTGAACAATGCAATTAATATGCTCGAGCTATTACATTGAGTACTTTCAGCAATACCCATTTCATGCATTCATAGAATATTTACAAAACTTGACCATGTAAAAAGGAAGCCTCAATACATTCCAAGGAATAAGTAATGATGCATAAAATGAGCATAATAACTAACAGTTAAGTGTTTAGAATGTGTGAAGCACAGTTCTAAGTAATTTGAATCCTCAGAGAAACCTATCCTATGAAATAGATCCATTATTATTTCCATCTTACAACATAAAAGCTAAGTAACTTGTCCAATTCACTCAACTGTGCAACTGTTCTTAATCATTATGTCATACTAATAATCTTATGTTAATGAATTTGATAATCTGGATAAAACGAAGGCATTTCTGGAAGAAGTTAAAATTGCAAAATTGGTACAAGGAGATAGAGAACATGAACAAACCAGTAGGTATTAAGGAGAATTAAATGATAATCAGTGTCATGCAGACTGTATTCTTCCACTATTAATATATAACCCTTGGGTTAAAAATAAAATCATAAGGGAAGTTGGAAAATATTTAAAACTAAAGAAAATTTAAAAGACTGTCAATGAATGGATATAGAAGATGTGGTATGTATATACAATATACAATGGAATATTACTCAGCCATCAAAAAGAATGAAACCTTGCCATTTGCAATGACATGGATGGAACTAGAGGGTATTATGCTAAGCAAAATAAGTAAGAGAAAGACAAACACCTATGATTTCACTCATGTGGAAACTAAGAAACAAAACAGATGAACATAGGGGAAGGGAAGGAAAAATAAAATAAGATGAAATCAAAGACAAACCATAAGAGACTCTTAACTATAGGAAACAAACAGTTGCTGGAGGGGATTTGGGTGGGGCAATGGGGTAACAGGGTGATGGGCATTAAGGAAGGCACTTGATGTAATGAGCACTGGGTGTTATATGCAACTAAACTCTACCTCTGAAACTAATAATACTGTATGTTAATTAATTGATTTTAAATTTAAAAAAGGATAACTACCATTAACAGTTTTAAAAAAAGTATCTGTCAAAATTTGAGGCACACAGCTAAAGTAGTTTTTATAGGGAAATGTGTAGCTTTAAAATATTTATTAGAGCACAAGAAATGTTGGAAACAAATGTATTAAGCTTTCAACTTAAACATTTGGAAGGGGGTGCCTGCGTGGCTCAGTCAGTTAAGTATCTGCCTTCTGCTCAGGTCATGATCCCAGGGTCCTGGGATCAAGTGTCGCATCAGGCTCCTTGTTCATCAGGGAGCCTTCTTCTCTCTCTACCCCTCCCCCTGCTCGTGCCTGCTCAATCTCGCTCTCTCTCATAAAAATAAATAAAAAATCTTAAAAAAATTAAAAAGAATTTTGGAAAGAAAGGCAAAGAGAAAAGAACACAGAAAGAAGAAAAAAATGTGTATTTGATTGGGGAAGCATCGCAACTGAGTGACATGAAATAATTGTGGGAGAAGCTGGGGAGAATAAAGGTCTAAAAGGGAAAGAATGGAGGATCAGAGAGAAGTCTAACCAAGGGCCACACAGAAGTGCTGGTGAAATCTATGGAAGGCCGTTGCTTGCATCTAGTGGTGGGCCTTGTTGTGAGGATTAAATGAATTGTGATAGTAAAAAGTGTTTTGGACAGGACCTGGCACATAAAAAACATGTGATACCCTTATTCTACATATAATAACAATAATCAATCAAAAACAGAGGTGGGAAACTATGTTATTGTAACAATGCCATTATCGCCAAGATTAGAAAGTAGCTATGAATAAATTTAACAAGAAAGGTACTTATGAGTAAAACCATAGAATTTTACTCAAGGATATAAATTATAATTTAAACCAGGTATCTGCGAACTTTTCTGTAAAGGACCAAACAGTAAATATTTCGGGCTTTGTGGCCCGTATGGTCTCCATAGCAGCTACTCAACCCTGCCACTGCTCAGCTTCAGCTGTAGCATTATAGCAGTTACAGACAAGATAAAAATGATGGGCATGGCTAGATTTGGACAATGGGCTATAGTTTGCTGACCCCTGACTTTAAAAAATGGAATTACATACCATATTCTTGGGTGAAAAAATTTAACACGTACAAACGTTATTTTCTCCAAAATAATGAACAAAAAGAGATATTCTGTAAAGATAATTGCATCAGTGCAACTGAAGAGGAAGCCCAGAAATAGTTTTTCTCTCTCTCCCTCCCCTGTCCTCTCTTACTTGTTCTCCTTACCCATTCAGCAGAAAAATGTCAAATATATCTAGATTTGGGATAAGAACTTTTAAATCAAGATAGAAAACCTATAAGTCATAAAACGAAAAACTGATTTTTTTGATTACATAACAATTAAAAACGTTTGAATAGTAAGAGATACCATATGCAAGATACAAAGTAGACAGAATAGCTTCTCTGTGATGCGCCTGAGAAATAATATTTAAATATATGAAGTTTTTACATTGTTACGAAAAAGATAACACAATAAGAATGGGAAAAAGCAATTCAGAGAAATGCAAATTCAAAGGGTTCACTAAAATATGAACATATGCTCTGCCTCCGTATTAGGAACATCTCCCCTATCAGATTGGTAACACAAGGATGTATGTTGTAGCAGTCTTCATGATCGAGGGAAAAGCAGAAACAGAGCAAACGCTTATCAATCTGAGAATGGCTGAGCATACTGTAATACATCCAGACTATAAATATTACATGGAAATTAAAAAGAATGAGTTAAATTTTCTAGGTTAACTGAGGGATTTCTAAATGTACAGAGAAAATCAAGCTGTACATATATATATGGTCTCTTTTTTAAAATAAGTAATGAGTCTCCCCAAATCTTATGTGCATAAGTGTATACATCTATGTATGAATAATACGAGCACAAAAGAGTAAAAAATATTGATTGGGGATATGGAGGAGGTGGAAAGAAGCAAGGCACATGCACACACACAGTTTGTAAGGAAAAAAGTGCTCATAATTTAAAAAATCTCACTTATGTAAAATTTTATTTATATATCCAGAGGTGGCATTAAAAATATTTAACAACCGGTATGGCACAGGCACAGACCAATCAGAACAGATGCTGGCTGGTACATTGTACGGGTGTGTGCTCACTGAATATTGGCTCTGTTATTTCCCTACATACTCATGCCTTTATTTCTGTGGGATAGATTCCTAGGAGCTGGATTGCTGGGTCAAAGGGTATGTGTATTTCTAATTTTAAAAGAAATTGCCAGATTGCTGTTCAAAAAAGACTGTAGCAATTCACATTTCTTCTAGCAACTTATATAAGAGTGCTTTTTCCCCACATCCCAACAGCAGTAGAGAACATATCAATCACTGAGCAGGGAAATATTCTAAGATAGGCAAGTATTCTGTCTCTCAGCTGGAAGCCTCAGCTGTTGAAAAGAGTGAAAGGAGCTTGTGGTTTTAAAGAAGGTCTCTGACATGCTAATCTTAAACTCTGAATGCTATGTGCTCAAGGTAGAATGTCTACCAGCTGCTCCTGCCTTCCCCCATGTTAATCCCCACCAACTCCAATTTAGGCCTGTCCCTTCTTCCTAACCTGAGGTGATAATTTTATTGCAGCGGATGTTCCTATCTTTTTGATATGTAGTACCATTTAAAGCTTTTATCACTAACCCCAGAGGATTTGGTTCCCTCAGCAAATGGACACCATAATAACTAACTACTATTTTTAATAAACCAAAGTTCAAACCAGAAGACTCAAATGACAAGGGCATTGCTGTAGGTAATGCAGACTCATGGTGTCTCATAAACTTGTGCGGAAAAGATAAGTGAATAGTTACTCCTCTGGGATATAAATGTTATTCTTTGGTTAGGGTGTTTAGCCCACTCGGTGTGCAGAATGCTTAAAGGTAGAGAGAAACAGAAAAGAGGTAAATATGACTGAATTCTCAGCATGGTTGATAGGATGGATGAATAACGGTATTATTCATAAAGAATAAAGGTGTGAAGAAGTGCTTTAAAAACAGAAAAGGAAAATTAAATTCAGTTCTGAACATTGAACTTCATTTACTAACATTTACTGAGGGCCTACTATATTCTAGGTGTTGAGGATCCAGAGATAAATGACACCCTAAGCCCTGATCCATAAATGGATCCATAAATAGATCCATAAACGGACAATTAGAGTCTGTGGTGTATATTTTAGTTAGAGTAAAATTCTAAGATAATATAGGAAAAGAGAAAAAAGACACCTAGTCCTAACGAAGGGGTCCTGGGAGTCTTGCTGGTAATGGTGATACCCAAGGAGTTTATACTGGGAATAGTATGAGTCCAGTGAGATGTGAGGGAAGGGCATTCCAGATGAAAGGAAAACATTTACAACCGCACAAAGGGAGGGTGAGTGGAACAGGTGAAGGAAAATACAAGTGGTCAGGTAGAGCTGGAATGTGAGCAAACATAGGGCAGTGGCAACCTTCTAATCCATGCTGAAGAACTGGGTTTTACCCTCTAGTTGAGGCAGTGAGTGAATCATTGATAAAGGAGGTGAGTGAAGACCAAATTTGTATTCAAAATTGGTCATGGACCTCTGTAGAGAAGGTGGATTTGAGGAGAGGTGGTGGAACTGGAGACAGGAGACCCCATCAGGAGGGGCTGCAAGCACCTTAGCAAGATCCTAAGGCCACAGGGACACAGGATGATGCCCCTTCTTATACTAGGTGTTGGGTGACACTTCTGGTTGTCCCAGACTACCCACCCCCATTCTGTCCAACTTCTCTCATTTTCCATTCATATTTCTATCTAGTAAAGCCTACCTTTGTCAGATATTGGGGCAAGCCGTCAATCTGATATCAAATGATGAATAAGTCACAGGCTTATTTTAGGAGAACCACTTTTAATTCTAAATTGGTAGCATTTCAAGTAAGGTTACTTTGTTAAAATCATAGTTTTTGGCTATGTGAGAGTGTCATTTATATTTCATAGCTGGCTACCTGCTCTGCCTGCTTATAAAACCAGCTTTGTGCAGCATAGAGCATGGTCAGAAGTAAACAACTGAGAATGTTTCCCTCTACCTTTGACAGGGTCTCTGTCTCAGTTTCTTTGGTTACAGAAACCAAAAGCAAACCTGACTAACTTAAGCAAAAGTTAAGTTGGGCATTAAAGAGGGCATGTGATATGATGAGCACTGGATGATACACTAAACTAACAAATCCCTGAACATTATATCAAAAACTAATGATGTACTTACTATGCCTTGGCTAATTGAATTTTTAAAAAGTTAAGTGGGGATGAAGCAGGATGAATTTCCTCAAAAGATACGTGAGATTTCACGGAAGCAAAGGAAAAAGGAAGCAACCAGGTTGGGAGAATAAAGTGGCTCCAGGGATACTTGAGTCAGGAACTGATGTGTCCTTCTGGGACACTGCCTTAGAGGGGAGTTGGCTCCAATTTAGATTCCATAAAGCTCTTGATTGACATAGTTTGCTTAATGTGCTCATCCCCTGGTGAGGGCAGGATGAGGGCAAGGGGTGCTATGGTTCATTCCCAGGAGAGGTGGAGTCTGTCACCAGAACAGGAAAGGGATGCTCAGCCGGCAAATACAATAGATATCCACTATAGCCTTGCTAATTTGTAAATTGAGTGGGCTAGGAGATTCTAAACCTTCTTCTTCCTCTAAAGTTTGGACTTCATGAGTCAAAAATGGCTAGGTACCCTTGTATGCTTTTATAAGTCTATAGATACCTCCTATCAATTCTTTCCTTAGTCAGTGAGACAGTTTCAGTTTTAGATGCTTGGCCAAATAGGGTCTGAATAGAACTACCAGTGTTTGCCTGCTGGATATTTCCAATTGGCTTATAGCAATGGAAAGGCTAGTGTTTAAAATATAAAGCTATGAAGGAAATCTTCATAAAGGTTATAGAAAGATACACGTTTCATAGCTTCCCTGTAGCAGAAGGCTATTCCAGGAAATTAGCTTTGTTTAAAATATGTGGAATCTTAGTTTTAGGGACTTCTACTAGCCTTTCCATTTTAAGACCAAGAATGTACACTTTTAAGATAGTTAAAAATAGTCTTTCCATTTCTGACCAGACAAAATGTTGACCAAAAAGTTAATTACAGCAGAAGCTGCTTAATTAGTCCACGTGTTAGTGGTGTGGCAACTGCCCTAAAGACATTTCCAGAGACCCTCTAACAGTGTTCTTCATGGGTTTCAGGAAGCCTGGGTCTCTGGCTTGTGAGGCCCTGGCAGCAGCCTTTACTTGCCTTTTTACAGTAATAACAGATGGTTGGCACCAATTGATGTTTGCCACTATAAGTTTCTTTCTACTCAAGACCATAACATGCTTTCTGGCTGTGTTCTGGCTTCATCGTGGAACTTTTTCTCCTTCATTAAAGATGGGCAGAATCTTAGTGATTTGAGTTCTGGCTTTGATTTGGGAAGTAAATTTCGAGGAAGAATGGAGTGTGTGCCTTTGATTTCTAACCTTTCTTTTTACTCCTATGTGACTCAAACTGAAATTACAGCCTTCTATTATTTTCCCCTTGAATGATTTTTGACCTACTTCTAACAAATAGGGAAAATAAACTAACCAGCATGAGAAGACCAGTGTCAGCATTAGAAAACCATGTGTAAGAGCAAATGGAAAACCAACATCCACGACTCATAAAAATTAATGGCAGGGTGTGGCACACAGCTGCCCACTGATGAGAAGAAAGCTATATTGTGAATTGGTGGGGAATTAACTATTGTAAGAGGAGAAGCAGAGTAATAATGATTTGAGCTGGTAACATCAGTGGGGAGGATGGCAGGGAAAGAAAGAAATATTTAAGCATTTGCCTGAGAGTCAGTGGTTTTTCCTGATACATAGATATTTTTCACCATGGAAATACTCATTCAGGGATGATTGCAGTGGTTATGACAGTAGATGCTGGTGAGATAGGAAAACTGGAGTGTTCTAAGGAAAAGAAGATTTAAATTTGAGACATCCTGAAGTGCTATAGCAGGATCTCATTATAGACACTTGGGCAGGAAATCAGAATTTTATTCAATTATGAACACTGGGCACATTTCAATGATGTAAGTCAAAGGTGAAAAAAAGTGACACAAGGAAAGGTGAAAGAAAGCTGCTTCTCAGACATAGCATATGTCACTTCTGCTCATATTCATTGGCCAAACAAGTCATGTGGTTAAACAGACCATCAATGGGGAGGGAAACATGCTCTTCCTACGAGGAGGGCTTGGTAAAGGGATGCAGCAAGTATTTTGAACAAATAATTCAATCAATCATATTACTAACACAATTTGTTTAGCTCTCATAGATTTTCAGTTTATTTCTTTATTTTTGATTATTTCCAGCTTTATTGAGATATACTTGACGTGTGACATTGTGTAAGTTTAAGGCCTACAATGCAATGATTTGATATATGTATAGATTATAAAATGTTTACGACAGTAAGATTAGTTATTACTCTCACAGCAACTTTTTTTTTTTAAGATTTTATTTATTTATTTGACAGAGATAGAGACAGCCAGAGAGAGAGGGAACACAAGCAGGGGGAGTGGGAGAGGAAGAAGCAGGCTCATAGTGGAGGAGCCTGATGTGGGGCTCGATCCCGTAACGCTGGGATCACGATCCCATAACGCTGGGATCACGCCCTGAGCCGAAGGCAGACGCTTAACCGGTTGCTCTGCCACCCAGGCGCCCCTCTCACAGCGACTTTTGAGTATGCGATCCCATATTATTAACTATAGACACCATGTTGTACCTTAGATCTCTAAAACTTACTCAATTTAAAATTGGAAGTTTGTACTCTTTGATAAATATTTCCCTAATTCCTTTGCTCCTGGCAACCACCATTCTGCTCCATTTCTGAGTTCAGTGAACTCCACAAATAAGTGACATTATACAGTATTTGCCTTTCTGACTTATTCCAATTAAATAAATGAGGTATGGTTATCAAGATCCATCCATGTTGTTTCATGGCAGGATTTCCTACTTTTTAATGGCTGAATAATGGCTGAATAATATTCCACTCTGTGTGCGAATGTGTGTGTGTGTGTGTGTGTGTGTGTGTGTGTTTCACATCTTCTTTGTCCATTTATCCCTGGTGGACACTTAGGTTATTTTTATGTCTTGGCTATTGTGCATAACGCTTCAGTGAACATGACAGTATAGATATCTCTGAGATCTTATTTTCATTTCCTTTGGATATAGTCAGAAGTGTGATTGCTAGAACATATGGTAATTCTCTTTCTAATTTTTGGAGGAAACTTCATACTGTTTTCCATAGTGGGTGTATCAATTTACATTCTGACCAACAATGTACTAGAGTTCTCTCCACATCCTAACAGGTTTTTTATTTGTTTGTTTTTTGGTGGAGTCCTTAGGATTTGGTATATACAAGGTCATGTTATAAACAAACAGAGACAATTTTACTTCTTCCTTTCTGACTTGGATGCCTTTTATTTCTTTTTTCTTGCCTAACTGCTCTAGCTAGGACTGGTGAGAGTGAGCACTCTTGTCCTTGTTCCTGATCTAAAAGGGAAAGTTTTCAAACTTTCCCCACTGAGTACAATGTTAGCTGTGGATTTGTCATATATGGCCCTCAGTATGTCGAGGTATGTTCCATCTATACCCCATTTCTTGAGAGTTTTTATCATGAAAGGATTTTTAATTTTGTCAAACGACTTTTCTATATCTATTAAGAATATCATGACATTTTCTTTCATTCTATTAATGTACTATATCACATTTATTGATTTGCATATATTGAACTATTCTTGAATCCCAAATATAAATGTCACTTGATCATGATAAATGATCCTTTTAATGTGCTGTTGAATTCAGTTTGTTGGTATTTTGTTGACAATTTTTGTATCTATTTTTGACAGAGATACTGTCCTGCAGTTTTCTTTTCTGGTAGTATCCCTATCTGGCTTTGGTATCTGGATAATTGTAGATTGTAAAGTGAGTTGGGGGTCTTCCCTCCTCTTCAGTTTTTGGGAAGAGTTTGAAAAGAATTGGCATTGATTTTTTTTTTTCAGTGTTGTATAGAATTCATTTGTGAAGCCATCTGGTAATGGGCCTTTCTTTGTTGGGAGCTTTTGATCGCTGATTCGATCTCTTTACTCATTATTAGTCTGTTCAGATTTTCTGTTTTTTCATGATTCAGCCTGGCTATGGTGTATGTTTCTAGGAGTGTATCTTCATGGCAAACTGATGAGCTTTGTCAGGGGATAAAGGCTAGGGTCTCCTACTTCACCATTTTGGTTATGTCTAGCAGCAAACTCTTCAATTCATCCAAGTTTTCAGATTCATTAAAATAAAGATTTTCACACTATTTCCTTATTTTCTATAAAATTTTGACTGCATATCTACTATGGTGCCCCTACTATTTGATTTGTGCCTTCTGTTTTTTCCATGATTAATTTTTCCAGAATTTTACCTACTGGCTTTTCAAACTAAAGAGCTTTATGTTTTCTACCTATGATACTTCTGATTTCTTTTGTACATGTATTTGCCCTTATCTTTATTATTTCTGCCTAGCGTACTTAGACTTATTACACTTCTAATTCCTAAAGTCAGTATGTAGCTATTCAGTTTTCACTTTCCCCTATATAAGTACTTAGCATTATATCCCTTATTTGCTGCCTCTCACAAATTTCTGGATATAGTATTTTCAGGATTATTCAGTTCTAAATGTTTTGTAATTTCCATTTTGACTTCTTTTATCTTTAGTCTTGAAAATATATTTTTGAATTTCTGAGCAGATTATCACTTTTGTTGTTTTCTTTCTTTTTTTAGTAATTTTTAAAATTATGTTAGTCACCATACAGTACATCCCTAGTTTTTGATGTAAAGTTCCATGATTCATTACTTGCGTATAACACCCAGTGCACCATGCAATACGTGCCCTCCTTACTACCCATCACCTGCCTCTCCCATTCGCTCAACCCCTCCCCTCTGAAGCCCTCAGTTTGTTTCCCAGAGTCCATAGTCTGTCATGGTTCATTCCCCCTTCTGTTTACCCCCTCTTCTTCTTCCCTTTCTTCTCCTACCGATCTTCCTACTTCTTATGTTCCATAAATGAGTGAAACCATATGATAATTGTCTTTCTCTGCTTGACTTATTTTGTTTGTTGTTTTCTAACTTTTTTAAATTTCTCACTTAAATTTATTTCATTTGATTATTATATTATGATACTTAATATTTTGATATGTATGGACTCTTGCCTTACGGCCTGATACAAGGTCAATATTTGGTCAGAAGAGTGGACTTTCTATTATTGTTAGGTTTGGTATTTTAAGAATGTACCTTTATTCAACATTGTTAATTGTGTTCTTTACATATCCTAAATTCTTAATTATTTCTTGTCTGGTTAATCTATCATTTCTGATAGGAATATATTCAAATTGCTCACTGTGAATCTGGATTTGTGATTTTCTCCTTGTAATTGTCATTTTTAAAAATGTATTTTGCATCTATGTTATAACTTATATATAAACTTAAAATTGTTATAGCTCCTTGGTGAACTGTACTTTTTGTCAGTAGGTAGTGACTCTCTTTCTTCTGATAATGTTCTTCGACTTATATTTTAATATAGCTACTCTAATGTTATTTCATTCAACACCCTGTGGTATATATTTTTTCATTGTTTTCTTTCCAATTTTTTGTGTTTTTTTTTATGTTTTAGACTTTTTTTTTGTAGGGGATTTTGTTTTTGTATTCAACCAAAAATTTCTTTTAGTTTAATTGAGTTAGTCTATTTACATTTATTGTGACTGTTGACACATTTGAATTTTTTTTCAGCCACTTCATTTTGTATTATTTTATTTCTTTTTTTTTATTCATTTTTTTAAAGATTTTATTTATTTATTCGACAGAGAGAGACAGCCAGCGAGAGAGGGAACACAAGCAGGGGGAGTGGGAGAGGAAGAAGCAGGCTCATAGCGGAGGAGCCTGACGTGGGGCTCGATCCCATAACGCCGGGATCACGCCCTGAGCCGAAGGCAGACGCTTAACCGCTGTGCCACCCAGGCGCCCATATTTTGTTTATTTCTTGGTTTATTGGAGGTAGAGTAAATTAAATCCAAATCTGCATGAAGGTAAGTTGATGATTATGAGAACAGCATCTAGGCTAAAACATATAGTCTTACTTTTCATCCTCCTTTGTTAGTGAGCAGATTTTTCTTCCAATTTAATCCTTTCATTAAGGGTGTGCCCTTTTAGGAACATAAGCATTATGTATGTTATTTAGTTCTTGTTTTCTCATTTCGGCCCAGGTCTTCTTTTCTGTCCTTGTGTGGTTGCTAAATCCAAATCCCTATGTGTTCGGTAAGTGCCTCCAGGGTTACAAAGGCCAATTCTGATTTTCAGCTTTCTCTTTGTTTTTTGGCCCCTGGACATTTTCTTATTGTAAGTTCAGCTACCAATTTAAAGGATATGTGACAGATTTCACCCATCACCTTTCTGGGTGTTTTGAGGTAGAAAGTTTTCTTTAGGATAACTTATCTGCCTATATTGGTGGAAATGGAACTGGTACTAGTTTTTTTTTTTTTTTTATTGGAAGGGTATCAGTGCTTCTCAACTTTATGCTACCCCTTTTTTGCATGTATACATCTTTTAAATTCTTCTACTCTAGCTGCAGCTGCTGGATCCTTAAGAAAACAGACTTGGCACCTCATACCAACCTTTCCCATGCCTTTAACCAAATAAAAGTATGTATATGTACTTGTTCAATTATGAAAAGATATTTACGTATTTCTAATGTTGGTGTGAATTTATATTTTAGCAGCACCACTTAAGCTGTAATATAAACTTTATTTTTCCAAATGAGTAATACTGGAATGTTACCAAAGTCTGAACTGCAAAATTCTAAAAACAAAGATATGTTTATAAATTAAGTCACATATGCTCTTATTTCCAGTTTGCCAAAGTTTAAATTTGATTAGAAATCTGGAGGATTTGTGGTTCCTGTTTTTGAAAGATGACTGGTAACAACTCTTCTAGTTTGTATGCATAGTGGGATCAGTTATTTTTTTGCAATTTGCAAATCCTAGCAATAATTTCTCAAGGCTCAACTTTACATGAACCTTTTCTTTTTAAATTTTATTTGTGAATTTTATTTTTTAAATTTATTATTTTTTTAATTATTATGTTCAGTTAGCTAACATATAGTACATAATTAGTTTTTGATGTAGTGTTCAATGATTCATTAGTTGTGTATAATAAACACAACTAATGTGTATAAGTGCTCATCACAGACTGAATTAAAAAAATGCTATGAATGAGATGCAGTCTAAACTGGATACTCTAACAGCCAGGGTAAATGAGGCAGAAGAGAGAATTAGTGATCTAGAAGATAAGCTAATGGAAAGGAAGAAAGTTGAGGAAAACAGAGATAGGCTGCTAATAACACATGAAAAAAGGATTGGAGAGATTAATGATACCATGAAAGGTTCCAATGTCAGAATTATTGGGAACCCCTACGGGGTGGAGAGAGAGAGAGAGGTAGAAGGTATCTTTGAGCAAATTATAGCTGAGGACTTCCCTAATCTGGGGAAGGAAACAAGCATTCGAGCCCAAGAGTCAGACACGACTCCTCCAAAAATCAATAAAAGTAGATCAACACCCCGACATATAATTGTGAAGCTTGCAAATTTTCCAGCCAAAGAAACTATCCTGAGAATAGACAGGGAGAGGAGATTCCTTGCCTATGGAGGGAAGAACATCAGATTAACATCAAACCTGTCCACAGAAACCTGGCAAGCCAGAAGGGGCTGGCAAGACATTCAGGGTACTAAATGAAAAGAACATGCAGCCAAGAATACTTTATCCAGCAAGGCTGTCATTCAGAATGGATGGAGAGATAAAGAGCTTTCACAACAGGCAGAAACTGAAAGAATACGTGACTACCAAGCCAGCCCTGAAAGAAATATTAAGGGGGATTCTGTAAGCGAAGAGAGACCCCAGAGTCACATACATGAAGCTTTAAGATGCAATTTGATTGACATTAACACCAATTATAGCAATTCATATTGATGAGGAAGTCTAGAATCAAATGAATATGCTGACTTTATCAATAAGTGGCTAAATTATGACAGACTGTAGGTCTGTAACTACAAAATTGTCTAGCCTCCTTTGTGACTTTACAATATCAAGTTTGACCTTTACCAATTACATCATAGTATAAGCTTTATAAACAATCAAGCATTAGCAGGTATAGCAACATGTAGAAGGCCAAACACAGATTTTGACCACTGAATAGTAACAACAACTATGTTATTACCAATTATTGAGTGGATGATTTTTAAAAAAATTTTAATTTATTTATTTGACAGAGAGAGAGACAGCCAGTGAGAGAGGTATCACAGGCAGGGGGAGTGGGAGAGGAAGAAGCAGGCTCCCAGCGGGGGAGCCTGATGTGGGGCTTGATCCCAGGACTCCAGGATCACGCCCTGAGCTGAAGGCAGACGCTTAACGACTGAGCCACCCAGGTGCCCCTGAGTGGATGCTTTGTGCCAATAACTCAACATATGTTGTTACTACTTACTCTTTTTGTAAGACTACAAATAAGGAAAGAGGTTCAGGTAGGGTTAATAATGTGCTGCCTCTCCTGCAGAACTTATTTTCCTAAAATTAAATGGCCAAAATTTTGAGAGATAAAAGCATTTAACAGAGTCTAATCAAGGTATTGTTAATGTACTTTCTAACTCTACAGAGTTGAATGGGTAACTGTAAACTTTGTAGGAACCTGATTGGCTAAGAAATGATGAAATGACTTTGGAAGTTTATATAACTACATAGCTTATAAATAGTGGAAACTGATCAGATAACACTGTTACCATGGCCATGGTTAAATATTCACTCAAGTTCATCTAGTATTTTCCTTTAAAAATCATAATATGATTGGAATCTCACAGTCTATATGCCAAACTTGTACTACGAAAGTAGAATTTAGAAATTTTATGATTGCTGCATACCATAGATAGTTTTAGGATTATCTCAGTAGATTAAAATATGGATAAGTACATTTCTTCCTTAGACACTGTCAATGTTTGTTTGCTTGTTTAGATATGTATTTACACAAGCTCCACAGATAATTTTGATGCAGGTGGTTTGATGCAGCTGACATAGATAACCTAGCATACATTATTTCATGTTTTTATGACAAGGTGGGTTACCAGACAGGATTTCTTCATTGTCTGTATTAGGTGTAGGAAGAAAACAAAATTCCACTTGGCTTTAATATGAAGTGGCATTTCATCGTCTGATCTAAAGAAGCCAAGCCTATGAAAAGTGATATTAATTCTTAGCCAATTAATGGTTCTGACTCCCTCTGACATTTTCAAAATACATTATAGAAACTTAAAAGCAAGCTCAATTTAAGATTTAGGAAAAACATATAATATTTTTTGTCAGTTAAATAAGTGACCACAAGATAATGAGAAAGATGCCATAGCTATATTGAAAAAATGAAAATAAGGTAATTTTGCTTTATAGCTGTATCCCATGTATATGACACATGCCTTTCTATTCATGTCTTTCAGAAGTTATTTTATGAAAGGTGACCTCAATGGTTGCCTGAGAAAAGACATCATGGGATTTCCAGGCAGTTGATGTTAAGCTTCCTCCATTTCTATGATACTCACAGAAAGATAGGCCCATTATAATGCCAGTATTTCATATTGCTGCATATCTCGGTTGGGTGTGCTGTTCCTGATGACAGTCATCTTAAGTACTGATATATACTGACATCAGTATATATACATATATATACATATTCCATTCTTGCCACATGAGGTGTTTTCACTCTTCCAACATCATGCAAGCCTGATGGCATCACTGATAAGTGTTATAGTTGCTATCCATTCAAGTCTGAATTAGGGAACTGTGATTTGTCATAATAGGGATGCTCTTAGCACTGACACATTGTATTCTTTGGCATGATTGGTCATCTGACGAACACTTTTTCTGTAATTAATGCCTGAAATACCACAGGTGAAAAACCTGTCTCGTTTATCATAGTAATCCTTAATTGGACCATTCCTTGCTTTTTTTTTTTTTTTTTTTTTTTTTTTTTTAGAGAGAGACTGTGAGTTGAGGGGAGGTGCAGAGGAAGAGGGAGAGAGAGAATCTCAAGAAGGCTCCATGCTCAGCATGGAACTAATGTGAGGCTCCATCTCACAACCCTGAGATCATGATCTGACCTGAAATCAAAGTAGGACACTTCACTGACTGAGCCACCCAGGCACCATCCATTCTTTGCATTTTGAGCAAAATGTTTCTTTACTACTGAAAGTGAGAATTGCAAATGTCACGTTAGCAATGGGAATCATTAAACGCAGGTTCTATCTTGTACATATACATCTATTGGGCACTCTTCTGAGATTTCTTTTTTTTTTTTAGGTCAAGAATTAAATTCATTTTTTTTATAATTTTTGTTCTATTAGTCACCATACAGTACATATCCAGTTTTTGATGCAATGTTCCATGATTCATTATTTGCATATAACACCCAGTGCACCGTGTAATACCTTAATACCCATCACCAGCCTATCCCAATCCCCCACCCCCCTCCCCTCTGAAGCCCTCAGTTTGTTTCCCAGAGTCCACAGTTTCTCATGGTTCATTCCCCCTTCTGTTTACCCCCCCTTCATTCTTCCCTTTCTTCTCCTACTGATCTTCCTATTTCTTATGTTCTACAAATGAGTGAAACCATATGATAATTGTCTTTCTCTGCTTGACTTATTTCACTTAGCATTATCTCCTTCAGTCCCATCCATGTTGCTGCAAATGTTGTGTAATCGTTCTTTCTGATGGCTGAGTAATATTCCATTGTATATATGGACCACA
Organism: Ursus americanus; assembly: GCF_024610735.1. Taxonomy (NCBI): domain Eukaryota; kingdom Metazoa; phylum Chordata; class Mammalia; order Carnivora; family Ursidae; genus Ursus; species Ursus americanus. The sequence continues at coordinate 65,738,874 of NC_142138.1, read as the reverse complement.
AGTTCTTAATCCAGTCATCTACTGAAGGGCATCTTGGCTCCTTCCACGATTTAGCTATTGTGGACAATGCTGCTATGAACATTGGGGTGCATATGGCCCTTCTCTTCACTACATCTGTATCTTTGGGGTAAACAGCCAGTAGTGCAGTGGCTGGGTCATAGGGTAGCTCAATTTTTAACTTTTTAAGGGACCTCCACACTGTTTTCCAGAGTGGCTGTACCAACTTGCATTCCCACCAACAATGTAGGAGGGATCCCCTTTCTCCACATCCTCTCCAACAATTGTTGTTTCTTGCCTTGTCAATTTTTGCCATTCTAACTGGCGTAAGGTGGTATCTCAGTGTGGTTTTGATTTGAATTTCCCTGATGGCTAATGATTTTGAACATTTTTTCATGTGTCTGTTAGCCATTTGTTTGTCTTCATTGGAAAAGTGTCTGTTCATCTCTTCTGTCCATTTATTGATTTGATTATTTGTTTCATGTGCATTGAGTTTGAGAAATTCTTTGTAGATCTTGGATACAAGACTTTTATCTATAGTGTCATTTGCAAATATCTTCTGCCATTCTGTGGGCTGCCTCTTAGTTTTTTTGACAGTTTCCTTGGCTGTGCAGAAGCTTTTTATCTTGATGAAGTCCCACGAGTTCATTTTATCTTTTGTTTCTCTTGCCTTTGGAGATATGTCATGAAAAAAGTTGCTGTGGCCGATGTCAAAGAGGTTGCTGCCTAGGTTCTCCTCTAGGATTTTGATGGATTCCTGTCTCACATCGAGGTCTTTCATCCATTTGGAGTTTATCTTTGTGTATGGTGTGAGAGGTGGTCAAGTTTCATTCTTTTGCATGTAGCTGTCCAATTTTCCCAGAACCATTTATTGAAGAGACTGTCTTTTTTTTTTCCACTGGATGTTTTTCCTGCTTTGTCAAAGATTAGTTGCCCAAAGAGGCGAGGGTCCATTTCTGGGTTCTCTATTCTGTTCCATTGGTCTATGTGTCTGTTTTTGTGCCAGTACCATGCTGTCTTGGTGATCACAGCTTTGTAGTATAGCTTGAAATCCGGCAATGTGATGCCCCCAGCTTTGTTTTTCATTTTCAACATTTCCTTGGCAATTTGGGGCCTTTTCTGGTTCCACACAAATTTAAGGGCTGTTTGTTCCAGTTCTTTGAAAAATGTCATTGGTATTTTGATCGGGATGGCATTGAAAGTGTAGATTGCTCTGGGTAGCATAGACATTTTAACTATGTTTATTCTTCCAATCCATGAGCATGGAATGTTTTTCCATCTTTTTGTGTCTTCTTCAATGTCATTCAAGAGTGATTTGTAGTTTCTAGAATATAGATCCTTTACATCTCTGGTTAAGTTAATTCCGAGATAACGTATGATTTTTGGTGCTATTGTAAATGGGATGGATTCCCTAATTTCTCTTTCTTCAGTCACATTGTGTATAGAAATGCAACTGATTTCTGAGCATTGATTTTGTATCCTGCCACATTACCGAATTGTTCTATAAGTTCTAGTAGTTTGGGGGTGGAGTCTTTTGGGTTTTCTATATAGAGTATCATGTCATCTGCAAAGAGAGACAGTTTGACTTCTTCTTTGCCAATTTGGATACCTTTTATCCCTTTTTATTGTCTGATTGCTGTTGCAAGGACTTCTAGTACTACGTTGAATAATAATGGCGAGAGTGGGCTTCCTTGTCGTGTTCCTGATCTTAAGGGAAAGGATTTCAGCTTTTCCCCATTGAGAATGATATTCGCCATAGGCTTTTCATAGATGGTTTTTATGAGATTGAGGATTGTACCCTCTATCCCTACACTCTGAAGGGTTTTAATCAGAAAAGGATGCTGCATTTTGTCAAATGCTTTTTCTGCATCAATTGAGAGGTTCATATGGCTCTTGACTCTTTTCTTGTTGATATGATCTATCACACTGATCGATTTGCAAATGTCGAACCACACTTGCACCCCAGGGATGAATCCCACTTGGTCTTGATGGATAATACTTTTAATTTACTATTGAATCCTATTAGCTAGGATCTTGTTGAGAATTTTGGCATTGATATTCATCAGGCAAATGGGTCTGTAATTCTCCTTTTTGATGGGGTCTTTGCCTGGTTTGGGGATCAAGGTAATACTGGCCTCGTAGAATGAGTTTGGTAGTTTTCCTTCTGTTTCTATTTTTTGAAAGAGCTTCAGGAGAATAGGTATTATTTCTTCTTTGAATGTTTGGTAGAATTCCCCAGGGAATCCGTCAAGCCCTGGACCCTTGTTTTTGGGGAGGTTTTTGATCACTGCTTTAATCTCTTCATAATTAATTGGTCTGTTAAATAATCAATTTCTTCCTGTTTTAGTCTTGGTAGTTTATAGTTTTCCAGGATGGCATCCATTTCTTCTAGGTTGTTTAATTTATTGGCATAAAGCTGTTGATAAAGGTTTCAAATGATCCTTCCTTTTTCATTGGTGTTGGTTGTGATCTCTCCTCTTTCATTCAAAATTTTATTAATTTGGGTCCTTTCTCTATTCTTTTGAATAAGTCTTGCCAGTGGCTTATCAATCTTATTTATTCTTTCAAAGAACAACCTTGTAGTTCTGTTGATCTGCTCTACTGTGCTCCTGGTTTCTAATTCATTGATCACCTGCCTTCTCGTGCGTGGGTTTGGCCTGTTCTTCTTTTCCAGCTCCAGCTTCTTGAGGCGAGAATATAAAAACTGCATTTTAGATTTTTCTATTCTTCTGAGTGAGGCTTGGATGGCTATGTATTTTCCCCCTAGGACTGCCTTTGCAGTGTCCCACAGGTTTTGTACTGATGTGTTTTCATTCTCATTGGTCTCCAGAAATTGTTTAAACTGATTTTTAATTTCCTGGCTTACCCAATCATTCTTGAGCAGGGTGGTTCTTAGTTTCCAAGTGTTTGAGTTTCTTCCAAATTTTTCCTTGTGATTGAGTTCCAGTTTCAAAGCACTGTGGTCTGAGAATATGCAGGGAATAATCTCAGTCTTTTTGTATCGGTTGAGAACTGTTTTTTGACCCAGTACATGGTCTATTCTGGAGAAAGTTCCATGTGCATTCAAAAAGAAAGAGTATTCTGTTGTTTTGGGGTGCAGTGTTCTATATATATATCTATGTGGTCCATCTGGTCCAGTATGTCATTCAAAGCTCTTGTTTGTTTGTTGATTTTCTGCTTAGGTGATCTATCTATTGCTGAGCATGGAGCGTTGAGGTCCCTTACTATTAACATATTATTATCTATATGTCTCTTTATTCTGCCTAAGAGTTGGCTTGTGTATGTAGCTGCTCCCCTGTTGGGGGCATAGATATTTATAATTGTCATATCCACTTGTTGGATACATCCTTTAAGAATCATATAATGTCCTTCTGTATCTCTAACAACAGTCTTCAGTTTAAAATCTAATCTGTGTGATATGAGAATTGCTACCCCAGCTTTCTTTTGAGGTCCATTGGCATGAAAAATGGTTTTCCATCCCTTCTCTTTCAGTCTGGATGTATCTTTAGGTTTAAAAGGAGTCTCTTGTAGACAGCAATGGATGGGTCATGTCTTTTTATCCAATCTGCAACCCTGTGGCATTTATGGGAGCATTTATGCCATTCACATTGAGAGTGATTATTGAGAGATATGATTTTAATGATGTCATGTTTCCTGTGAAGTCTTTCTTTCTATAGATTGTAAATTTCTGTTCTGTATCACTCTTGGGGCCTTTTTACTTTTATAGTACCCCCCTTAATATCTCCTGTAGGGCTGGTTTGGTGGTTATGAATTCCTTCAGTTTCTGCCGATCCTGGAAGGTCCTTATCTCTTCATCAATTCTGAATGACACCCTTGATGGATAGAGGATCCTTGGCTGCATTTTCTTCTCAGATGGAGCTTTGAAAATACCTTGCCAACCCTTCCTAGCCTGCCAGGTCTCTGTAGACAGGTCTGACGTTATTCTGATATTTCCCCCTCTATACATAAGGATTTTCTTCCCCCTGGCTGCTTTCAATGCTGTATCCTTGGATCTAATATTTGCGAATTGCACTATGACATGACGTGGTGTACGTCTGTTCTCATTGACCTTGGGAGGGGTCCTCTCTGCTTCCTGGACATGAATGCTTGTTTCTTTTGCCAGATTAGGGAAGTTCTCAGCTACAATTTGTTCAAATATTTCTTTTAGACCTATCTCTTTCTCCACCCCCTCAAGGGTGCCGATGATTCTGACATTGGAACGTTTCATTGAGTCAGTAATCTCCCGTAATCTTCATTCTCGAGATTTGATTTTTTTGAGGAAGTTTCTGTTTTAACTTTCTCTTCTACCATCCCATCCTCCAATTCACTAATTTATTCTTCTGCCTCATTTACCCTGGCTGTCAGAGCCTCTAGTTTAGACTGCATTTGATTCATAGCATTTTTAATTTCTGCCAGACTGGCTCTCATTTCTGCCCTTAGAGATTGTATATTCTCGTTAATATTTTCATTAATAGTTTTTTCAAGCTTACACATCATTTGACCATTGTTATTCTGAACTCCATTTCTGACAATTTGGTTATGTCCATATCCATCAGTTCTGTGGCAGAGGACACAGACTCATTATCTTTTCTTTGCTGGGCAGGTATTTCTCCTCCTCATCTCTGATGAGGAGATGTTGCAGGGATGCCCAGGGTCCAAATTATTGACCAGGACCCAGCACTGCACAATTGTTTTATAGGGACCTTAGGGATATCAGCTTCTTGATTTTTTCATCCTGCCTTCTGGGGGAAGGGCCTGCCGTTCTGATATTCAGGCAAGCCTGTCTGGGTAGAGTTGCCCTATCCCCTGCGAGGGGGGATGGGGATTGGCACAATGTGAGCTGGTATTTCTGGGCTTTTGTTCTCTGGTGGCTTTCCCTGGCGGTTTTCTGTGCCTCTTCTGAGAGTCAGAGCAGCAGTGGCCTAATCCCAGCCTCTGTCTCAGAACAGAGAGATCACAGTCCACTCTCCACTGAGCTCTCTTGGCCACTTTAACTCTGTTTCTGTCGCTGCTGCTAAAAACCCTGCAGTGTCCCAGGATGTGCGCCCCATAGCTGGTGTCCCAGGCCTCACTTCCAGGGCCGGCACATCTCTGTCCTTTGTGCTTCTAACACCACCAGCTGTCCCCGGTTCCTGTGCGCACTCCTGAGCTCCCTGTTTCAGTATGGTTTGCGTGCACTCTGGAGCGCCAGTTTTCAGTCTGGTCGCGTGTGTACCTGGGCTCAGGGTCTCAGGCTGCTCTCTCTAGTGCCGATCCTCTAGTCTGGGCTGCTCCCCAGTGCAAGTGGCTACTGCTTCCCGGTGCCCGAGCACGACGGCTCCCTCCCCCTTCCGTTTATCTTCCAATATCTGTGCGCGGATTCACGGCTCCCTGTTTCGTACCTCAATATTCAGCACTGGAGATGTTCATTTATAGAGATCCAGATGTATCTTCCTGCATCTCAGGCTGATTCTGCGGGTTTTCAGGATGGTCTGGTAGATATCTAGCTCGACTTGGGACCAGCTGGGAAAGGTTCTCCTACTCCTACGCCATCTTTTCTCCTCCTCGCAGAAAGTGGTCGCTTTCCTGTTCATTGAGTTTCTGCTACTCTTTTCTTCATTCTCCAGTTGCATTCATAGGTATTCAGAATGGTTTGGTAGCTCTCTAGCTGAATTCCTGGGACCAGACAAACTTTAGGTCTCCTGCTCCTCCACCATCTTGGAACCGGACAATCAGAATTAAATTTATTTTTTAGCTCTGCAGAAAAGATTCATGGCCTCTGGTCTCAGATACAGCTGGTTGGGGTTAATGCCTTTGTCCCTGTTTTCTCTGCCGGGATATCCTCTTGGTTTGCTCTCTCTCTCTCTCTTCAGTTGCCTGCCTGCAAAAAGTTCTCACCTTCTTTCCGCATCAGCTAACAGTTGCTCCAGTGGGTATAGATTACCCCCATACTTCTAATTAGGCCAAAAAAGATCCTTTCTCTCCAGGTGAACTTCTGATGCCAGTTCTTATTCTTCCATGTTTCTCAATGAAGTTTTCGGCATCACCCCAATCCAGCAGCAAGTCTCCTTCCCCAAACTGCTTAAGAGTGTAGTGCAATCCCCTATCTCTCAGGGTGGAGGAATCCTAGCCCTCTTCCATTTTCCTCCCATTCACTGGTCCAGGGTCACCGCCCTCTTCACCACCGGACCTAGGAACTCTTTTGAGATTTCTGTACAAAACTCCTCTAGATGATACTCATTTTTCTTCTTTCTACAAATGTATTCAGCATGGAGAAAACTGCACTCCTTACAGTAAAGTCCCAAAGTACAATTTATATCATGTTTTCTTTTAAAATCTGATAGAATGCATCTTCTTCACTTTCTTTTGTGGAACCAGTTATACTCCTTCCCACTTTTCCCACCAATTTGTTACCACATTGCTCTTGTAGAGCACTGATCATGGGGATGTCACTGAAACATTCCAAACCACTGGATACCCAGTCAAAATAGTCATCACAACAATCAGATGAGTCTGATCCACCTATAATACACTTCCCCAAATTACATGTAGGGTATCACTTATTATGCCTCATACCAAGGGAATGACCTATTTCATGAAAAACCCAAAGAGCCTCTATGACCAAATTCAGTACCCTCTGAGAAGCTGCAGTTGCTAAAAAGATTTCACCCTCAGAGTTCATATTGGCTAATCCCACAGAATCCTCATAAATATGATATGCAAAAAATGTACAAGGTCATAATGAGCCTTAAGAAACCCATTTTATTTGCCAGTCTTGGAATGCTGTAAAAATTAATTCTTTTGTGTCAACATTTATTGGATTTGATTTTGTCTGTATTTCCATGGCAGCCAATGGAAATAACAGCATTCAGTGGCTCATATAATGTATCCAAAAAGTGAGTAATAATCAATGTTTCTCCCACACTCTGATGCATTGTAACCTGTATTTGTACTTAACTGTCCACCCTACCCCCAGTCCTAAAGATTTTTTAGAATATGCATGTTCTTAATATCAGGAGTTGTGTTCTTAATCTTTTCAAAGAATTTTCAAGTCTAGCTGTTTACACCCTTATCAGTTAAGCCACTAGCATCATTATAAGTTGGACCCCTTTTTAGGTCAAAGGCAGAATGGTAGGGGAAGCTGCCCCCGAGAACCTTGAAACAGGCGTGGAAAGCATCCACAGACTTCAGGATACTTGCCAGGAGAAAGCTGCTGACTTTTGGGGTGAGGGAAGGTGCTTTGTGCTGGGTGGGGTGGTCATGCGGGGTCTGCCCTCTTACAGGGGCGGTAGTGAGAGAGGCGTTCTTTTGAGCAGGGCCTGGAGAAGTGCTTCAGCAAAAGGGTTGGAAAGATGCCAGATTTCAGTTGCTACGCTCTCCCTGCAGTTACAGCTGAGAAGAAAGGCCAGAGCCCATCTCTCATGGCACTCTCATTCTGCAGGAAGAGGGAAAGATTAACTATTTACAATGTTACTTATTTATTACAGTCAAGAAAAATCACCAGGTGCTGGAAACATGCACATGGAGGGGGTTTAACACAGTGAGGAAAGGGCTGGATGGTAATTAGGGAGGCAGTCCTGAGGAGATAATGCTGGAGCTCAGCTCTAAAGGGTGTGTAGGAATTAAGGAAGCAGAAAAAACCTTCATGCTAATTAGTGAGAAGTTAGTCTACTTCATACACACATATAATTGTTTTGTCATTTTCAGATTGAAATATCTCCTTTGCTACCTTTACTTCAGTCTTCTTATTACTTCCTTCCTTCCTTTTTTAAAATCATAATTAAGAATATTTCGTAGCTTCTTTGGATCACATAGGATGGAACCTAAAAGTTATTTAAATTTAGATTTAAAATGTGAATCTAAAACAAGGTTTTTATGAACCCAGACAAAAATATAAAGGAAAAATTTCTTATTAAGGATTCAGAACTGTCAAACCATCTTTTGTATGGATATGATTGGGTTTAAGCAGATATAATTTTTTTAAAAACAATTATCCCCATATACAAAAAAGCATTGTAAGAGAACTTTTAGAAATAAATTTTATGTATATTTTCCAGTATAATCAATGTTACACGTCAAGCTAATAGAAAGGAATGGCAACATAAATTATGAGAAGGCAAAGAGCCTTCCTTCTGAATGCTCACTTAGGAGATGTCACCTTCTTTCTACTACTTTTCTTACTAAATTGTCAAAATTACAGTCCTATCCATGCTGGCTGGCTATTTGTGGCCTCATGTATAACCCTTCCAAGGAAACTCAGCTGGTGTCAGGCAATCATTTGTCATTTGAATCTAATACTTTTTCTCCATCTTGTCAAATCATTTTGATGTGTCCTAGTTGGTGAAAGGAGAATTGCAAATACCTTCGCCATCCATCACTGCTGCAAATCACTGAAGCAGGATCCCTCTGCTTGTGTTTATCTAGCAACCAAAGTTGTGTTGCTAGGGTGAAGGTTGCCCTAGATGAACCTGTCAATCATCAGGCAGGACCTTACAGCCTCACCATTAGGACTGAGATCCAGTAAACATCTTAAACTCTCCCCTGGTTCTATGACAGTTCACGTAAAAGAAAACAGAGAAGACACCTCCCCCTGTAACTATATGAAAACCAAGCCCATCCCCTACTCTGCTCATGTAGCAAGGGCAACAGATCTGTAAAAATATTTTGAAAAATTAAAAAAATATATGATATTGTTTACCAATATAATTTCATGATCTTCTATATAATAATAAATATCAGGTGTCCTCTAGATGGATTGCACTATGTAAATTGTTATGTTGATCTAGGATTAAATAATTCTAATTTTAATCTGTATCCTATTTCTTCTTGTAAGAGAGAACTTGTGCTTTTCATTAACTATATTACATGCCTGATCAAATGACATTTAAATCATGTTATTCTCTTCCTTAAAATGGTGCAGGGGTCCTCATAACTTACAGGATGCAGGATAAAATCTGAATTTCTTAGCATGGCATCAAGGGTCTTTATCTTTCTTCTTTATGAATATTGCCTTCATGTTCTCCTTTTTAGGACACTCCTCATTCCTCTTTTTGCCTTTCCCACCCTTGGAAGCCTTCATACTTAACCTATTTATCACTTGTTTGAGGTAGTATACATCAGATATTTGTCACTTGTTATGAACTGCCTTGCATTTTTTTTTGTTAGTATGTACATATCATACCTGTAGAGAAGGCACCAACCATGTCAATGATTTTTGGTTTTCTTCACAGTACTTCACATACTCCAGGTATGTGGTGAGTAACCAGTGGTGATAACAAGGATCAGCAGAGAGGTTAGTCATTTTGTATACACTATAGGAATGCTCAATAGTAGTACGTCAATATCAGCCAACATTGCTTTTCCTTCTTTCTCTATTATTTGAGTGTTATACATCAGTTATATTAATATTCACATGGTTATTCAGAAAACAATGCCTTTCCATTCAAATATTAATAGAACTTTAATGTACACATTTAAAATAACAAATGTCCTTGGTGTGGTACATATATTGGTGACATTGGTCACTAGATGGCACACCACAAGCTCCTGTGGGGCAGTTCCACAAGCTAAGTTATTATTTGAGAAAGGAATGCAAGGATTCAGAGCAATCTGCTTTGGGAAAAATGACAACAGAAGTGATATTCAGTAAGTTCGTTACAAAGTAAGAATTAGATTTAGCATGCATAAACTTATATGACAGATATGAAAGTGAGCTATAAGGAATCATTCATTCAATAGAAAATTCTTTTTTTTTTTTTAAAGAAACTAGGTACTAGACACCATGCTAGGCCCTGAGGAAGATAGCAAAATGATAAAACCTGGCCCTGGTTGAAGTTTAGCAGAGGAGCTAAGAGCATAAGCCTTCACTCTACTTTGCAATTTGTGTTAAGAGAATAAACCTAACAACAACAACAACAAAATTAGTAGCTTGTTTAACTCCTCAGGAAGAAAGTAGAAGAGATGAATGAAAAATTAAAGTGAACTGCAATGTATTTAAATGTGAGTGAAAGAGTTTTCTACACTCATGTGCCCAAAGTCAGCATGCAATATCTCTAACGATTTATGTTGATATTAGACTGCAAGTATGTAAGACCCCATAGTTCTCTGGGCAGAACTTTAATCACACATGCTTTATGTAATCTGTACAGGACATAGACAACTTACAGGAAAGTAAATCTGAAATCAGATGTCAAAATGTACATGTTGATATTTGCTGTGGCTTCTGAGGTATGGTATGACTTGGACACCTATCCAGAAGGAAACATTTCATTCCTCTACTCAATACTACATTCACAGAAGTAAATTATCCCTAGATCTTCCATCACCCAGTGGATTATGTACCCTTAGCCCCATCCATGATGACCTCACACCAGGGCCACTCTGCAACCAGCCCTCTGCTCTTGTACAAATGCCAAGTTTTCACGCCTCTCAGGGCTCCAGTCTCCTTACATGAATAATTCTTGATGTTCCCTTGTGGTTCCTAGGTTAAAATGCACACTGTCTGTTGTTTTTATCTCCAAAAGCTACTTACTGTTTTCCCTCTTCTTTTTTTTTTAAAAGATTTATTTATATTAGAAAGAGAGAGAGAGAGAGCATGAGCGAGCACACAAACTGGGGGAGGGGCAGAGGCAGAGGCAGAGGGAGAGAAACCCTGCTGAGCACAGAGACTGACTCAGGGCTCCATCCTAGGACCCTGAGATCATGACCTGAGCCAAAATCAAGAGTTGGAAGCTCAACTGACTGAGTCACTCAGGCACCCCCTGTTTTCCCTCTTTGCCACCTTCTCAGCATATCTGATTCCCAGTTGTTCTTAATAGTGATTTCCAATTATTCTTAACAGTATGGTAATTGCTATAACACAATCTTAAAGAAATTTAAAAAGTCATTAAACTTTTTACATCATAGAAATGTGGAAATTTTTTTAAGAAATGTGGAATTTTAAATAGAAAAAAATTAATTTGTCTTTCTTTCATCCCATATTAGTATATTTCCTGCCAGTCATTTTTATATGCACATTTTTTTTAATCATGATAAATCTTTGCATGTTATGTTTTGTTAAACATAACAAAAACATTTTTTCGGTATTTTTACAAACTTGATAAAAACATGCATACGTTGTCCAGTTTATGAACTCTATGTTACAGAGATATAGCTGTGTTCATGACACTGTTTTTGTCTTCCTGGCACATAACAAGATTACATTTATAGTTTCCCTTTATAGTTAGGTGTGGCCTGTGTGACTGAGTTAGAGTGGATGGGATGCAGACAAAGTGATACAACCTCTGCTCGACCCTATATGCGTAGGAAGCATGATCCTTTAACTTTTTTTTTTCTCTTCTCTTCAAAGTCACATATTCCAAATATCATAGCTGCTAATTCATGACAGAAAAGGGTCTGGAGTTCTGAATCACTGCTTACAGAAAAGCTGACCAGGGGAGCCCTTAACCACATTGGACTGTGCCATTTGCTGTGTTAAGCCACTGAAATCTTAAGGTTATCTATGACTATGGCATAGCTTGGCCTACCCTGACTAATACGCATATGACTATTTTGGGTAATCGTTTTAAATATTTCATATAGTCATATTCATACGTCTTATGTTCTTTAGGCTATATAATAATGTATGTGGCAAACATCAATCACATTTCTATTTACCCATATACAGACTGACCTTGTTCATGAGAAGAAACACATCTTCTACACAGATGGAAGGGAAGGAAGAAGGGAGAGGTGTAGACAAAGACACATTCCTAAGTCTGTTTGTGAGGGGCCAGGAGGCAGACAGTGCTGATCTGGTATCTTCTATGCTTTCTGTGTAGCAGGAGAGAAGATCATTGCTGAGTGTTGGAGAAGCAGTGGCCATCCCACTTGCCATCCTGTGATCCTCTTCCTACCCTCTGTGACACGGCCTCTTTTTGTTCTTCTTTCTTCACTGACTTTCTTCCTACCAGTGTCTTCCATTCAGCCTGTAAACAAGCTCAAGATTCTTTCACTCCTCCCTCTAAAAGTTCCCTTAACTCTCATCCTCTCATTCTTTCCTTCTCAAAACCTTCTCCTTCATGGCTTCTGGAACACCATATTTTCTTGATTTACCTTATCCTATTTGACCTCTTTTTTCTTTTTTCTTTTTCTCAGATATCATCCCCCAGATTCTATCTTCTTCTCCTCATTCACTTTGTAGTCAGCTTTTTTTTTTCAATTTTAGCTATTGTCCTAAATAAGCTGAGCAGAATATCATGTACTGAGTATAACTAAAATACTCTCATCCTCATCTATGTTCAGAAGCACCCTCCCATCCTTCCTCTGCATGCATTATATTCAACCTTATGAAATAAAGTGAAAGATTTTTATCCCACAAAAAATGTGTGCCATTCAAAATAAATCTTATTACATTGCATAATACACCAAAATACACTAGGACCAAACAGATGAAAATATTTATCACGTTATCTTTTACTGCACTTGGCACATGGGATTAGAGTACTTCACACTCAGGAGGAAGCCATAACAACAAACACCAGGTCATCAGCTCCAACTTTTGTAAGGAAACTTTTTTCCCCTGAGACATTTAATATAGGCCTAAGATAGTATGAAACTCCTCAAAAAATTTCAAGTAAGGAGAGATAGTTTTCATCTTAGTGTGAAATGCAGTGGTATCTATCAGACTTGGCTTTACAAAGTTTACTCACAGGACAGATCAAGTTGCCTTGTCTCAGATGAGTGAATCCGCTTCAAACTGATCAGAATCCTGGGATAAAAAATAAAAAGGAATGTGAAGAGTCTTCAAATGCATGTCTGAGAAAACACTGAGAATCTATCAGATTTTTAAATTTAGAAAGTAGAAGGTGTTGAAGTCTTGGACAATCTGTTTACTTGATAATGTTTGAGCTGTGAAAGTCGTGATTAATTTCCTGACCTCACACAGTGCTGATGACATCATCCTCCTGTTTTCATTTTCACTCTTCAGTGATGATAATATAATAGGACTTTAATCACTTTGGCTTAAAAAAATAACTCTTCTTTAATTCTTCTAATTGCCATGATTATTCAAAAGCTCTGCAGAAAATCTATTTTTTAAATATCCTAAAGATGAAAAACTTTGGTATAAAGTCATAGGGACTCTTGATATTAGGAAGACTACATGATTCAATGCATTAATATTTGAGAAAATTTCCTAAAGAAATCAGGAAGAAAACTGTGGTGTTGATAGGTAAAATTAAACTTAATGATTTCTTTTTAGATTTTAATATTTGTATTAAGAGACCACCACAGTGGGATTCTTCTAAATGAAGCACATGAAGTATTCAAACAGATATAGTGAACAAGCCAGTGATTCTTAACCACAGGTATGCTACAGAGTCATCAGAGGAGTATGTGTCGCTGTGTTGGTGCCACTTCTGGACTTTCTAATTTAACGGATCTGGGGTAGGACCTGGAAGTCTGTATTTTAAAAAAGTTCCATAGGAGATTCTGATGGACATCCCTGCTCGGGAGCAACTAGGCTTTGTTGGCTATTTCCTGCATGCTGGGACAGCACTAAAGATTAACAAGTGACAAAAATGTGAGATGCAGAGAGTGAAATTTTCAGATCAGAACATAGATCACTGATAAGTTTTCACTGTGAAATATAAAGGTATATACAAATATTGTGAAGATGACAGCAATAAATGAATAGATTACTCTACAGCATTGGTTCCTAAACTTTTTCATTCCATAATGTGTCTTTTTCTGATTTGTCTATATCCCAATTTGGTGGGAAAAAAAAAAGCTCAATACTTACTGAGAGACAAAACTGGGCCTGTGCCACCTCAATATTAAAGAGGCACATCTCTGTATCTGTCATTTAGTGTTCATAATTGCAAGCAAATAAACATACTCCAGCTGATTTCAGTAGAAAAGTAGTTTGTTGAAAACCTATTGGGATCTCTGGAAAGCTAGAGAATAAGACTGGGCAAATAAGCAGGAAATGGGGGCGGGCAGGCAGTCAAAGCCATGTCCAAGGACTGTTTATGAGGTCCCCATTATCCCTGCTTCTCTGTGGCACCAGCACCCAGATCCAAAATCTGGCACCAGTGACATCCGTCCACTAAACACAGGTCAAGTGCTTCCATCCATGTCAAATTAGAGGCTGGGAAATCAAGTATTTGGCTTTTCAGCCTCCATAAGTGGAAGGCAGTTCTGACCACCTCCCAAATTTATATGGTATACAATTCCTCAAACATAAAGGGGGTTCACATATAGGACACAAAAAAGTAAACTATTTTTATTGTTTGAGGAATATGGTTTCTGGTTAGTGAGATTTTTCTGGTTAATTTGTAAATTGATATGGTAAATGTTTCTGAAATATTAGTGCATTTTCTACTCCAATAAGTGTAGTAAGATAAATTAATGTTCAAAACTTAGCTCTACAGTTCATAAGCATGTCATCTTGAGCAATTTATGACCTCATCTGACATTAACTTTCTTCATTTGTAAATGGTGATTTCAATAACTCATACCTCTCAGGGTTGTAGCTCAAATAAATTGATGCATGCTAAGCAATTTGTATACTGAAAACAATAAATAATCATTAAACATTGTTACTATTCTTTTGGTGCTTAGGCTCACTATTTTTAACTTTATACCCTGTAGCTGTTGATAAGAAAGCATAGGAAATTGTCCTGGAAGTCAATCTCTTTCTCCCAAAAATAAAGTATTAAGAATTACTATAATTGAAAGATACAGGTATTTGAATCCTGACTAAGGAAGAGATAGTACTGTGGTGGTATTTTATTATTTAGATTAATCTGTGAAATTACTGATTGTTGGAATTAAAGTTTCCTGGTGGTAAGGCACATAAGTTGCAATTCATTCATTCCCTTCATAAATGGTTAAGGCATGTTTACCATGTGCCAGGTAGTAGGGATTCACGATGACTTAAACAAGGTCCCTGCCTTCAAGGGATTCTCAGTCAAGTGGGAGACAGACAAATAGGGAATTGCAACACTGATGCCATTTCACTAGAAATGTCTTACTCCAAAAGGTGTCTAATTAGTATACTAAATTCGCTCTTAGTGTTCCAGATTAAAATGTAAGGTTTTAAACACAAATGTGTTTCGCATGTAAATTGGCATGGATCATGACGCTGAAGTTCTTTAATTTCATTGAACTATTAAATTACTTATTAATTTTCCAAAGTAAGATTCTGTTTAATAAATCAGATTGGTATTAATTTTGATCTTTAATTTGTAATCATAATATGATTTACACTGATAGTTATTCAGCTTTGTAACATGAAAATAGTATGCTTTGTAATGTCCATTAATCCTCTGCCCTTTTTTTTTCTGGTCTAATTTCCTATTAAATCCCTCAGTATACCCTTTATTTCAGTCACATTAGACTGTTATTTTCCAAACACATTACACTCCTGTGCCTTTGTCTATGCCTTTGCTTACTCTGGAATTCTCTTCTCTGTCTGTCAAACTCTTGCTTATTCTCCAAGAGCCAGCTCAAATACCAGTCCTTTGTTTAGTTTTTTCCAGTCCTCGAAGCCAGAATTTAGAGCTTCCCCCCTTTGAATTCTCAAGAACTTTGTTTATCCATTTACTATAGTATTCATTTTATTTTGCCTTAGATTATAGTTATCAATTTATAATCTAACTTACCCATCAATCCTCATGCCTTCTTGAAGGCAAGGGCCATATAATTTTTGTCTCAGTATTCCCTCAAGTATAGTATTTTGCTTGCATTTGACAGAGGAAAGGATTCCAACTCTAAAGGGGCTTGCTAAACTAGAGACAATAACAGATAGAATTAAGAACAACCAAGGCAGGGCCCTATTTTACTCCCTGAGCAAAGGCGGCAGGAATGTGGGGTAGGGGTGGGCACAGGGTGAGGCAAAGCACATGTGAGACACATGCCCAAGAGTCATCACTGGGAACCCAGGTTCAATGAAACCGCTGCAGTTGTGACAGTCCTTTGGGCCATAGGGGATGACTAAATTAAGGCTTACTACGGAAGTGGGTGGGCATGGGAGGCACTGGTAAAATCCTGCCTCAGTTAGGAATTGAACTGATGGGAAAAGTAGAGTTCCATTTAAGTTACTGGTGGGGTGAAGTTACTGCTAGTGGAGACAGGTATGTGGGATTTTAAGCAGGGGGTGGGGTGTGATAATTACAGCAATGTTTTGAGGAGAGTGAGCTGCATTGTTCAATGCAGAACAATGAAAGCTTAGATGTAGGCTATTGGAATAGTCTAAGAGTACATAATACAGCCCTGGATTAAAAAGAAGGCAGTGGAAACGGAAGAAAAGGACTGCAGTTTGAGACAAAATACAACTAAGATACATGCGTACTGTCCTGAAGCCAGTTTTTTCCTTTAAAAAATTCTTGAAAAAGGGTTGCTAAATACCATCCAAACTTATTTAATCATTCAATAAAGTGTTTTACAGGTGGCTCATGTAAAAAATTTTACAAATAAAATACATTCTTATTTATTATATTGGCTAGAGGGAATTGAGTCTTCAATCACTTTTGTCATATACCTTATTTAAGAACACACAATTATCTGGCATGAAGCACTGGGGGATGAGCTTCGTCTCTGAGTCAACTGTCCAGATTTGTATCTCAGATCTGTGGTGGTCTGTCTGATCTTGGGCAATTTATGTACCCTCCCTCAGTCTCAGTCACCACACTGTGTTGTTGAGCAGATTACACAGCTTGGGCGGCAGTAATGAGCTATGGCTGGGGGGATGGAGTAAAAAGTTTAAACGTAGTTGTGCTGTGGACAGCCCTCACCTGGGTTAGGGTGATGCTAGTTCACAGGAAAACAAAGAGGGAGGCGGGCCAGCTTCAGGGCTGTATGACTTGTGCAGTCATGCAGGGTCTTAAGCTCAGAAGGGCCCCACCCTTGGTTAAATGCTGTTACCATTTTAAACTTCTTAATAATTTTTGAGCAAAGGACCAGCTCAGCATTTCCATTTTGCACTGGGCCCTGCAAATTATGTATTAGGGTCTCGAAGGAGCGGGGTTAATTGTAGGCTGAGCAGATACATCCTAAAGTAGTATTTTTTTCAGCACTGACTGAACATTAGAATACCTGGGGAGCTTCTAAAAAATAGATGACCAGACCAATTAATTCAGGATCTCCGGAGATGAGGTACAACCCTGGGCATTTTTGAGAAATGTTGTCTTAGAAAAATTCCTATAATTCCATATACCACTGCTCTCTCTCTATTATTTCTCATTTTGAAATCTTCATTAGTTTTTCCATGGCTAATAAAGTATGAGCTTGGGATCCTTAGTCTGGTTGGTATTCATGGCTATTTGCAATCTGGCTCTACACTCCATTTCAGTTTCAGACCCTACACTTCTTTTAGGTACTCTATGCTACACCCTACTTAGCTTACCATTATGTGACTATTGCCTCTGTTCATGCTGTGCCCCCAACTGGAATGTCCTCTGCTTTCATCTACCTATTCTGTAAAATATTATGCAAATGCAATCTTCTTCTTACAAGGTTCTCTTCAAAAAGGGAAGAAAAAAAGTTTTTCTGAATCTCTTCCTTCTCTGAATATTCACAGCTTCCTAGGTAATTTTAATAACGTATATTCTTCTTTGGTTTGTGTACATGTCTTACCCCTTCTATGTGTTCCAGCATAGGTAATGTGTCCTATGAATTTTTATGTCCCTTGCAATTCCAAGCATGGTTTTAGGGGCTCGATTGCTGATTAAATATATATTTTAGTGCCTGAGTAACTGAGCCTTACTGCACTCATTGACTAAACCATACATATAATACCCAGAAGCCTTTAGTCATCTTTTTGCCAATAAAGATCATCTGAGAATAGTGAAATCATGTAACTTTACCAAGGCTGAAATCAAACCTTCAAATGACCCCACTGGGTCTGAATTTGTTATAGCAATCAGGGTATGAGATGCAGCCTTACAACCCAAATGTCACTGGGTAAGTAACTGAGCAAGAAATATTAAGCTAGACTGCATTATTTTTTCCTTTAATTTCAAAAAGTATATTAGTACTTAAAGATAATTAGAATAATTTCAGGGGCTCTGGGACTACTCAAAATGTCTTCCTACATAATTTAAGAATATCTGAAATTTTACACCCTTCCTTTGAGTGAAAGGATTATTAACTGTTACAATGCAGAAATCCTTAGAAAGGAAGAGCCACCTCTCCTCTAGACTATAATTGTCTCCTAATATGTAAGTCCATGTCCAGTTTTACCTCCTGATCTTTTTTACCAGAATGATTTATTGAAATGTAAATATGATCTCTACCACCCACCCCAATTAAAACATTTTATCATCTCCCTATTGCTCTGAAGACAAAGAGCACAATACAAATACCATAAGGGAGTGGAAGGATGAAGATGGGTGAGGAAAAAACCCAGTAAAACCACTTACTGGTTTTGCTGAGTCTGAGCCCTTTGGTTCAATCACTTGTTCTGCATTTGCTCTTTTGAATCACATCAGCACAGCAAGGGGCTCTGAATGCAGGGATTCATACGTGAATGTTGTGAAAAACAACAACAAACGTCTTCAAGGTATTCTACAGTGGCTCTAACATTCTGACAGAGAAAAATTAGATGGCAGAAGGACAGCTGTGAGATCCTGGGGTGCAAGGTCTAATTTCCAGCGTGTTATATGGTCAACCAAAAATTCTCTTTGCAATAACAAAGTCAAATAATTTCCCTTGCTTGTATGTTGTTTTTCTATTGCATCATCTGTGTGGGAACCCAGTGACCCACAGAAAAGTTCCCAACACATGCTGACTTCACCCAGGTGATGAAGCTAAGATGTAGTAAGAAAAATAACTAGGGTCTTAAAAAATATTCTTCTTAACAATTTCTTGGCTTCTGGCAGAAGCTGAGGTGGGACATTAAAAACACTATTCAGATAATTAATACTCTACTCTTATCCCTGCCATCCCCTAAGAATCCCTTTAATAATCTCTCTCTCCACACACACAACACAGACACACACACAAGCAATATATACATATTTAATTTTTAAACATTTTAATTTTTTTAATTAATAGATTTAATTTTTTAAGAGGAGCTTTAGATTTACAAAACAAATTAGGCAGAAAGTACAGAGAATTCCTGTATATCCTTTTTTTTTGTCCCTGCACACAGTTTCTCCCTATTTTATTAACATCTTTCATTAGTGTGATATATCTGTTACAACTGATGAAACAATATTAAAACATTATTATTGACTAAAGTCTATAGTTTACATTAGGGTATACTCTAGGTTTATAGTTCTATGTATTTTGACAAACATATAATATTATAGATCCCCCATTATAATAACATATAGAATAGTTTCACTGCCCTAAAATTCTTCTGTGCTCCACCTAGTCCCTCCATCTGAACCCTGGCAAACAAAACAAAACAAAACAAAACAAAACAAAACAAAACAAAACAAAACAAAAACAAGAAACCATAAAAGTGATCATTTATTGTCCTGACAGTTTTCCCTTTTCCAGAGTGTCATATAGTTCATTCTCTCTGAAGAACTTTTGAACATTTCTTGCCAATGCAGCTCTGCCAGCAAAGGGTCCCTCAATTTTTGTTTGTCTGAGAAAGTATTTCTCCTTCACTGTTGAAAGGCTATTTTGCCCGATACCTAATTCTAGTTGGGCAGTTTTGTTTTTGTTTTTTTTTTACTTTCAACATTACATATTTTATTCCATTCTTTTCTGCTTGCTTATTTCCTAAAGCAATGTCCAATATAATTCTTATTCTTATTGCTCTATTAAGTAAGGTGTTTTCTTTCTCTGGCTTCTTTTATTTATTTTTATTTTTTATTTTTTTGAATTTTGAATCCTCCTTTTTTTATTATGTTCAATTAGCCAACTTATAATACATCATTAGTTTTTGATGTAGTGTTCAACGATTCATTAGTTGCATGTAACACCCAGTGTTCATCACCACACATGCCCTCCTTAATACCCATCACCCTGTTGCCCATCCTCCTACCCCCCCTTCCTTCTGTAACTCTCAGTTTGTTTCCCAGAGTCCAGAGAATTTCATGGTTTATCTCCCTCTCTGATTTCGTCTACAATAGCCAAACTGTGAAAGGAGCTGAAATGTCCTTCAACAGATGAATGGATAAAGATGATGTGATTCATATATACAGTGGAATATTACTCAGCCATCAGAAAGGATGAATATTCACCATCTGCATCAACATGGATGGAACTGGATTAGGCTAAGTGAAATAAATCAACCAGAGAAAGACAATTATTGTATGGTTTCACTCTCTGGCTTTTTTAAAGATGTTTTTCTTTATCTTTGAATTTCTGCCATTTGATATGACATCCCTATTTATAGATTTTAAGGTATTTATCCTGGTTGGTGTCCTCTAAGTTTTCTGCATCTGTGGTTTGGTGTGTATCATAAATTAAAAAAAATTCTTAGCCATTCTTTAATTTGTTTTTGCTTGTAATTGATACACAGTATTATATTAGTTTTGGGTGTACAACATAGCTATTCAATGGGTTTATATATTATGCTATGCTCCCCAGAAATATAGCTTCCTTCTGTCATCAATGCTACTATAATATCATTGACTGTACTTCTTATGCTGTGCCTTTTATTTCTGTGACTTATTCATTCCATAATTAGAAGCCTGTATCTCATGCTCCCCTTTACTCATTTTACCTGTCCCCCCACCCCCTTCCCTCTGGCAACCACTCTGTTCTCTGTATTTATATGTTTGATTCTCCTTTTTGTTCTTTTATTCATTGTTTTTTTAGATTTAACATATGAATGAAATCATATGGTATTTGTCTTTCTTAGTCTTATTTCATTTAGTGTAATACTGTCTAGGTCCATCCATGTTGTCTCAAATGGTATGATCTCATCATTTTTTATGGCTGAGTATTATTCTATTGTGTGTGTGTGTGTATATACCACTTTTATATATATAATATATATATATTTCTATATATATGTTATATATACCACTTCTATATATATGTTATATATGTATATATACTCATATATATATGTCATACAAATGTATGTCATATACACACACACATGCACACACACATGCACAGCCATATATATTTTATGGTTGAGTATTATCCCATTTTGTGTGTCTATATATATATATATATATATATATACACACACACACATGACTTCTTCCTTATCCATTCATCTATTGATGATAGCTTCCATATCATGGCTATTACAAATAATGTTACAATAAACACAGGGGTGCACATATCTTTTTGAATTAGTGTTTTTGTTCTCTTTGGGTAAATAGTAGTGGAATTATTAGATCATATGGTACTGATATTTTTAATTTTGTGGGAATCCTCCATACTTTTTTCCAATTTACATTCTCACCAGCAGTGTACAAGTGCTCCTTTTTGTTCCATATCTTTTCCAGTACTTGTTCCTTGTCTTTTATTTTAGCCATTCTGAGAGAAGTAAGGTGATATATCTCATTGTTGTTTTGATTTGCATTTTCCCGATAATTACTGATGTTGAACATGTTCAGATGTTCTGTTGGCCATCTGTATGTCTTCTTTGGAAAAATGTTTATTCAGGACCTCTGCCCATTAAAAAATCAGATTATTGGTTTCTTTGGTGTTGAGTTGTGTAAGTTCTTTCTACATTTCAGATACTAACCCTTTATTGGATATATCATTTGCAAATATCTTCTCCCATTTAGTAGGTTGCATTTATGTTTCATTGATGGTTTCCATCACTATTCAAAAGACTTTCATTTCAGGGGCGCCTGGGTGGCATAGCGGTTAAGCGTCTGCCTTCGGCTCAGGGTGTGATCCCGGAGTTCTGGGATCAAGCCCCACGTCAGGCTCTTCCTCTATGAGCCTGCTTCTTCCTCTCCCACTCCGCCTGCTTGTGTTCCCTCTCTCGCTGGCTGTCTCTCTCCCTGTCGAATAAATAAATAAAATCTTAAAAAAAAAAAGACTTTCATTTCAATGAAGTCCCAATGGTTTATTTTTGCTTTTGTTTTCCTTGCTTAGGAGATATATCTAGAAAAAAATTTGCTATAGCTGATGTCAGAGAGATTACTGCTTGTGTTCTTCTCCAGGATTTTTATGATTTCAGGTCTTACATTTGGGACTTTAAATCCATTTTGAGTTTATTTTTGTGTATGGTGTGAGAAAGTGGCATAGTTTCACTCTTTTACATGTAGCTGTCCAGTTTTCCCAGCACCATTTGTTGAAGAGACTGTCTTTTTCCCATTGGATATTCTTGCCTCCGTTGTCATAGGTTAGTTGACCATATAATCATAGGTTTACTTCTAGGCTCTCTATTCTGTTCCACAAATCTATGTGTCTATTTTTGTGCCAGTACCATACTGTTTTGATTACTACAAGTTTGTAGTACATTTTGAAATCTGGAATTGTGACACCTACAACTTTGTTTTTCTTTCTCAAGATTGCTATGACTATTCAAAATCTTTTGTGGTTCCATACAAATTTTAGTATTATTTATTCTAGTTTTGTGAAAAATGCTGTTGGTATTTTGATAGGGATTGCACTGAATTGTAGATTGCTTTAAGATGGACATTTTAACAATATTAGTTCTTTCAATTCACAAGCATGGAATATCTTTCCATTTGTTTGTGTCACCTTCAATTTCTATCATCAATGTTTTACAGTTTTCAGAATACCTATCTTTCACCTCTTTGGTTAATTTTATTCCTAGGTATTTTATTCTTTTTGGTGCAATTGTAAATTGAGTTGTTTTCTTAATTTCTCTTTCCGCTACTTTGTTATTAGCGTATAGAAATGCTATCAATTTCTGGGTATTAATTTTGTATGCTGAAACTTTATTGAAATCATTTATTACTTCTAGTAGTGTTTTGGTGGAGTCTTTTGGGTTTTATATGTATAGTAACATGCCATCTGTGAACAGCTGACAGTTTTTCTTCTTTGCCAATACAGATGCCTTAAATTTCTTTTTCTTCTCTGATTGCTGTGGCTAGAACTTCCAGTACTATGTTGAATAAAAGCATTAAGACTGGACATCCTTGTCTTGTTTCTGATCTTAGAGTAAAAGCTCACAGGTTTTCACCATCAAGATGTTAACTGTTGGTTTTTCATATATGGCCTTTATTATATTGAGGTTTATTCCCTCTAAACCCACTTTTTTGAGAGTTAAAAAAATTTTTTTTATTATGTTATGTTAGTCACCATACAGTACATCATTAGTTTTTGATGTAGTGTTCCATGATTCATTGTTTGCGTATAATACCCAGTGCTCCATGCAATATGACAGTTTTTATCATGAACAGATGTTGAATTCTGTCAAATGCTTTTTTTCTGGCTCCATTGTGATTATCATATGATTTTTATCCTTCATTTTGTTGATGTAGTATATCACATTGATTGATTTGCAAATACTGAGCCATCCTTGCATCCCTGGAAGAAGTCTCACTTGATCATGTTGAATGATCCTTTTAATTTATTGTTTAATCCAGTTCGCTAATATTTTGTTGAGTGCTTTTGATCTTAGCCATTATTTCTTCAAATATTTCTTTTTTCCCATACTCTCATTCTTCTCCCTCTAGGATTCCTAGCTCTAGATATTTTAAAGTAAAGTTGTTTGAGAGTCAGAATTAATAGTAATTTTAATAAAGTTTTCTTATTTTCTCTCCC
Source organism: Ursus americanus (assembly GCF_024610735.1). Taxonomy (NCBI): domain Eukaryota; kingdom Metazoa; phylum Chordata; class Mammalia; order Carnivora; family Ursidae; genus Ursus; species Ursus americanus. Next base: position 65,715,255 of record NC_142138.1, on the reverse strand, counting down.
ATTTTATTATTCACTTCTGTGCAAAGATATGGTGGTTTTTTGTTTATTTCAATATTTACTTTGAAATAAATTTCAGCACTGATTTGGATGAGAAGTTGTTTATGTGGAGGAACTTTTAGGTTGTGGTTGAGGGATCTGGAGTGGACAGGCACTATACAACTAGGGGATAGGGATGAGATGAGACTTAAGTTATATAGGAGATTGGAGTTTTGAACTAGACTGGACTAAATTTTTAATGGCTGTAAATGACTGAAAAGCTGTGGGTTCCACCCAGTATGTTACTAAAAGACAGATGGGGTGGATTGGAAAAGATAAAATCATTTCATATTCATTCTCCACCAAGATAAGGCTGATCAATACTGGTTATATTAAAATCAGAAGAAAAGGAACTTGAGACAAAAAGTGCTAATAGGGATAAAGGGGGACATTACATAATGGTAAAATGGAACATGAACCAACTAAAATTAATTATGAGCATATGTGCATCTAAAAAAGCCTTGACACATATAGATGAGAACTGATTAAAATACAAAAATCATAAAATTAATAGAGTGAGATTATCATATGCCTCTCTCTGATTGATCAACTTTCCATAACACAATTTACATGCTGCATATAAATTCTTTACCCAAGGAATAGAGATTACACATTTCTTTCAAAATTACATTCCTTATTTATAAAATTTTACCACATAATAATCCACAAAGGAAGTGTCTTGAAATTTCACACATTTTTTATCAGTGTGCAGTAAAATTAGAAATCAATGAAAATATACCCCAAAAATGGTGTGTAAAAAAATCAAAAGGGAAACTTAAAAGAACAACACTTCTAAATAATTCATACATTAAGAATAAAAAATCATAGTGAACTAAAAAATATTTGGAAGTTAAATGACAGTGAGAGCATTACTTACCAGAACTTGTGGAACATACTTAAAATAGTATTTCGAGGGGGAATGGCCCTAAAAGCATATATTAGAAAACAAAACAAAACAAACACTGAAAATTAATAAACTGCTTAACTCATGAAGGTAAGTAAAAGAATGGCAGAATGAAAACAAAACAGTGGAAAGGAGAAAATCATAAGGATAAAAGAAAAACTGTAATGCAACAGACAACAAATAAACAGTAGAGGTGACCCAGAAAAAAAAAGCTGATACTTTGAACAAACAAAAGAGACAAGCCTCAAAAGATAAAAATAGTATTAAGAATGAGTAGGGTTAAAGAGTATTATGGCAAGCAAAGTAAGTCTGTCAGAGAGAAAAATACCATATGACTTCAATCATATGTGTAATTTAAGAAACAAAACAGATGAACATAGGGGACGGGGAAAAAAAGAGAGAGGGAGGGAGGCAAACCATAAGAGACTCTTAACTATAGAGAACAAACTGAGGTTAGGTGGGAGGCGGGAGGTGGGTGGAGGGGATGGACTAAATGAGTGGTGGGTATTAAGGAGGGCACTTGTTGTGATGAGCACTGGGTGTTATATGTAAGTGATGAATCACTAAATTCTACTCCTGAAACCAATATTACAATATATGTTAACTAAACAGAATTTAAATAAAAAAATTGAAGAAAAAAATAAAAATAAAAAAATGTCAATAAAAGAATGCCAAGGTTATGAAAATCATGATAGACCAAAGTAAAAATGAAGAATGTTCTAGATTGAATGATACTAGAAAAACATGACAATGGGGTAACATGTGATCTTGGGTTGACTCCTTTGTATAAAAGAGCTACTGAAACAATTGGGAAAACTTGAGTAGGGTCTCTGGGAGAAGGATATAGGGGACCTCTTTTTACTATTCTGATAACCTTTCCAATGGAATTGTTTACCACACAAAAAAATTGTCATGGTAAAAAAAAAAAAAAGCATGAGTAGGGTAATATGACTGCACGTGAAGTAGATAATGTTAATAATTTTAAAAATATATAATGCTACAAACATTATATATTCGTAATTTATAAAATGTGGATGAAACCAATTTACAGAAAATATAATTTAACAAAATTGATTCATGAAGAATGACAAAACCTTAATGATGGAGCAATCATTAAAGACAAATTAATCAATTTAATTTGAAAAAAACCTCCTGATGGGGCGCCTGGGTGGCTCAGTCGTTAAGCGTCTGCCTTCGGCTCAGGGCGTGATCCCAGAGTCCTGGGATAAAGCCCTGCATCAAGCCCCGCATCGGGCTCCCTGCTCCCCTGGGAATCTGCTTCTTCCTGTCCCACTCTCCCTGCTTGTGTTCCTTCTCTCGCTGGCTGTCTCTCCCTCTGTCAAATAAATAAATAAAATCTTTAAAAAAAAACAAAAACCAAAAACCCTCCTGAAACAAAGCATTATATTCAGAGGTTTTATAAACACATTTCACCAAGCCTTTAGGAATATCACAATTTTTATCTATGTAATTTGTTTCAGTAGATAAATAAGTCTTGACAGAAAATACAGTCAAGGAAATCCCAAGAAAATAAAATTTAGCTCATTCTGACTTACAAACATGAATATTCAAAAGTTCTAAAGGAAATATCAGCAAAATAAATAGTTCTTTGTATACACATAATACATTGATACCGAGTAGTATTTAATCTATAAAATGTAAAGTTGGTTCACATCAGAAACATACCAATTTAGATCAAAACAATAACAGATTAAAGGAGGAAATCACAGAATTATCTCAATTTATGTAGAAAATAGGATTAAAAATTCAACTCTATGCTGATAACTAGGATTGAAAGGGAACATTGCTAACCTGATAAGAGTATCTACACCAAACTACAGCAAATATTTTACTTAAAAAAGAAAATTCGAAACATTTCCACTAAAGTCAGTGTGCTACTTCTTTTTTTTTTTTTATAATGATTTTTTATTATATTATGTTAGTCACCATACAGTACATCCCCGGTTTTTGATGTAAGGCTCGATGATTCATTAGTTGTGTATAACACCCAGTGCACCATGCAATATGTGCCCTCCTTACTACCCATCACTGGCCTATCCCATTCCCCCACCCCCCTCCCCTCTGTAGCCCTCAGTTTGTTTCTTATAGTCCATAGTCTCTCATGTTTCATTCCCCCTTCTGATTACCCCCCTTTCTTTATCCCTTTCTTCCCCTACTGATCATTCTAGTTCTTATGTTCCATAGATGAGAGAAATCATATGATAATTGTCTTTCTCTGCTTGACTTATTTCACTTAGCATGATCTCCTCCAGTGCCGTCCATGTTGTAGCAAATGTTGAGAACTCGTTCTTTCTGATTGCTGAGTAATATTCCATTGTATATATGGACCACAACTTCTTAATCCATTCATCTGTTGAAGGGCATCTCGGCTCCTTCCACGATTTAGCTATTGTGGACATTGCTGCTATGAACATTGGGGTGCATATGGCCCTTCTCTTCACTATGTCTGTATCTTTGGGGTAAACACCCAGTAGTGCAATGGCTGGATCATAGGGTAGCTCAATTTTTAACTTTTTAAGGGACCTCCACACGGTTTTCCAGAGTGGCTGTACCAACTTGCATTCCCACCAACAATGTAGGAGGGATCCCCTTTCTCCACATCCTCTCCAACAATTGTTGTTTCTTGCCTTGTCTATTTTTGCCATTCTAACTGGCGTAAGGTGGTATCTCAGTGTGGTTTTGATTTGAATTTCCTTGATGGCTAATGATTTTGAACATTTTTTCATGTGTCTGTTAGCCATTTGTATGTCTTCATTGGAAAAGTGTCTGTTCATATCTTCTGCCCATTTTTTGACTTGTTTATTTGTTTCTCGTGTATTGAGTTTGAGAAGTTCTTTGTAGATCTTGGATACCAGTCCTTTATCTGTAGTGTCATTTGCAAATATCTTCTCCCATTCCGTGGGCTGCCTCTTAGTTTTTCTGACTGTTTCCTTGGCTGTGCAGAAACTTTTAATCTTGATGAAGTCCCATAAATTCATTTTATCTTTTGTTTCTCTTGCCTTTGGGGATGTATCATGAAAAAGGTTGCTTTGGCCGATGTCGTAGAGGTTGCTGCCTATGTTCTCCTCTAGAATTTTGATGGATTCCTGTCTCACATGGAGGTCTTTCATCCATTTGGAGTTTATTTTTGTGTATGGTGTGAGATAGTGGTCAAGTTTCATTCTCTTGCATGTAGCTGTCCAATTTTCCCAGCACCATTTATTGAAGAGACTGTCTTTTTCCCACCGGATGTTTTTTCCTGCTTTATCAAATATTCGTTGCCCAAAGAGCCGAGGGTCCATTTCTGGGCTCTCTATTCTGTTCCATTGGTCTATGTGTCTGTTTTTGTGCCAGTACCATGCTGTCTTTGTGATCACAGCTTTGTAGTACAGCTCGAAATCCGGCATTGTGATGCCCCCAGCTTTGTTTTTCCTTTTCAACAGTTCCTTGGAGATTCGGGGTCTTTTCTGGTTCCATACAAATTTAAGGACTATTTGTTCCAGTTCTTTGAAAAACGTTCTCGGTATTTTGATCGGGATAGCATTGAAAGTGTAGATTGCTCTGGGTAGCATGGACATTTTAACTATGTTAATTCTTCCGATCCATGAGCATGGAATATCTTTCCATCTTTTTATGTCTTCCTCAATGTCTTTTAAGAGTGATTTATAGTTTCTAGAATAAAGGTCCTTTACGTCTCTGGTTAAGTTAATTCCAAGGTAACGTATGTTTTTTGGTGCTATTGTAAATGGGATGGATTCCCTAATTTCTCTTTCTTCGTTCTCGTTATTCGTGTACAGAAATGCAACTGATTTCTGAGCATTGATTTTGTATCCCGCCACGTTACTGAATTGCTCTATAACTTCTAATAGTTTGGGAGTGGCTTCTTTTGGGTTTTCCATATAGAGTATCATGTCATCTGCGAAGAGAGACATTTTGACTTCTTCTTTGCCGATTTGAATACCTTTGATCCCTTTTTGTTGTCTGATTGCTGTTGCAAGGACTTCTAGTACTATGTTGAATAATAGTGGCGAGAGTGGGCATCCTTGTCGTGTTCCTGATCTTAAGGGAAAGGCTTCCAGCTTTTCCCCATTGAGAATAATATTTGCAGTAGGCTTTTCATAGATGGCTTTTATGAGATTGAGAAATGTACCTTCTATTCCTACACTCTGAAGGGTTTTATTCAGGAAAGGATGCTGTATTTTGTCAAATGCTTTTTCGGCATCGATTGAGAGGATTATATGGTTCCTGAGTCTTTTCTTGTTGATATGATGTATCACGCTGATTGATTTGCGAATATTGAACCACGCTTGCATCCCAGGTATGAATCCCACTTGATCGTGGTGGATAATCCTTTTAATGAACTGTTGGATTCTATTAGCAAGTATCTTGTTGAGGATTTTGGCGTCCATATTCATTATGGAAATCGGTCTGTAATTCTCCTTTTTGAGGGGGTCTTTGCCTGGTTTGGGGATCAAGGTAATATTGGCCTCATAGAATGAGTTTGGTAGCTTTCCTTCTGTTTCTATTTTTTGAAATAGCTTTAGGAGAATAGGTATTATTTCTTCTTTGAAGGTTTGGTAGAATTCCCCAGGAAAACTGTCTGGGCCTGGAGTTTTGTTATTTGGAAGTTTGTTTATCACTGACTCAATTTCTTCATAATTAATTGGCCTGTTTAAGAAATCAGTTTCTTCCTGTTTCAATCTTGGTAGTTTATAGGTTTCCAGGAAGGATTCCATCTCTTCCAGATTGCTTAGTTTATTGGCATATAGCTGTTGATAAAAATTTCTAATAATCCTTCCAATTTCAATGGTGCTTGTCGTGACCTCTCCTTTTTCATTCATAATTTTAATAATCTGGGTCCTTTCTCTTTTCTTTTGGATAAGTCTTGCCAGTGGTCTGTCAATTTTATTGATTCTCCCCAAGAACCAGCTTCTAGTCCTGTTGATCTGCTCTACTGTACGTCTGGTTTCTGCTTGATTGATTTCAGCTCTAATTTTGGTCAACTGCTTCCTCGTGCGTGGATTAGGCCTGTCCCTCTGTTGCTGTTCCAGCTTCTTGAGGTGAGAATATAAAAACTGCATTTTAGATTTTTCTATTCTTTTGAGTGAGGCTTGGATGGCTATGTATTTCCCCCTTAGGACCGCCTTTGCAGTATCCCATAGGTTTTGGACTGTTGTATTTTCATTCTCATTGGTCTCCATAAATTGTTTAATTTGATTTTTGATTTCCTGGTTTATCGAGTCATTCCTGAGCAGGATGGTTCTTAGTCTCCAAGTGTTTGAGTTTCTTCCAAATTTTTCCTTGTGGTTGAGCTCCAATTTCAGAGTGTTGTGGTCTGAGAATATGCAGGGGATAATTTCAATCTTTTGGTATCGGCTGAGACCTGTTTTGTGTCCCAGAACATGGTCTATTCTTGAAAATGTTCCATGGGCATTAGAATAGAATGAGTATTCTTTGGTTCTGGGGTGTAGTGTTCTATATATATCTAAGAGGTCCAACTCGTCGAGTATGGCATTCAAAGCCTTTGATTCTTTGCTTAGTTTTTGCCAGGGTGTTCTGTCTATTTCTGAGAGTGGAGTGTTGAGGTCCCCTACTATTTATGTATTTTTATTTATATGTCTCTTTATTCTGGTTAAGAGTTGGCTTGTGTATCTTGCTGCTCCCCTGTTGGGGGCATATATATTTATAATTGTCATATCCACTTGTTGAATACTTCCTTTAAGAATAATATAGTGCCCTTCTGCGTCTCTAACTATAGTCTGTAGTTTAAAATCCAGTTTATCTGATATGAGAATTGCTACCCCAGCTTTCTTTTGAGGTCCATTTGCGTGAAAGATGGTACTCCATCCCCTTACTCTCAGTCTGAATGCATCTTTGGGTTCGAAATGAGTCTCTTGTAGACAGCAAATGGATGGGTCGTTTCTCTTTATCCAATCTGCAACCCTGTGGCGTTTTAAGCAAGAATTTAAACCATTAATATTAAGACTGAGTACTGAGAGATATGCTTTTAATGCTGCCATGTTGTCAGTAAAGTCTTTGTTTGTATTGGCTGTGACTTTTTGTTCTGTATCACTCTTGGGGTCTTTTTACTTTTATAGAACCTCCCGTAATACCTCCTGTAGGGCTGGTTTCGTGGTTACGAAATTGGTTAGTGACTGTCGATTCTGAAATGTCTTTATTTCTCCATCAATTCTGAATGACAGCCTTGCTGGATAAAGGATCCTTGGCTGCATGTTTTTCTCTGAAAGAGCTTTAAAAATGCTCCCCCAACCCTTTCTCTCATTCCAGGTCTGTGTAGACAGGTCTGACATAATTCTGATGTCTTTGCCTTGTTACGTGAGAAATTTCTTTGCCCTGGCCGCTTTCAATACTGTATCCTTGGATCTAATATTTGCGAAATGCACTATGACGTGACGTGGTGTAGGTCTGTCATGGTTGAGCTTGGGAGGGGTCCTCTCTGCCTCTTGGACACGAATATTTGTTTCCCTTGCTAGATTAGGGAAGTTTTCAGCTACAATTTGTTCAAATATCTCTTCTAGACCTCTGTTTTTCTCCACCCCCTCGGGGATGCTGATGATTCTAACATTGGATCATTTCGTTGAGTCAGTAATCTCCCGTAGCCAACATTCGTGTTCGTGGATTTTTTTAAGACCATCTTTTATTTTCATTTTTTCCTCTATTAACCCATCCTCCAATTCACTAACCCTTGCCTCTGCTTCGGTGACCCTGGCCGTCAGAGCCTCTAGTTTTGCCTGCATTTGGCTCATAGAATTTTTAATTTCTGTCAAATTCGTTCTCATTTCCGCCCTTAGGGATTCTATATTCTCAGTAACCTTTTCCTTAATACTTTTTTCAAGTCTACTCATTATCTTGACCATTGTTACTCTGAATTCCATTTCTGATAATTTGGTTACATCCATATCCGTTACTTCTGTGGCAGAGGCCACAGACTCACTGTCTTTTCTTTTCTGGGGGGGGCTTCTCCTTCTTGTCATTCTGATGAGGAGAGGTTGCGGGGTTGTCCAGAGCCCAAATTATTGACTGGGTCCCAGGCCGTGCCCCTTGTTTTATAGGGATCTTAGAGATGTGGGCTTCTTCTTTAAAGATTTTATTTATTTACTTATCTGAGAGAGGGAGACAGACAGTCAGCAAGAACGGAACAGAAGCAGGGGAGTGAGAGAGGAAGAAGCAGGCTCCCAGCGGAGGAGCCCGATGAGGGACTCCTTTCTGGAACGCTGGAATCACGCCCTAAGCCGGAGACAGGCGCTCAATGACTGCGCCACCCAGGCGCCCGGGTTGTGGGCTTCTTGATTTTTCAGCCTGCCTTCTGTGTTCTGGGGGAGGGGCCTGCCGCGCCGATACTCAGGCAACCCTGTTTGGGTAGAGTCTCCGTGTCCCCTGCGAGGGAGGATGGGGATGGGCACTCTCTGAGCCGGTATTTCCAGGCTTTTGTTCTCTGGCAGCTTTCCCTGGCTGCCGGCTATGCCTCTTCTGAGAGTCAGAGCAGCAGAGGCTGCATTGTCACAGAACAGAGGGATTGCGGCCCGTTCTCCACTGATGTTCTGGCACTTTAACTCTGTTACTGTTGGTGCTGCTCAACCCTGCAGCGTCCCAGGATGTGTGCACCAACCCGGTATCCCTGCCCTCACTTCCAGGGCCGGCGCGTCTCTGTCCTTTGTGTTTCTAATGCCGCCAGCCACCGGCCGCCCCGCACGCTCCCGGGTCTCCCGGTCTCAGTCTATGCCCGGTGAGCACACCTCGATTCCGGAGTTTCGTGAGAAGCCTGGTGGTGCGCACACCCGGTTCAGGATCTCAGTCCGCTGTTTCATGGGTGCCGACCGCGAGTCCGCCCGCTCCCCCATGCAGGTGGCCCGCCAGCCGCCAGCCGCCCCACGCGCGCTCCGGGAGCTCCCGGTCTCAGTCTGGATCCCGTGAGCACACCGGGATTCGGGATTCCGGTGTTCCGGGAGATGCCTGGTGGCGTGCGTTCATGGCTCACCGGTCTCAGTCCGCTCTCTCGCGGGTGCCCTCTGTGACTCTGCCTGCTCCCCCGTGCAGGTGGCTGCCGCTTCCCGGTGCCCAAATGCGGCGGCTCCCTCCCCCTTCCGTTTATCTTCCGATATCTGTGCACGGTTTACAGCTCCCCTCTTCGTACCTCAATACTCAGCGCTGGAGATGTTCATTTGTAGAGATCCAGATGCATCATCCTGCGTCTCAGGCTGATTCCGTGGTTATTTAGGCTGGTCTGGTACCTATCCAGCTCGACTCAGGGGACCGGCTGAAAAAGGGGTCCCCTACTCCTCCGCCATCTTAACTCCACCCAGTGTGCTACTTTTGTTTGCACCTCTGGATCCCCTCTCCACCTTTCTCTACTTAGCTCTGTGCTCCAGGAGCCTGGAATTTACACCCAAGGTCTCCCTCGCTCACTGGTTTCATTGCCATCAGCTGGTAGGGAACTCTAGATCTGAGATTGGAGAAAGAATCAAGTCAGAGTATTTATTCTCCTGTCTTCTTCCATATGAAGTCATCCTAGGCTGGCTCTGTCCCTTAATGTAGGTCATTACTCTTCTCAAGGTGAAGTGCTTTACATGGCTAAGTATTTTTTTACATATATCATTTCATCTCTTCACGTACATACATATATATTGTACCTCAATACTTTCCTACTTATACTAATTGGTCCTCATTTATAGCTAATTATGTAAGATATGATATTCATATCAGTGTAGGAACTAGCTATCTCCTGGTTTATCCATTTTGTAGTAAAATAGAAGTTCAAAGCTGCTGATGTATTTACATAAAAATAGTATTTCTTTGCTTAGTTTTATGATTTGTTCTTAGCTTCATGTTCTTTCCCACCTTCTGTATTTCTGAATTCTTAATACTCTTTTTTTTACTTTATCATTTATGCACCATCTCATGTCAGGTTTGCGCTCTTGGTCTTTCTGTCCATCTTCTATTTTTTTCTATTTGTAATTTCAGTTTTAGTGTAGTCTCCCTGGCAAAATCCTGGGTTCTGAGTTTAGCTTCATGCTCCTCCTGGGAAATGACTCAATGTTTTGCTCTAACAAGCCTTTGATACATATCACTCAACTGCTGGTTTGCTGGGGAGTGCATGCCTACAATTTCAGGTTCATCATTCTCGTGATTAAAAAATAATCCTGCACTTCCTCTCCTACCTCTTCTCTCACTACATGTTGATTTTGTAGGCTGTAAGATCTCCAGCCAGTAGTTTCTGGAAGACTTTTTTCCTCTAGAGCTTGCTAATCAGGACTTTGGAAAATAAGCTCAATAGCTTATGGAACATGAATGGCTCTCGTGGGTTATATTCTTTTTTGTTTAAAAAGAGAGAGAGAGAGAGTGGGTGAGGGAAAGGCAGAGGGAGAGAATCCTCAAGCACACTCCCTGCTGAGTATGGAGGCTGATGTGGGGCTCGATCTCATGATCCATGAGCTCATGACCTGAGCTGAAACCAAGAGTCAGTCACTTAACTGACTGAGCCACCCAAGGCACCCCTCTTGTGGGTTATATCTTAAAAATTGTTTATTTTATAAGTCAATTTGTTAGTCCACAGATAGCAGTATCTTGGTCTAGGGTTTAGGGTCACACTGTGCGTGGTACTGCCAGGTTTAGTTCTCTAGAACCATGTTGGTCCTCCATTCATCAACTCAGCTTTTCTTTAGAGGTTTAGGTGCAACATAAAGGTCTCATGTAAACCACAGCCATAAAGATATTCTGTCAATTCCCAAATGGGTATTTACTCTTAACTGCTGGTGACCATACTATTTACATTTTTATACTACAAACTGACAGTAACACAACTAACACAACTTTTAGAGGCTCCTACTACTCTGTTGTCTTTAAAGTTCATCAACTGATTTTCATTTCATCTATACTCATTTCTCATAAGACTCTAATCTGAAAAATCATTTGACCAAGTTGAGTAATCTCTGATTTTCCCATCTTAAGAATTCTCTCTACTGCATCTGATAATTTGACTAAAATGTGTTGTATACATATCCAGAATCCTCCAAGTTATCAACTGTATATACTCTTTCTTTCTTTTTACATCAATGTGAAAGGGTAAGAAAACATGCCAGGACTACATCCATTCTCCAATTTGCCACTAGAATACTGGATTATTTTTCCTCCAACAAGAGTTTTTTGACCACATTCGCTATATAGAATACAATATAAGTGTATGACACAGAAACAGTAGAAATTCTGATTTCGCAGAGATTATAAACTAGTTTGTAAAATAAAAAACTACTATGAAAATCTAGCTTATATTTGTATGTGTTCTCATACTTATAAAATTTATATTTATATAGTCCTTTCACTGAAAAAAAGAGTAATTTTTAAATTACAAAAGAGGCATACTTATAAAAAATTTCAAACAAAGCTATTTGAAGGAACATTATATATACACATAATTTTACAAAAATGTGAAAATTCTATATAATAGTTTTATTCTGCAACTTGATTATTTGATGCATACCATAGATACCATTTAATGTCAATAAGCAAAGATCAGTGTTACAATGTTTTTCTTTTTTTTTGCTTAAATAGAAATTTTTTTTCAGCTTTACTGAGGTATAACTGACAAAACTGTAAGATACTTAGTGTACAATGTGATTTGATATATGTATACATCATGAAAGGATTCCCATAGTTGAATTAATTAAGCATCTATCACTTCATATATTTACCGTTTTACTTGTTGAGAATGTTTAAATTCTATACTCTCTGCAGAATTCAATTATACAACACAGGATTATTAACTATAGTCACCATATTATACATTTGACCTGTAGACCTTATTCACATTACAGAGGTTCTCCCTGCTATCCAAAAGTAGAGCATTCCCACGAAATCATTTGTAGGCCAAAATGGTGTAGCAAAGAAGCAACTGCCATTAATTTATATCAAAAAGTTTTGAGCATTCCCAGACCCCAAAAATAACCTCCTTTAGAATTTTCTTTTTCTTTCCCTTCTTTCTTTCTCTTTCTTTCTTTCTTTCTTTCTTTCTTTCTTTCTTTCTTTCTTTCTTTCTTTCTTTCTCTTTCTTTCTTTCTTTCTTTCTTTTTCTTTCTTTCTTTCTTTTTCTTTCTTTTTCTTCCTTCCTTTTCTTTTCTCTTTTCTTTTTTTTCTTTTCTTTTCTTTTCTTTTCTTTTCTTCTCTTTTCTTTTCTTTTCTTTCTTTTTCTGATACCATAGGACACATCTTGCTAATGGATGCACAAAATAAACTGAGATAAAGCACAAATGCTCACAGACATGGTTCAAAGTTATGGAGGTGTGATGATGAGATGATGAGTATAATTTCTCCGGGAAGAAGCAATGGTGGGGCCACTCTGACTGCTCAAGGTGCTTGCTGCCTCTAAAATGGCAGGATACTAAACAAATGCTGTTTTCACTTTTTGCCTTTTTTGGTAAAAGCAAAAACCCCCTTCAGATTTCTTTCAGTTAGCAAAAAACAAATAGTAATGTAGGACATTCCTAAAAGTGAAGTGGTGAAATATGAACTTCTGTAAAGCGGAGGATACCTGTAACTGAAAGTTTGTACCCTTTAACTATCCTCTCCTTATTTCTCCTGACCCCCAGCCCTTGGCAACCATTTTCTACTTTCTGTTTCCATGAGTTCAACTTTTCTTAGGCTACACATATAAGTAATACCATGCAGTATTTGTCTTTGTCTCTCTGGCTTATTTCACTTAGCACAATGCTCTCCAGGTTCATCTACATTGTTAAAAATGACAGGATTTCTTTCTTTTTTTAAAGGCCGAATTATATTCCATTATATACATATATATCCATTCATCTATCAATGGACACTTAGTTTGTTTCCATATTGTGGTTATTGTGAATGATGCTGCATTGAACATGGAAATACAAATACCTTTTCGAGATAATGATTTGTGTCTTTTGGACATATACCCAGAACTGGGATTGCTGGATCATATGGTAGTTCTAGTTTTAATTTCTTTCTTTTTTTAAATTTTTATTATGTTATGTTAGTTACCATACAGTACATCATTAGTTTTTGATGTAGTGTTCCATGATTCATAGTTTGCATATAACACCCAGTGCTCCATGCAATACGTGCCCTCCTCAATACCCTTCACCAGCCTAGCCCAATCCTCCACCCCCTCCCCTACCCCCCTCCCCTCTGAAACCCTGTTTGTTTCCCAGAGTCCATAGTCTCTCGTGGTTCATTCCCCCTTCTGTTTACTCCCCTTCATTCTTCCCTTCCTTCTCCTACCCATCTCCCTGCTATTATGTTCCACAAATGAGCGAAACCATATGATAATTGTCTTTCTCTGCTTGACTTATTTCACTTAGCATAATCTCCTCCAGTCCCGTTCCTGTTGCTGCAAATGTTGGGTAATTGTTCTTTCTAGTTTTAATTTCTTGAGGAATCTTCATACCATTTACCATAGTGGCTGTACTAATTTACATATCCACCAACAGTGCATAAGAGTTCATTCCCTTTTCTCTACATTCTTGCCAGTATTTGTTATCTCTTGATCTCGTCTTTTTGATAACAGACATCCTAACAGGTGTGAGGTGATCTCTCACTTGATGATTAGTGATGTTGAGCACTTTCCATGTACCTCTTGACTATTTACTGTCTTCTTTGGAAAAATGTCCTTTCAGGTACTTTGTCCATTTTTAATTGGGTTATTTTTTTGCTATGGAGCTGTATGAATTCCTTATATATTTTGAATTTTTCTGTAGGTTGCCTTTTCATTTTGTTGATGGTTTCCTTTGATTTGCAGAAAGGTTTTAGTTTGACATAGTCCTATGTTTATTTTTGCTTTTGTTTTCTTTGCATTTGGTGTCAAATCCAAATCAAAGTACTTCCTCTTGAGCAAGGAGCTGGCATTACATATATACATAATAGATATATATATATATATATATATATATATATATCTATACATATATATATATGGCCAAGTTTATATTGTTAGTAGAACAATAACCCAAACTAACTCTAACTTCAAATGTTATGATCTTTTCTCCCTGTTACTGTGCCTTCAATTAGCCATTTATTAATTTGTCCATTATTTAGCAAGCTTTTACTGTGTGTCATTATGTGTCAGATACTGGAGATAGACAAGATAAAGAAAATAGGCTCTGCCCTGCAGGAGCTGTCACGTTAGTGAGAATGATACACAGAAATTATACTTCTTGATCTATAAAGTACCGTGATATTTACATACACAGATTGCTTCATTAAGTCTCTTAAAATGAGGGGAAAAAAGCTTTCTTCTTGTCTACCAACTTTAATTTTGACCGTGACTTCGTGAAAATGCACACAGTGCTGAGGGGAATTTAAAACTGTCAGGTACCAAACATTAAGGTGATAGTATTTTAGTTATTTCAGTCAGTGGAAGAAAACGAAACAGTTTCCCTCCTCCATTTAAACTCAATGATAAATTTGGCTTTTATTCCGAGTTGAATAGGGAGCTCATGCAGAATTTGAGCAAAATGTGACCTGAAGAACACCAATTAAAGGCTACTGCAATATTTTGGCAAGAAATTATGGTAGCTTCAACCAGGTAACAGTAATTATAGAGATGAGAAGTCAGATCCTGGATATATTTTGGAGAGGTAATCAACAGGATTTGATTAGCTGAAAGTAGGATGTAGAAGAAAAAGAACAAAGATGACTCCTTGTTTTTTGGCCTCAGCCACTAGGAGAATAATTTTCTATCTACTTGGGTATGGCTAAAGATAGAACAAGTTTAAGGAGAAGATGTATTGAGTTTGGAGTGGAGTGTCTATTAGTCATTCAAGAATAGATGTTAAGTAGGTGTTTGCATATATGAATTTGGAGCTTGGGGGACAGGTCTAGGCTGGAGATGTATGTTTGGGGGTTGTGAGCATACAGATAATATTTAGAAGAATGAGACTGGATTGGATCACCAAAAGATATAATCATATAATCATGTTAAAGTTATGACAAAATCAATTTGAGTAAACTGAACAGGATGAGACAAAAACATTTCAGCTATTTCATATACCATAATCATCTAGATTTTGAATAATTGTAAGTGCCATGAAAATTTTTCATGAATAAAACTTAGGTAAAAAATATCCCATCACTGACAAAGTTCTGTTATGAATCCTCTCAAACAGGCACAATTTTTAAGGATGTGTAAGCCATTTACTCTACTAGGTTAAAATATGGTGTAAATGAGTCTAGGTCTGATCCTCATTCAGTCCAGTTTGATTCCTTTAGTGGGACAATTTTCCTCATGCAGAGGAAAATATTGTTCTAATGCCATAGACTGTATTCCCCTTTCATATCAGTTTTATAAATATGTGCTATTAGTTACAAGGAGGTGGGATAGAGTTGTTTCAGTGGCAACTCATGAATAATCCTATCTAAGGAGAAAGTCATTTATCAGTAGAACCATTTCTATAAAGTCAACTGAAAAACTGAAATAATTATAATTTAATCTAAACTTTTTAAGGTAAAAAGTAGTTTGAAGCTTGACCTATTTAGATAATTACATGTACATGCATATGCCCTTTATCTTTTTCTACCCAAGGATCTTCTACTTTTTACCCAGTAAAATCTAGAGTAGTATGTCTACATTGTAAAAAGATAAAATAGTCATAAATAATTTTTACCGAGTTTCTCATTTTCCAAAATAAATATTTCATCAGAAAATATATTTTCTTTTTTTTTTTTTAAAGATTTTATTTATTTACTTGACAGAGATAGAGACAGCCAGCGAGAGAGGGAACACAAGCAGGGGGAGTGGGAGAGGAAGAAGCAGGCTCATAGCAGAGGAGCCTGATGTGGGGCTCGATCCCATAACGCCGGGATCACGCCCTGAGCCAAAGGCAGACGCTTAACCGCTGTGCCACCCAGGTGCCCCAGAAAATATATTTTCTGACAGTTTATGGAAACATGTGAGTGGAACAGAGACTCTTAAAAAATTTTCATGGCACTTACAAATCTATAAGTTGAGTGTATCCCATCTTTCCTGTTACTTTCTTTTTTAAGTTCATTGTAAACAGTGCAGGACACATTAGATATTTTACAACTCCCTGCTTAGACATAACTCAATATTCTTAGACAAGTATTATTTTGCCAGTATTATTTCTCTTCTAAAGTAAAATTGTGACTTAATGAAGCTGATCACTGTTGAGAAAAGAGGGCTATGTCTTTCCACCTCTTTACATTTCCACAGAGAAGGGGTCCTCTCTTTCCCATGCTTTCAGGGAAAGATATAAGAATGAGGACATTTGCTTCCTCTCCACCTCCCCCCACTGTCTCGTACCACTAGGAGAGGAATAACTAATCTGATTGTTCAGATAATGGCATTTGTTGGACCACATTATAAGTATGTTGGGTTACTGTCCCTCAAAATCTAAAAGCAAGTTCCACCCTGTCTTTTCAATGCCTGCTTCATGGAGCAGTAAAAAAGGAGCTGGCAATTACTAGGTGATTTGGTTCTTGTGAATGTCTCTCAGCCAGCAGTTTGGAGGTAGACAGGTTGACAGGGTTTAGGCATCAAATCCCACCATAAAGTCAGAGCCTCTTCCAAATTATATATTTTGAAACAATTTGGATGAATCATTTTTCTTCATCGTTTTTCTTTCTTGGTTATAAGGGACAGGCCATGAACCACAATATTCTATTGGAACATGAGGGCAATAGTGTAAAGATTTGGCCTCACTAATCAATGATGGCTTTGACTGAAAGAGAAGAGCAAGAAGTAGACATGTGATGAATAATAAGGTTCTGACATAACTTTTGCCAACAAACTTTTTGCTCTAAGATGGAACTGTTCTCATATCCAGAGTCGGAGGAGGTCTGGTCAGTTCATTTCTCATTACATTACATCCTAAGTAAATTAAAAATCTAGCTGAGTAACTAGAGAATATATATTTTTCTATTGGTTTTTTCTTTGCTATTGGGTTTGTTACTAAATGCATAATAGTAACTTTAAATGTATTCGTTTATTCAGATATATAATTTTTATTTTTGCTTATTTCATTTCTGCTTATTGACATTCTACTCATCGGCTAATGTCACTTCAAAAAATAAAATCCCTCAGTAGCTCCTCATATCTTTTTTTTTATTTTAACTTTTCTTATTATTATGTTCAATTAGCCATCTTTTAAAATAAAATTAAAACTCCTTATTTAGGCACTCTCAGCCCTTCATGACCAGATCCTGCATATTTTCCTCACATCCAGCTACAGAGAATATTTAAAAACCAGTTCAGACAACATCATATGCCTCAGAAGTAATATTTTTGCATGTCCTTTCTCCTACTCATTTGCTCAGTCTTTTTTTTTTTTTTTTCTTGCTCCATTTTTCATAGGTCATTCTTACCAAGGGCTCCATGTTTTTGGCTCTGTAATTGGGTATGGTCTCTATTTATGGCTGTTCTATTATTTTTGAGAGACTAGTTTAGACTTCCTTCTTTGGTGTATGAGCCTTGCTCCTCTGCTTGATCTTGAGTATTGGATTTGTTGCTTTCTCTTGTTTTCAGCATTTTCAGCAATTACTCTCCACAGTGAACCCCCCACCGCAGTGCTTACTTCATATCTCCTCCTGCCTCCCTGCAAAAGGCATGGAATCAGGTTAAGCATGGAACTTAAAAAAGTGAGCTCTTTGGAAGATTTTAATGGCTGTTGCCATCACCCTATGCACTTATAGAAAGACCTACCAAAAATAATGGATATGGGTCCTTTGTCCAAGCTTTCTCTTTTCTGGACAGAGCTGGAAATACACAGAACAAACTCTTACTTTATACTAACCCTTTAAACTAATCTCCCTGCTGACCAACTCCTGGATGTTAGCACCTTTATTTTTCATGACACAAGATATAACACAGCTGATGAGGCTACAATTTAGACATGATGATATGATCTTCTCCTGAGGTCATACACTGGTTACTTTAATTGTATTATATAATATGGGATTCCGGAAGGCCCTCTATTATCCATGTATGGATTACTTTGCGGATAGCCTTTAGAAAATTCTTTTTTGGTAATTTTATATCAAAGGAATAACCCAGTGGGTTTAGGGGTTCTTGTTGTCTTCTTAGGTTCCCACCACTCAGGCATACTAAAATACTTCTGAGAATCAACATCATTCTTGTTGTATAATATTACAGCTAGGTGGTAATGAGAATGAGCATACCATTATTTAATAGAAAAATAGGGAAAAAAGAACAATTTGCTTTGAGGGATATATTCAACAATCGAACTAGCTATTGCTGCTCTAGATAGTTTTGTGACTTAAAAATAAAACTGCCAACATTTGTTCTCAGCTTGCTCTCTCCAACAGCTCCTGCCTTGGCTCCATCCCATAATTGTTCAAAAGGGGCTTCATAAATAAGTGTTGTGTAATGGCACTGGTATGTGTTTTGGGACTCTAGGATATTATTTCTTAACTTCTCACCATATTTCATTGTGGACTTTGATTTTTAGAAAAGCAGTGACCCCAGTGAAGTAGCTCCCCAAAGCAGCTCTGATTATTCCAGACTTGGCAAAGCTTATAGCAAGACCTCAGTGTGAGAACCAAGAGGTGAGCTCACAGAATTGGCTAGCAGGTGGCTCTGGAGCGATGTAGGATAACAATGGAGATACGGACTAAAGCCTGGGGCTGGGGTAGGGTGGTGAGAAAGAATAGCTCACTTCTAGAAAAATGGAAGCAGTACATAAGCACGTGTCTTTTCCAGCAGCACCGACTTTGTGGAGCTTATGAAATCATGCTGAATGAAAAACAAAATAAAGTCTATAAAAGTACCAAAACCATGAAGGAGCCAAACTAACTTTCAGTCACAAACAGGTCAATTTGAGCCAATTGGCTTAGACCTCAAGCAGTTCCCTGTAGCTCTAATTAACTGCTTCTCTTTCCCAGCTCTTTAAAGAGATCTAATAGTTTTTCTTAAAACGGCATGACAAGGGAGAAAAGAATACTTTAAAATACTGTTCACTAAACACTTGTTTATGAATTTTGTCTCCAAACTTCAATCTAAGGATAAGATCAAGAAGGTGACTTAATTTCCTCATCTCCACTTCTCCTAGGTTAGTGGATCATATTTTTGGAGAGTGAGGGTGGGGTCTGGAAAAAAGAAGTCTGTACTATCAGTTGCTTTTTTCTATCTATATCCTCCCTACAAAGTGATGATGCAAAATTGACAGGAGATTATTCAACCTTAGAACTATGTTTAGGCTTGATAAGTGTTATCTGCATGTGCCAGCAAAACTAAATGAAGGCCAAATGCTTACCAGCCTCATTACCAAACACAGCAACACATTACTAGGCTCTCTTTTCCTGGCTGAGACTTCACCCAGCATCTAACACGTTGCCTTTGGCACATAGGTGGAGAAACTGTGAAATCTGAGCATAATTGACTCTCAGTCTGTGAGTCTCATTTTCTTGGCTCTGTCCCATAGGCATCCCACTCTCATCTACTGCCCCTCCATCACTCTACTAAACTTACCACCATCTCTCTACATATTAGAGTTTCTGTAAATTCACACTTTCCATCTTAACAGCCAGGATATACAAATACTTTCCAATTGACACTAATCTTAGAAAGACTTTTTTTCTTTTGAAAGTACTGGATGGAAGGAGTAAAAGTTGCAAAGACTGAAGCTTAAGATGTTTAAAACTTAAATGGGATAAAGATCAATTTCCTTCCAACTGTGTAACTCTCACTACCATGGAAGTGGCTGGCTTTTTGATACACCCGATTTGCACATGTCTGGGATTCACAGTATTTGAAATTACCAGGAACTTGTTTTGGGGTTAGGATGATGTCTGAACCTGGTGAACTACTTGGATATGTGAAATGGTATCAGGGATTTCTTGGAGACTTCCACAGTGAAAACCCAGATTAAATACTTTTCCCATTGGCTTTCCATGTCCAGTTCTAAGCAGATCAAAATGCTTACTAATGGGACATTTTCATCAGACAGCTACAGAATCTGGGATGTGGGTTACATTGGGGCTGGCTCAAATATATTTTTGAGGTCTTAATATTTTGGCTCAAGCTCCTTCCAGAAACTAAAAAAATGTACCCTACTGGGGTACCCTACTAGGGAACACTGTAAGAGATCAATTTTAAAGAAAAGAAAAATCAGCACATACCATGAGATATGCAGTAAACAGAAGCTGCAATGTCTTCTAGCATCCCCAATTGCTGGATGATCCATAGGAAGTATTATCTCTCCCCTCAACTACAGTCCCTAGAGGATAAATTCTCCTATTTTGGGATCAATTAGATCACTGGCTTAGCCTTACTCTAATACTTCATCACTTTTGATGGAATTCTTCTGCTATGAGGGCTCCTAGTGGAATTTCTGATGATGCCAACTCTACTGCATATTTATCTTTCTCAGAGCTTCACTGAGGGGTGAATCCAGTGCTTTCCCCTAAGCAGCATTTGCTCCCTATTATGAGGGCAAATAACTGTCCCTGGACACTCTCAACCTCACCATGGAAATTTCCCTTTTTCCTCTAGTTTTTAGCAATTCCCTTTCTCTTTCCTTTTTTAATGTTGCCTACCTCCAAAGTAGAGCTCATATCCTCTTTAGATCCCATTCCCTATAGTTTTCCATCCTCTAAGGGACATTGCCGTGACCTCTGGATTACTGATGTAACTAGCTCATATCTTCTTTCTGTCTCCTCAGTTGACATCTGGAGATGTTATTTGACCAGTTTAGTAAATTCGTGGTTTTGGAGATATAAATTTGGCTGACTCTATACCAACGATTTCCAAATCTATTTGTCTAGTTAAACCTTTCCCTGAACTTCAGATTCATATATTTAATATAGAAAATGCCATCACTGTCTCACTCATATCACCTTGGCACTTATCCTCTATATGGTGAAGGCTGCTTAGTTGCAGAAAACACGTACTCCTCTCCACACGTGGGCCTTTTTTTGGTGGGGCGATGGGATGCAAGAGAAAAAGCATCCTATGCATGACTCAAGCTAGCAATGCTTCAGAGCTGCTGGGAGAGTTAATGACTCTGGAAATGGCTCTCAAACAGTGCTGGTGGAGATTTGGCGCATAACAACCCCAGCACCTAACCCGTCGGTTGTGGTAACTCTATGGTATGTTCTATACCATCTTATGGAGTTTTACCCGTGGTGCTAAACTTGAATTTCCCCACCTTTGGTAGTTTTAACTGGCTCCACAAAGCACATTTCATAGGTTTTCTTACTTTGCCTTCCTCACCTTCCCACTAACCTACTGGTGTTTTCCAGGACTCCTTCCAAAATATACTATTTGCATTTGAATTCTTATCTCAAGAGTCTATTTCTATGCTAACCCAAAGTAAGGCATTCAGCAAACTACAGGACTTTTTAACCTGGCTGTTTCACTGACAGGTATCTGAAGAATAATTCATTAAAAACAATTTTATCTTCTACTTTCAATCTGCTCTTCCTCTTCTATGCTCAATTCTCTACCCACCAAGTTACCCAAACCCAAATTCTCTCAAAGCCATTTTGTCACAAATCTGTCAGTTCTACCTTGATAAAATTCTTGAAATCTCTCTTTCTCTTCATTTCTACTACTGCTGGTCCATGGGAGGTTCTTACCATCTTTACAGAATCAGTTAGCTATTCCCCTTGCCTCCAGTATCATTTTTGGAAATGAAGCAGAGGAGAATTTAGAATGGCTTCCAGGCCTTTAGCAGTAATAAGAAAAGCAATACAGAATAGGGAGAAGGTTTAGAAGGAAAATTGTTGCAATTATTTTCATACATTTTTAGTTTGAGAAGTCTGTAAGCCACAAAAGTAGAAATATAGAGTAGTTCAGTGGGTAATGCGTCAGGAGATCATGGAAGTGGTCTTGTTTAGGAAATACATGTCTATATTTGAAACCATAGGAACATAGGAGATTATCCAGGGGAAGCACGCAGAATGAGAAAAGAGCTAAAGGCAAAACCTGAGGACTACTAACTTTTAAGGGTAAACAGAAAAATAGGATCTTGCAAAGGAAACTAAGAATGAACAACATGAGGGAAACCACGATAAAGGAGGAAAACCAAGATCTTATAAAAGCCAGAAGAGTGAGCTAAAAAACTTTACTTGGTATGAATTTCTCAATGAAACCGTCCCTAACTACCTATTTAAAATAGTATCTCTCTCCCCACTGCCCAGAATTTCCTATACCTCTTCTCTGTTCTGTATTTTCTGAAGTACTTTTTACCAAAAAATTTCTAAATATTTTTATTTCTTCATTTTAAACATCTTCACTGAGCTATAATTGATACACCAAAAAACAAACAAAAAACTAAAACCAACCCACAACCTGTACTTATGTAATGTACACAATTTGGCGAATTTGAAAATATGCTTACACTTGAGAAAACATCACCACAGAGTAATAGGCATATCCATCATCTCCAAAGGTTCTTTGGTTTTTGTTTTGTTTCTGTTGAGAACACCAAATACCTAACATAAGATCGACACTCATCAGATTTTGAAGTGTACAATACAGCTTTAAGTATAGGCAATATGTTGTATAAGAGAGCTCCAGAACGGTAATTTTATACCGAATGAAAGACAAAGCAATGTCTCATTTAAACAACTCCACAGCCCCTAGCAACCACCATTCTATTTTCTGGTTCTATGAGTTTTTACCTGATTTAAGTATCTTTCAGCAATCGGCTTATTCACTTGGCACAATGTCCTCCAGGTTCATCCATGTGTTGTCACAAATGGCATTATTTCCTTCTTTTTCTCAGGCTGAATAATATTCCATTGTATGTACATATCACACACATAAAGAAGGGATGGAGCACCAGTTTCTCCACCTTCCAAAGCACTGTTCAGAGGTGCCGCTTTGGTTTCACTTCACCTAGCCCGCGACGGCGGAGTTTTGAGCCGGCTGGAACAAAGAAAAAAAAGAGGCTAGCGTTACCCGACGCAAAGTGTGAGGTTAGGTCTGTGGGGGGCCTGGCACTGGGTGGGACTTAGGCCTGGGGTCCTGGGAGCTTGCTTGGAGCTAGGATGCGTGAAAAGCCCGTGTCCCTGGCAGTGTGCCTAGCTCTGAGCCTGCCGGGGAGCCCGCATTGGTGGGTGCCTGCCTGCAGCCAGCGTTCGCAGGGGCTGATGGGAGCCTGGGGGCTACGGAAGCCGGTCAGGGTCAGGAGCCAGTGGGCGCTAGGCTGACAGGAACTTGCGTTACCCGGATTCAGCCAGGAACCTCGAGGCTCTCGGAGCCACCCCTGCTGCCGGAGCTGCCTGGCCCTGAGGTGAGCGGTGGACTTGGGGTCCCAGGACCCGCCAATGCCTGTGCTCCTGGAGTTGGCTGACAGTGGGTGGGCTGGGAGTCTGGGTTTGTGGGTGCCTGGGGCGTCAGGAACTGCCTGGGTCTGTGGCTGCAGGCAGGTACTGGGGTAGATGGAGCCCGGGTTTGCAGTAGCTCACAGGGAAGTCGCTTAGGGGAAGGGGAGTTGTGTCGTGCTGGGGTTTGCTGGCTCTAGGGTCTACAGTGAATTGGGAGCTCACCTCATTCTGCTTTTCCTACTGGAAGGGTGTCTCTGGCCCTGGGCTCTTGGACTTGGTAAGGGGGGCGGGCGAGGGAGAGGGCTGATGGATGTAGTGTGGATCTTTCTTACACACCTCAAGGCACCTTATTTCTCTGTTTCGCCCAAGTGGTGTAATTGGTGTAATCCTTTACCTGGAATCCTTAGCTCTTGTGAAGGTATTTTCTTGTGCAGATAGTTGTTCATATTGACGTTTCTGGGGGAGCACAAGTGCTGGAAATTCCTGCAGTCATTTTGCTGACCTCTCGCCTACGCTTTATCTTGAAGTTAGGTAGCAATGTTCTTAACCTTGTTTTTCTTTTGAAAGAGTGCTTTGGATAACTTCTTTACTTTCTCACATGGATTTTAATATCAGCTCATCAAATTTTGCAAAAAGGGTGGTGGGATTTTGATTGCAATCGCATGGAATCCATATATCAATTAGAGGATAGTGGACAGTTTATTCATGTAGTATTTTGGTTTGATGCTATTATAAATAAAATTTTTATTAAATTATTTTCAATTGTTTATTGTTGGTATATAAAAGTACTATTTTTGGGGGGGTAAATTAATCTTGTATCCTGTGACCTTGCAGAGTTTACTGACTCATTCTGGTAGTTGTTTTGTAAATTCTTTAGGATTTCCTACGTAAACGAACATGTCATCTGTGAAGTGAGATAGTTTTACTTTTTCATTTCTGATACTATGCCTTTATTTTCTTTTTTGCCTTATTGAAATAGCTGGAATCTCTAGAATCATTTGACTAGAAGTGGTGAGATTGAGTATCTTGGACTTTTCTCAACTTACATGAAAGTGTTCATAAGTCACCATTAAGTGTGACTTTAGTTGTATGTTATAGAAGATAATCTTCATCACACTGAGGAATCTGACTTTTATTCTTAGTTTCCTGAGATGTTTTTGTTTGTTTTGCTTTTAAAATCATGAATTATCACAGCTTCGTAATACAGCTTGAAGTCAGGCATTGTGGCTGTTTTCTTTTTTAACATTCCCCTGGTAATTTGGGGTCTTTTCTGGCTCCATACAAATTTTAGGATTGCTTGTTCCAGCTCTGTGAAAAATGTCAATGGTATTTTGATAGGGATTGCATTGAATGTGTAGATTGCTCTGGGCAGCATAGACATTTCAACAATGTTTATTCTTCCAATCCAAGAGCGTGGAATGTTTTTCCATCACTTTGTGTCTTCATTTTCTTTCCTAAGTGTTCTATAGTTTCTAGAGTGTAGCTCTTTTACCTCTTTGTTTAGGTTTATTCCTAGGTATCTTATGGTTTTTGGTATTATTGTAAATGGAATCGATTCCTTAAATTCTCTTTCTTCAGTTACATTGTTAGTGTATAGAAATGCAACTGATTTCCATGCATTGATTTTGTATCCTGCCATGTTGCTAAATTGCTGTATGAGTTCTAGCAATTTTGAGGTAGAGTCTTTTGGGTTTTCCACATAAAATATCGTGTTATCTGTGAAGAGCGACAGTTTGACTTCTTTGTCAATCTGAATGCCTTTCATTTCTTTTTGTTTCCTGATTGCTGAGGCTAGGATACTAGTACTATGTTGAACAATAGTGGTGAGAGTGGGCACCTCTGTCATGTCCTGATCTTAAGGGAAAAGCTCTCAGTTTTTCCCCATTGAGAATGATATTCGCTGTGGGCTTTTCATAGATGGCTTTTATGATATTGAGGTATGTTCCCTCTATTCCTACTTTGAAGAGTGATGAATGGATATTGAATTATTTCAAGTGTTTTTCTGCATCCCTTGAAGTGTTATCACTTTTCTTTTTTATTCTGTTAATATATGAATTACTGATTTTCAAATCTTGCATTTATGGTATAAACATACTTAATATTTCATGTTAAATGTAATTTTTTGTATTCCAAGATTCAATTTGCTATTACTTCAGTATGTGAACCTCTGTATTCACTAGAACTGTTTATAATTTTTGTGAAAACATTGTCAACTTTCGTTATTAGAATAATGCTGGGAATTTTAAAGATGGCGGAGGAGCTGGGGACCCTATTTCAACCGGTCCCCTGAATCAAGCTGGATATCTACCAGACCATTCTGAACACTCATGAAATCAGCCTGAGTTGTAAGAAGATATATCTGGATCTCTACAAACAGAACATCTCTGGCGGTTGGTCTCAAAGTATGAAGCGGGAAGCCGAGATTCTGTGGGGAGATATCAGAAGATAGACAGAAGGGGGAGGGAGCATCTGTGCTCTTGTGCTTGGAAGGCAAAAGCTTTTGTGTTGGGGACTGGGCAAAGACTTACAGACTGGTAGCAGTGGGAAAAGGACTTTAGGAC
The DNA here is from genome assembly GCF_024610735.1 of Ursus americanus. Classification (NCBI taxonomy): domain Eukaryota; kingdom Metazoa; phylum Chordata; class Mammalia; order Carnivora; family Ursidae; genus Ursus; species Ursus americanus. The sequence continues at coordinate 65,689,470 of NC_142138.1, read as the reverse complement.
AGCCACCCAGACTGAAACCTGGAGCTATGGGGGCACACGTGTGAACTGAGGGCGGCTGGTGGTTTTAGAACCACAAAGGGCAGAGATGTGCCCAGCCCTGGGAGTGAGGGCTAGGAGAGTGGCTATGGGGTGCACAATCCAGGACACTGTGGGTTTTTAGCAGCACAGACAGAAACAGAGACAGTGTGGCCTGGAGAGCTCAGTGAAGAGAAGATTGCAGTCTCTCTGTTCTGAGACAGAGGTTTGGATATGGTCACTTCTGCTCTGACTCTCAGATAAGACCGAGAAAGCCTCCAGAGAACAAAAGCCCCAAAAAACTGGTTTTCGCTGAACCCATCACTCATAGCGGGCAGGGCACCTCTGTCCAAACAGGGTTGCTTGAGTAACAAAAATGCAGGCCCCTCCCCTAGAAGGCAGGCTGGAAGAACAAGAGGCCCACATCCCTAAGGTCCCTATAAAACAGGTGCATCTTGCTTGGGTCGTGGTCAATAATTTGGATTCTGTACATTCCCGCAACCACCCCTCATCAGAATGACTAAGAGAAGGAACCCCCAACAAAGAAAAGAACCAGAGACTGTGGCCTCTGCCACAGAACTAATGGATATGGATATAACCAAGATGTCAGAAATGGATTTCAGAGTAACAATTATCAAGGCGATATCTAGTGTTGAGAAAAATATTAACGGAAATATAGAATCTTTAAGGGTAGAAATGAGATCTAATCAGGATGAACTTAAAATGCTATGAACGAAATGCAGTCTAAACTAGATGCTCTAACTGCTAGGGTAAATGAGGCAGAAGAATAATTAGTGAGTTAGAGGATAAGATGATAGAAAATAAGGAAAATGAGGTAGCTTGGGAAAACAAATTAAATTTTAAGAAATTAAGCTGAGAGAGATTACTGACTCAATGATACATTACAATATCAGAATTATTGGGATCCCCGAGGGGGTGGAGAAAGAGAGAGGTCTAGAAGATATATTTGAGCAAATCATAGCTGAGAACTTCCTTAATCTGGGGAAGGAAACAAGCATTTGTGTCCAAGAGGCAGAGGACCCCTCCCAAGATCAATGAGAACAGACTGACACCACAACATATAACAGTACAATTTGCAAATCTTAGATCCAGGGAGACAATCTTGAAAGTGGCGAGGGGGAAAAGATTTCTTACGTACAGAGGGAGGAACATCACAATAACGTCAGACCTGTCCACAGAGACCTGACAAGCCAGAAAGGGCTGGCAAGATATATTCAGAGTACTAAATAAGAAGAACATGCAGCCAAGGATACTGTATCCAGTATCCAGCAAGGGTGTCATTCAGAATGGATTGAAGGAGCTTTCAAGACTGGCAGAAACTGAAAGAATATGTGACCACCAAGCCAGTCCTGCAAGAAATATTAAGGGGGGTTCTATAAAAGGAGAAAGACTCCAAGAGATTTACAGAACAGAAATTTACAGAGACAATCTATAGAAACAAGGACTTCACAGGCAACATGATGACATTAAAATCATATCTCTCAATAATCACTCTCAATATGAATGGCCTAAATGCTCCCATAAATGCCACAGGGTTGCAGATTGGTTAAAAAGACATGACCCATCCATATGTTGTCTACAAGAGACTCATTTTGAACCTAAAGATACATACAGACTGAAAGTGAAGGGATGGAGAACAATTTTTCATGCCAAAGGACCTCAAAAGAAAGCTGGGGTAGCAATTCTCATATCAGACAAATTAGATTTTAAGCTAAAGACTGTAGTTAGAGATACAGAAGGACACTATATCATTCTTAAAGGGTCTATCCAACAAGAAGATCTAACAATTATAAAATGTCTATGCCCACAACATGGGAGTAGCCAACTACATAAACCAACTGTTTACAAAAATAAAGAGACATATTGATAATAATATGTTAATAGTAGGGAACCTCAACAATCCACTCTCAGCAATAGACAGATCACCTAAGCAGAAAATCAACAAAGAAACAAGAGCTTTGAATGACGCACTGGACCAGATGGACCTCACAGATATATACAGAACATTCCACCCTAAAACAACAGAATACTCATTCTTCTCGAATGTACATGGAACTTTCTCCAGAATAGACCACATACTGAGTCACAAGTCAGGTCTCAACTGATACCAAAGATTGAGATTATTCCCTGCATATTCTCAGACCACAATGCATTGAAACTGGAACTCAATCACAAGAAAAAATTTGGAAGAAATTCAAACACTTGGAAGCTAGACCATCCTGCTTAAGAATGTTTGAGTCAACCAGGAAATTAAAGAAGAACTAAGACAATTTACAGAAACCAATGAGAACGAAAACACATTGGTCCAAAACCTATGGGATACCGCAAAGGTGGTCCTAAGGGGGAAGTACATAGCCATCCAAGCCTCACTCAAAAAAAAAAAAAAAATCTAAAATACAGTCTCTATATTTACACCTTAAACAACTGGAGATGGAAAAACAAAGGCGGCCTAAGCCACACATGAGAAAAGAATTCATTAAGATTAGAGCAGAGATCAATGAATTAGAAACCAGAAATACAGTAGATCACATCGAAACTAGAAGCTGGTTTTTTTTAAAGAATTAATAAGATTGTTAAACCACTGTCCAGACTTAGCCAAAAAAAAAGAAGACCCGAATTAATAAAATTATGAATGAAAGGGAAGAGATCACAACTAACACCAAGGAAATAGAAACAATTATTAGAAACTATTAACAACTATATGCCAATAAATTAAGCAACCAGGAAGAAATGGATGCCTTCCTGGAAACCTATAAACTATCAAGACCGAAACAGGAAGAAATTGACAACCTAAATAGACCAATAACCAGTAACAAGATTAAAGCAGTGATAAAAACCTCCCAGAAAATAAGACTCCAGGGCCTGGTGGATTCCCTGGGGAATTTTACCAAACATTCAAAGAAGAAGTAATACCTATTCTCCTGAAGCTGTTTCAAAAAAATAGAAACAAGAAAAACTTCCAAACTCGTTCTATGAGGCCAGCATTACCTTGATCCCCAAGCCAGGCAATGATCCCATCAAAAAGAATTACAGACCAATATCCCTGATGAATATGGATGCCAAAATTCTCAACAAGATCCTAGCTAATAGGATCCAACAGTACATTAAAAGGATTATCCATCATGACCAAGTGGGATTCATCCCTGGGATGCAAGGGTGGTTCAACATTCACAAATCAATCAGTGTGACAGAGCACATTAATAAGAGAAAAGACAAGAATCATATGGTCCTCTCAATTGATGCAGAAAAAGCATTTGACAAAATATATCATCCTTTCCTGATTAAAACCCTTTGGAGTGTAGGGATAGAGGGTACATTCCTCCATTTCATAAAAGCCATCTATGAAAAGCCCACAGCGAATATCATTCTCAATGGGGAAAAGCTGAGAGCCTTTCCCTTAAGATCAGGAACACAACAAGGATGCCCACTCTCGCCACTGTTGTTCAGCATAGTACTAGAAGTCCTAGCAACAACAGACAACAAAAAGAAATAAAAGGCATTCTAATTGGAAAAGAAGTCAAATTCTCTCTCTTTGCAGATGACATGGATGGAACTGGAGGGTATTATGCTGAGTGAAGTAAGTTAATCAGAGAAAGACAATTATATGGTTTCATTCATGTGGATTATAAGAAACAGCACAGAGGATCATAGAGGAAGGGAGGGAAAATGGAATGGGAAGAAATCAGTGAGGGAGACAAACCACGAGAGACTTAACTATAGGAATCAAACTGAGGGGTGCTGGAGGGAGGTGGGTGGGGAATGGGGTAACTGGGTGTTGGGCTTTAACGAGGGCATGTGATGTGATGAGCACTGGGTGTTATATGCAACTGATGAATTATTGAACTCTACATCTGAAACTAATGATGTACTATATGTTGTCAAATTGAATTTAAATTAAAAAAAGGAATTGTATTAAAAAACACCCCCACCCCCCAAAAAACCCCAAAGAGGTTGCTGCCTGTGTTCTTCTCTAGGATTTTGGTGGATTCCTGTCACACATAGGATGAAATGCTCTGAATATATGCTCTTTCATCCGTTTTGAATTTATTTTTGTATATGGTTAAAGAAAGTTGTCCGGTTGCATTCTTCTACATTTTCCCAACATCATTTTTTGAAGAGACTGGATAGTCTTTCCTGCTTTGTCGAAGATTAGTTGACCATATAGTTGGTTGTGGGTCTATTTCTGGGTCCTCTATTCTGTTCCATTGATATATGTGTCTGTTTTTATGCCAGTACCATATTGTCTTGATCACTACAGCTTTGTAATACAGCCTGAAGTCTGGAATTGTGATGCCTCCAGCTTTGATTTTCTTTTTCAACATTACTTTGATTATTTGGGGTCTTTTGTGATTCCATACAAATTTTAGGATTGTTTGTTCTAGCTCTGTGAAAAATGCTGGTTGTTGTTTTGATAGAGATTGCATTAAATGTGTAGATTGTTTTGGGTAGTATAGACATTTTAATATTTGTTCTTCCAATCCATGAGCTCAGAATATTTTTCCATTTCTTGGTGTCTTCTTCTGTTTCTTTCATTAGTGTTGTATAGTTTTCAAACTACAGATCTTTTACCTCTTTGGTTAAGTTTATTTCTAGGCATCTTACGGTTTTTGGTTCATTGTAAATGGGATTGGTTCCCTGATTTCTCTTTCTGCTACTTCATTATTGGTGTATAGGAATGCAACAGATTTCTGTATATTGATTTTGTATCCTGCAACTTTACTAAATTTGAGTATCAATTCAAATAATTTTTTGGTGGAGTCTTTTGGGTTTTCTATGTAGAATAGCATGTCGTCTGTGGAGAGTGAAAGTTCGACTTCTTCCTTGCTAATTTGGATGTTTTTATTTCTTTTTGTTGTCTGATTGTGGAAGCTAGGACTTTCAGTACTATGCTGAACAGCACTGATGAGAGTGGACATCCCTGTCTTGTTCCTGATGGTGAAAGAAAAGCTCTCAGTTTTTCACCATTGCAGATGATTTTAGCCATGGGTTTTTCATATATGGCCTTTATGACCTTGAGGTATGTTCCTTCCCTACCTGCTTTCCTGAGGTTTTTATCAAGAAAGGATGCTATATTTTGTCAAATGCTTTTTATGCATCTATTGAGAGGATCATATGATTCTTATCCTTCCTTTTATTAATGTGATATATCATGTTGATTGATTTGCAGGTATTTAACCACCCCTGCAATCCAGGAATAAATCCCACTTGATTTTGGTGAATAATACTTTTAATGTACTGTTGGTTTCAATTGGCTAGTATCTTGTTGAGAGTATTTGCATCCATGTTCATCAGGGGTATTGGTGTGTAATTCTACTTTTTAGTGGGGTGTTTGGTTTTGGAATCAAGGTAATGCTGGCCTTGTAGAATGATTTTGGGAGTTTTACTTCCATTTCTATTTTTTAAAAATTTTATTTATAATAATATATTTTTTATTATATTATGTTAGTCACCATACACTACATCCCTGCATTTCTATTTTTTGGAACAGTTTCAGAAGAATAGGTGGTCGTTGTTGCCTTCTTCTCCCCCCCCTCCTCCTCCTCCTTCTTCTTCTTTCTTCTTCTTCTTCCTTCTTTCTTTTTCTCCCTTCTTTCTTCCTTCTTCTTCCTTCTTCCTTTCTTCTTCTTCTTCCCCCTCCTCTCCTCCTCCTTCTCCTCCGCATCTCCTTCTTCTTCTTCCTTCTTCTTTCTTCTTCTTCCTCCTTCTTCCTTCTTCCTTTCTTCTTCTTCCTCTTCTTGGGTTTTAATAGAGTAAGAGCAAAACAATGTCACTGCACTTCCCTTGTACATTGAAATGTTTGGTATTAATTTTTCTTTAAATGTTTGGTAGAATTCCCCTGGGAAACCATCTGGTCCTAGACTCTTGTTTGTTGGGAGATTTTTGATTACTGATTCAATATCTTTGCTGGTTCTGGGTCTGTTCAAATTTTCTGTTTCTTCCTGTTTCACTTTTCTAGGAATTTTTCCATTTTTCCCAGATTGCCCTATTTGTTGGCATGCAATTGCTCATAATATACTCTTATTATTGTTAGTATTTCTGCAGTGTTGGTTGTGATCTGCCCTCTTTCATTCATGATGTTGTTTATTTGGGTCCTTTCTCTTTTGTATTTGATAACTTTGGGTAGGGGGTTATCAATTTTGTTAATTCTTTCAGAGAGCCAGCTCCTACTTTCATTGATCTATTCTGTTTTTTTGATTTCTGTATCGTTTATTTCTGCTCAAATCTTTATTATTTCCCTTATTCTGCTGGTTTTAGGCTTTATTTGCTATTTTTTTTCTCCAGCTCCTTTAGGTGTAAAGTTACATTGTGTGTTTGAGTTTTCTCTCTATATACTTCCCTCTTATGACCACCTTTGCTTCATCCCAAAGGTTTTGAACTGTTGTGTTTTCATTGTCATTGCCATTTACTTTCATGTATTTTTTTTTAAATTTTGTCTTTAATTTCCTGGTTAACCCATTTATTTGTAAGTAGGGTGTTCTTTAACCTCCATGTATTTGTGATCTTTCCAAATTTTTTCTTGTGGTTGACTCAAGTTTCAAGTGTTGTGGTCTAAAAATATGTATAGTATGACCTCAGTCTTTTTGTACCAGTTGAGGCCTGATTTGTGACCCAGTATCTGATCTATTTTGGTGAATGTTCCTTGTGAACCTGAAAAGAATGTGTATTCTGCTGCTTTAGGATGAAATGCTCTGAATATATCTGTTAAGTCCATCTGGTTCAGTGTGTCATTCAAAGCCATTGTTTTCTTAGCTTTAAATTTGATTTTGTGGGTGTAGATTTGTCCTTACTTTATCTTTAGAGTAATCTTGCTTTTAAGGTGTGCAGTTTCTGGGGATATTAATTAAGTGCCTGAAGTGTTTAGCAATATTTCTCCACTCTGGATGGTCACAGCCTCAACTTCCAGCTCTGCGTAATCTCTGGAATATCCATTTAATTCAGAGACCTCTGATAGTTTCTTCCAGGACTTGCAGAATCTCTCTATGTGTAGTTTAGTATTGAGCCAAACCTCAATGGAACCTCTGTAGGTTTCTGGAGTTCCTTTTCTGCCTGGCTCCCTCTTCTCATAGTATGTCTGCAAATTTCATCTGTGCTAGTAACACTAAACTCTTATCTTTGTCTTCTAACTCCAGTAAGATCCCTGTGCTCTCTTTGGGATATATTCTTCTGGGGTATCATCTGGAAAGTGATTGTGGGCAGAAAGCTGATATAATTTGAAACTCAACTCATTTATTTCCTTTGTTTTAGAGATCACAATTCTGTATGGCATGTTTTGCAATGTACAAAAATTGTTTTATGTATGTTGTACACTTTTATAGCTATTTATAGTGGAAGTCTAGTCTGATAACCAGTTCTTTTGCCATAGCTGGAAGAGGAAATAGCTATTTCCACAAAAGCTGAACAAATGCAAATTATCAGGTCTTACCTACAAAGACTCTAAATATGTTTGTGAAGGGACTCAAGAGCTTTCATTTAGTAGTCATTCCTTTTCATGGTAGTTTTGATGTAGGTAATTAGTGTGTCATACTGAGATAGGTTAAGATAAGGGAAACAATACAATCTGAAATTTATATTTATTGTAACTAAAGTCAGATTGCAGGCCAAATGTCAGCATGGTGGTATCTTGAGTATTTCAGATAAAGTCAAGAGAACAAGACAGCAATAAGAGTTACACAAGCCTTTTAGAGATTGGGAGGAGTCTGACTAGAATCTGGGACCACATAAATAAAAATTCTGTTTGAAATATTAACTGGTAGTAACTGAAAACAGAAGAAGAGAATCTTCCTATAAGATGCAGAAGATGTTGGTAGATGCACAGATTAAGGAAGCTTTGTTCTAGCTTTGGCCTCTGGTCACTGACAGCATAGCCCTTGAGTGCAAACTAAAAGCCAGAGGGACATGTATCCCCTCTGATCTTTGCTGCCACATTTCTCACCGTAAAACTTTGCAGCCAACTATTCCCAGGCACTCCAGGTTCTTCTAAGCAGAGCTGCCATGCTTCCTGGAAGATATTACTGTTTATGTCAACCTGGTCTCAAGAGCTGTCTAAAAGAGCAAAGGGATTTACTGCTCAAAGGAGATGAAAGATTGGAAGAGGCCAAAGATCTTAACTCAGAGAGAACCCATTAAAGATATTTTGCCTTGTCAGAGACTGTCTGTATGCCAACTCCATAAAAAGGAACATCTGAAGTCAGACATTTATAAAGACAGAATGGCAGGTAAGAAGGCAAAAATTTGTTTCCCCTAAAGATACAGATAGAATTCACGCAGTTATGTTGACTGCCATGTAATGGTTGACTTTCTTTCCAGCTTACCATTCCTTACTGAGTTAGCTTTTCTCAGTAACTGATTTCTTGAATGCTTGATTTTGTTGAGACTTGCCTTAAAGTCACTGTACCCAACCTAAACTTATGCTTGGAAGACAAAGTTGAAGTGGCAGACCCTAAATAATCTTTCTACACTCTGACACAGCAAACAAGGTCTCCTCTTGCTTTTCTGTACCTCCAGAAGTTAACCTCAGACCTTAACCTTTAAGTCCCTCTGGTTCATTTCAGGTTTTTTTTTAGTTCACTAAGAGCCATTTTCCTATGCATCATTATCCCTTAGAGTGTTGTTGTTATTTTTTTTTAATCGAATACCAGAATTGCTGGCATTACAGTTCCCTTGTAACACCCCACCACCAGCTCTGCCTTAAAATAAGTGCTAGCTGCCAAACTGCACAGTAGGGGACAAAGCAGGAAAGGGGGGGTGCTGCCATGTAGAATCACAAATGAAAATATCAGCCAGCTTTAAAGGCATCAGATTATCTCCCTAGTTCAAATTGCCAGCCTTTGTCAAGGAGTGATATGGTGTTTCCTGATGTGTTGAAAGCAGTACTGCGATGAAAGGAAGATAGTGCCCTTATCCAGCTGAAATTTTGAACTGGATACCCTGTGGGAGTCTTGTATACAGTCGTTGACTCATCACAATAAAGACTGGCTGCTGACAGCTCATCAGCTTTGACTTCTGGCCAAAACTCCAACACTTGGCTTCTTTTTTCTAGCCATCCCCCCAAACCCTTCCATTTCTTCTTTTCTGACTTCTTCCACCCAATATTTAGATATTGAAGGTTTTCTTGGATCTGAAGGCAGTCTTGACCATAGCAGTATTAACCCACAGGCTCACTTGCCAAAGTGTGTTGGACATTTTTTGTCCTATCTGTAATGCAGCTAACATTTATTGATCACTCTGCTGGATGCTAGGGATATAGAAATAAAGAAACATGGTTGCTGCCTTCATGGAGAACTTCCATAAGAGTGTTCCTAGATCCACCTACATCAGGTTATTTGCAGAAGCTTGTTAAAAATCTAGTTTTCTAGGTCCCAACTAAGATTTACTGAGTGAAAATTTCTGAAGTTAGATATAAGAATCTACATTTTTAATTAGTTCCCCACGTGGTTCTTAAGTACACTGCATCTTGCAAACTACTAGTAAACACACAAATATGGAATTAAAATTTTTATAAATTACCTAAAAGATGAAAGGATGGCATAGGGAAGGCAAATTTCAATTGAGACTCATGGGTTAAAAGGAACCTGAGGAGGGGACATTTAAACTGAGACTTGAGAGATAAGTGGAATTATTCAGATGAAGAATTGGGGAAAAACATTCTTCAAGCAGGGGGAAAACTTAAGCAAAATCCTAAGGTGGTAGTATTGATGTTTTCCTAGTCCACATACATGCCTAGTATCTTGTCCTAAAGGAAATATGAACATATAAAGACATGCACCCTGTAATCTGGGCTTAATTCCTCCTCTGTGCTTTTCCTTAGCCTAAAAATTTCCCCACTAGGACCTGAGTTAAATTAGAAAAGTTTATAAACTCTTATATAGGTCCAAATTTAACAGGATAAATATTTATTTTCAAATCACCCCTATCTCATTCCTTTCTTTGCTTTCTCAATAATGAAATTGGTATGTGAGCATGCAGAGAAAAAAAAAAGATCAAGTACTATATACTGTATGGTTTACAGGGACCCATGTGTATTTATATGTAAATATTACCAGTAGGAACTTTATAGTTACATGTGAGGTGAATGTTTTATGTAAAAATCTCTGATGATGGATTTCCAGGCAAATTTAACCGGAGTTGAAATATCACACAGTTTGAATCCTGTAGGGATTCTGGAAATTCTGAACAAAGTTAAATGAGCTATTAAACTAAATATTTGTGAAGAAAAATTAGCAATCTGAAAAATAAGTAGTGCTCATTCTGACTGTTCTTATGACTCATGAGCTACGGATCAGGCCATTTGAACCTATAGAGAAATTATTATTCACACCCCTTCATGCAGAAGAAGAAGGGATTCTAGCAATTTACTGATGGCACATGGACTTCTTGTATGTATCTGAGATGACAAGGAAGAAATCACACTATTATTATTTGTAGATGATATACTTTCGTACTTAAGAAAATTCAAAAGAATCTATATAATTATATACATAATCATATATAGATAGAGATAGAAAATACAGATATAGGAGAATTATAGATAGATATAGAAGAATCAAAAGAATCTTTAGAATTAATAAATTATTGAACAAGTTTGCTGGGTGCAAGGTCAATATACACAAATCATTTTTTACTTTCAGATACTAACACAAAGCATCAAAAACTTAAGACGTAGAGTATGTATAATGAAGGATATGAAAGACCACAAGAAATTATAAAACATCATTGAGAGGAATTAAAGGAGACTTAAATTAATGAAAGGATATACCATATATGTGGATTGGAATCTAATTTTCCAGAATTAATGACTATAATGGCTCTTCAGTTTCAAAAAGTATATCTGAAATAGGATAAATAAAAATATATCCATTACTAAACATATCATAGTGATGTAGCAGAGCACTAAATTAAAAGTGCCAGATAGAAAAACAGATTTCTTACAGTGGAATGGCAACTAGACTGACAACTGACTTCCCAAGAAGAAGAATGGAATGTAAGGGATTATGGAATATCTAGAAAGTGTTGAAATAAAATAACTGTTGACCTAGAATTATATTCCCAGCGAATTATCCTTCCAGATTGAGCACATAATAATGATATTTAAAGATAACAAATAACAGAGAACACTAATGGAACTTTTAAAGGTTGTTGTTCATGAAGAAGAAAGATGATTTCAGAAGGAATGTCTGAGATATAAAAGAAACTGTGACAAAAAATTGCTAAACATGCATAAATACAAGTAAATAAAAATGTGATGCACTAAAAAAATAATATGAAGAGATAAAAATCAAGAGAAGATTAAAAAACTGTTCAATATAGCAGACAGTGACTATGTGTGCTTTGGTTGCTTATGTTACTTAGAGAGAGGGTAGGAATATTTATTAGTTTTCTACTTTGTTAAGTATAACCCATGTTAAAATTTCAAAGGTAACCACAAATATAATAGAAAAAGTAAATGATTTCCAAGCCAAAAGAGGAGAAAAATAGAATTAAAAAATAGACAAAAAACCCTCACTCAATTCAAAAGAATGCATGAAATGAGAAGTAAAAATGTAAAACATGAAAGAAAGAAGTAAAGATAAAGTACTGAATGAGTTGGCAAAAATAAATCCAAATATATCACAATTAATGTTAATTGATAAAATCCTCAGTTAAAACTAACAAAGTCCATCTATATGCTATTTAAAAGAGCCTGAAGTATAAAGACCAAAAAAATGTTGGAAAATAAAAGTATAACAAAAATGTCTACAAGATCAATGCTAACCTAAATAAGCTGTGATAGTTATATTAATATCAGACAAAACCATTTTTAAAGCAAAAATATAATTAGGAGTAAAGAGGATTGCTTCAAAATGTTAAACGGGTCACTTCAAAAGGGTAAAACAAAGGTATAACCATTCTAAACTGGGATATATGTAATACTATAACTTCAAAATAGATCAAGCAGAAATAGAAATAAAAGGAGTAATGGGCAAATTCACCACCTCTCTGAGCAACAGTAAGAAAAAATCAAGAAGGCAGGTGATGGGTAGCAAGGAGGGCACGTATTGCATGGTGCACTGGGTGTTATACACAACTAATGAATCATCGAACTTTACATCAGAAACCAGGGATGTACTGTATGGTGACTAACATAATAAAATATAATAACAAAAATTTTAAAAAAAAGAAAAAATCAAGAAGGCAAACAATAATGTTTTAGAAGATCTGAAAAAGAAAATAAATGATTCTGATATAAGGAACATATATAGAATCTTTTATGCCACAATTTGAGAGTATGATCTCTCAAGAACACAGTTATGCTTATGGAAATTCACTAGGTACCAATGATAAAGCAATTCTTAGTAAATTTCAAAGAATTCATAACAGAGACCTCTCTGTCAGTAATGGCATTAAAAACAACAAAGCTAAATGAAAAAATCCTATGTGCTTGGAAATTTAAAAAGACATGAGTCAAAGAAAAAAATTACAACAGAAATCAGAAAATAGTTATAAATAAAATATACTAAGTAACAAAACTTGTGGGAAACAGCTAAAATAATACTTATAGGGAAATTTCTAATCTTAAATGTTTATATTAGAAGAAAAAAGACTGAAAGATCAAGCTCAACACAGAACTAATATGTTGGAACTAATAAATTTATGAAATTCATAAATATAAATGCTGAATAAGCATAAAATGGAGAAGGGTGGTTCCCTTTGGGGAAGAATGAGTTAAGGGGGCTTTCCAAAGTGGTTTTGAATACATGGGTTTGATTTATTTCTTAATTGGATGATAGGCATTCAGGGATTAATTACACTACTTTCAATTCATTTAATGAGTGTGAAATATTTTATAATAAATTAAACATTTTATATGTCAGTCATTTTTGCAACATTTTATCTTTTCAACTATCTCATTCCTTCTTTTTTGAACTCACAATCTCTAGTTCTCATTCTTACCTTTTCTCTAAGCTCTTATTTCCCTTCACCTCCAATCTTGCTTATGTTTCTTCCCAATCTAAACCTAGCCCTCCTGATGGATACCTTCATTCACATCCTTGCAGCTGTCTTTGGCCACGGGACTTTCACATTCTCTTTCATCAGTTTTCTCAAGCCACCTGCTTTGGCATTTATAATATCCAGGAGTGTGCATTATTGATGCTTGCATTTGTATCTTCCTTTTTTCAATCTCCTTTTACTACTCTTTTTTCTTTGCCTATCTCTATATATTGATATTTCACAGGGCTCTGTAAGTGGCCCTATTACATCTAATTCCTTGTGTTTTTTTCCTCCATGGATCATCTCTCCTGGCTTCAATTACCATCCATAAGTCTTGATCTCAATTCTGTTATCTCCAAGTGAGTCCTCTTCCGTGATTTCTAGATCTGACTATTGGATTGCACGCTTGATGGAACCAGTTAAATGTTTAAGTTATCTTGAGTTTCTGAATTTCTTATTTTTCTTCTAAAATTTATTTTTTTCTTTTATTTGCTGTTTTTAAGAATAGCCTATGAAACTAGAAATGGAAAATCCTTCAAGATTCCTTCTTTTCCCTCACATACCATATGAAATCAAAGAACAAATCTGGCATATATCTGAGAATCATCCTTAAAACTGTTCACATTTGTTCCCATTTCTATGCCTTAGCTCATAGTCATCCTGGACCATTACAATAGTTTTCTAATTCACCTCCCTGCCTCTAACTCTTGATTCTTCCACTCCTTCCTTTATACTAATGCCAGAGTGTTCCTTCTAAAGTCTAAATTTTATCAAATTTATTCCTTGCCTAAACCTATTTACAATTTACCATTACTTACACAACAAATTTTAAACTCCACAATATGCACATAAGGTCCATCATGATCTGGCTTCTGCCTATGTTTCCAGACTTAGTTCTCATTCTCTTTTTCCCTCTTTCCTTCACCCTCTTGCAAACTAGCCATGTGTCCTTTGTAATTATTGTCAACATACTAACATTTATTGAGCATTTATTTTTCAGCTACAGTATACATAATCTCACATCTGCTATCTTTTTTTAAAATATTTTTTATTATATTATGTTAGTCACCATACAGTACATCCCTGGTTTTTGATGTAAAGTTCGATGACTCATTAGTTGCATATAACACCCAGTACATCATGCAATACGTGCCCTCCCCACCACCCTTCACTACATCTGCTATCTTTTATGACTGCCAAATTAACTCCCTGAGGAAGGAACTTACTTCTATTCTGTCCATTTTATAAATAAAGACTGTAGGCTAGTAAGTTGTAGATGGAGATGGTTCTTTCTAAAGAATTATTCAGTGTTTTGCTAATCATCAGACTGTTTTCCACTCAAGGATCTTGCTTTACAAGGAATTTTTCCTTTTAACCCACACAAGTTTCAGGACACAGTTCATATACCATCTTCTATATAAAGCCTAGCCTTACTCTTCTAAGTGGCACTGACTTGTTCTACATTCCCCCATCATAGTTTTCATAAGACCTAATCACATTTATTTTGTTTTCCACCTCTTATAGATTGTGAGGGCTGGTATTGAAGTCATTTGTCTTTATTTGTTGAGGACTTAAGAGACTGTACTTGGTTGAAATTCAATAAATATTTGTTGAGTTGAACTGTTGGATTTCTGCAATCTTAACTTCTCTTGTTAGTCACTTTTCAGTAACCTCCACTATACAATATTATAATTATAAGTATTTTATAAACATTTACATCCTACCTTCTCCCATGGCTTTTTCTAATGCCTCAAATATAATAAATATTTAGTAAACATTTGTTAATTAAAGCATTATATTCACCCAGTACATGACCATTTTACTAGTCTAATTCCCAAGCTTCCTATTACCTTTATGGACAAAGGATGAATGAATCAACATGACATTTACTAAGGATCATCAAAAATTTTTAGCCCCAGCTTGTATGTGGGGATATCTGCAAAGCTGTTTTACCTTTATCTAGTATTGTTTATTCCAGAACCCAAATAGTTACAAAGTTCTTATGAATTTTCCATTTTAGGTAACTTTATAACACACTGCTTAATTTTATTAGGGAAAGATATGACCTGAAGAGATTACTCTTTTTAGGTAAATTTAAGAAAAGGAAAATGTGAGGGATTCAATGTGGTAGCAAAGATGATCCTGAGCTCTCTTCCTCCCATGGAATCACAAATATACGGCTACATATGGAATAATTTCCTCTGAAAAAGACCATAATACTGGATAAAAAGATCCTTCACAACAATAGACAAAAGGAACAAGATTAAGATGGGTAGGAGGGGCAGAGACACTGTTTTGCAAAAAATCCCCAAAATAAAAACAAACAAAACCCCTCACCTCACATGTAGTGGTCCACAGCTGGGAGTGATCTTTCAAAATATGGAACTTTTCCCTGAGGAGTGAGGGGTTTGTGTTCTACATCAGACATCCTAACCCTTAGATTCTGCAGGACAGAGACAAGCCTTCTAAATGCCAGGCTTTGGAAACCCAACAGGGATTATGTCCAGGAAAATAGAGAACTGTAGTGAAAGGAGAACTTGCTCTTAAAGGGTTCATGTGCAGACTTGCTCATGCTGGAACCCAACACAAAACCATCAATTTGAAAAGCATCTAGAGCATATATGAAGAAGACCCAATTACTAATCTTAAAGTGCCTGGCTGAGAGTCAAGAAGATATTAGGACTTTCTCCAGGGATATAGAAACTGGTGGGTGCCATATTTGTGACCTCATCCTACCTCACTAAAGTTGGTGCTCGTGGACACCATTTTGGAACTAGCTCTCTGAACTGCTAAGGCTGGTAGGCATGCATAGCTGAGAACTTGTCTTACCCTCATGGCACAACCACATGTCACAGCCAGGCGGAATGGCAGCCTGGTTAACCTCTGTGTCCCAGCACAGCAGTGCATCATGGCTGGGCCAGGTGACAGTCCTGCCCATCCCTGCACTGTGGTTGTGGCCTTGGACATAGCAGAGAGGTGTGTGCAGCCCAAACAGTATGTCCCTTATGTTCCTAGCTTTGGTGGTCAGAGGGGATGATGCTTTTGGCTTCCATATTCCTGCATGAGCTGCTCCTTCAAGACAGAGAGTGGTGGCTGATCTGCCTAACAAATAGAAATAGAGACTCAAGCCAAGTAAAGAGACAGAAGAATATATTCCAAATGAAAGAAGACAGAACCTCAGAAAGACCCTTATGAAACAGATATAAGCATTCTACCTGATAAAGAGTTCAAAGTAATGATCATAAAGATGCTTATTGAACTCAGAAGAATACATGTACACAGTAAGATCCTCAAGAAAGAGTTATATCGTTTTCAGACTACAGATCTTTTACCTCTTTGGTTAGATTTATTCCTAAGTATCTTATGGGTTTAGATGCAATTGTAAATGGGATCGATTCCTTGATTTCTCTTTCTGATGCTTCATTATTGGTGTATAGAAAACAACAGATTTCTGTATATCGATTTTGTATCCTGTAATTTTATTAAATTTGAGTATCAATTCTAGCAATTTTTTGGTGGACTCTTTTGGGTTTTCTACATAGAGTAACATGTTGTCTGTGAAGGGTGAAAGTTTGACTTCTTCGTTGCTGATTTGGATGCTTTTTATTTCTTTTTGTTGTCTGATTGTGGAAGCTAGGACTTTAGTACTGTGTTGAACAACGCTGGTGAGAGTGGAAATCCCTGTCTTGTTCAATGGTAGAGGAAAGCTCTCATTTTTTCCCCATTGAAGATGATATTAGCTTTGGGTCTTTTATATATGGCCTTTATGATGCTGATGTATATGTTCTCAAGGCCTACTTTGTTGAGGGTTTTTATCAAGAATGGATGTTGTACTTTGTTAAATTCTTTTTACGCATCTATTGAGAGGATCTATAGAACAGTTATGAAATAAATAAAAGATTACACCAAGAAATGGAAAAACGTTTCATGCTCATGGATTAGAGGAACAAATATTGTTAAAATGTCTATACTACCCAAAGCAATCTACACATTTAATTCAATTCCTATCAAAATACCACCGGCATTTTTCACAGAGCTAGAACAAACAATCCTAAAATTTATATGGAACCACAAAAGATCCCAAATAGCTAAAATAATGTTGAAAAATAAAAGCAAAGCTAGAGGCATCACAATTCTGGACTTCAAGTTCTATCACAAAGCTGTAGTGATCAGGTTAGTACTGGCACAAAATCAGATGCATAGATCAATGGAACAGAATACAAAACCCAGAAATGGACCCCTGACTGTGTAGGCAACTAATCTTTGACAAAACAGAAAAGTATATCCAGTGGAAAAAAAGACAGTCTCTTCAACAAATGGTGTTTAGAAAACTGATAGCAACCTGCAAAAATAAAGGACCCCAAAATAAATTCAAAATGGATGGAAGAACTAAATGTGAGATAGGAATCCATCAACATCCTAGTGGAAAACACAAGCAGCAACCTCTTTGATATTGGACTTAGCAACTTCTTACTAGATATGTCTCTGGAGGAAGGAAAACAAAAACAAAAATGAACTATTGGGACCTCAAGAAGATAAAAATTTCTGCACAGCAAAGGAAACAACAAAACTGAAAGGCAACCTATGGAATGGGAGAAGATATTTGCAAATGACGTACCTGATATAGGGTTAGTATCCAAAATCTCAACACACAAAAACCAAATCTATTTAAGAAATGGGCAGAAGACATGAATAGACACGTTTCCAAAGAAGGCATACAGATGGCTAACAGACATATGAAAAGATGTTCAACATCCCTTATCATCAGAGAAATACAAATCAAAACTACAATGAGACGTCACCTCACACCCATCAGAATGGCTAAAATGAAGAACACAGGAAACAACATGTTGGCGAGTATGCAGAGGAAGGGGAACCCTCTTGCACTATTGGTGGGAATTCAAACTGGCACAGCCACTCTGGAATACAGTATGGAGTTTCCTCAAAAAGTTAAAAAAGAACTACCCTATGACCCAGCAATTGCACTACTAGGTATTTACCCAAAGGATGCAAAAATACTGATTTGAAGGGGCCCATGCACCCCAAAGCTTACAGCAGCATCATTAGCAATAGCCAAATTATTAAAAGAGCCAAAAGTACATCAGCTGATGAATGAGGGGTGTGTGTGTGCGTGTCTGTGCGTGTGTGTGTGTAATGGAATAATACTCAGCCATCAAAAAGAATGAAATCTTGCCATTTGCATTGATGTGGATGGGGCTAGAGAGTATTATGCTAAATGAAATAAGTTAGAGAAAGGTAAATACCTTTGATTTCACTCATATGTGGAATTTAAGAAACAAGACAGACAGGGGCACATGGTGGCTCAGTTAGTTAAGCATCCAGCTTGTGATTTCATCTCAGGCCATGATCTCAGGGTCATGGGATTGAGCCCTGTGTCAAGCCCCACATCAGACTCTGCACCCAGTGTGGAGTCTGCTTGTCCCTCTCCCTCTGCTCCTCCCCCCTCTCATGCTATCTCTAAAATAATTAAATAAATTATTAAATAAACAGATGTTATAGAGCTGAAGAATACAATACCTGAACTGAAAAAATGCACCAGAGGTGTTAAATTAACAGACTGGATGAAGCCAAAGATCATATCAATAAGGTAGAAGAGAAAGCAGTAGGACTAACCTAGACAGCAGCAAAAAGAAAAAAATAATTTTAAAAAAGAAAGATAACAGTCCTTCTGGATAGCATTAAGTGGCATACCACTTGCCTTATAGAGGTCCCAGAAAGAGAAGAGAGAGAGAACAGGTCACAAAACTTATTTGAAGAAATAATGGTCAAAACCTTGCCTAACCAGGGGAAGGAAATAGACATACAGGTCCAAGAAGTCCAGATATTTCCAAATAAGATGACCCTGAAGAGATCTACACCAAGACACATTAGAATTAAAAGGGTAATCTTTTTAAAAATTTTTATTTATTTGACAGAGAGAGAGAGAGCACAAGCAATGGAAGCAGGGAGGGAGAGGGAGAAGCAGGCTCCTTGCCAAGCAGAGAGCCCAATGTGGGGCTTGATCTCAGGACCCTGGGATCATGACCTGAGCCAAAAACAGTTGCTTAACCAAATGAGCCACCCAGGTGCTCCCTAAAAGGGTAATCTTAAAAGCAGAAACAGAAAATTGTTACATACAAGGGAAACCCAAAAAGATATTGGTGTATTTCTCAGTGGAAACTTTGCAAGCTAGGAGACAGTGAGTGGTGTGACATATTCAAAGTCCTGAAAGGGAAAAACTTCCAAGAATTCTCTGCCTGATGAGGTTACAATTTAGAATTGAAGGGGATTTTAAGGGTGTTCCAGATAAGCAAAGGCTAAGGGAGTTCATCACGACTATACTGGCCTTACAAGAAATGTTAAGGCATTTTTCTAAACTGAAAAGAAATGGCATTCTAAATAGCAAGACAACATAGAAAATAAAAATCTCACTGGAAAAGATTAATATAAATAAAATGAGTGGATTAATCACTTATAAAGCAAGTATGAAGCTAAATGACAAAAATAGTAAAATTAACTGAAATTATAATAATTAAGGGATACATAAAGAGATGTAGAACATGATATCAAAAATAAAATAGGGGGAGAAATATATAAAGTTTTAGAATGTATTCAAAATTAAATTTCTTCTAGGATCAACTCAAAACAGTTATATACATAGGAAGTTGTATGTGCAACTATAAAACAAAAACTTATAGTAAATACGCAAAAGAAAATAGGAAAAGAATATAAACAAAGATATAGATGTAGTGAAAAGAAGGGGCACAGTCACCCCAATGTTCATAACAGCAATGTCCACAATAGCCAAACTGTGGAAGGAACTGAGATGTCCTTCAACAGATGAATGGATAAAGATGTGGTTCATATGTACAATGGAATATTACTCAGCCATCTGAAAGGATGAATACCTACCATTTGCATCGACATGGATGGAACTGGAGGGGATTATGCTAAGTGAAATAAGTCAAGCAGAGAAATACCATTATCATATGGTTTCATTTATAAGAGGACCATAGGGGAAGGGAGGGAAACCTGAATGGGAAGAAATCAGAGAGGGAGACAAACCATGAGAGGCTCTGGACTCCAGGAAACAAACTGAGGATTACAGAAAGGGGGGTGGGGATGGGGGGATGGGGTAACCAGGTGGTGGGTATTAAGGAGGGCATGTGTTGGGATGTGCACTGGGTGTTATATGCAACTAATGAATCATTGAACACTACAACAAAAACTTATGCTTATGATGTACTATATGCTTCTCATTCAGGAAGCGTATAGTATTCCCCAATGGGAAATTCCCCAATGGGAATTTCTTCCCATTCAGGTTTCCCTCCATTCCCCTGTGGTCCTCTGCTCTATTCCTGTGTTCCACATATGAGTGAAAACATATGATAATTGTCTTTCTCTGCTTGACTTATTTCACTTAACATAATCGCCTCCATTCAAAAAACATAGAGTGGCTGAATGGATAAAATCCAAGACCCATTTATATGCTATCTCTACAACAGACTCATTTCATAAGTAAGAACACAGACTGAAAGTGAAGGGATGGAGAGGGATATTCTTTGCAAATGGAAGCAAAAAGCTGTGTAGCTATGTTTGTAGAAGACAAAATAGACTTTAAACAAAGAATATAATAATAGACAAAGAAGGACATTAGGTAATGGTAAAGAGATCAACCAAGCAAGAAGATATAACAATTATACGCACCCAGAATAGAAACACAAGGGTATATAAAGCAAATACTAATGGACTTAAAGGGAGAGACGAATAATAGTATAGTAATAGTAGGGGACTTGAACAGCTCACTTATATCAATGATCATCCAAACAGAAAATTAGTAAGGAAACATTGTCCTTCTGTGACACAATAGACCAGATGAACGTAATACATATATAGAGAACATTTAATCTGAAAACAACAGAATACACATTCTTTTTGAGTTTTAAGTGCATGGAACATTCTCCAGGATAGACCACATGTTAGGCCACAAAACAAGTCTCAGTAAATTCAAGAAGATTGAAATAAATATTAAGTATCTTTTCTGATCACGATAGTATGAAACTAGACCAAGTACAAGAAGAAAACTGGAAAAAACAGAAATGTGGAGATTAAACAACATGCTACTAAACAAACTATGATTCATCAAAGAAATCAAAGAAGAAACAAAAAAAATACCAAGAGACAAATGAAAACAGAAATATGACATCCCACAAATCTTTGGGATGTAGCAAAAGTAGTTCTGAGAGAGGAGATCAGAGCAATACAGGCTTATGTCTAGAAGCAATAAAAAATCTCAAATAAACAATCTAACTTTACATGTTGTAAAGGAGCTAGAAAAAGAAGAACAAATGAAACTCAAAGTAAGTTGAAGGAAGGAAATAATAAAGATCAGAATGGAAATAAAAGAAGACTAAAGAGCAATGGAAGAGAACAATGAAAAACTAAGACTTAGAATTTAAAAAAGATAAACAAAATTCACAAACTTTTGGTAGACTAACGATTGAAAGTAGAGCAGGCTCTAATAAAATCAGAAATGAAAGAGAAGTTATAACTGACACCACAGAAATACAAAAGATCACAGGAGACTACTATGAAAAATCATATGCCAAAAAATTTTATAACCTGGAAGAAATGGATACATGCCTAGAAACATACAATCTTACAAAACTAAGTCATGAAGGAATAGAAAATCTGAATAGACCAATTACTAGTAAGGAGATTGAATCAGTAGTCAAAAACCCCACAACAAACAAAAGTCCTGGATCAGATGGCTTTTGGGGTGAATTCTACCAAACTTTCAAAAAAGACTTAATACCTATCCTTCTCAAACTCTTCCAAAAAATTAAAGAGGAGGGAAATACTTCTAAACTTATTTTATGAGGTCAGCATCACTTTGATACCAAAACAGACAAGATATCACAAAAAAATTATAGGCCAATGCCATTGATGAACATAGAGGAGAAATTCTCAAGAAAATATTAGCAAATCAAATTCACCAACACATTAAGAGGATCATATACCATGATCATGTGGGATTTACTTTAGGAATGCAAGTACGGTTCGCCATCAGCAAACTGATCAATGTGATATACCACATTAACAAAATGAAGGATAAAAATCATATGGTCATCTCAATATGTGCAGAAAAAGCATTTGATGAATTTCTGTATCCATTTATGATAAAAACTCTCTACAAAGGAAATATAGAGTGAATGTACCTACCCAAATAAAGGCCATATAGGACAAATCTACATTTAGTGCCATACTCAGTGGTGAAAAGCTGAAATCTTTTCCTCCATTCAGTTTTTCCTCCAAGATCAGGAACAAGATAAGGATGTACCATCTCACCACTTTTATTTAACATAGTATTGGAAGTCCTTGCCACAGCAATTAGGCAAGGAAAAGAAGAAAAACATCACAATGGGAAAGGAAGAAGTAAACCTCACTATTTGCTGATGACATCATACTATATAGAGAAAACCTAAAAGACTCTATCAAAAAACTGTTAGAACTAGATAGTGAATTCAGTAATGTAGCAGTATACAAAATCAACATACAGGAATCTGTGGCATTTCTATACACTAATAATGAATTATAAGAAAGATAAATCAAGAAAACAATTCCACTTATAGTTGCATCAAAAAGAATAAAATACTTAGGAACAAATTTAACCAAGGAAGAGAATGACCAATACTCTGAAAATTAAGACACTGATGAAAGAAATTGAAGAAGATGCAAATAAATGATAAGATATTCCACGTTCATGTACTGGAAGAATTCATATTGTTAAAGTATCCATACTGCCCAAAGCAATCTATAGATTCAGTGTAATCTCTATCAAAGTTGCAGTACCATTTTTCACAGAACTAGAACAAACACTTCCAGAATTTGTATGGAACCACAAAATAGCCTGAATTAGCCACAACAATCTTGGGAAAGAAGAATAAAGCTGGAGGTATCATACTCTCTCAGTTTAAACTATAAAGGTATAAAATATACTATAGTTTATATACTGTAGTTTATAGTTTAAAAACTACAAAGCTATAGTCATCCAAATAGTATGATATTTGTATAAAAACAGACACACAGAGATCAATGGAACAGAATTTAGACCCCAACATTAAACAAGACACTTATGTACATAATTAATTTACAACAAAGGATGTAAGAAAATACAATGGAGAAAGACAGTCTTTTCAATAAATTATGTTTTGGAAAACTGGGAAGCCACACGCAATAATGAAACTGGACCACTATCTTACAACATACATAAAAACTAACTCAAAATGGATTAAAGACTTGAATGTAAGACCTGAATAAAATTCCTAGAAGGAAAAAAGTCAGTAAGCTCCTCAGCATCCACCTTAGCAATCTTTTTTGTGGCTCTGACTCCAAAGGCAAGGGAGACAAAAGCAAAAACAAAAAAATGGGATTAAATTAAACTAAAAAGCTTCTGCACAGCAAAAGCAACCATCATCAATGTGAAAAGGCAACCTACTGCATGGGTGAAATTTTTTCAAAATCATATATCTGACAAGCAGTTATCATCTAAAATATATAAAAACTCATACAACTCAACAACAACAAAAAACTAACCTGGTTGAAAAATGGGGACAGGATCTGAATAGATATTTTTTCAAATAAGACATATATGTGATCAACAGGCCTATGAGAAGATGTTAAACATCACCAATGATTAGGGGAATGCAAATCAAAACCACAGTGAGATATTACCTCGCACTGGTTAGAATGGGTATAAAAAGACAAGGAATAACAAGTGTTGGAGAAGATGTAGGGGAAAGATAACCCTTGTACACTGTTGGTAGGAATATAAATTGGTGTAGTTACTGTACAAAATAGTATGGAGATTCCTTAAAAATTAAGAATAGAATAGCCATATGATCCAGCTGTTCCATTTCTTAGTATTTCTACAAAGAATACAAAAATGTTTCAAAAAGATTTCTGAATCCCTATTTTTATTGCAGCATTATTCACAACAGCCAAGAAATAGAAAAAAACCTACATGTCTGTTGGATGAAGAGTTAAAGGAGATGTGGTTAAAATGGAATACTGCTTAGCCATGAGAAAGAACAAAATCTTGCCATTTGTACAATTTAGATGAACCTTGAAGATATTATGCTTCATGAAATAAGTCAGAAATAAGATGGAAAAGAGACAAATACCATAAAGTTTCAGTCATGTGTAATTAAAAAACAAAACAAACAAAACAAAACAAAAACAAACTCATAGAGAACAGGTGATTATGAGAGGGGAGGGGGTTAAAAGTTTGCAAATTGGGTGAAGGGGGTCAACTGTATTGTGATAGATAGTAACTAGACTTTTGGTGGTGATCACTCTGTAGTGCATACAGATGTAAAATTATAATGTACACCTGAAACTTAACTACTGTCATATACCAATTTTACTTAAATAAAAAATATAAAAAGTAATTAAATACATTAAAAATTAGAAAATGTAAGTCAAATGTTAGGACTTTTAAGCAATCGTATCTATTGGCTTGGGATACAATATCTCAAGGAAGAAAACTGATTAATTGAAAGAGTTTAAACATTAGGGAACAAAGCATTAAGCCCACTGAGCTGGAGGAATGTCCAATTTTTCATATATATGCTTTATCTTTATGGAAGTCAAGGGTATGTAAGTCCAGACAGAAAACTTATACCACAAACATATTAAGGATAATTATTTGCATAATAAGGGAACTAGCCATGTAACCTAATTTGCAATAGAGTTTGCATGTTTTCTCAGGAAATCTATCATTGCACTTGAATATTTGTTTAAAGGCTTTCATTATTGGATAGAGAACAAAGAGATGCTCAAAGCACTGTTTATTGTAGTGTTATTTGTGGTACTAGGAAGATGGTAGCAATCTGGTTTCCAACCCTGGTGGAGTATTAACACAAGATGGATACATATGATGGAATATTGGCAGAAACCGGAAAGTGCAAAGTGATCTATCATCTATCTATCTATCTATCTATCTATCTATCTATCTATCTATCTATCATCTATCATCATCTATCTCAAGAAGACTGTATCTTAAAAATATGTTGTTGAGTGAAAAAAAGTAAGAAAGGTAGTATCTACAGCACAGCACTAGCAGTTTGCATTTATTTACAAGTTATTTATTAACTTGTTGCCTTTTCATTCCCATTCTGTAGTCCCATGCTCTAACTCTATGGTCAACTCCCCTCATAAGCTTGTTTGTAAGCATTTTCTTCATACACAGCCTCAAAAATGGGAAAGGTTGCTGTGTGCATGACATTTAATATAAACTGCCTTGTGCAGACCAATTATAATTATATGCCACAGCCTGAGGAGAATGGTTAACTCAGCTCTCTGCAATTGGGGTTTTTTAAAAAATAAAATAAAATTTAAATTAAAGAGAGAAGTCAGTGCCAGTTGATGACCTAAAAATGAAATGTGCTTGAGACTGTGCTGTAAAGGAAAATATATTGTGCAAAATTTAAATTGCATACTGTTTCAGAACAAGCCCAGATGTAACATGAGGCAAACTACCTCACATATCTTTTGTGCAGCAGAGAATATTCATTCTTTAGTCACAAAAGAGATATCATATCATTCTTCTTTCACTTTATTGTGTTGCTTATGTACCTTTGTGTTAATCTCAACAAACGCATACAATTTCTCATTTAGCAGCTAATTGACTCTCTCAGTCAGGGCTATGGAAATTGTCTAGGTTGATACACAGAGATAGAAAAGAACCAAAGAAGTTCTTCTTGCCCTTGACAATCACAGAAGGGAGATTAAATAACCTCCTGGTACAAATACATATTGTTCTTTGTCAGTGTTTAAAGGTACTCTTTCTCAGACCTTATGACAGAAATACATTAGTTTATGATAGTACCGGTGGTAACTATGTTTATGATATAGCAGTGAAAACAATCATAATCCCAACGATAGATTAGGGAGTGGACTAACCCCAGGTCCCTAAAGTCTGACAACTATATAGTAAATCCTCGGGTAGATCTATCAGCACAATGATGACAGGGGCTTATATAAGACTGAGCTAATATTTCTTCTGGGCTTGCATCCAATAGCCAGGGATTGTAGGGAAACTTTGCCCTTGGTAATTAAGTCCTAATTCAATAATTATTTGAGTAGGAAAGGGTTAAAATCAATGTTGGTCTTTGCATACTGCAGTTTTTCTATTTTCAGGACCTATCATTTTGGAAAAAAAAAAAAAAGCAACAACACACAACTCTAATGCCCTTAGCAGATGGATCTGTGTTATTGCAGAGCAGGGACCTGGAAAGTCTCCATATACCAAGCTATAAATATTCCTCTGACATTTATTATCCTCACTTGAGTTCAGGTGCTTAAATACTTGGACTGAAGTCATGTTTGTAGCAGAAAAAAGTTGATCTTTAAGCATACCTTGTCGCTGGCTAAATTATTAGCAACAGACAAAGATGGAGGGTAAGTACGCTGGAGCAAGGGAGTCTCCCACTTAAGAGAGGTCATGGAACCTTTAAGTCAAATTAGTTGAAGTTTAGATTTGCTTGTAGTACAAATTCCCAAACACCTCACCACAGACAATTTGATGGATCACATCCCAGCAACTCCCCACCAACCCCCAACTTTCCAAACATGTATCTACTAGTGACATTCTGTGGTCTTGAATTTGAGTCCCAGCACTGCCAGCTGCATAGGATTGTAAATCCAAGCTATGAATCTCAGTTCACGTTGCCTTAAGGGAAGTGTAGGATTATGTAAACCAGCAGATAATAACCATTATAAAATCCTTATAATAAAATAAAATCAAGCTAAAGGTGTCAGCATAGATTAACAGTCCTTCTTTATTTAGGGATGTGGATTCCTCAAGTGTGGTTATTTTCTGGTTCAAGCTAGGATTTAGTAGTATTGTTCTTAATTAGGGTCTACTTAATTCCCTTGGGGATGATTACTTGGAGCCTGGGATAGGTTTCATTCTGAAAGGAAAAGAATCCATGCATGACTTTGCCTGGGATACTGTATAATAAAGTCTTGCAGATATATCCATCCCAAAGCTATTCCTAACCCTTGCTTAGGAGGACCCAGAACAGTGTGAAGCTGAAGAAGACCCATAGGCCTCCTCTTTCATCCTGTCCTTCCCCAGCCTGAATGACCCCTTTGTGGCTGTCAGAAAAAGCTGCTCCAGTGCGATGCTATACCAGTACATTTACAGTGTCTGGAACTGGGCAGCACATTTTAAAGGGACATTGATCATCAAATTGCATTATCTAGAGAAAACTGAGGGGCCTAGAAATTATAAAATACAAATATAGTCAAAGAAGTTAGATTTGTCTTTTCCCAGCTAAACATCAACAAGGCGTCATAGTGCTAAGTGCATAATCTTAGCAGCCAGATTGTCTACTTTCAAATCTTTGTTCTTCTGGTGGTTAGTGGCTGTGCAAACTTCAGCAGGTTGTTTAAGTTGCTTTAGTTTTGTCATTTGTGAAAGTGGAAAAATAATAATGCCTACCTTATAATGTTGCTATAAGGATTAGATGAATTAATAATTATAAAGTGCTTAGAACAGTATTTGAAACTAGTAAGTAACAGTATTTGAAACAGCATTTGACAAATAAATGCAAGGATATAAAAGCTGTTTTCAAATGTTTGAGGGGCTATAATATAGAAGTGTAAGCACACCTTTATTTGAGTTGCTATAGGTCATGCGTTCTTAATTGGAGAGCCCCTGGAATGACTTACATGGGAGTTTTGTATGTACAAATGCATACTTTTTTGAGGGAAGGTTTATAGCTATTTTTTATATTTCCAAAGAATACTATGACCATGACCCTCAAAAAGATTAACCATTGACAAAAATCAATGGATGAAAATTTCAAGGAAGTTCACTTTGTTTGTTTTTTTTAAAGATTTTTGTTTATTTATTTGACAGAGAGAGAGGCAGCGAGAGAGGGAACACAAGGAGGGGGAATGGGAGAGGAAGAAGCAGGCTCCCAGCGGGGCAGCCCAATGTGGGGCTCGATCCCAGAATGCTGGGATCATGACCTGAGCTGAAGGCAGACGCTTAATGACTGAGCCACCCAGGCGCCCCAAAGAAGTTCACTTTGGCTTGTAGGAAAGGAATTATTCTTAAACTTTAATTGTCAAAACCCAGTGGGTGATCTTGAGAGCATCAGAAGCTCTATCCCAGGAACTTTTATCTGATGCCGAATGACCACAACTTGGGGGTTGAAGGGGAAACCAAATGGATGTCATTATCAGAGATCTTAGAGGTGAGATGGGTTTCAGCATCCCTTCCCCAAACCCCTCTTTTCCTCTTTCTGCATCACTCTTTTCCCATAATTGAAGAATATGCGAGTCTCTTGGGTTGTGGCAGTTTTGAAGTTGCAAGGTTACATAGTCTATCCATATCACCAGTTACTCAGTAATGATGCCAGTCATATCACCGTATGCTGAAAATTTTCTGATGATACTCCAATTCTTGGATAATTCTTTTGCAAGATTCTAAGTCCAGGTATAATGTGACATCATCCTACTCTTCAAACCATATTCTACACTCTGAATTTTTCATTAGCTTGTAATTTAAGTGTTATATTCTCTGTGAAGTCTTTTCTAAGTCTTCTAAAAAAGAGCTAGCTACACTGTTATGAATTCCCATGTTACTTTATCGAAATCACTGCTGTATCACTCATGAGACATGCTAATATCTCCCAACTATAACATAAGCACATGAAAGGCTGAGACTATCCGTTGTATCCCTGTGGTAGATATTGCTAATTACCTACCAAGTTCTCACTCTTCCTTACTGAAAGAATGTTTTCTGGACTCTTTTGCACTTAGTGTGATCATATGACCAATGATATGTAAAAGAAGGCTATGTGATTGAGTATTGGCTAAAGCAATATGAATGCAAGTGTACCATGTTTCTACACCTCATCATAAAACCCCACACCCCCAAGAATCTTTATGTCCTTTGAAAGCAATCTGGAACTTCTTTGACTGTTTTTGGACTTCTTATAAAATAAACTCCTACTTGAAATATTTTTTTTATTATTTACAGCTGAAAAAAATACGTTAGTGTTGCTATCTTCAATATTCATGAAATAGTGAGCAACAAGGTTCTAAGAAGGTATAAGGTAAGTAATATTATTTCTGAGTTTTAAAAAGTATATTTTTAATTGAGGAAGGGCATTTTTAGTTGTTTAAAAAAATTCTAGCAAGGAAGTTGGATCTAGAACTAAAAAAAATAAAATAAAAAGGAGAGTAATAACATGTAGCATAAGAAACCAGAATATAAGTTTGATATAAAATGAAGTAGGAAAAAGGAATGATCAAAGGAAAAAGAAGCAGGATTGAAATCATCAGGCAATGTTTCCAAAATTGGGTCTGGTTCCAAGGTGAAGTTCTCATTAGAGAGAAGTTGGTATACACTTCTCCCTTGAATGTTTCAAATCCTTACATTAAGGCAGGTCAGTTCCAATACAGCACTACTGCAAGGGATGACTGAAAGATCTCATGTTGAGGCTGGATACACTCAGGCTTTCAGTTCTTTTTGTACACAAATTCAGGGATTTTTTTCAGAGAACTTGAAACACCATTGGTTGAGGTCCTTGCAAGACTTTAAGCATCAAAACAGCTGTCGTGAATTAAGATTTGATTTTTGAGGCAATTCACGCAGTCCTGGAATACAAACTGTGAGGCTTTGTCTCTGAAGGGAAGTGGTTTAAAATTCATTAAAGCATAGAAATATTCAAAAGTTTAGTTAAAAGAGACTGAAGAGTTAAAAAGCAGAGAAGAGGCCCTAAGAGGCCTGTTGTTCTCAAATTTGTTAAATTGCATCTCATTTCCTATGTATTTATTACAGAATGTAAGTGGATCAAACATGCACTTATGTGTTACAGTGTTTATTACATAATTTCAGTTTACTTTAAAACTCCATTACAAATACAAAGCGAGGGTCTGACCTCTTTGCACCATAAGCTGCAACATCAGTCTATAGTGTTGGTTGCTTCCTCAACTGGAGGAACCAGACCTTTTGGACAATCCAAGTCTAAGTTAAGACTAAGTTAAGATTGTTTTCACATGCTTTTAGTGGTGAATCATTCCAAAAAATGTTATTTGTTGTTCATTGTTGATATCCTGGTCTTTGAAAGAGGTAGCTATAGTTGTTTTTAATGTTACATATCTAAGTTTATTTTCAAATAACCGTGTAATGCTCCTCCGTGCCTATCATTATCTTCTGGACAGTTTTCCTAGTTATCAGCTCAGAGATGTACTCATTCATTCATGCTTACTTTCAGTGGTCATTTAAAAAATATGAGCTATAGGGCAGGCATTGCCTTGGTGATTGGGGCTAAAGAAAAAGACAACATTTCTACCCTCAAGGGCTTAGATTTGAAGAGAGGGGCAGAGGACATGATGCATAACCACTCCTAATAAGGTGTATATGTTGATTGATAGGATAGCCTGAAAACTTAGTAATATACTGAATTCAGGAAGGGGGTTGAGAGACAGATAAGTTTTGATGATTCTCTGATTTCTGTCTTGGAAAACATTGGTTAGTTTTTACAGTCCACAAAATGAGGAGAATGAAGAGTTAGGTGATGAGTTAGCCTGAAAGCAGCTGCCCAGGGCATCAGTCTGTAAAAGATCCTAATCTACCATAATCATGAATCACAGCTATGGTGCCAGTTAAAGACTCAGGTTTCCACACACAATCACTTAAATTGGTGTTTTCCAGATAAATTGACCCCAGTCTTCATAAACTAAATAGCATATGCAAGAGAAATAAACACAACTCTTCACTGACACCACCCTCTTCCCTCTGAGGAATGATGGGAAGCATGTGTTCAGGATACAGGGGCTAGTTGCAGGTCTTGTCCCCAAGCCTGAGAGCAGCCATATGAGTTGCCTGAGGCCAGCATCTACTGTCAGCCACTATTCTGATACTAACCAAAGCATGGCAAGATGCTGTTTATGTGGGACATGTGATTTATTATATTTATTTATTTTACTCGCTAAAATGTAAACATCTTAATATGTCTATTTAGGGGTTGATTGGTTGACAAGAACTAAAAAAAGGTAGCAAAAACTTACCAAGATTTTTTATGCATTTTTAAAAATTTATTTTTCTTAGTAATCTCTATATCCAGTGTGGGGCTTGAACTCATGACTCTGAGACCAAGAGTCGAGTACTCCACTGACTAAGCCAGCCAGGCACCCCAAGATTTTTTTTTTAATTTTAGAGGATGTGCTCAGGTTTGATGAGTAGAAGTAAATTAGTGAATATATTTTTATTTCTCCTATACTGTTAGAAATTTTCTTGAACTTCAAGTGAAAAATAAAATAGAACAACACCTAATCTCTGCTACATCAGAAAATTATGTTCAAGAATTTGTTACTGAGCATTGATTGATTGAAAGTGTTCTTTTTGTAGAACTGACGCTGTAGCACACACACCAAAATAATATTTGACTAATTGCTGACATTACTATAATCTTGCTAGGTGGCCTGTTACACTTAATTTAGCAATATGAAACCAAATTATATTTCAGGGAATATATACAAAAATGAACAGTGAGTTTATTTGTCCTCGGAATTCTAATTATAACTGATTCTATGTTTCATATAATATAGGAAAAGTGCTAAGGAATTTTACTTGTAAATCTGGCTTGTGGTTTTAGGTGCATTTAGCAAAGCTCATTAAGATGAATTTACCTACAATCTTGTACAGACTCTAGATGGATAAAACATTCATTGATCTGTTAACAAAGTTTATTTCTATAGTAATTTTGGTTTATTTTAAAACTCTATCACATACGTGAAGAAAGAGTCTGACCTATTGGATCCAGAAACACCCATGTCAAGTAACATCTGACTTATTTGACATTATCTATGTAAAATGTTACTTCTCAAAAAGTGATCATAAAATATTTTGCAGACCTATAAATCAGAAAAATAAAAATTTGTAAGTGTGTTTTAAAAAGACTCTAACCCTATAGAAGTGAAACTTCATCCTTACTACAGGTCATTTATTTTAGAGTGATAGAGAGCTATAAAGTAAAAGACAATTTTAAAAATATCGAAATGTTATATTGTGTCAAAGGATATAGTAAGTCTCTATATCATGAAGTATATGTTTATTAAATCAGTTTCTCCCACTATATTTAATTAAATATTGAAAAAATAATGAAAAATTTTAATTTTAAGGGGTCTCTGAATATTTGCCTGCCTAACGTTAGTTCATCTGGGAAGAACCAATTTTTAGGGTGAGGTGATGAGTCAAGTTTTGGATGTGCTGAGTTAGAAATACTTAAGGGACATCAGAATGAAGATATCAGGAATTTATATAACAGTAGGACAGCCTAATGGTTGACAGCATGGATTCTGGAGTTCAACATGGACTGTTTGAGTTCATTCCTGCCTTAGACAATTACTAATTATGTGACCTTGGGCAAGATATAGAACCTGTCAGTGCCTCAGTTTTCCTCTTCTGTGCCTACCTTATAGGGTTGTTATGGGATTAAATGAATTTACATTTGTAAAGCTCAGTGCCTAGAACATGGAAGGCACCATTAAGGTATTTGTTAAATAGATACGTGGTATCTAGAAGTTAGAAATAAGGTTTGGGCTGGAGGCAGGATGTGCCACACGCCATCAGCATGTGGTGGTAGCTGAAGCTTTGAGATAATACATGACACTGACTAGAAGTATCATGTTGAGTGACAGAAGTGGTCCAAGGGCAGAACCTTTCAGAACATTAACATCTAAGGAGTAGCTACAGCTTATAGATTTAGTAAGGAAACGGAGAAGGAAAAGCGATAGGTAAGAAGTTAAGGAAGGAGTGTTATGTCAGAAGTCATGAAAGTAAAGAATGGAAATGGGAATAGCCAACAATGTCAAATGCCACACAAAGACACTGAAAAAATATTTACTGGATTTAACATTTTGAAAATCATTATTTTATAGAGCAGTTTCATTGAGTGAGTAAGACAGATTGCTGAGGGTTAAGTAGTTGGAGAGAGCATATGAAAGTAGAAAAACAAGTGTAGGCTATCGGGAGGAACTTGCTAAGAAGAGAAGCAGGATAGCAATGAGAGAAAAATATTGGATCAATGGAAGAATTGTGTTTTTTTTCTTTTTTCTTAAATGAGAGGAACTTGAGCCTACAGATGGTCTATGAGGAAGGGATAGTAGGAAGGAAGAGAATCTAATTGATGGAGCAAAGTCCTGAAAGAGACAGGAAGATAAAGAGTATGGGTATATAGATTACTTTGAAGAGAAGGAACCTATTCTTTGAAACTGGAGGAAGATCATATCTCACTGATAACCAGTTTCTTCTTTGTTACTACAGGCAGTACCACCCCAGTATGAGATACTAGGCTGTGATCAGTAGCTTATCACAGGATGCTGATCTAAGGCATAGATACATGCTGTTGTTGTTGAGGTAAACAAACTTGGAAGCTAGGTTGTCAGAAGGGTCATCCACATTAACAGGGAAGTTGCCTATGATGATGGCAGGAGTTGTAGTGAAGTGACACAGATAGATGACAGCATTGAGAAATGATAGAGGGTGGCATAATCAGATAACAAATTTGAAAGGAGGAAGGGTTTTTATGGAGGTGGAAACATCATGTCTTTAGGCATGTGATGGTTATTCTGTTTTCCCTTCCCCCATAAAACCAGTCTTCATAACCGTGGAACCAGTTTTGGGCCTTAGAAGGCTGACACCTAAGGCCTGTGTCACCTGGGTACGCTTCTGAGTGGCTTTTGGTGGGTTTGGCCAGAGAGAGGATTGAGGGCAAGAGGAGAGACAGGTTGCCCTATTTCTTCTCAGCCCAACTTCTAATAGCAGCTGAATCCTTGCAAGACTACAGCTTCAGTGAGTAGCCCCTCTTCCACGTACCGTACTCACTAGGTTCTGTAATTCCTTTCCCTTGCCTCTTTAGCCCTAGATGTGGCAATACTTTCTTGTTTTTGCTAATCTCTGTGTGTTTTAATGTTTATTTTACCCCATAATCTGCCTATTTTTCTGTAGTTCATGGAGCTAATACAAGTTTATTCTCTTGCCCGCTGAGCCCCTCAGTGATAGAAGAGGCAGTGTGGAATTGTGAGAAAGCATTACTTAGTGGCTCCAGTATGGGAGAGCCAGCATCTTCCACCCTTGGGGTAGACACAGGGAGTGAAGTCAATGTGCTATTTCAGGAAAAGTCAAAGGCTTCATGTTAAGTTGGACATCATTTGTTAAGGAGTAACAAGATCAGAGTTTTAGAATCTTGTCTAAATTTTAGGATGAGAAAGGCAGAAATAAGTTAAAAGTGTTGACTCAAAAAGTTGAAAGCTGAGGAAGAGCAAATAGTGCTGCATGGGTTAAAATAAAAATGTGAAGAGTAATGACATAACTGAGAAACATATAGGAATAAGAACTAGAAAATAATTTGAAGAGAATTAACAACAGGTGGTCCTAATCTGCTATGGGGTGGGAACTGGAAATTGTCTATTTTGTTTATCATAAGCAAATTATTTTGGCCAGAAACCAGAGTTAATTTTCTTTCTTTGCTCACGTTTCCCAGCCAGCGGGTTATTGTGAAAAGCTGTTCTAGTGTTTGCAGCCCTCTCACACTCAAGAATGACAACAGAGTCAGGCTTTCGGGTACTGAATGACAGGATATAGAAAAACAATAGAATGGTCTTCTTTACCATAAAACACTTGTGACAGATCAGTAAGTTAGCGAATGTAGGAAAAGAGGGAAAGGAATCAAGAGTTACTAGTCTATTTACTTTCTTTTTCTTTCTTTTATAAAAGCCTTAGGCAAAGTCTTAATTTAAAAAATTTTGGTAAAAGTTAATAAATATGGAAGTGCTATCAAACTCTGTGTATCCAATACCCAGAATGAACAAATGTTAGTATTTTGACGTTGTTGCTCGGATATACAGTTGACCCTTGAACAATTGGATTTGAACTGTGCAGGTCCACTTATATGCAGTTTTTTGGGATAGATACAGTATAGTATTATAAATGTATTTACTGTTCTTTAGGATTTCCTTAACATTTTCTTTTCTCTAGCTTACTTCGTTGTAAGAATACAATATATATAACATATAAAAATGTGTTTATCGATTGTTTATATTATCTGTAAGGCTCAACAGTAGGCTCAGCCTAAGGTCAACAGTAGGGTATTATTATTTAATTTTTTGAGGAGTCAAAAGTTATACACAGATTTTCAACTACATGGGGGTTTGTGTCCCAACTGGCATGTTGTTCAAGGGTCAACTGTATTTTATATATAAAATATTACTTATAAGTTGAAGTCTGCTTTTCTATCTCATTCCTTCTTTATCCCTAAGTTCCCTCATTCCTTCTTCTTTTCCAAATTCCCTCATTCCATCTTTCTCCCCAAATACTACTTTCATTAATTTAATGTGTATCATTCTAGTTTGTATTTTTATATTTTTACTATGTATTTAGCTACTATCCAGAAAATATTTAACACTATGTTATGTTTTTAAATTTTACATGAATGCTTTCATATTATATGTATCTTATTGCATCCTGGTTTTATTTTTAAAGATTTGTTTATTTGAAAAAGAGAGAGCAAGCATGAGTGAGGGGAGGGGCAGAGGGGGAGGGAGAGAGAGAATCTCAGATTCTCTGCTGAGTATGGAGCCTGACTTGGGTCAGTCCCACCACCCTGAGATCATCACCTGAGCCGAAATCAAGAGTCAGATGCTTAACCAACTGAGCCACCCAGATGCCCTACATCTTTGTTTTTTAAACTTAGTTTCTTATGTTTTTATGGAATCTGTCCATACTGATACATATAGCATTTAATTGCTGTGTAGCAAAATTTCTCAAGTAGGGTTCTTCAACATAAACCCAGGACAATGATTTGAATGGCTCTTTTCTCAATTCTCACTAGTGGTACCTCACTAGTATCATTCTAAATGTATAGGAAGATGTTAATTCAGGGGCGCCTGGGTGGCTCAGTCGTTAAGCGTCTGCCTTCGGCTCAGGGCATGATCCCAGAGTTCTGGGATCGAGACCCGCATCAGGCTCCTCTGCTGGGAGCCTGCTTCTTCCTCTCCCACTCCCCCTGCTTGTGTTCCCTCTCTCGCTGGCTGTCTCTCTGTCTGTCAAATAAACAAATAAATAAAATTTAAAAAAAAGATGCTAATTCATTACCTATAATGAAAACTTTAGGCCACTAGGGCTTAAGTCTCTTCTTGATCTGCGGTTGAAACAGTCTGCTCTGTTGTATCACTACACTGCATTGTATTGATCTATTCTCTATACTGACTACATTTAAATGCTTCCAAAATGTTACGTGAACAAATAAACTTCCTTTTATGTGTATTCTGGTACATATATGTAAGAGTTTATCTAGAACATAAATCTAGAGATAAAATTATTGAATTGTGGAATGGGGACATTTTTAACTTTACTAGAGAGTGCAGAATTGCTCTTCGAAAATAGTTGTGCCAAGTTATACTCTTCAGCAGTGTGGAGAGCTTGCATCTCCCACATTCTTACCAACACTTGATATTGTCAGACTTCAATTTTGCCAATTTTGTGGGTATGAAATAACATGTTACATATATATTTTTTTGGTTATGCATAAAGATAAGCATTTTTGTATGTGTTTGTTGACTGTCCAGATTTTCTCTTCTATGAATTTCCTGTTTATATCCATTGCTCATTTTCCCATTGGCTTATTTATATATGTAAATTTTTTTTAAAAGATTTTATTTATTTATTTATTTGAGGGAGAGAGACAGAGAGAAAGAGAGAGAGCATGCAGGCTGGGGGAGGAGCAG
This sequence comes from Ursus americanus, assembly GCF_024610735.1. Lineage (NCBI taxonomy): Eukaryota > Metazoa > Chordata > Mammalia > Carnivora > Ursidae > Ursus > Ursus americanus. The sequence goes on along the minus strand of NC_142138.1, from coordinate 65,652,657 downwards.
AGGAAGAGGGAGAGAAAGAGAATCCCAGGCAGATTCTGTGCTAAGTGCAGAGCCAGACATGTTGCTTGATCTCATGACCCTGAGATCATGACCTGAGCCAAATCAAGGGTTGGATGCTTAACTAACTGAGCCACCCAGGCGCCCCATATATGTAAATATTTTGGTAGGACTTCCATGTATTATTAAAGCCAACTCTTTGACTCTTATGTAAGTTTCAAATATTTCTTTTTGGATTTGATATTTTTACTATGTGCTTTTCTTTTTTATTACAGAAGATTTACATTCTTATATAATCAGAGTTATCAGTCTTTCTTTTTATAAGATGAGCTTTTGTGCCATATCTAAAAAATCCTTTCCTTCCATGGACTCATAAAAATATTCTTTTCTACTTATTCCTAAAAGTTTTTTTAAAAAATAATATTTAAGTCTTCAAAGCATAAAGCATTTATTTTTGTACATAGTACTAAGGGAACATGTAAATAAGGAACAGACTTATTTTTCCTATAAGAAAACCAATTTTCTGAACATTTGTGAACTAAATTCCATCCTTCCACAACTGATTTGTAATGCTACTAATATCATATGTTGACCAAATTTTATATATGATAAGGGTTGCCTCTGTGTTCCCTATCACTCCATTGATCTCTTTGTGTGTTCATACAATAATAACCAAATCATCTGGTTATTGTTTCCTAGTGTCTTCATACCTGGTAAGCCAGAATCCAGTCTTCTTTTTCAGAATTGTCTTGACATATATTTTTGTTCAGTGAATGATTATTTTGTGTCTGTGTATTCGATATTAGGATACAGCAGTGAACAAAACAAAATTTCTGTTCTCATATATCTTAAATTCTAGTGGGGTGTTAAAGACAGGAAAAACAGAACAGAAAGAGATAAAGACAATATGTCAAGTGCTGGTAAGTACTATGAAGGCAAATAAACAATGTAAGAAGATAAAGCATGACAATGTTATAAGAGTTTTGTTGTAGTCAGAACTTTAGCTCCCATATAGATTTCAGAATCAGTGTTTCTAGTCTTAAAAAATTCTGTTGTTGTTTTGTTGTTATTTATTTATTTATTTATTTATTTATTTAAATGTTGTATGAGTTACCATGCAGTACTTCATTTTTTGATGTAGTGTTCCATGCTTCATTGTTTGTATATAACACCCAGTGCTCATTGCAATATGTGCCCTCCTTAATACCCATCACCGTGCTAACCCATCCTCCCACTGCCCTCCCCTCTGAAACCCTCAGTTTGTTTCCCAGAGTCCATTGTCTCTCATGGTTCATCTCCTCCTCTGATTCCCCACCATCTTCATTTTTCCCTTCCTTCTCCTGGTGTCCTCCATGCTATTCCTTATGTTCCACATATAAGTGAAAACATATGATAATTGTCTTTCTCTGCTTGACTTATTTCACTTAGCATAATCCCCTCCAGTTCCATCCATGTTGATGCAAATGGTGGGTATTCATCCTTTCTGATGGCTGAGTAATATTCCATTGTATATTTTAATTGGAATTTTGTTGACATAGATTAACTTGTTGGAAGTTTGCTATCTTGATACTACTGAATCTTATCATTGATAAACATTGTAGGATCACTTCTACTTTTGGAAAATATGGAACAGCAGGAACAATATCTGCCTACCTAAAACAATGAAAAAACCTGAAATATGAAATAATGGTTTTCAAGATATCCAACACCAGGCAATGAAGGGACATTGGTTCATGAAAGACAGGAGATAAGTGAAGTCCCTTATGAATGCTTCCAGTTTATTACCTTGAGACAATTTTCAGGCTACAGTGCAGAAAAACAAGCCTGACAGACTCTTAGGTTGAGGTGGCAAAGTTAGAGATTCTAGGAGATAAGGGCAGCTAAAGCTTTCAGAGTAGAGTACTGGAGAAGGGAGAACTGCACAGAGAGACGACTACTGAGATCTGCAAAGGGTACCACTTGGGTATTTGGGAGAATACTGAACACTGCATGTGTATGAGGAGACTCCTTGAGTCTGGAGGGAAAAATTACTTGAATGGATTAGAGAGATCAGTAGCAACACTTACAAAGGGCCAGTAATGGCATCTGCCTCCACTAGCCAGAATGAAAGATCTTATTCACAGAACCACTGGGGAGAGTTTCCAAATGGGTTTTGCCTCAGTAATGGGGCATAAGCCCCAGACAAAATAGTATTTTTTGCTACGTAAAAGATTTTAAGTAGAAGTGTGAAACTATCAGATTTTTCCCAAGTAATTTAACTATACTCTAGAACAAAGCTCCTGTTTTATAATTATAGGAAAAAGAAATAAAAGTCATCTGTGTTGTAATAAATGACAGGATTTCCCTCTTTTTTATGGCTGAATAATATTCCATTGTATATATATATATATACATGACATTTTCTTTATCCTTTCATCCATCAGTGGGCACTTAGGTTGTTTCCATGTCTTAGCCATTGTGAATAATGCTGCAGTGAACATGGAAGTGCACATATCTCTTTGAGATAATAATTTTATTTTCTTCAGATATATAATCAGAAGCAGAAATGCTAGATCACATGGTAGTTCTATTTTTAATTTAAAAAAACTCCTTACTGGTTTCCACAGTGGCTGTACCAGTTTACATTCCCACCAAAAGTGTGCAAGTGTCTCCTTTTCCCATATCCTCACCAGTATTTATCTCTTGTCTTCTTGATGATAGTCATTCTAGCAGGTGTTAGGTCATCTCTCACTGTGGTTTTGATTTGCATTTTCCTGATGATTAGTGATGTTGAATATCTTTTATGAACCTGTTGACCATTTGTATGTCTTCTTTGGAAAATATGTCTATTCAGGTCCTTTGCCCATTTTTAAATGGATTATTTTTTCTATTGAATTATATTTATTCCTTATCTATATTGGATATTAACCCCTTATTAGGTGGTTTGTAAATATTTTCTCCCATGCTGTAGGCTGCCTTTTCATTTTGTTGATTATTTTGCTGTACAGAAGTATTTTATTATGATGTGGTCCCACTTATTAATTTTCACTTTTGTTGCTTGCACTTTTAGTATTACAACCCAAAAATCAATGCCAAGACCAAAGATTGATGTCAAGGAGCTTTTCTCCTATGTTTCCTTCTAGGAATTTTACAGTTTCAGGTTTATATTTAAGTCTTTAATCCATTTCAAGTTAATTTTTGTGAGTGGTATAAAATAGGGGTCCAGTTTCATTGTCATGTGCTCATCTAGATTTTTCAGTACCATCTATTGAAGAGACTGTCTATTCTTCATTGAGTATTCTTTTTTTTTTTTAAAGATTTTATTTATTTATTTGACAGAGATAGAGACAGCCAGCGAGAGAGGGAACACAAGCAGGGGGAGTGGGAGAGGAAGAAACAGGCTCACAGCGGAGGAGCCTGATGTGGGGCTCGATCCCGGAACGCTGGGATCACGCCCTGAGGCGAAGGCAGTCACTTAACCGCTGTGCCATCCAGGAGCCCCCTTCATTGAGTATTCTTAGATCCTTTGCCAAATATTAGTTCACCATATATGCATAGGTTTATTTCTGAGCTCTCTATTCTGTTCTATTGATCTATGTGTCTATTTTAATGCCAGTACCATGCTGTTTTAATTACTATAGCCTTTTAATGCAGTTTGAAATCAGGAAGTATGATGTCTCCAACTTTGTTCTTTGTTCTCAGGATTGCTTTGGTTATTTGGGGCCCTTAGTGGTTCCATACTAATTTTAGGATTTTTTTTAAATATGTGAAAATGCCATTGGAATTTTGATAGGAATTACACTGAATCTATAGATGGCTTTAGGTGGTGTAAACATTTTATCAATATTAATTCTTTTGATCCAAGAACATGGGCTATCTTGCCATTTATTTGTGCCTTCTTTCTTTCAGCAGTGTCTTACAGTTTTTGGTGTAGAGATATTTCGTGACCTTGATTAATTTATTCCTAAGTATTTTATTGTTTTTGGTGCTATTATAAATGGGATTATTTTCTTAATTACTTTTACAGAAAAATCATTGTTTATAGAAGCACAATTTATTTTGTATGTTGACTTTGTGTCCTGAAACTTTTGAATTTTTTTTATTCATTGCAATAGTTTTTTGGTGGAACCTTTGGGATTTTCTATATATAAGATTATATCTACTGCAAATAGAGACAGTTTTGCTTCTTCCTTTCTGATTTGGATGCCTTTTATTTTTTTTCTTGCCTAATTGCTCTATCTAGGACTTACACTACTATGCCAAATAGAAGTGGTGAGATTGGCCATCCTTGTTTTGCTCCTGAACTTAGAGGTAAAGCTTTTTATCCTTCCACATTGGGTGTGATGCTAACTGTGGCTTTGTCATATTTGGCCTTTATTATGCTGAGCTACATTCCATCTACACTAATTTGTTGAGAGATTTTATCATGAAAGGATGTTAAATTTGGCTAATGCTTTTGCTGCATCTACTGAGATGTTCATATTATTTTTGTCTTTCATTCTATTTTTATGGTATATAACATTGGTTGATATGCATATGTTGAACCATCCTTACATCTCAGGGATAATCCTACTTGATTCTGGTGTATAATTTTCAAATTGTGCTGTTGAATTTGGTTTGCTAGTATTTCATAGAGTATTTTTTGCATCTGTATTTATCAAGGATATTGACCTGTAATCTTCTTTTTCTGTAGTGTTCTTATTTGTCTTTGATATCAGAGTAATGCTAGCCTCAGAAAATGAGTTTGAGGGGCATTCCCTCCTCTTCAGTTTTTTTGGAGACCTTGAGAAGGATTGGCATTAAATCTTTAAAAATGGTAGAATTCACCAGTGAAATGAGGTACTGGGCTTTTTTGTTGTTGTTGGGGAGTTTTTGATTACCAATCCTTATTTATTTATTGATCTGTCCAGATGTTCTATTTCTTCATGATTCAGTATTGGTAGTTTGTATGTTTCTAAGAATGTATCCATTTATTCCAGGTCCAGTTTTTACTTAAAATCTCTTTTGACTGATATAAGTATAGATATCCCTGTTCTACTTTGGTTTCCATTTGCATTGAATATTTTTATCCATCACTTCACTTTGAGCCTATGTGTGTCCTTAGAGCTGAAATGAGTTTCTTGTAGGCAGCATATTGTTGGGTCTTGTTTCTTTGTTCATTCAGCCATATTATGCCTTTTGATTGGAAAATTTACTCCATTTGCATTCAAAGTAATTATTGATAGGTGAGGACTTATTAATATCATCTTGTTAATTGTTTTATGACATTTTATAGTTCTCTTATTTCTTTCCTTGTCTCTTGTGGTCTTCTTTGATGAATTGATGATTTTCTGTAGTGATGTGCTTTGTTTGAGTCCCTTCTCTATTTATTTTTTGTGTCTCTATTATATCTTTTTGCTTTGTGATTACCATGAGGCATACATAAAAGATCTTATAAATATAATAATATACTTTATGCAGATAACAGCTTAACTTCAATCACATATAAAACTACCCTTTTTCTCTCCCCCACCATTTTTGTTTTTGATGTCACAGTTTACATATTTTTATATTGCAAATTCATTAATAAATTATTGTAGATATGGTGATTTTTATATTTTTGTCCTTTAACTTTTATACTAGAGTTAAATCCTTAACAGATTACCGTATTACAGTTTTAGAGTATTCTTAATTCCAGTGTATGCTTACAAACAGTGTGTTTTATACTTTCATTTGTTTTCATATCAAATTAGTATTCTTTCATTTCAGCTTGAAGAACAGTTTTTGGCATTTCTTGTAAGGCAGAAACAGTGGTGATAAATTCCCTCAGGTCCTCCCCCCCCTAGTGGTGGTATAGTCTTTATCTCTCCTTCATTTCTGAAGGCGTACTCTGCCAGATAAGGCACTTTTGGTTGGCAGTATTTTTCTTTTAGAAAGCACTTTGAATATGTTGTTTCATTTTCTCCTGGCCGGCAAGTGTCTACCAAGAAATCCACTGATAGCCTCCATGGAAATTTTTTTCTGTTGCTGTTTTAAAAATTCTCTCTTTTTCTTTGATATTAGACAGTTTAATTATAAAGTGTCTTGGAGATGATTGTCTTGTATTGAAATTTTGGGGTGACTGATTAGCTTCTTGAACTTGGATGTCCAAATCTCTACCCATATTTGGGAAGTTCTTAGCCATTATTTTTAAAATAAGCTTTCTGCCCCCTTTTATCACTCTTCTTCTTTTGAAGACTTTAATAATGCATGGATGATGTATTTTCTCTCTCTCTCCCTTTTTTTTTCTATTGGGGGCATGAGGTAGGTGAAGGTGGCATGGTCTGTGGTGTGCATGAAAGCAAATAGTATGAAGGAAACCACAGTAAGGTCTGTGGAAAAGGAGAAAATGAAGATAGCTGGGGACAGTTGAGGGAGGGTGGCTCAAAATGAAGTTACCTGGAATGCTCAGGTGGGCTCCCAATCAGGTTGGCTCCCCACCTGACAGAACTTAATGATATTGTATAGTTTGCATCTGCTTTTTTTCCTTTTTACTATTTTTCATTCTTTTTCTTTTTTTAATCTCCTCAGACTACATAATTTCAAAGACCTGTCTTCTGTTTCACAGATTTTTCTTCTGCTTGATCTACTCTTCTGCTATTGATATTCCCTATTGTATTTTTCACTTCATTCATTGAGTTCTTCAGCTCTAAAATTTCTGTTTGGTTATTTTGAATGATATCTATATCTCTGTTAACTTCTCATTTTGTTTGTGTATTTTTTTCCTGATTTCATTGAGTTGTCTTTCTCTTTTTTCTTGTGGCTCACTGAGCTTACTTAAAAACAACTATTTTGAATTCTTTATTGGGCAAATCACAGATCTCCATATCTTTGGGTGGTTACTAGAAAATTATTTTGTTATTTTGATGGTGTCATGTTTTCTTGAATGTCACATCCTTGGAATCTTGTATTGCTATCTTACATTTGAAGAAGCAGTCACCTCCTTTAGTCTTTACTGACAGGCTTTGGGAGAGAAATTCTGTAGCACTGTTAAAGATTCTGAGACTGTCTCAGATCTTCTCTATGGATAGGACTGCCCCACACTTTTTGTTCCCTCTTATGGAAGACTTCTTAAGCTTGCATGTCTTCTCTCAGTTCAGCAAAACTGGGCTGGATCCTGACAGCTTCCCTTTGTTTTCCCTGGAGTGGTGCTGAATACACAGATTTGTATGGATTCTCTAAGTCCTGCAGAGTTGGACTAGTTTTCTGCACAAGATCACTAGCCATCTGCAATTCCTGTTCTTGCTGCCGTCAAGTGTGGGCATAGGCAGCTGGCCAGGGTGTGGGGAGGTGTGTGCATGAGGTACACAGAGCATTGGGGGTGCCCATAGGCCATCTGGAGTGTCAGCTGGTGAGGCCTCTTTAGTGGTTTGTGGATAGGCTTCCTGATGGAGTCCATGGTGAAGTAAGTTTGATCTGCATCCCTTGCAAGAGTTCTGTGTGCTCTACTCATAGCCACTCCCTGCCCTCTAATTGTGCAGCACACCTCAGTATTCTGAGGAATAGGGGGGAAAGAAGTGGATCTCTTTGACAGTCACCTACATAGCTGAGGATGCTGGGTACTTACTCACATGTTCTCATTTTCCTTCATGAGAAAAACCATGGCTGAGAATGTCTGTCATAACACTGAAGTGTGCTGACTTGAGGAAGGAGTAATATGGGTAAAGTGAAACTGTTCCTCTTATTCTTTTCAGTGTATCCAATGTCAGATATTTTTGCTCCAGTTTGTTCTGAAACTTCTCCACCGGACTCCTGAACTTCTACAAAGGCTCTCTCCTCTGTGGGCAACTGTCTAAATTTGTTTTCTTAGTGGGGAAGATGGGAGAAAATTTTTATTCTGTCACGATGAGTATGTCACTCCACAATATTCACTTTAGAATAAGGACATTGATAGGCTGAAAATGAAAGGATGGAAAAAGATATTCCATGTAAATCGTAATCAAAAGAGATCAAAAGTGGGCGTACTTACATCAGACAAACTAGACTTAAAGTCAAACACTGTTACAAGTGACAAAGAAATACATTATATTATGGTGAAAGTATCAGTTGATTAGGAAGATGTAACAATTACAAATATATACTCATTTAACAGCAGAGCATCCAAATATATGAAGCAAACATTGACAGAATTGAAGAGAGAAATAGTAACACAATGATAGTAAGAGATTTTAAAGCTCACTTTTAATAACATATGTATCAATCAGACAAAGATAAATAAGGAAGTAGAGGTTTTGAACAACACTATAGACCAATTGGACCCAACAATCATATACAGAACATCCCACCCAACAATAGTAGAAAACACATTCTTCTCAAGTGCCATGAAACATTCTTGAGGGTAGATCACATTTTAGGCTACAAAACAAGTCTTAACAAATTTAGGAATATTGAAATCATACCAAGTATCTTTTCCAAGTAACCACAGTGGAATGAAACTAGAAATCAATTGCAAAAGGAAAACTAGAAAATTCATGAATATGTGGAAACTAAACAACACACTTTTAAATAACCAAACAAGTCAAGAAATAAACCACAAAGGAAATTAGAAAATATCTTGAGACAAATGATAATGAAAACAAAACATACCAAAACTTAAGGGTTGCACTAATAGCATTGACAAATGCCTACGTTATAAAAGAAGGAAGATCTCAAACAAACAATCTAACTTTATACCTCAGTTAGAAAAAAAAAATAAACAAAAATTAGCTTAAGGAAGTAAAAAATTAAAGCAGAATAAATAAAATAGAAAATAAAAAGTTTAAAAATCAATGAAACCGAGTCAGTTTTTGAAAAGATCAATAAAATAGACAAACCCTTAGCTACACTCAAATAAATAAAATTAAAAATAAAAGAAGAGACATTACAACTGATGCCACATGAATAAAAAAAGATCATAAGAGACTACAATGAAAAATTATTCTTCAACAAAGTGGACAACCTATAAGAAATGGACAAATTTCTAGAAACATAACCTATAAAGACTGAATCATGAAGAAATAAAAAGCCCAAAGCCTATTACTAATGAGGTGTCATGAAGCAGTAATGAAAACTTCTCCAAAAAGAAAATAGCTTCACTGGAGAATTCTACCAAACATTTGAAGAATTAACACCAATTCTTCTCAAAGTTTTCCCAAAACAATTCAAACTTATTTTTTGAGGCCAGCATTACCTTGATATGAAAATCTGCAAGAGATACTATGAGAAAAGAAAATGGCATGCCAATAGCCCTGGTTAATATTTATGCAAAAGTACCTAACAAAATTCTGGCAAACAATTCCACAACATATTAAAAGGATTACACACTGGGGTGCCTGGGTGGCTCACTTGTTTAAGCATCAGACATTTGATTTTGGCTCTGGTCATGATATCTGGTTTGAGATCAAGCCCTGCACTGGGCTTCACTTCTCCCTCTACCCCTCTACCCCTCCCACCCCAGCCTCCTTTCACACATTCTTTCTCTCTCTCCAAAAAAAAAAAAAATACACCATCATAATACACCAGTGGGGTTTATTCCTGCAATATAAGGATGGCTCAACTTATGAGAACTAGTCATTATAATATACCATATTAACAGAAGGAAGGACAAAAACCATACGATCATCTCGATGCAGAAAAAGCATTTCATAAAATTCAGTGCTCTTTCATGATAGAAACATTCAACAAACTAGGAACAGAAGGAAATTATTTCAGTTTAATAAAGGCCAAATATTAAAATCCCACAACTAATGTCGTATTCAATGGTGAAAAACTGAAAGATTTCCTTCTAAGACCAAGAGTAAGGCAAGGATTCCTCTCTCTTATCACTTCTATCCAATATAGTAGTGAAAATCATAGAGTAGTTAGGAAAGAAAAAGAAATGAAAGTCATCCAAATCATAAAAAAAGAAGTAAAACTATCCATGTTCACAGATGACATGAGCTAATAGGTAGAAAACTCTACAGATTACATGAAAATACTGTTAAAACTAATGAACAAATTTAGTAAGGTTTCAGGATGCATTAACACATAAAAATCAGTTATGTTTCTTTCTATACATTAACAACTAACAATCTTAAATGGAAATTAAGAAAACTGGGTGATACATGCAAACAATGAATCATGGAACACTACATCAGAAACTAATGATATACTGTATGGTGACATATCATAATAAAAATAATTTTAAAAAGTTAAAAAAAGAAAAAAAGAAAACAATCTCATTGCAATAACACAAAAAATATTAGAAATAAAGTTAACCAAGGAGGCAAAAGACTCGTACACTGAAAACTATAAAACATTGCTGAAAGAAATTAAAGAAGATGCAAAGAAATGGAAAGAGATCATAAGTTTGTGGCTTGGAAAACATCATATTATTCAAATATATTATCTAAAGTGATCTACAGATTCAATGCAAATCCTATCAAATCCTAATGGCATTTTTGCAGATAGAAAAAAATTAATATTCACATTGAATCTCAAAGGATCTTGAATAGTGAAAACAATCTTGAGAAAGAAAAATAAAGGAGGCCTCATATCTGATTTCAAAACTTGCTACAGTAGTCAAAACGGTATGGTACTGGCATAAAGACATATAGAGACCAATGGAATAGAATAGAGAACCCAGAAATAAACCCTCATGTATATGGTCAAATGATCTTTCACAAATGTGCCAAGGGTACACAATGGGCAAAAGTTAGTCTCTTTGACAAATGGTGCTGAGAAAACTGTGGACTTATATGCAAAAATGGAATTGGATTCTTACCTTACACCATACACAAAAGTTAACTCAAATTGGATTAAAGACCTGAATATAATATTTGAAACTATAAAAATCTTAGAAGCAAACATTAGCAGAAAATCTTCATAACATTAGATTTGGCAATGATTTCTTAGATATGACACCCAAAGCACAAACAAAGGAAAGGGAGACAAATGGTATTACATCAAACTTAACTGAGCAACAAAGGAAACAGTCAACAGAGTGCAAGGCAACCTACTGAATGGGAAAAATATTTGCAAACCATATATCTGATAAGGAGTTAATATCTAGAATATCTAAAGAACTCCTACAACTCAACAACAAAATATAACAAATAATTTGATTAAAAACTGGGCAATATTCTTGAGGACACAGTTCTCCAAAGAAGGTATACAGTGGCCAACAAGCATGTGAAAAGATGCTCAACATCACTAATCATCAGGGAAATGCAAGTCAAAGCCACAATGAAATATCTTTCACCTTACGCCTAGTAGGATGGCCACTATCAAAAAAACAGGAAATAATTAAGCATTGGTGAGGATATGGAGAAATTGGAACACTTGTACATTGTTGTGGTAATATAAAATGGTGCAGATGTTATGGGAAGCAGTATGGAGATTCCTCAATATATTAAAAATAGGATTACCATATAGTTTAACATCCGACTTCTGGATATATATCCAAAAGAATTAAAAACTGGATCTTGAAGAGCTATTTGCGGTCCCATGTTCATTGCAGTATTATTAACAGTAGTGAAAATGTAGAAACAACCTGAATGTCTATTGATGGATGAATGGATAAAGAAACTGTGGTATATGTATATATAAAATATGTATGTAATATATACATAAATAAAATATTTAGCTTTAAAAAAGAAGGAAATCTTGTCATATGTTACAATATGGATAAACCTTGAGGACGTTATGCTAAGTGAAATAAGCCAGTCATAAAAAGAGAAATATTGTATGATTCCATTTATATGAGGTATCTAAAGTAGTTAAACTATTAGGAATAGAAAATAGAATGATGCTTTCCAGGGGCTGGGAATACAGAGAACAGGGGAGTTTTTATTTAATGGGTGTAGGGTTTCAGTTTTACAAGATGAAAAGTTCTAGAGATCTTTGGTACAACATGGTGTGTGTAGTTAACACTATTGTACACACAAAGAAAATGGTTAATAGGTCAATTTTAATGTTTTGTGCTTCTTTTTTTTTTAAGATTTTATTTATTTATTTGACAGACAGAGGCAGCAAGAGAGGGAACACAAGCAGGGGGAATGGGAGAGGGAGAAGCAGGCCTCCTGCTAAGCAGGGAGCCCGATGTGGGGCTCGATCCCAGAATGCTGGGATCATGACCTGAGCTGAAGGCAGATGCTTAATGACTGAGCCACCCAAGCACCCCTAATGTTATGTGTTTTTACTACAATTGCAAAATAAAAGGGACGTGAGGAAACTGGTGGTTGGATATGTTCATAATTTTGGTGTTGAGGTTGTGTTGATGATTTCAAGGATGCAATTATATGTCAAATATTATCATTTTATGGCTTAAATAAGTGCAGTTCATTGGTATGTTAACTGTATTTCAATAAAAGTATGTTGCAGGAAACATGGTATATCTCCATTTTTTCAGGTCTGATTTATTATTTCTATGGATGGCCTGATTTATATCTTTTGGGTTATTTTAACATTCCTCACATTTGCAGCTATTAGTATTTCTAACACAGAGGTAAATATAAGGTGTCTAACTCTGAATATCAAGTGGCACTTATTCCTTCAGTTCAAGGACAGCTATGTCTTCTACTATGAAGCAAGTTGTTATTAGAACAAGGTGGACAGGCTTAGGAATATGGTGACTAGTATTTAGCATTTTTTCAAAAACGCAGGCATACTCAACAACTATCACTACTCTCATCTTCGATTCTTCGTAAGTTTATTTTTTTAACTTATTTTTGTTTTTTATGTTTTAAGTTTTTATTTAAATTTTAGTTAATTAACATATAGTGTAATATTAGTTTTAGGAGTAGAATTTAGTGATTCATCACTTACTTATACCCAGTGTTCATCACAAATGCCCTCCTTGGGGTGCCTGGGTGGCTCAGTCAATTAAGCATCTGCCTTAGGCTTGGGTCATGATCCCAGAGTCCTGGGATCGAGCCCCACATTAGACTCCTTCCTCAGTGGGGAGCCTGCTTCTCCCTCTCCCTCTGCCACTCCCTCTGCTTATGCTCTCTTTCACTCTCTCTCTCAAATAAAGAAATAATAAAATCTTAAAATAAAATAAAACCCAGTGCTCATCACAAGTGCCCTCCTTATCCCCCACTCACCTCACCTCTAGCAACCCTCAGTTGCTTCTCTGTGGTTAATAGTCTCTTATGATTTGCCTCCCTCTCTTTTTTTCTTCCTTCCCCTATGTTCATCTGTTTTGTTTCTTAAATTCCACATATAAATGAAATCATATTGTATTTGTCTTTCCAAGACTCACTTATTTCACTTAGCATAACATTCTCTAGCTCCATCCATTATTGCAAATGGCAAGATTTTATGCTTTTACATGGCTGAGTAATATTCCATTGTGTATGTTTATATAACATATATACACACCACATCCTCTTTATTTGGGCTCTTTCCATAATTTGGCTACAGTTGATAATGCTGCTATAAACATTGGGGTGCATGTGCTCCTTCAAATCAGTACTTTTATATCCTTTGGGTAAATACCTATTAGTGTAATTGCTGGGTTGTAGGGTAGCTCTGTTTTTAGCTTTTTGAGGAAGCTCCATACTGTTTCCCAGAGTGGCTGCACCAGTTTGCATTCCCACCAACGGTGCAAGTGGGTTCCCCTTTCTCTGCATCCTTGCCAACACGTTGTTTCCTATTGTTAATTTTAGCCATTCTGACAGGTGTGAGGTGATATCTTGTTGTAGTTTTGATTTGTATTTCCCTGATAAGTGATGTTAAACATCTTTTCAGGTGTCTGTTAGCCATCTGTATGTCTTCTTTGGAAAAAAAAAATCTATTCATGTCTTGTGCCCATTTCTTAAATGGATTATTTGGGTTTTAAGTGTTTAACTTAAGTTCTTTATATATTTTGGATACTGACCCTTTATCAGTCACATCATTTGCAAATATCTTCTCCCATTCCTAAAGTTGCCTTTTAGTTTTTGTTGATTGTTTCTTTTGCTGTGCAGAAGCTTTTAATCTTAGTATATGTGGTGCTGAACAAGCACCAGAAGCTTTTTATCTTGATGAAGCCCTAATAGTTCACTTTTGCTTTTGTTTCCCTTGCCTCCAGAGAAGTGTCTAGCAAGAAGTTGCTACAGCCGATGTCAAAGAGGTTGCTGTTTGTGTTCTTCTCTAGGATTTTGATGGTTTCCTGTCTCACATTTAGATCTTTCATCCACTTAGCATTTATTTTTGTGTATAATGTAAGAAAGTGATCCCATTTCGTTCCTCTGCATGTGGCTGTCCAATTTTCCTAGCACTATCTGTTGAAGAGATTGTCTTTTTTCTACTGGATATTCTTTCCTGCTTTGTCAAAGATTAGTTGATCATAGAGTTATGGGTCCATTCCTGGGTTTTCTAGTCTGTTCCTTTGATATATATGTCTGTTGTTTTTGCCAGTACCATACTGTCTTGATCACTACAGCTTTGTAATATAGCTTGAAGTCTGGAATTGTGATGCCTCTAGCTTTGCTTTTCTTTTTCAAGATTGCTTTGGCTATTCAGGATCTTTTGTGGTTCCATATAATTTTAGGATTGTTTGTTCTAGCTCTGTGAAAAATGCTGGTGCTATTTTGATAGAGATTGCATTGAATGTGTAGATTACTTTGGAAAGTATAGACATTTTAACATTATTTGTTCTTCCAATCCATGAGCATAGAATGTTTTTCCTTTTCTTTGTGTCCTCTTCAATTTCTGTCATAAGTGTTATATAGTTTTCAGAGTAGAGATCTTTTACCTCTTTAGTTAGGTTTATTCCTAGGTATTTCATGGTTTTTGGTACAATTGCAAATGTGATCAATTTCTTGATTTCCCTTTCTGCTGCTTCATTATTTGTGTATAGAAGTGCAACAGACTTCTGTACGTTGATTTTGCATCCTCCAAGTTTACTGAATTCATGTATCAGTTCTAGCACTTTTTTTGGTGGATTCTTTTGTGTTTTCTGTACAGAGTATCATGTCATCTGCAAATAGTGAAATTTTGAGTTCTTCCTTGCCAATTTGGATGCCTTTTATTTCTTTTTGTTGTCTAATTGCTGAAGCTAGGACTTCAATACTATGTTAAATAACAATGGTGAGAGTGAACATCCCTGTCTTGTTCCTGGTAAAAGAAAAACTCTCAGTTTTTCCCCATTGAGGATATTAATCTTTGGGTCTTTTGTATATGGCCTTTGTGATATGTGTATGTGTATGTGTATGTGATATGTGTATGTTCCCCCTACTCATATTTTGTTGCAGGTGTTTATCAAAAATGGATGCTGTAGTTTGTCAAATGCTTATTGATTTTCTGCTTAGAATTCTGTCCATTGCTCTAAGTGGGGTGTTAAAGTCTCCTACTATTGTTGTATTATTATCAATGAGTTTCTTTATGTTTTTTATTAATTGATTTATATATTTGGCTGTGCCCAAGTTGGCATAAATATTTACGATTGTTAGATCTTCTTGTTGGATAGAGCACTTCATTATGACATAGTGGCTGTCTTCATCTGTTGTTAGTCTTTGGTTTAAAATCTAGTTTATTTGATATAAGTATGGATACTCAGGCTTTCTTTTGATGTCCATTAGCATGATAAATGGTTCTTCATCCCCTCACTTTCAATCTGCAGGTGTCTTTAGGTCTAAAATGGATCTTCTGTAGGCAGCATATAGATGGGTCTTGTTTTTTTAATCCGTTCTGATAACCTATGTCTTTTGATTGGCACATTTAGTCCATTTACATTCAGAGTGATTATTGAGGCATAATGAGGCTATGGTGCTAAGGCAAAGAGTTTTGGAGGAGCCTTATAGCAGACCAAGAGGAAATCATAATGATGATTATAAAAGCCCTTCATATTTAATGCTACAGTTTTTATATAACAAAATGTTATGGTTACTTCCCAGTGCTGACCAAGGGCATTCATAACACACCCTAGGACTTTGGCTACAGGGTTGGGGCATCTTTTGGTCATGAGGCTCCCCAGTGAGACAAGATGTTACCATAACTAACTAAAGGCCTATAGTGTCCCTAAAGTTTCGGTGCTAGGTGTTCCGTGTTACTATTTGCCTTCTCTGCCTCCAGTGGGCCAGAGAAACTATTCTAAATATATTAGAACATTGTCACTCCAGGCTATTGGCATTGCTTCAAACTTTGAGTTGACCCTAGTCCATGGCTGATTAATTACTATAAACAGGGAATCTCTTTTATTTTTTTTAATGTTTTTTTATTATCTTATGTTAGTCACCATACAGTACATCCCTGGTTTCTGATGTAAAGTTCGATGATTCATTAGTTGCGTATAACACCCAGTGCACCATGCAATACATGCCCTCCTTACTACCCATCACCAGTCTATCCCATTCCCCACCTCCTCCCCTCTGAAGCCCTCAGTTTGTTTCTCAGAGTCCATAGTCTCTCATGCTTCATTCCCCCTCCTGATTACCCCCCTTTCTTTATCCCTTTCTTCCCCTACTGATCTTCCTAGTTCTTATGTTCCAAAGATGAGAGAAATCATATAATAATTGTCTTTCTCTGCTTGACTTATTTCACTTAGCATTATCTCCTCCAGTGCCGTCCATGTTGCAGCAAATGTTGAGAACTAGTTCTTTCTGATAGCTGAGTAATATTCCATTGTATATATGGACCACAGCTTCTTAATCCAGTCATCTGTTGAAGGGCATCTCGGTTCCTTCCACGATTTAGCTATTGTGGACAATGCTGCTATGAATGTTGGGGTGCATATGGCCCTTCTCTTCACTACGTCTGTATCTTTGGGGTAAATACCCAGTAGTGCAATGGCTGGATCATAGGGTAGCTCAATTTTTAACTTTTTAAGGGACCTCCACACTGTTTTCCGTAGTGGCTGTACCAACTTGCATTCCCACCAACAATGTAGGAGGGATCCCCTTTCTCCACATCCTCTCCAGCAATTGTTGTTTCTTGCCTTGTCAATTTTTGCCATTCTAACTGGCGTAAGGTGGTATCTTAGTGTGGTTTTGATTTGAATTTCCCTGATGGCTAATGATTTTGAACATTTTTTCATGTGTCTGTTAGCCATTTGTATGTCATCATTGTAAAAGTGTCTGTTCATATCTTCTGCCCATTTTATGATTTGTTTATTTGTTTCTCGTGTATTGAGTTTGAGAAGTTCTTTGTAGATCTTGGATACCAGTCTTTTATCTGTAGTATCATTTGCAAATATATTCTCCCATTCTGTGGGCTGCCTCTTAGTTTTTTTGACTGTTTCCTTGACTGTGCAGAAGCTTTTTATCTTGATGAAGTCCCACGAGTTCATTTTATCTTTTGTTTCTCTTGCCTTTGGAGATGTGTCATGAAAAAGGTTGCTTTGGCCGATGTCGTAGAGGTTGCTGCCTATGTTCTCCTCTAGGATTTTGATGGATTCCTGTCTCACATCAAGGTCTTTCATCCATTTGGAGTTTATCATTGTGTATGGTGTGAGAGAGTGGTCAACTTTCATTCTTTTGCATATAGCTGTCCAATTTTCCCAGCACCATTTATTGAAGAGACTGTCTTTTTTCCACTGGATGTTTTTTCCTGCTTTATCAAAGATTAGTTGCCCAAAGAGCCGAGGGTCCATTTCTTGGTTCTCTGTTCTGTTCCATTGGTCTATGTGTCTGTTTTTGTGCCAGTACTATGCTGTCTTTGTGATCACAGCTTTGTAGTACAGCTCAAAATCCGGCATTGTGATGCCCCCAGCTTTGTTTTTCCTTTTCAACAGTTCCCAAGCCTCATTCAAAAGAATAGAAAAATCTAAAATGCAGTTTTTATATTCTCACCACAAGAAGCTGTAACAGCAACAGAGGGATAGGCCTAATCCATGCACGAGGAAGCAGTTGACCAAGATTAGAGCAGAAATCAATGAATTAAAAACCAGGAATACAGTAGAGCAGATCAATAGAACTAGAAGCTCGTTCTTTGAGAGAATTAATTAAATTGACAGACCACTGGCAAGAACTTATCCAAAAGAATAGAGAAGGGATCCAAATTAATAAAATTATGAATGAAAATGGAGAGGTCACAACCAACACCAATGAAATTGGAAGGATTATTAGAAACTTTTATCAGCAGCTTTATGCCAATAAATTAAGCAATCTGGAAGAGATGGAGAACTTCCTGGAAACCTATAAACTACCAAGACTGAAACAGAAAGAAATTGATTTCTTAAACAGGCCAATTAATTATGAAGAGATTGAATCAGTGATAAACAACCTTCTAAAAAACAAAACTCCAGGCCTGGACAGTTTTCCTGGGGAATTCTACCAAACATTCAAAGAAGAAATAATACCTATTCTCCTAAAGCTATTTCAAAAAATAGAAACAGAAGGAAAGCTACCAAACTCATTCTATGAGGCCAATATTACCTTGATCCCCAAACCAGGCAAAGACCCCATCAAAAAGGAGAATTACAGAGCGATTTCCCTAATGAATATGGATGTCAAAATCCCCAACAAGATCCTTGCTAATAGAATCCAATAGTACATTTAAAGGATTATCCATCATGACCAAGTGGGATTCATCCCTGGCATGCAAGGGTGGTTCAACATGCACAAATCTATCTGTGTCTTAGATTTTATACAGAGGGAAAAATTCAAAAATCATATGATTCTCTCAATAGATGCAGAAAAAGCATTTGACAAAATACAGCATCCTTTCCTGATTAAAACCCTTCAGAGTGTAGGGATAAAGGGTACATTCCTCAATCTCATAAAAACCGTCTATGAAAAGCCTACAGCAAATATCATTCTCAATGGGGAAAAGCTGGAAGCCTTTCCCTTAAGATCAGGAACATGACAAGGATGCCCACTCTCGCCACTATTATTCAACATAGTACTAGAAGTCCTTGCAACAGCAATCAGACAACAAAAAGGGATAAAAGGTATCCGAATTAGCAAAGAAGAAGTCAAAATGTCTCTCTTCACAGATGACATGATACTCTATACGGAAAACCCAAAAGAATCCACTCCCAAACTATTAGAAGTTATAGAGCATTTCAGTAATGTGGCGGGATACAAAATCAATGCTCAGAAATCAGTCGCATTTCTATACACGAATAATGAGACTGAAGAAAGAGAAATTAGGGAATCCGTCCCATTTACAATAGCACCAAAAACCATACGTTACCTTGGAATTAACTTAACCAGAGACGTAAAGGATCTACATTCTAGAAACTATGAATCACTCTTGAAAGACATTGAAGAAGACACAAAAAGATGGACAAATATTCCATGCTCGTGGATTGGAAGAATTAACATAGTTAAAATGTCCATGCTACCCAGAGCAATCTACACTTTCAATGCTATCCCGATCAAAATAATGATGACCTTTTTCAAAGAACTGGAACAAATAGTCCTTAAATTTGTATGGAACCAGAAAAGGCCCAGAATCACCAAGGAACTGTTGAAACGGAATCTCTTTTAGATTATGTTTTAACCACCATTCCTAGAATTTGTCAAGGCAGTGAAAATAATTTCAAAACATACTTGTGTTAGTTAACATTATTGTGAGCTACCCCTTCATCTTGAAATGTCAACAACCTATAGATTTACATATCTATACCTGTTCCTGGACCTTATACATAGGGAGTGTGAGAAAATCTGTGTTCATCTACCAAGGAGATGAGACACACTAACTGTACCTAGCTGAAGCTAAACATTTGAGTAAAATTGGAACCATCTACACATACACGAGGTGTTTCTAATTATCATATATTTGCCTTTTCTTTAGACCCAAACATCTGGCTCATTACATTCTTTTATATCTTTGGGTAGATATAGCCTTAGGCATGATGTGTAAAATAATGACTTATAATGATATTTCTACCTTGTAACACTGACGGTGTTAAAAGTACATATAATTTTTTACATATTTAAATAAATAATCATTTTTAAAATGGAATGGGATTATGAGTGATTTTTGTGCGTTGATTAATTTATTTTCTTAAATTTTTTGGAAATATATTAAGCAAAGTTATCTAAGAAATAAAAATAAATGGAACAATAACTTAATTGAAAATGCAGTAGTAGTAGGGAATTAGGAGAAAAAAGAAAATAAGAGGAAGTAACAGGAAGAAGCTGCAATGTGCAGAATTACCTGAACAACTTTTAAAATTGCATATAATGTGAACACTAGTATTTTTTAAAAACTGAACATGAGTGAAATTTGAAGTTTAGATAGTTTCTTTGCAATTTTCCTAACCTATGTGTTAACTCTTCCCTAAAGAAGCATTTATGACATGTGGCTTTTGAAGGCTTAAGGTTTAACTGCCTTTTTGTTAATTTAATACATGGGTAAGACAAAGATGAAGGATAGAAGCCTATTTTTAAATTTTTTAATTAAAAGAACTTTTCACTTTGAAATAATTTCAGGCGTATGAAAGTGTTCAAAAACAGTGTTAAGAATTCTCAAATATTCAAATACATAATCCTGATTCCCTAAATGTTAATATCTTACATAACCATACTACAGTTATCAAAATTAGGAATCTAACATTGATATAATATTATTATCTAATCTATAGACCTTATTCATATTTTAAAAATTAATGTCCTTTTTTCACCCAGAATCATAAATCACCATTAATTTTCACATGTTCTTTAATCTGGAACAATCCTCTATTTTTTTTTTTTGGTCTATTATGACTTCAGCACTTTTGAAGAGTACTTGCCAGTTATTTTTGTAGAATGTTCTTCATTTTGGGTGTGTCAGACATTTCTTCATGATTATGATTACCAAAGAAGCAAGTGGTGTGTTTTTCATAGTGTGGCATCAGGAAACACATGATGATTTTTCCCATTACTAGTGATGTTAACATTCATAACGTGAATAAGGTCATGTTTGCCAGTTTTCTCCACTCTAAAGTTAACATTTTTCCTTTTGTAATTAATAAGTATCTGATGGTAAGATATTTTGAGACCATGAAAATATCCTGTTTATCATTAGACTTTTGCCCACTAATCTTTTTTTTTTTTTTAAAGATTTTATTTATTTATTTGACAGAGACAGAGACAGCCAGCGAGAGAGGGAACACAAGCAGGGGGAGTGGGAGAGGAAGAAGCAGGCTCATAGTGGAGGAGCCTGATGTGGGGCTCGATCCCATAACGCCGGGATCACGCCCTGAGCCGAAGGCAGGCGCTTAAGGACTGCGACACCCAGGCGCCCCAGCCCACTAATCTTTTTAATCCATTGATGACTGTGCCTGAAACATTTGGTGTTTGTTAACTGATAATTTTCTATTTTCATCATTTTTCTACATTTATTAGTTCAAATTGTAATGTAAGGAAGAACTATTCGTTCTCCCTCATTTATTTATTTACCCATTTATTTACATTAGTATGGACTGATGGGTTTTTATCTTATTTTGTGAGCTATAATCCATTACTAACTTTATTATTTTGTTGTTCAAATTGTTTCATATTTGTTAATCAGAAACCCCTTCAGATTGGCTCCTGTGTCCTTTGACAATTTCCCATCTTTCTTTCTTCCTCCCTTCCTCTTTCCTTCCTTCCCTCCTTCCTTTCTTCCTGTGAGCTACTTTATATTGGAGATCTTTTATAAAGGAGAGCATCAAGGCCTAGTTGTGGGTGCCAGCCAATGTCTGGATGACACAGGCCACTTTCCCATTTCTCAGTGCATACACACATATTATCTGTCTATCTATTCATCATCTTATCTGTCTAAATTAGAACCACAAATTCATGTTAATACCTCCAAGTATATCTTTAAAATCCATATTTCAAAAAAAGAGCAGAATGGCATTGAGTTCTTACCCTCCAGAAAAAAATATAGAAGAGTTATATCTAAGAGGACAATTATGAAGTTAAGGATTACTGAATAGCTGGCCATAATAAAATGAAACTCACATAATATAAAGACAAAATACCATCAGTTACTGAAATAATGTTCTTTTTAAAGGCAGGAGCCTGAGTTTTACCTTTCAGAGACAAGTGTGTACCCAGTAAGTCTTCTCCCAGTTTTTTATTATATAGTAAGCTGTGCTTGAAGTATCTGCCCAGCTTAATGGGGTTCCTTTTACTGTGGCCTCCATTCCCAGTGAGCAGCTTCTAGGAGCCCTGTTTATGACCCTTCACACTGTCTATAGTTGGTAGGACTAGAGATGGAAAACTGAGCCAATTTGAGCCTTCTTCCAGGGAATTTGATATTGGGTCTCAGAAAGAGATTCAGATATCTTTTTTAAAAAAAATGTTTAATTGAAGCATAGTTGACATATATTAGTTTCTGGTATACAACATAGAGATTTGACAATTATATACATTATGAAATGCTCACCACCATAAGTGTAGTTACCATCTGTCACCACACAGAATTATAGTATTATTAACTGTATCCCCTACGCTGTACTTTTCATCCCATGACTTACCTAATTTATAACTGGAAATTTGTGCCTCTTAAACTCCTTCACTGATTTTGACCATCTCCCCAGCTCCCTCCCCTCTGGCAGTCACTAGATTGTTCTCTGTATTTATGAATCTTTTTCTGTTTTATTGTTTATTTTGTTTTTTAGATTTCACATATAAGTGAAATCACATGGTATTTGTCTTTCTCTGACTTATTTTCTTGTAAGATTTCATTTATTTATTTATTTATTTGTGTGAGAGAGAACACGAGAGAGCAAGAGTGAGAGAGCATGAGCAGGGTGGGGGGATGCAGTGAGAGAAGCAGACTCCACACTGAGCAGGGAGCCCAACATGGGGCTCGATCCCAGGGCCCTGGGATCATGACCCAAGCCGAAGGCAGGTACTTAACCAACTGAGCCACCCAGGCACCCCTGTCTGACTTATTTTATTTAGCATCATACTCTCTAGATCAATCCATGTTGTTGCGAATGGCAATATTTCATTTTTTCTTATGGCTGAGTAATATCTGTGTGTGTGTGTGTGTGTGTGTGTGTACACACCACGTCTGATTTATCTGTTCATCTGTTGATGTACACTTAGGTTGCTTTCATATCTTGACTATTATAAGTAATGCTGCAATAAACATAGTGGTACATATATCTTTTCGAAGTAGTGTTTTCATTTGCTTTGGGTAAATACCCAGAAGTGGAATTAGTGGATCATATGGTGGTTTTATTTCTAGTTTTTTGAGGAAACTTCATACTTTTCCACAGTGGCTGCACCAATTTACATTCCCATCAACAGCACATGAGGTTTTCTTTTCCTCCACATCCTCTCCAACATTTGTTATTTCTTGTCTTTTTGATACTAGCCATTCTGACTGGTGTGAATTGATAGCTCATTGTGGTTTTAGTTTGCATTTCTGATGATTAGTGATGTAGAGCATTTTTTCATGTGTCTGTTGGCCATCTGCATCTCTTCTTTGGAAAGATGTCTATTCAGGTCCTTTGACCATTTTTAAATTGGGTTATTATTATTAGTAGTAGTAGTATTGAGGTATATGAGTTCTTTATGTATTTTTGATATTACCTCTTATTGGATATATTGTTTGCAAATATCTTCTCCTGTTTAATAGGTTGCCTATTCATTATGCTGATGGTTTCCTTCACTGTGCAAAAACTTTTTAGTTTGATGTAGTCCCAACCACTTATTTTTACTTTTGTTATATTTGCCTGGTGAGAAATATCTGGGAAGATATTGCTAAGGTTGATGTCCAAGAAATTACTGCCTATGTTTTCTTTTAGGGGTGTTGTGTTTTGGAGTCTCACATTTAGGTCTTTAATCAAATCTGAGTTTATTTTTGTTTATGGTGTAATAAAATGGTACAGTTTCATTCTTATGCATGTAGCTTTCCAGTTTTCCCAAACCATTTATTGAAGAGATTCTCTTTTCTCATTGTATTTTTTGTCGCCTTTGTCGTAGATTAATTGACCATATCAGCATGAGTTTATCTGGGCTCTCAATTCTATTTCATTGATCTCTGTGTCTGTTTTTGTGCTAGTACCATACTGTTTTTATTACTGTAGCTTTGTAGTATAGTTTGAAATCTGGGATTGTGATGCCTCCATACTTGTTCTTTTAATCTCAAGATTGCTTTGGTTATTCAGGATCTTTTTGTGGCTTCATATAGATTTTAGGATTTTTTGTTCCAGAAGATTCCAGACTACTCTGGAATCCAGAAGATTTGTTCCAGAAGATTCCAGACTAATCCTAAATCCAGATTTAGGATTTTTTGTTCCAACTGAAAATACTGTTGGGATTTTGATAGGGATTGCATTGAATCTGTGGTGTGCTTTGGGTAGAATGGACATTTTAACAATATTAATTCTTCCATTCCGTGAGCATGGTATATCTTCCATTATTTGTGTCATCTTCAATTTCTTTCATCAATGTCTTAATAGTTTTCAAAGTTCAGGTCTTTCACCCCTTTGGTTATATTTTCTTCTTGTGGGCCAAGTGAATTGCACTCAACTAGACACACACACAACCCCCCCATATGACAAATTAGAAGAAAATAGTGTCTGCTAATATTTTAGTGTATTTTTGGATAGTGCACTTATGGGTGATTTTTATTTTATTTTTTTCCTAATTGTCTACAAATTAGTATGCATCATTTAAATCATTAGGAAAATAATTTGAAATATAATGCAACCAAAGATTTTATATAATTAATGTGGTGCTGTTTTGAGAAGAAGGGGTATCACAGTGAAGAAAACTATATCATGGAAAGATATCCAAGGGTTGGTAACCAGAGGGAAAGAGAATACAAAAGAGAGATTCATTTTTTACGCTAGGTGTATTTTTTAATGACTCTGAAGAGGAATAATCTGAGGAAAAGAAATTATTTAAAAGATAAGGTGTTCTTGAAAATGAAGGGATTGTTTATGAACTGAAAATTGACACAGTGATTTCCAACTGTTTTAGATTTATAACTCATAACTGCTGTTCAGGAAGGCATTTCTTTTTTCTTATTTCATATTTATTGTTATATATAAATTTAGAAAAAATTCAGAAAAAGATACCAAATAGAAAAAGTGAAAAAAATTGAATTTACCTAGATTTGGACTCTTCAGGGGGGAATCATTGTTGACATTTTAATGAATACCCTCTAAGACATTTTTCTAAATAAATAAATTAAGATGTAAAGAGATATATATCAACTGTTTTTATTGGAAGGAATCATGTTGGACATTATCTCATAAGTTTTTTCTTTAATTGCCATCATAAATGTTTTATTTAAGTAGAAATTGCTGTGCTTAAATGAAGTTAAGCTGAGATTAAATTGGTTTTGAGAACTTTATGACATCTCTGGGGATGATTGAAAACCCACGTAATTTTTGAAGGCAGGGCTAGGATTCCCTAAATCAGAAGATTCCAGACAGTGACTAAATAGTCTAGTGGCTTTGCTGACACCACTATTATAGCTCCAGTATTCTCAATTCAAAACACATGAATGAATGGAGTCTTGAAAGCAGTTGGATCCTAAGAAGCTCTTGTTTCTTGGCTTTATATATTTAAATTAATTGTTTTTTTTTGCCACAAAAAAATATAAAAAGCAGTACCTTGGTAAGAATAACCTTGTGTCTTTTGATTTTCTTTCTGGCTAAAGTTGCTTTCTCTTCTGCCCTAACTCATTTTAGATTGACCTAATTCTAAACCATGTGACAAGCTAAATAAAATGAAAACCCAAAAGAATTCCTGAAGTAAATTGCTTAAGTAGGCACTCTGCAGAAAATTGGGAGTATACAGAAATTACTGGAAGTGAAGAGAATGAGGCTGAATGCTATAAAAGTTAAGTCTGGGTGGTTTTTAAAGATAGTTTAGGACTTCCTGATGAGCATTGTTTACTCATATGCAACTTCCTATGTACTTTCCCTGTTCCCCCAACTTTTCCATTTAGTGAATCAGGTCCCCTGGAGGTGAAGCCACAGAGTTTAATTCCCAAGTAGAGAGTTTAATTCCCAAGTAGTTCTTTTTATTTTTATTTTTTCCAAGTTTTTGAGGCATAATTGACAAACAAAATAATATATTTAAAATGTACATAATTTGATATACATGTACATTGTGAAAGGACACCCTCTATTGAGATAATTAACATATCCATCACCCCAATTATTTACCTTGTGTGTGTGTGTTTGTGTGTGTGTGTGTGTGTATGTGTGTGTATGAACACTTGAAATCCTTGCTTGGCAAATTTCAATAATATAATGCAGTATTACTAACTGTAGCCACTATGTTATACATTAGATCTGCAGACCTTATTTATCTTGTAACTGAAATTTTGTACCTTTTGACCAACCCCTGTTTCCCCCCACTTGCAGCCTCTGACAGCCAGCATTCTACTCTGTTTCAATGAAGTTAACTTTTTTTTTTTTTAAGATTCTACATATAAGTGATACCATGCAGTTTTTGTCTTTGCCTGGTTAATTTCACTTAGCATAATGCCCTCCACATTCATCCATGTTGTCTTAAATGGCAGGATTTCCTTTTTTCAGGCTGAGTAATATTCATTGTAAATTTATAACACATTCTCTTTGTCTATTTATCTATTGATGGACACTTAGATTGTTTCCATGTCTTGGCAATTGTGAATAATGCTGCAGTGAACATAGGGGTGCTACTATCTCTTCAAGATAATTTCATTGTCTTTGGATATAAACCCAGAATTGGGATTGCTGGATCATGTGATAGTTGTATTTTTAATTTTCTGAGGAACCTCCATACTGTCCCATGGTGGTTGTACAAATTTACATTCCCACCAGCAGTTTACCAAGTGTTCCCTTTTCTCCATGTCCTTGCCAGTATTTATCTCTTGTCTTTTTGATAATACCAATTCTAACAGTTGTGGGGTGATATGTCACTGTGATTGTGATTTCCGTTTTCCTGATGATTAGTGATGTTGAACAAATTTTCATGTACTTGTTAGCCATTTGTACTTTTTCTCTGGACAACTATCTATTTAGGTCCTTTGCTCATTTTGAAATCAGGTTACCTTTTGCTATTGAGTTGTATAGGTTCTTTAAATATCTTAGATATTAACTCCTTATTGGATATGTAGTTTGCAAATATTTTTTCCTATTCCATAGGTTGCCTCTTCATTTTGTTGATTGTTAGATCATTACATTGTACAGAATCTTTTTAGTTCGATGTTGTTCCACTTGTTTATTTTTGCTTTTCTTGCCTTTGCTTTTGGTGTTAAATCCAAAAAATCATTACGAAGACCAGTGTTAAGGAGTTTACCCATCCTGTTTTCTTCTAGGAGTTTTATAATTGTAGGTCTTACATTCAAGTCTTTTATTGATTAGGGTTGATTTTTGTGTTTGGTATAAGATAGGGGTAGAGTTTTATTCTTTTCCATATGGATATCTAGTTTTCCCAGCACCATTTATTGAAAAAACTAACTTTTTCCCATTATTTCCCATATATTATTGCCTCATTTTTGGGAAATTAATTGACCACATATGCATGTATTTATTTATGGGCTCTCTATTCTGTTCCATTAATCCATGTGTTTGCTTTTACGCTACTGTTTGATTACTGTAGCTGTGTACTATAATTTGAAATCAGGAAGTGTAATGCCTCCAGCTTTGTTCTTCTCTTTCAAGATTCCTTTGGCTATTTGGGGTCTTTTGTGCTTCCATAAGAATTTTAGGATAGTTTTTTCTATTTCTGCAAAAAATGCCATGGGAATTTTAATAGAGATTGCATTCAATCTATAGATTGCTTTGGGTAGTATGGACATTTTAACAATATTAACTCTTCCAGCCCATCAATGTGGAACACCTTCACGTTCTTTGTTTTTTCTTTCAATTTCTTTCATCAATGTTTTATAGATTTTAGTGTACAGATCTTTCACCTTCTTTTTTTCTTTTTTTTTATTAAAGATTTTATTTATTTATTCAACAGAGATAGAGACAGCCAGCGAGAGAGGGAACAAGCAGGGGGAGTGGGAGAGGAAGAAGCAGGCTCATAGCGGAGGAGCCTGATGTGGGGCTCAATCCCATAATGCCGGGATCACGCCCTGAGCCGAAGGCAGACGCTTAACCGCTGTGCCACCCAGGCGCCCCGATCTTTCACCTTCTTGATGAAATTTATTCCTAAGTATTTTATTCTTTTTGATGCCTTTGTAAATGGGATTGCTTCCTTAATTTCTCTTTCCAAAGGTTTGTTGCTAGTGTATAGAAGCACAATTGATATTTGATATTGGTTTTGTATCCTGCATCTTTTTTTTTTTTAAGATTTTATTTATTTATGTGACAGAGAGACAGCCATTGAGAGAGGGAACACAGCAGGGGAGAGGGAGAGGAAGAAGCAGGCTCCCAGCCGAGGAGCCCGATGTGGGACTCGATCCCAGAACACCAGGATCACGCCCTGAGCCGAAGGCAGACGCTTAACGACTGCGCTACCCAGGTGCCCCTGTA
This sequence comes from Ursus americanus, assembly GCF_024610735.1. Classification (NCBI taxonomy): domain Eukaryota; kingdom Metazoa; phylum Chordata; class Mammalia; order Carnivora; family Ursidae; genus Ursus; species Ursus americanus. The sequence continues at coordinate 65,624,375 of NC_142138.1, read as the reverse complement.
TCCTGCATCTTTACTGAATTCATTTATTGGTTCTAATAGTTTTTGGTGGAGTCTTTAGCATTTTCTGTGTATAGTATCATGTCATCTGTAAGCAATTACAGTTTTACTTCTTGCTTTCTGATTTGGATGTCTTTTATCCCTTTTTTCTTCCCTAATTCTCTGGCTAGGACTTCTAGTACTGTGTTGAATAAAAGTGGTAAGAGTAGGCAAACTTGTTTTGTTCCTTATCTTAGAGGAAAAGCTTTCAGTTTTTTACCATCGAGTATGAAGTTAGCAGTGGGCTTGTCCTATATGGCCTTTGTTATACTGAGTTACATTCCATTTCTACCAAATTTGTTGAGAGTTTTTATTTTGAAAGGATGTTAAGTTTTGTCAAATGCTTTTTCTACATCTATTGAGATGATCATATGACTTTTATGCTTCATTTTGTTAATGTGGTGTATTACATTTATTGATGCATGGATTTTGAGCTATCCTGGAATGAATTACACTTGATCATAGAGTACGATCCTTTTAATGTGCTGTTGAATTTGGTTTGCTATTTTGTTGAGTGCTTTTGCACCTATATTCACTAGGGATATTGGCCTGTAATTTTCTTTTCTTGTAGTGTCCTTGTCTGTCTTTGGTATCAGGATAGTGTTGGCCTTGTAAAATTGTTGGAATGTGTTCTCTCCTCTTCTGTTTTTTTGGAAGAGTTTGAGAAAGTTTAGTATTAATTCTTCTTTAAATGTTTGGTAGAATCACCAGTGAAGCCATCTGGTCCTGGACTTTTCTTTGCTGGAAAATTTTGATTACTGATTTAGTCTCCTTCCTAGTAATTTGTTCTGTTCGATTTTCTATTTCTGCATGATTCAGTCTTGGTAGGTTATACGTTTCTAGGCATTTATCCATTTTTTTTAGATTATCTAATTTGTTGTTATGTAATTGTTCACAGTGCCTAGGTGATTATTTTGTGCCCTGAGTTTTGAAAACCAACAGTTTAGATCAGACATGAAGTCCAGTCTCTTCCTGTGATATACAGTTACCTCTAGTATTTGGTCTCTTCCCTGGCATCTCAGCTCATGAAAGTTTCATGACTGATCACCAAGAACTATCACACAGGAACACCTTGGATGGTTGTATAGCTACTGAAACAGTGTCATGTAATTGAGCCAAGACCAGGACAGGTGTAATTGAGCCAAAACCAGGACAGGTGTAGTGAGTAGCAGAGTCCAGGACAGAAACTGGGTCGGAATAGTAGAGAAGTTAAGCATAGCTATAGTTTTAAGTATGGTTAATACCAGAATCAGTTCAACGATGGTAACCTCAAGGAAACAGACTGCAGTGCCTATTATTTACTGACATGACAAGAGCCAAGCTAGAATGCAGATTCTATCAACAAACAGGAATCATGCTGCTCTTAGATGTACCAGACCTGGGGTGACTAAGACAGACAGAATTATAGTCCTTAAGGAGCTGACTTTTTGGTAGAGAGACAGTGGGAAACTCAGCCCCTCAGTACTCTGGGGTGACACCTGGTAGCCAGATCCTGATGAAGAGATATTGGGGAGAAAGCACAATGGATGTAGAACAAGTTTGAAAGAAGGAGAGGCTGTGCTTTTTTTTTTTTTTTATCACTCTTCGACATTTTGTTTCAGCTTCATTGAACATGAAACCACAGGGAGAAGTGGACTTGTTTTGAGAATGAAGAATACAGCCAAACATCAATCATTTGGATTTTATTAGTCAGAACTTGTGATAATTTGGAGAGTGACTTAGCTGAAGTTTATTTAAGTTTCCCTGTGGAAACCTCCCCCCCCCCCAAATTTCCCAAACAAATTGATTCTATAAACTTTAGTAAACCTGCTTTCAAACATATTCAAAGCCCTTTTTAGATACATGTAAGTATAAAACTAATCATAAATCATTTTACAGCTGTCCTTACATTTGCTAGCAGTGAATTTAGTGCATAGGAGCAGTTATTTAACTTATTTCAGAATATTTATGGTATAAAAAATTAATACATTTCTTTGTGAAGTGGCCTGTAATTCTTCTCTCTTGTTTTTTCCACATAAGGCCTTCCCTCTCCCCTTTTTACCTCTCCCTTCTCCCCCATCTCTCCTGATCCCTCCCTCTTTGTTTTCTTTTTCTCTACTCTGTCTCATTCCTCCTTTCCCCTTCCTCTTTTCTCTTTCTTCCTTCACCCCACCTCCAACTCCACTTCTCTTGCTCCCTCTGCCTCTCTCTTTTGCTTCTAAGATGAGAGAAGTTTATATACATCTGCTTTACAGAATATGAAAGTGGTCAGTCTGTTTCCAAGGTGTTAAGTCTTCCTCTGAATTGCTTTGGGGGGAGGCTGGTAGTCCTTGAAAATGTCTGTCGTCTAAGCAGCAGCCCCTGGACTAGCCACACAGGTTGCCTAACCATGGGTTTGAGGATCAGAAGCCTGAGGGATGCTCTGTTCCTCCTGGATTTTTCCTTTACCTTTTTACATCAGTCAATCTGTAATTTAAATGACATACTTTGATTACTGTGGAAATACCCACCAGCACACATTTTCTCACAGAAATAAGGAATTCTGGTGGCAATTTATTAATGTTAAATTGCTTTTACAGTGCAGAATGAGAAAAAGACTCTAATTTGCGCACACATTCTTCTGGAATGAAAGAATCTTTACCATCATGAAGCCATTTCAGCTGTCTCATCCCTAATTACCACTTGGTATCTCTCTCTCTCTCTCCCTTGCTCCTTCCCTAGTGTTCTCTTTGTTTTTAATTGGTGTTTTCAGCCATCTGGATCCACTAGCTTATGAAGGCATGAGAGAGAAATAGAACATAAAAGAAAACAAACTTCACCCATTTCAATCAAGTCCACATCTGAAAGCTCCCATATTTTACAGCATTTCCTTTGCTATAGGAAATATGGTGTCAGAATAAGCCAAGCTGAAAGGATGTCTGGGGATGAATGCAAAGAGAAATGCTAATACCCTATTAGTGCTGAGGTCTGGGCTCCAAAGCACTTTCAGGAGAAGCTGCTTGGTATTTCAGTTTGCCACATGGTGGAGGAAAGGACCTAGGGGGTTCTACAATGAGAAGTCTGGGTCTTGCAATCAGCCCCATCTGGATTTGAACCTTAGCTTAGTTATTTCTAACTCTATAATTTGAGGCATTTTTTTTGGTCATTTTTGTACTTCAATTTTCTATCTGGAAAGATTGGGAAACAATAAAGTTGTGATTATTAAATGAAGAGAAATATGAACATACTCTTTAAATGATATTCTAAAATTCTGGTTTAAAAATTACAGTAGCACATATGATGGCTTTTGGGCCCAAGTATGTATAGGAAGAATTTAGAGGTTAAAAGGAATTGCTGTAAGACTTATCTTGAGTTTGTATTTGCACTGTAAGTAGCACACTATTTTTACCTAGATTGTGTTGTAATTTGGGGTAAAAGACATTATAGAGCAAGGGCCAGGATCCCTTGAAGCCACTCATTGGTACATCCGCTGAACTTCCTAATGATAACTATTATTGACAGTTTAGAGAAATTTCTTTCAGATATCTTCCCTGCCTCCCCACACATGCTACCATGAGTATTTTCACAAATAATTAACTTACTCCCTAAATGTTCTTCCATATGCTTCTTTCCAGCTCTACTCTACCCTAATCCAGGCTATCATAGCTTTTTATATCCAAGCCACAGGTATGGCCTCCAAAATAGTCTCTCTTTCTCAGATTCTTTTCCATTTTTCTTACTTAAGCCTGAGTAGTCTTTTAAAAGTCTTTTTATATACCAAACGTGGTATTTAACTTGTAAAAGCATTAATGGTTTTTCACTGACCATTGAATTGAAGTCCACTAGAAACAAAACCTCTACGTGTTTCTCTAGCCACTGTTAATATTCCCACCACCACCAAACACTTGGCCTTCCTTTGGTCTTCTCCACACTGGATATGTCTAAATCCATGACTGTTTTGTGCTTGCTCTCATCTCAATGCTGTTCCCTCTGTCTGGAGTGTGCTTCTGTACTTTCCTCAGCTATCTATATTCTATTCATTCTCTCAATAGCTGTTGGGATATCAAAATCTCATGGAAGCCTTCCCTGATGGCTCTGATTGTTTTATTTTTTTAAAAAAGATTTTATTTATTAATTTATTTGAGAGAGAGAGAGCAGGAGCAGAGGGAGAGGGACAAGCAGATTCTGCACTAAACACAGAGCATGATGCAGGGCTCCATCCCACAACCCTGAAATCATGACCTGAGCTGCTGAAATCAAGAGTCAGGCACTTAACCAACTGAGCCACCCAGGTGGCTCAGCTCTGATTGTTTTAATAGCGCAGAGCACTTGCAATAATTTATTGGTAATTCATTTATTTTTCCTTTCATTCAGTCACTCAACAAATAATGCTAGATAATAGGGAAATAATGATAAGCAAATAGGAATCTGCCTTCAGCTAGAAGCAGAACTTAAATAATCATGCAAATAAATCTATAATTACTAATTGTATAAGAGCTATGAAGACAGGGTGCGTAGTGCTAAGAGAAGTTACTAACTGGGAGATCTGATCTGGCCAATGAGGGAGGCTTTCTCTAAGGAAGTGATGTTTGAACTGAGATCCCAAGAATGAACAAGAGTTAGCTAAGAGATTAAAAAGTCAGGCAGGGACAACATACATAAAGCTTGCGGCAGGAGGGCATGTAACAAGTTTGAGAAATTGTGGTAGTGTGGCAAGAAAGTGATGAGAATGGGGAAGTAGGTAGTAGATGGATCAGGAAAAGATCTGTAGGCCAGATGAAGGATTTTGCACTTTATCTTGAACACTGCTCTAAGTCAAGAATGGATTGGCAGGAGGACAGAGTGGATATGAGATACCTGTCGGGAGGATTTGCTCTGCTCCAGTAGATGGCGGCTCGAAGACTGGGACCTTGGGGATGAAAAAAAGTAAATGGACTTCAGTGATATTTAAGAGGCAAAATGTGCAAGACATAGTGATGAATTGGACATAGAGGTAATGAGCCAAAGTTATCAAAGATGAATTTTGCTTATAGAATTTACTGCAAAAGGAAACCTAGAAGAAGCCCAGAGGGAAGTTCTGGAACTCACTTTTGGACACATTGATTTTTGAAATGCCTTTGAGACATCAACATACTTGATTACTTCTCCCCTGCTACACTGTAACAAAGTCAGGATTTTTTTTTTTTTTTGGTCTTTTTCATCAGTATATACCTGGAAGCTACTTATATTTCCTGGTACATTATAGGTGTGCAATGGATTTGTTGACTGACTGATACAAAAGGCTTGAATTCTAGCTTAGGGGGTGAGGTTATTGAAGAATCTTGTGCTGTCAGTTTCATCAGCTAGCACCTCCTCTAATGTGGCCACAGGAGTTGCTTCCCCTCTGAATTCAGTTGCCCTCAGCTTCAGCTCTGTCCTTCCCCTTAAACTCTGTGTCAGTGTTGCTGATAAAAACAGGTGTCCCCAACCAGTATAATCTCCTCTTGCCAGACTGATCCACATCATGTGGTTTCCCTCCAATGTTTTCACCAATGTGTGTCCAATTCAAAGTAATGACTTTCCTGTAGCCAGAATTATTGCCATATAGTCCTGAGGAATCTGGGCCATAGGAAGACTCCTGAGGTCATCTGAGGATACTTTGAAAGGTCATCATCCTGATATTATTCATCTCTTACCAATTCCCCCATTCATGGTCTCTACCACATGCCCCAATACATTTATAGAACTTCTTTGTTCAGTGTTTACTCTGGCATAAACATTAGAGAAAACATTGTAGTCTTCCAAATGCAGTGTAACATTGAATTCACACAAAGGACTTCTTCACTTACAACATAGAATAGCAGCACAGCAGGTCTGCTTTTCCCCATTAGCGCCATTATTTCCTGAACACACACAACCCTCACTCCAGTGACAATAGCAGCTAACATTTATTGAACCCTTACTCTGCTCCATGTGTTATTCTAAGCACTTGTTTTGATTTTTTAATCCTCTCAGCAATTCTGTGAGGTGGGCATAGTTTCCATTTTACAGATGACAACACTGGGGCAAGAAGAGGTTTAAGTAACTTGCCCAGGTACACCTGGCTTGAGTGTGACAGAGCCAGAAGTCACATTCAGGCAGCCTGGCTTCAGAGTCCTTACCCTTAACCACTCCACAGTGCTACCTTTCTAAAGCTTTCCCCTGACACTCTGAGTCCAGGACAGTCAGGCTAAGGTAAAATTCCAGTTTCTATTGGAATTGTTTGGAGCTTGTTTAGTCAGAAACTTTAACGATAATTTGTCTGAGACCAAATGAAGTTTAAACATTTTACCCTAGCATTTAGATCTTCCTCAGTATGGCTCAGACCCATATTTCCAGCCTGAGATCCCTATCCCCAGTACAGACCAATTTTCCTACCAACAACTCCTTTCCAAGTTCCTATCTCCATGTCTGTGTGAATGCTCTCTGCCATCTCCATGTAGAATTCCCCGTCTCCTTCAGAACCTGTTTTAAATGTCTCCTTCTTCATGAAACTTTTTCTCATGCTCCGAACTCTTCATGTGAACCCATAGAGCACTTTTTCTGTATGGTTCCCTTGGTACTCCTTATACTTTAAAAATTATATTTATTTCATAGAGTCATAGTTGTACAATTTTAGAGTTGAGATGGACCTTAACTATTATGTAACCCAACACGTCTCATTCTTTTTTAAGAAATACCAATAATTTATCGAGGCAAAATTAACCACTTTAAAGTGAACAATTCCTGGGGCGCCTGGGTGGCTCAGGCGTTAAGCGTCTGCCTTTGGCTCAGGGCGTGATCCCGCCATTCTGGAATAGAGCCCCGCGTCGGGCTCCTCCGCTGGGAGCCTGCTTCCTCCTCTCCCACTCCCCCTGCTTGTGTTCCCTCTCTCACTGGCTATCTGTCTCTGTGTCAAATAAATAAATAAAAATCTTAAAAAAAAATAAAGTGAACAATTCGGTGGCATTTGGTGCATTCACAATACTGTGCAACCACTACCTCTAGCTAGTTCTAAAACATTTCTGTCACTCCAGAGTAGAACCCCATACCTATTAATTAGTTTCTCCCTATTCCCATCTCCCCTAGTCCCTGGCAACTACCAGTCTGCATTCCATCTCTATGAATATTTCACATAAATGGATCCATGCCACATGTGGCCTTTTATTTCTGTCTTGTCTTAGCATAATGTTTTAGAGGCTCATTCACATTGCATGTTCATTCACATATATCAGTACTTTTAAAAAATAAATGAATAATATTCATTGTTTGCATTTGTTATAGTTTGTTTATCCCTTCACCCATTGATGGACACTGGAGCTATATCCAATTTTTTCCTTTTTTAAAGATTTTATTTATTTATTTGACAGAGATAGAGACAGCCAGCGAGAGAGGGAACACAAGCAGGGGGAGTCGGAGAGGAAGAAGCAGGCTCACAGCAGAGGAGCCTGATGTGGGGCTCGATCCCATAATGCCGGGATCACGCCCTGAGCTGAAGGCAGACGCTTAACCTCTGTGCCACCCAGGTGCCCCCTGTACAAGTAGATTTTGTGGTATTGGGGCTAGGTGGTGTTTAATGGAAACGTTGTCTGAGATGACAAGGCTGCAAACTGAACATATTGGTTATTTTTCTGTGGAAAGGGTTTTATAGCAGTACCGCATTATGGACTTTTTTTTTTCAAGATTTTATGTATTTATTTGACAGAGAGAGACAGCCAGCGAGAGAGGGAACACAAGCAGGGGGAGTGGGGGAGGAAGAAGCAGGCTCATAGCAGAAGAGCCTGATGTGGGGCTCGATCCCATAATGCTGGGATCACGCCCTGAGCTGAAGGCAGACGCTTAATGACTGCGCCACCCAGGCACCCCTATATCCAATTTTTGACTGTTGTGAATACTGCTCTTTTGGAACAGGTATTTGTAACTCCCTATTCTATTTTACTGACATCTAGTCTCAATCCTTTTTTAAATGAATTATTATTAGCAGCCAGATGTATAATAGATACAAATGGAGCTTTGTAGATACGAGTACATAGATACAGCTAGTTAGTGTGACAGTGCACCCTCATCTGAATACGTTCACTTAACAAGGACATGATGTAGCAGGAATTAACCAGAGTGGGCTTACATAACACATATTCAGCATATATAACTTATAATAAATATCCTGCATCTTCATTCAGGAAAATTTATGGGAAACCCAAGGAACAAAACCTGAATTCCTAAACTAATTCTCACAAATATAATATTTTATCTTATCATGAGAGATATATATATCTAATTCTGTGGAAATAGGTATATTTACCATACAGTACAAGGCAAAACCTTCACTGCGTTAGGATCAATAGGGGAAACTTAAAAATTCTGATGCCTGGCCCCCATCCCAGCCCGGTTAAAACAGAATTTCTGGGGCTGCAGACCAGGTATCAGAATTCTAGAAGATCTCCCCAGATGATTCTAATGTTCAGGCAAGGTTGGGAATGTCTGGCTTTGGCTTTTGCCACAAGAGCATTAACTTACTCATTCTGTAATATCCCACAAGGCCTCGCTTATATGCCACATGACTCTCCCAAGCTACTGCAGTTTATATTGCTGCTCTCACCCTTCTCTGAAGAACTTGAGAGTTTCACTCCTGCTCTTCATCATGCCCTGACAAACATGTTCCTTCAATACTAAGACTAAGAGTATATAACAGTTATGATTGTGTGGGTAGGATTTTTTACTCCAGGTTTACAAAATTGATAAGGTATAAAATGGTAAGTTTTCATGGAATAGTCTTAAAGGGATTTCCTACAAAGTAAATGTAACTGGGACTAAAAGATGGAGTGGTACTTGGTAGAGAATTAATTATCTTTTCTTGAAAGAGGTTCACCCTCCCTTTATGATTTGGCGCTTTACTTCCTCCCATTCTTTCTGTACTATTTGTTGCATAAAGTATTGAATGCAAGATCCTTAGAGGAGATAAGCAAAGTGTGGAAAGAGACAGATAACTTGTCTGTTGTTCTATCTATTTGTTTTAAGTCTAGAGATTCTGGCCAGCCTTGAACAGGAAGCATGATAACTTCCCAAGTAGAGAGACTTGAGAGACTCCAGAATGGCCTTCTTATCAAAAAACATTTCTCTAAGAGCACTAGAATTCCAAAACTAGAGACATATTTGTACTTCTTGGAAGGTTTTGAGAGGTCCAGAGTTCCCAATATAAATAAAATGGCTTTGGAAGGGTTGGTGACTCAAGCCAGTCATTTTAGGAACTAGGATTGGAAACTAGGATTTGGGGCAGAAAGAGCAGAAGGCAAAGACCTCTTTGTTACAGAGTGGAGGCAGAAACTGGCTGGAGCAGAGGACCCACTCTCCATGTCCACCACAATCAATCTCATCATTGCATCCTCCAGGAAGGCCTGCTGAGGGCCTTCTGAAATGAACAGATAGCTCCAGACATACCTTGAACAAGCCACTCTTGAACAACCAACACTCCCTCTGAGGCCAGACGCAAACAATCCTTTTTAGCTGGGAACTCCTCAAACAGTCCTTCTCAGCAGGGTAATGAATGGAGGCTTCTGGCAAGCACCTGAAGGCCAACTCCTGTCTTTCAGTCTTGGATTTCAGGAAACAGCTTGGGAGGATGCTCTCTAGTCCCCACAACTGCTGGGACTTGTCTTTGGGATTTGTGGGAGAGAGAGGGGAGGCTAAGAGGGATTAAAGCTGCTCTGAAAACTTGTAGCCTGAGGGGGATTTGGAGGTGGAAAAGGAGGGGGTAGATCAGCTCAGCTGCTTCACCTTCCCAGATAATCCATCACTGCCACTGTAGCTGCAGGAAAGCAGTCCCGTAAACTGTCTGCCTGGAAGGAAGGATAACCTGCCGCTGGCTTTTATTTTCAGTTGAATTATAACACTTACCTTCTCATCTGGCCTTTCATCAAGAGGCTTAAGTGTTTTTCTTTCTGTGGGCCTTACTGGCCACGTTTCCCCATTCATTATCAGCATAGGGGCCTGCCATGCTGAACCCATGTGCAGCCCTCCACCCCCTACTCCCCATCCCCCAGGGGCTCCTTAGCAGCAACAATTTTCTAATTCAGAACAGACTCTCCTCTGAGCATTTGATCTTACAAGTACATTACAACTGGCTTTAACAGGAGTTACCAAAGGCAGGGATTTCAGAAACAAGATGTGAACTCCCCAAAAGATGGGGCACCAGAAATACCTCCAACATCTTTGAGTTTACCTGTAATACTTGACTATATTACTTGGACATTTCTCTGTGCCTGGGGCTAAGGGGAAAGGTGGCTGGGAGTTTGGGGTCATTTCCTGCTTTGTCAAAGATTAGTTGCCCAAAGAGCCGAGGGTCCATTTCTGGGTTCTCTATTCTGTTCCATTGTCTATGTGTCTGTTTTTGTGCCAGTACCATGCTGTCTTTGTGATCACAGCTTTGTAGTATAGCTTGAAATCAGGCAATGTCATGCCCCCAGCTTTGTTTTTCCTTTTCAACATTTCCTTGGTGATTTGGGGCCTTTTCTGGTTTCACACAAATTTAAGGGCTGTTTGTTGCAGTTCTTTGAAAAACGTCATTGGTATTTTGATCAGGATGGCATTGAAAGTATAGATTGCTCTGGTTAGCATAGACATTACTCTGTTTATTCTTCTGATCCATGAGCATGGAATGTTTTTCCATCTTTTTGTGTCTTCTTCAATGTCTTTTTTTTTTTTTAAAGATTTTATTTATCTATTTGACAGAGAGAGAGACAGCCAGCAGGAGCGGGAACACAGGCAGGGGGAGTGGGAGAGAAAGAAGCAGGCTCCCAGTGGAGGAGCCTGATGTGGGGCTCGATCCCAGGACTTTGGGATCATACCCTGAGCCAAAGGCAGATGCTTAACAACTGAGCCAACCAGGCACCCCTCTTCAATGTCTTTCAAGAGTGATTTATAGTTTCTAGAATATAGATCCTTTACATCTCTGGTTAAGTTAATTCCAAGATAACGTATGATTTTTGGTGCTATAGTAAATGGAGTCGATTCCTTAATTTCTCTTTCTTCAGTCTCATTGTTCATGTATAGAAATGAACTGATTTCTGAGCATTGATTTTGTGTCCTGCCACATTACTGAATTGCTCTATAAGTTCTAGTAATTTGGGGGTGGAGTCTTTTGGGTTTTCCATATAGAGTATTATGTCATCTGCAAAGAGAAACAGTTTGACTTCTTCTTTGCTGATTTGAATACCTTTTATCCGTTTTTGTTGTCTGATTGCTGTTGCAGAGACTTCTAGTACTGTGTTGAATAATAATGGTGAGAGTGGGCATCCTTGTTGTGTTCCTGATCTTAAGGGAAAGGCTTTCAGCTCTCAACCAGAATAAAGAGACATATAGATAATAATACATTAATAGTAGGGGACATCAACACTCCACTCTGAGCAATACACAGATCACCTAAGCAGAAAATCAACAAAGAAACGAGCTTTGAATGACATACTGGACTAGATGGACCTCATAGATAAATACAGAACACTACATCCCAGAACAAGAGAATACTCATTCTTTTTGAATGCACATGGAACTTTCTCCAGAATAGACCATATACTGGGTCACAAAACAGGTCTCAACTGATACCAAAAGACTGAGATTATTCCCTGCATATTCTCAGACCACAATGCTTTGAAACTGAACTCAATCACAAGGAAAAATTTGGAAGAAACTCAAACACTTGGAAACTAAGAACCATCCTGCTTCAGAATGATTGGGTAAACCAGGGAATTAAAAATGAGCTTAAGCAATTTTTGGAGACCAATGAGAATGAAAACACATTGGTCCAAAACCTATGGGACACTGCAAAAGCAGTCCTAAGGGGGAAATACATAGCCATCCAAGCCTCACTCAAAAGAATAGAAAAGTCTAAAATGCAGTTTTTATATTCTCACCTCAAGAAGCTGGAGCTGGAACAGAAGAATGGGCCTAATCCACGCTCAAGAAAGCAGTTGATCAAGATTAGAGCAGATATCAATGAATTAGAAACCAGGAGCACAGTAGAGCAGATCAACAAAACTATAACCTTATTCTTTGAGAGAATAAATATGATCAATAAGCCACTGGCCAGACTTACTCAAAAGAATAAAGAAAGGACCCAAATTGATAAAATTATGAATGAAAGGGGAGAAATCACGACCAACACCAAGGAAATAGGAAGGATCATTAGAAATTTTATCAACAACTTTATGCCAATAAATTAAACAACCTGGAAGAAACAGATGCCTTCCTGAATACCTATAAACTACCAAGACTGAAACAGGAAGAAATTGATTATTTAAATAGACTGATTAATTATAAAAAGATTGAAGCAGTGATCAAAAACCTCCCCAAAAACAAGAGTCCAGGGCTTGATGGATTCCCCGGGGAATTCTACCAAACATTCAATGAAGAAATAATACCTATTCTCCTGGAACTGTTTCAAAAAATAGAAACAGAAGGAAAACTACCAAACTCATTCTGTGAGGCCAGTATTACCTTGATTCCCAAACCAGGCAAAGACCCCATCAAAAAGGAGAATTATAGACCAATATCTCTGGTGAATATGGATGTCAAAATTCTCAACAAGATCATAGCTAATAGGATCCAACAGTAAATTAAAAGGATCATATCCATCATGACCAAGTGGGATTCATCCCTGGGATTGAAGGGTGGTTCAACATTTGCAAAACAATCGGTGTGATAGATCACATCAACAAGAAAAGTGTCAAGAACCATATGATTCTCTCAATTGATGCAGAAAAAGCATTTGACAAAATACAGCATCCTTTCCTGATTAAAACCCTTCAGAGTGTAGGAATAGAGTGTCCATTCCTCAATCTCATAAAAACCATCTATGAAAAGCCTACAATGAATATCATTCACAAATCCTATTTTATAGTAAAGTGTTGTATATGTCATGTAATGTCTTGAATACTGTACTGAAAGTGAAAAACAAAATAGAATGGTTGTCAGTGTATCGGTTGTTCACCCTTGTGATCACCTGCCTGACTGGGAGCTGCAGCTTGCTGCCGCAGCTGCCCAGCATTGCTAGCCTGGGAAAAGATCAAAATACAAAATTCGGAGTATGTACAGTGTATACTGAATGTGTATGACCTTTGCACCATTTTCAAGGGTGTATATATATTTATGTGTGTGTGTGTATATATATATACATGCAACATATATAATATATAAATATATATAATAGATGTATACTTTGCATAGATAATATGTAACATACATATAGCATATTATATATATAATATATAATACATCATTATATATCATATATATATACACACATATATACATACTGTGTAGCATATATAACATACATGAAGACATACCTTGGAGATATTGTAAATTTGGTTCCAGACCACTGCAATAAAACCAAAATTTCAATAAAGTGAGTCAAATGAATTTTTTGTTTCCCAGTATATATAAAGTTATGTTTATAATATACTGTAATCTACTAAGTGTGCAGTAGCAATGTCTAAAACTTCAATATGCATACCTTAACTAAAAATATTTTATTGCTTAAAAATGCAAACCTTATTTGGAGCTTTCAGCAAATTATAATTAGTAATTTTTTTTTGCTGGTGGAGGGTGTTGACTCAATATTGTTCACTGCTGACTGATCAGGGTGGTGGTTGCTGAAGGTTGGGGTGGCTGTGTCAATGTTTTCATATAAAACAACACTGAAGTTTGCCACATTAACTGACTCTTCCTCTCATGAAAGATTTCTCTCTAGCATGCAATGCTGTTTGATACCATTTTACCAACAGTAGAGTTTATTTAAAAATTGTGGTCAATCCTTTCAAATCCAGAAGCTGCTTTATCAACTCAGATTAGGAAATATTTTAAATCCTTTGTTGTCATTTCAGCAATCTTCACAGCATCTTCACCAGGAGTAGATTTCATCTCAAGAAATCACTTTTTTTGCTCATCTGTAAGAAGCAACTCCTTATCTGTGAAAGTTTTATCATGAGAGTGCAGCCATTTAGTCACATCTTAAGTCTCCACTTCTAATTCTAGTTCTCTTGGTATTTTCATCTCATTTCCAGTTATTTCCTCCACTGAGGTCTTGAACTCCTAAGTCATCCAAGAAGGTTGGAATCACCTTCTTCCAAACTCCTGCTAACATTGATATTTTGACCCCCTCCCGTGAATTGCAAGTGTTCTTAATGTCATCTAGAATGGTAAATTCTTTCCAGAAGATTTTCTATTTACCTTGCCCAGATCAATCAGAGGAAGTCACTATATATGGAAGCTATAGCCTTACAAAATGTATTTCTTAAATACTAAGACTTGAAAGTTGAAATGAGTCCTTAATCAATGGTCTGGAGAATGGATGTTGTGTTAGCAGGCATGAAAACAACATTAATCTCATGGTATGTCTCTATCAGAGCTCTTGGGTGACCAGGTAGGTTGTCAATAAGCCATACTATTTTGAAAGGAATCTTTTTTTTTTTTTGAACACTAGGTCTCAAAAGTGGGCTTAAAATATTCAGTAAACCATGTTATAAACAGATTTGTTGTCATCCAGGCTTTGTTCCATTTATAGAGCACAGGCAGAGTAGAGTTAGCACAACTCTTAAGGATCCTAGGATTTTCAGAATGGTCAATGAGCACTGGCTTCAATTTGAAGTCACCATCTTCATTAGCCCCTATCAAGAGTGTCGGACTGTTCTTTGAAGCATCAAAGCTCGACTTCTCCTCTTTAACTATGGCAGTTCTAAATGGCATCTTTTTCCAATAGGCTGTTTTGTATACATTGACAATTTGTTGTTTAGTGTAGCCACCTTCATTAATTATCTTAGCTAGATCTTCTGGATAACTTGCTGCAGCTTCTATATCAGTACTTGCTGATTCACCTTGCACATTTATATTGTGGAGATGGCTTCTTTCCTTAGATCTCATGATCTTATTTAGCTAGCTTCAAACTTTTCTTCTGCAGCTTCCTTACCTCCTAGTCTTTATAGAATTGAAGAGAGTTAGGGCCTTGCTGTGGATTAGGCTTTGTCTTAAGGGAATATTGTGGCTGGTTTGATCCTTCATCCAGACTACTAGAACTTTCTCCACATCAGTAATAAGGCTGTTCCACTTTCTTATCATTAGCATGTTCACCAAAGTAGCACTTTTAATATCCTCTAAGAACTTTTCCTTTGCATATACAACTTGGTTAACTGATTCAAGAGACCTAGGTTTTGGCCCATCTCATCTTTCAACATGTGTTCCTTGTTAAGCTAAATCATTTATAGCTTTTGATTTAAAGTGAAAGATGTGTGACTCTTCCTTTCACTTGAACACTTAGAGGTCATTGTAGGGTTATTAATTGGCCTAATTTCAATATTATTGTGTCTCAGGGAATAAGGAGGTCTGAGGAAAGGGAGAGGGATGGGGGAACAGCCAGTCAGTGGAGTAGTCAGAACACATATAACATGTATCAGTTAAGTTTGCTGACTTACATGGGCAGTTTGAGGCACCCCAAAACAATTTCAATAGTAACATAAAAGATCACTGATCACAGATCACCATAACAGACACAGTAATAATGAAAAAGTTTGAAATATTAAGAGAATTACCAAAATGTGATACAGAGACATGAAATGAGCAAATACATGTTAACATGTATCAGTTAAGTTTGCTGACTTACATGGGCAGTTTGAGGCACCCCAAAACAATTTCAATAGTAACATAAAAGATCACTGATCACAGATCACCATAACAGACACAGTAATAATGAAAAAGTTTGAAATATTAAGAGAATTACCAAAATGTGATACAGAGACATGAAATGAGCAAATGCTGTTGGAAAAATGGTGCTGACAGACTTGTTCCATGCAGGATTGCTATAAACGTTCAATCTGTGATGCAATATCTGTGAAGCACAATGATGCAAAGTGCAACAAAATGAGATGTGCCTGTAGATAGATAGATAGATAGATAGATAGATAGATAGATTGATAGATAGGTAGATAGATGATAGATAAACGATACAGTGATTATGGAATCTGAGCAATCCCTCAATCTATTTAATTCTAGTGGAAGTCCAAAGACCTGAGAACTAGGTGAGGCAAAGGTGCTATTCCCAGTCCAAGGGCAGGAGAACACCAATGTTCTAGCTCAATAGGCAGGCAGGAAGAAGACAGTTCCTTTTTTTTGTCTGCATCTTATTCTATTCAGGCCCTCAGTGGACTGGATGATACTTGCCCATACTGGGGAAGGCAATCTACTTCTAATGCGATCTAATTCTGATTCTAATTCTGCTAATCTTATCTGAAAACACCCTCACAGACACACCCAGAAATAATGTTTAATCTGGGCACCCCTTGGCCCAATGAAGTTAACAAATAAAAAGTACCATCATAAGAATGGTTAACAGGAATGGTACATTTCTAAGAATGTACACATTTATAGAAGAATTAATATGCAAGATGGAATAAAACGAGATGGCATACCTTTAAAAAGAAGAGTTGAAAGAATATAGAAAACCTCACAAGAATTTATAAGGTAGCTATCATTATCTCCATTGTATAGACGAGGATGGAGGCTCAGAGAGTTTTCCCTAGTTGGCCAAAAATTACATGTAACAAATGATTAAGTTAGGGAGGGCTGCAAGCCAGTCTTTTGATTCCAAATCCTATGTTCCTCGCAGCAAGATACAACTTTTTTTCTTCAGATTTTGCCTATCACTCAATATCCAGTTTAAATATCACTTCTTGGGGTGTCTGGGTGGCTCAATCAGTTAAACGTCTGCTTTGGTTCAGGTCATGATCTCAGGGTCCTGGGATTGAGCCCCACATTGGGCTCCCTGCTCGGCAGGGAGCCTTCTTTTCCCTCTCTCTATACCTCTCTCCCCTGCTTGTGTGCTCTCTCTCTCTCTTTCTTAAATAAATAAATAAATAAATAAATAAATAAATAAATAAATAAATAAAATCTTTTAAAAAAATCACTTCTCCCCATAAGATATGCTCTGGTGTATGTAATGCATACATGTACTCCATGAGTGAATGAACAATAAATGTACTGATGCCTGTATAGTAATTGTACATTTAAATGTAGTCTCACTAGACTTGTCCTCCATTTGTTTTTCACTCATTTGTTCATTTTTCCTTTTATCCATTTATTCATTCAACAAATACTGCTTAGACCCAATATATGCCAGGTGCTGTGGCTAAAAAAGGAAATAAATGATTCTTTCCCTTGAGAAACTTAGAAACTATTGAGGATGATAGATGAGCAAGCCTCTTGGATCATGAAGAAAGAAGACATGGGCTTAAGATAGTGGAACTCAGGTCTCAAATGAAACTGTGCATTGGTTCAACTTCTCGTTTCTAGATTTATCTTACAGAAAAGAGAAATTAGCTTCTATATTACTTAAACCACATTATATTGGTCTGTTTTCTAGTAACTGTATACCATTTCTAATTGGTGCTTTTACTTAATCCAAAATATTTGAATAACAAGAAAAGTGTACTCGTTTAATCATAGTTTTTAAATATGTCTGCAGAAAATATATAAATTGAATAATTATGAAACCAGAGGTGAAAAAAGACTATATAATATTTCAACTCAACTGAATTGCATAAACTAGATAGCTACTGTTCATATCAAGAATATTAAGCTCTTATGTGCTATTCTTTAACATTAGATTGTGTCCAAATTATGTGGGAAATAGATGGGAGATTTTTCAATCTAGCATATTCCTTTCACTTGAGACATCCCAGAGGGGCTCCAGAGGTAGAATCAATATGACTGGGTGCCTATGTGTGATATTGCATAAATGAGATACACTCGCCAATTCATCCAGTTCAGCTTTGCTCTGGGGAGGGGGCAGATTTCTTGCTAATTCATTTGTATCTTAATTGAAAATTGCCCTCAATTAGGGGGAAAGGCAGAATTTTGGATATTTCTTGATATTGAACAGATCCCCTGCTTTGAAAGTGAAGACTTACAGGTCTGGAGTATGTAAGTGGAAAGAAAGTGCAATGTCATTTTCCCTTTAAAATGGGGTACATTTTGTAGTGAAGATAGAAGTGTATAAGAGGACTCCTATTTGTGCTTGGATTGTTATACATCAGTCTTTTCTGGAGGCTTTTGGTCTTGTCCCCTATACGTATACTCAGCAACAAGTTCTTCCCCTATCCACATTCCTTAATTTCTAAACCTTTGTTTATCCTCAGGTATTTGGGGAGCATAGGAAAACTGAACACGTATGTTAATGTTTTATTGATAATTAACTTCATGAATATGTTATCTTGTAAGAATGATTGGAGTCTAATTTGTAACCTTATTTTCTTAGATAGGGGGAAATTCCAATTTTTCTAAAATGAATAAGATCCCCTGTCATTCTAGTTGGCATTAGACCCATTTGAACATAGGTATTTAGAAATTAGGTTTTGAAACTGGGTCCTCAGAAATAGATTCAGGCTGCTAGATTCAGCAATTGTTTCTCATTTGTTTCAAGAAAAAAAATTAGTATCTTGATTTCCAAGTTTGCTTTTACAGGAATCTTCAAATGAGAAGACCAGTGACCAAGCTAAATCACACATTTGAAAAGATGGTAGTTTGCATTTCTTTGGACCAAGGATGTTGTTGGAAATTAGAGCTACCTTGAAGGTTTGTATGGGCTACAGAACTTTGTAGCCTGGCCCAGAAACCTATGAAAAAAGATCGAAGTAATTTTTAAAAAGACAATGCAGTTTAAACCCCCATTTGGAATAAGTATTTCTTTTGCTTTATTAAATTCAAGAGAGACTTTCCTTGAACTTTAATGTTCTTTTTCACTAATGGGAGTACTAAAACCAGAAGGGACATAGCTTGGAGTATAACCTGGGCAGGTTGCTCTATCATGGCACTCTCTTTGGCCTGAGGGCATCAATATCTCTGATGAACACAGGGGAAGAGCATGGGGTTGGAGAAGGCTTGGTGGGCACAGGCACTATTTTCTTCTCCGAGTTCAGAGCAGAATAGCTATTCTAGGATGGGAAAGGGAAAATGAATGCATGGCCCTCAGGAAGTGAATGCATCATCCTCTCCTAAAATCCATTTGATTCCTAATGACAAGAAACTGAATGACTGGTAATGAGAAGCTGAGGGTGTAATTGTTTCCATGTTTGATATGTAGTAGTTGAGAAGTAGTGTCCTGCTAGTTAGACACAGAGACACTTTTCTGTATAGGTCCTGTGGCAGATTGTATTATCTAATTATGGCTTCTTATATATTCCACATGGTCTTCTTATAATACGACACTGACATTCTTCCATTTAGAAACAAGGTGTATGTACCCCTACCTTAAACCTTAGCAGACTTTTGCAACCAACTTGATAAACAGTTCAACAGTATGTAGCAGAAGTGATGTTGCATAAATTGTGTTGCCAAGTTACAAAAGGCTTCTGTCTGTCTTGCTCTTTCTTTGGATGCTCAACCTTCAAAGAAGCCAGTGTGCTGTGAAAAAACCCAAAGTAGCTCACACAAAGACCACATGGAGAGGCTCAGGTGGGAAGGAACTGAAACTCCTAGCCAGCAGCCAGAATCAACCACTTCTGAGGGAGCGAGCCATGAGATGCTTCCGGCCTCCATTTTCTATCCAGATGATACCAAGTGGAGCAAATGTTAACTATCCCAACTAAGCCCTACCCAAATTGCTGATTTTAGAGCAAAACGCTTGTTACAATTATTCTACAACAACTTTTGAGGTGGTTTGTTACACAGCATTAGATAGCATGAATAGGGATCACTAAATGAAATCTTCAGAGTACTTCCAGTCCTTTCAAGTATTGAATTGCTTTTCGTATCATAGGCCTTAAATTCAAGTCGAAGAAAACCTACTATTAACATAATACGTTTTTAGTGGCCTCAAATTGTATATGTCTGTTTTTCTGAATATGACAGTCTCATTTATTCTTATGTCCATAAAAGTCAGGGAGAAAACAATTGTAATTGTTCTTGGTGTGACTTAAAGGTTTTGTTTGAAATGAGTCACCAGGTAGTTAGAGAAAATAAAGGACCCTTTGGCAATTGTGTTTACACTTCCAGTAGCCACTTGCAAGCTATTAGTGAAACTGTTCTAATATTTTAATCATAAGCCAAATTTACTTTTGTGGCAAAACAACCTGTCCAGTTTTTCCCTAAAGGCAGATCTATAAAATTAGTAATAAAAAAAGCCCACTAATTCCAACATTACCAGGTGTTCTTAAAAAAAATGTCACTCCTAAATTAATAAAATCTACAGGCTACCAACAGAAATCCAATTACTATAACTAACCCTATAAAGAAATCCTGAAAAAGAAAATTTAAAAACTAATTAATAGGGGGGTGTGGGGATAGTATGAATGAGAGAAAGCGCACAAGAGAGAAGCTAAGAGAAATCGTTGTACAGGACTTGTTCACCGTGTAAGATCAGTGAGTAAACATCTGTGGTGAGGGTGAACCATGATGACAGTAGAAATTATGGCCAGATAATTTTAAAAATCACATATTATCCTGAAATTATTTCTATTAAGTCTTACCATGCACTTAGAGCCATGGGCTTTTTAGATCTTTTCCTTTAAGAAACCCAGCCAAGGGGGCGCCTGGGTGGCACAGCGGTTAAGCGTCTGCCTTCAGCTCAGGGCGTGATCCTGGCATTATGGGATCGAGCCCCACATCAGGCTCCTCCGCTATGAGCCTGCTTCTTCCTCTCCCACTCCCCCTACTTGTGTTCCCTCTCTCGCTGGCTGTCTCTATCTCTGTCAAATAAATAAATAAAATCTTAAAAAAAAAAAAAAAAAAAAAAAGAAACCCAGCCAAGGACCAACCCCTTTCTATCCTGATGAACTAGCTGCCATGTTTCCAACAGGAAGAGGCTCTTGCCATCTTGTTCTCTCCATTATGGCTTAAGCGTGTTTTGAACTGCTACTTCATTTTTGTAATCTGCTTTCCAATCTCTCCCTGATCTCCATTTCTAAATACTATGTAGATTTTCTTCATATAGTTTATACCAAGACTTTAGACTGGGAAGTTAGTACTTCCCCTTTGGCTCTGATTCATTCTTTCCCCTATACTTTGACCTCACATACTTAATAATGGTGTTTCCAGTCCTTCTGGATACAGGCTAGGGCCATCCCTAGTGTCCTACTAAACTTATTTCATGTGCTAGCATTCTTGACTCTGCCAATGGGACCTAGTCAGGGACTAATTTAAGAGTAATCTAAGCAGACTCTTGTTTCACAGATAGGAACTGAGGCCCCCCAAAGTTGAGAGCCCTGTACAGAAAGTCACATGCCCAGTACTGGAAAGATCAGGGCTGTTCTCCTGATCTCTTGAAACTCGTTTTCTAGTTTTCTTTTTACATATCACTGTTTTCTTCCTTACATGTAAAAATTGGTGTGTGTGTCTGACTGCAGTGAATGACCCAGGTCTTTGAAGGAAGATGCAATAACAGTTGATACAATGTCTCCAGACTTACACCTTTAAAAACTTTTTCTCCTAGGTATGTTCATGGTTAGACTCGATAAGTTTTCTTATCTTTCCAAACATAGGTTAATCTAGAGTTTGATATTACTTTTGCACTAAACTACCCCAAAACAAGCTGAGCTACTTGTTTTTTTTTTATTTTTTATTTTTTGGTTTTAGATATGTAAAAATAGAACAAAAACTCACTGGGGGAAAAAAAAGAACAGAACCCCATTGTATACTGCAATCAGGTAGAATATCTGATTCTGATAGTTAGCATAGACAGTAACTTCACCATGGCAGAAGATCATACTCACCAAAATTAAGGGCTGTCTGTAATTGTGCTGACTGCTACACCTCGGCCCAAAGAAACTCAGATGAAGAGAAAAGCCACTCTGGGCTGTTAGTACATCAGAGCCCTTCCCATGGGCACACTGGCAAGGCACGGTTTTTGGAGTTACTGTATTTAACAGATCTATTTGACTGCAAGATGGAGATTTTATATTTAAAGCCTGTAAGTAAATCATGACAAGGCTAATAATGCTTTCCAGCTTTCTAACCAGGACCCAGCAGTATGGCTTCCACAAAGAAGGATGGCAAGAAGAAGGGCTATTCTGTCATCGATGAGTTAGTGACCAGAGAATGCACCATCAACAGTCACAAGTGCGTCAATGGAACGGGTTTCAAGAAGTGTGCCCCTTGGGCACTCAAAGAAATCTGGAAATTTGCCATGAAGGAGATGGGAACTCCAGATGTGTGCATTAACACCAGGCTCAACAAAACTGTCTAGGCCAAAGGAATAAGGAATGTTCCATACTGTGTCTGTGTGTGGTTGTCCAGAAAATGTAATGAAGGTGAAGATTCACCAAACAAGCTCTATGTACAAGGTTACCTATGTACCTGTCACCACTTTCAAAAATCTACAGTTAATGTGGATGGAAACTAGCCACTGATTGTCAAATAAAGGTATAAAACTGAAAAAAAAGTGTTTTCCAATTGATATAAAATACCTTGATACAAGAAAATAACTATTCCAAGAAAGACAGGCAGAATAAGGTCATCATTGAGTGACATAAAATCCAGGTGAGAGGTAAGGATTTAAGGTTTTCACTCTGTCCTAACAAAAAGCAGAAGGCAAGGAAAAATCAAGTTCTTTTTTTTTTTGAATGCAGCTTTCTTTGTTGTTGTTGCTGTTTTTTAATTTAAATTCAATTAGCAAACATATAGTAGTACCTCATTAGTTTTTGGTGTAGTGTTCAATGATTCATTCGTTGTGTATAACACCCAGTGCTTATCACATCATGTGCCCTCCTTAATGCCCATCACCCAGTAATTTTTAAGAGAGAGGGAAGCAAACATAAGAGACTTCAATGATAGAGAACAAACTGAGGGTTGATGGAGGGAGGTGGGTGGGGGGTGGGCTAAATGGGTGATGGGTATTAAGGAAGGCATTTGTTATGATGGGTACTGGGTGTTATACGTAAGTGATGAATCACTAAATTCTACTCCTGAAACTAATGTTATCAAGTACCTATTGGCTATCTGTGTGTGTTCTTTGGAAAAATGCCTATTCAGATCCTTTGCCCGTTTGTAATTGGATTATTTGGTTTTTTGGTTATTGAGTTGTATGAGTTCTTCATATATTTTGGATATTAACCTCTTATTGGATATAAGATTTGCAAATATTTTTTCCCATTCAGTAGGTTGCTTTTCTATTTTGATGATGGTTTTCTTTGCTGTACAGAACTTTTTAGTTTGATGTAGTCCCATTTGTTTATTTTTGCTTTTGTTGACATTGCTTTTGGAGTCAGATTCAAAAAAGTGGCAATATTGCCAAGAATGATGTCAAGAACTTACCACCTGTTTTCTTTTAGGAGTCTAATTGTTTCTGGTCTTAGATTCAAGTCTTTAATCCATTTTGAGTTAGTTTTTATGTGTGGTGTAAGATAGAAGTCCAGTTACAATTTTTTGCATGTGGCTGTCCAGTTTCCTCAATACTGTTTAAAAGAGATGATTCTTTCCCCGTTGTGTATTCTTGCCTCTTTTGTCATAAATTAATTCACCATGTATGCATGGGTTTATTTCTGTGTTCTCAATTCTGTTCCATTGATGTGTTTGTCTGGTTTTTATGCCAATACCATACTGTTTTCATTACTATAGCTCTGTAATAAAGTTTGAAATCAGGGTGCTTGATGCCTCCAGCTTTGTTCTCTCTTTTTTTTTTTTCTTTCCCTAAATATTGCTTTGGTTATTAGGAATCTTTTGTGATTCTATACAAATTTTAGGGTTGTTTGTTATATTCCTATGAAAAATGCCATTGGGATTTTGATAGGGATGGCACTTAACCTATAGATTGCTTTGGGTATGGACATTTTAACAATATGAATACTTCCAACCTGTGAGCACAGAATGTCTTTCCATTTTTTGTGTCTCCCTTAATTTCTTTCATAAATGCCTTGTAGTTTTCTGTGTACAGGTCTTTCATCTCCTTGGTTAAATTTTTTCCTAGGTATTTTATTCTTTTTGATGAAATTGTAAATAGGATTTTTTCTTAATTTATCATTTTGATATTTTGTTGTTAGTATATGAAAACATGACCAATTTTTGTATGCTGATATTGTATCCTGCAACTTTACTGAGTTTATTAGTTCTAATTTTTTTTTTGGTGTCTTTAGGGTTTTCTATATATAAAATCATGTAATCCCCAAATAATGACAATTTTACTTCTTCCTTTTTAATTTTGTTGCATTTTATTTCTTTTTCTTGCCTAATTGCTCTGGCTACAACTTCCAATTGCTGAATTAAAGTAGTGAGTGTGAGTATCCTTGTTTTGTTCCTAATCTTAGAGAAAAAGCTTTGAGCTTTTCTCCATGGAACATAGTGTTAGCTGTTGACTTGTCGTATATGGTCTTTATTATGTTGAGGTACATTTCTTCTTTACTTACTTTGTTGAGAGCTTTATCATAAGTGGATGTTGAATTTTGTCAAATTCATTTTCCGTACCTATTGAGAGATCATATGACTTTTATCCTTCATTTTGTTAATGTAGATTAGCATGTTGATTGATTTGTGGATGTTGAACCACAAATCAGATTTATTCCCTGGAATAAATCCAACTTGATCATGGCATGTGATCTTTTTAATGTATTGTTGAATTTACTTGCTAATATTTTGTTGAAGATTTTTGCATCTATGTTCATCAGGGATATTGGCCTATCATTTTTCTTTTTTTTTTATTGTGATGTGCTTGTCTGATTTTGGTATCATGATAATGTCGGCCTTGTAAAATACATTTGGAAGTACTCCCTCCTCTTTGGTATTTTTTATAAGAGTTTGAGAAAGATGGGTTTTAATCTTTGAATTTTAGAATTTACTAGTGAAGCCTTCTGGTGCTGGACTTTTGTTTGTTGGGAGGTTTTTGATTACTGACTCAAACTCCATGCTAGCAATTGGTTCTATTCAGATTTTCTATTTCTTGATGATTCAGTCTTAGAAGATTGTTTATTTTTACAATTTATCCATTTTTATAGGTTATCCAATTTGTTGGTGTATAATTGTTTATAATAGTTTCTTATGACCCTTTGAATATTTTGGTATTAGTTGCTAGTACCCTCTTTCATTTCTAATGTCACTTACTTGGCCCCTCTCTCACTCTTTTTTTTTTTTTTTTTTAGTAAATCTAGCTAAAGGTTTATCAATTTTCCTTATCTTTCCAGAGAATTAAGTGTTGGTTTCACTGTCTTTTCCATTGTCTTTAGTTTCTGTTCCATTTATTTCTTCTCTGATCTTTATTATTTTTTATGATAACTTTGGGCTTTATTTTTTTCTTTTTCTAGCTCCTTTAGGTGCAAAGTTAGATTGTTTATTTGAGAATTTTTTGTTTGTGTCTTGATGTAGGCCTGTATACTATGAACTTCCCTCTTAGAACTGCCTCTACTGCATCCCACAGATTTTATTTTCATTATCAGTTGTCTTTTAAGCTATCTTCTTAAAAATTCTTTTAAAAAATCTTTTTATATTTCTACTCTGGGTGGGTTCCACTGCCCTGTCTTCCAGGTCACTGATCCTTTCTTCCATTTCATCTAGTTTGTTGTTGAACCCCTCTAGTGTATTTTTCTTTCTTTCTTTTTTAAAAAAAGATTTTATTTATTTATTTGTCAGAGAGAGAGAAAGAGCACAAGCAGGGGAAGTGGCAGGCAGAGGGAGAAGTAGGCTCCCCACTGAGCAAGGAGCCTGATGTGGGACTCAATGCCAGGACCCTGGGATCATGACCTGAGCCAAAGGCAGCCACTTAACTGACTGAGCCACCCAGGTGTCCCCCTCTCTAGTGTATTTTTCTTTTTAGTTATTGTGTTCTTTAACTCTGTAACTTTTATTTGGTACTTTCTTTGTTCATCTTGAAATTGGTGAGCATCTTTATGATCATGACTTTGAAGTCTTTATCAGGTAAATTACTTATTTCCTTTTCATTATTTTTCCCCCCTGTGAGTTTATCTTGTTCCTTCATTTGGAACATATCTGTTTCCTTATTTTGCTTGACAGTCTCTGTGTGTTTCTATGTTTTTGGCAAAATAGTATTTCTCTAATCTTGAAGGGGTGGTCACAGGAGGAGTGGGAGTGTGTTTCAGTCTCCTATCTGTGCAGTGCCCTGGGGGAAGTCCTGTTAAGAACTGTTCCTCTGATTGTTTTAGTCCCATGGGGCCCAGTAAGGCAAGCCCCCCTGGCCACCAGAGCCAGGCATTTAAGGGGCAGCCCTTGTTTGGAGTGCATACACCTGCTGGCTTTAGCAGGGCTATGGAGGAGTCTCCTGTGGGCTTTCACAGGTCAGGGTGGTAGAAGAGTGATAGGCCAGGGCAGGATTGCCTGCTGAGTTTAGTAGGCTAGTTTGCTAAGGAGTGCTGGGCCAGGGCACACTCACTCATTGGGTTTGGTGGGGTGGGGCCATAGGACAGTATAGGGGTAAAGCAAGCATCACTAGCAAGGTAGGGAGAGAGTGTGAAGATGGCTCCCACCAGTGCCAGCATTAGCAAGGTAGGAGAGTGCAAAATGGTGCCCACCAGCACCTCTGTTCCCAGAGAGAGTTCCAACAGACTACTTCCCATCCAGCAGATGCTTTAAGATTAGCCAATGAATCTCTTTCACATATGGTCTAGACACTATTAACCTGCTGCTTTTACACTGCATCCTGCAGCAAATAAGTCTCTATATGAGCTCTTTAACAGCAGAGTCAGTTTCCTACAGCCTTTTGCATCTCCTGGACATAAGACCCATTTATGTCTTTATTTTATATTTTAAAACCAGATGTTTTGGGGTCTTAAATTTTCAGTGCAGGTTCCAAGGATGGGAAGTGATGTGGGTCTCAAACCCCTTGTTCTTCAGAGATACATTCCATATTTGTTACATCCTTCCTGCTTGTGGGTTACTGCATTGGGAGTGGAGTTTGGTAGGACTGTATCTCTGTCTCTCTTATCTGGCTTGATGTGGCTTTTTTATTCATCATTGTGGAAGAGCTGTTCAGCTAGTTCTCAGGTCCTTTTCAGAATTGTTCCATATGTAGCTGTAGATTTGGTGTGTCTGTGGGAGGAGGTGAGTGCAGGGTCTTCCTATGCTGCCATCTTGAACTGCACTCCCCCCCAACACCAATTTGGCAGATTTTTACAAAACTAAACATACCTTTACCATATGATCCAGCAGTCATGCTCCTTGGTATTTATCCAAATTGAACTGAAAACTCATATCCATACAAAATCCTGCAAACAGATGTTTTATATATTATATAAATCTTAGCTCTCATAATGGTCTATACAGTGGTGCAGAGTTTTGAACCCACATTTCCCATAGAGCTTTAGAACATCTATCAGTGGACATGTGACAGTGCATCAAGAAAAAACAACAGTGTGGAAGGCTTTCACAATGGAATACAAAGCTCAGTTACAAATATGCATTCTCATATTTTGGAAACTGACACCTCTCTTATTGAAAGAAAAACATTTAGTGAAAAAAAAAAAAGAAAAAGTATGATGCCAAAGAAGGAGACAAATCAACAAGGAAAAAAATATGTGTAATACTGTGAGTGAAAAACTTTGAAAACAAGTGCTTTGGTACAATCCACAAAATAAAATCTGTTACATGAATCTACAATATACATTTTTAACATATTCAGATATTTTATATTCCATAATAAAATCTTTTAATTTTGTTATTAATTTTTCATGTTTCATTATGTCCTTAATGAAAGTCTCTTTTTTATTTTTTGTGATTTATTTTTTATGGCAAAATTTCCTTGTAGGCTATTTAGTTATGTGGCAAAAATGTTTGTGATGAAAATGCTTGTGGCAAAGATGCTTATGGCCAAAATACCAGACACATTTTGCACTAGCTATTACAAACTATGGTAGTTCCTAATACCTCAAACTACATTCCATATTTCTTCCCCTTTCTACATGCTATTCTCTGTCTGTAGTTCCCACCTCTCTTTATTTTAAACTTTATTAACATGACCTCATGAGATCAAAGGTCTTTTCCGAATATTTGGTGACTTTCCAACATAATTTAGATGAGACTTCATTGTGATCTCTTTCACATTTTTTGCTAAATAGTGCTGTAATGGAGCCTTTATTTTTCTCTTTTCCTCATTTTTCTAATACTACTTGTAACCTGTGACCATACCGTGGGAAAGCACACCTCAGGTCTTGCAGTCTTGTGATGGAAATGCATAAGTAAATCTTTCTCTTTTCACATGAACCAATGTGGTTTTTATCAGGCTTTTTGGTAAATTAACAATCGACATTTAGACTATGATTACATATTTTTTACAGGGGAGTCACCTATTATATTATGACCAGTTTCTCTTATTGTATAATTTTTATTTTTCTGAATGTAATAATTTTTTGCTTAGCTCTTCATTTTTATTTTAATTGAGATTATATTTTTGTTAAAATTATATATCTACATAGTTTCAACAAGCAAAGGGAGCAAAAGAGAAGCTCCCACTTTCTCATTTTTATCACTCCAGAGGCAACCATTTTAATTAAATAAGCTGATTCTTTGGGCACTTGCTTCCATATGGCTAAATATTGCCTATATAGTTATTTGATTTTATAGATTAAGTACTATCTCTTGCTTTCTACTATGGCATGTAGGATTTATCTCTTTTTTTCATATTAGCTTTCCTCCTATTCTAATTGCACACATACTTATTTTCCACACCTTTTCTTCTAATCTTTCCCAAACATTTATATCTTATTTGAATTAGGTGAACATTAATTATTCACATTATTATTACTATGTAAATGCTATTTACAGTTAAACCATAGAGTATACCACAATTACTTTTACCTTATTTGCACATTATTTTCTTTTTTCTTGGAATCAGTAATTATCTTTGCTCTTTCCCCTCACCAGCCCCTTTTGGTTGTGTGCCATACACTATTTCTGATTTTTCCTGGAAACTCCAAAAGAGTTGTAAAAGTCCTGGCAGAATGGTCAAATGCATTGCATCATCATCATCATCATCATCATCATCATCATCATTATCATTATTTGGACAACTTCCTCTTGGGGTCATCTGCCCTCTGCTTTAGCATGGGTTGGTGGATTGCTAGATTGCAGCAAAATTTTGCCTACAGATTTTCTTTTATTATTAATTTGAAAATTGTCTTCACCTCTCTCATCTCATGTGTTGGATCTTGTTTCCTGGGACCCATGTATTCTTTTTTTGGCTTTACCCTTCATTTTATTGAAGGACATCATGTAATCTATTTCAGAAAAAGGAAGCCATGGTAGGTAAAATTTTTTGACAACTTGTGAGGCTGAAAATGTATTTTACCTTAACATTATATTTAAAGTTTGTCTTGATTTAGTAACCAATGAGGTAAAAGATTTATACTCTGAAAACTGTAGAACACTTATGAAAGAAGTTGAGGAAGACACAAAAAAGTGGAAAAACATTCCATGCTCATTGATGGGAAGAACAAATATTGTTAAAACGTCTATACTGCCCAAAGCAATCTACACAGTCAATGCAATCTCTATCAAAATACTACCAGCATTTTTCACAGAGCTGGAACAACACTTCCAAAATTTATATGGAACCAGAAAAGACTCTGAATAGCCAAAGTAATGTTGAAAAAGAAAACCAAAGCTGGAGGCATCATAATTCCAGACTTCAAGTTGTATTACAAAGCTATAATCATCAAGACAGTATGGTACTGCCACAAAAACAGACACATAGATCAATGGAACAGAATAGAGAACCCAGAAATGGACCTAAAAGTATATGGTCAATTAATATTTGACAAAGCAGGAAAGCATATCCAGTGGAAAAAAGACAGTCTTTTCAACAAATAGTGTTGGGAAAATTGGACAGCAACATGCAGAAGAATAAAACTGGACTATTTTCTTACACCATACAGAAAAATAAATACAACATGGATGAAAAACCTAAATGTGAGGAAGGAATCCATCAAAATCCTAGAGGAGAACACAGGCAGCAACATCTTTGACCTCAGCCACAGCGACTTCTTTTTTTTTTTTTAATAATAATTTTTTATTATGTTATGTCAGTCACCATACAGTACTTCCTTAGCTTTTGCTGTAGTGTTCCATGATTCATTATTTGCGTATAACACCCAGTGCACCATGCAATATGTGCCCTCCTTAATACCCATCACTGGCCTAGCCCAATCCTCCACCCCCCTCCCCTCTGCAGCCCTCAGTTTGTTTCCCAGAGTCCATAGTCTCTCATGGTTCATTCCCCCTTCTGTTTATGCCCTCTTCATTCTTCCCTTTCTTCTCCTACTGATCTTCCTGCTATTTCTTATGTTCCATAAATGAGTGAAACCATACGATAATTGCCTTTCTCTGCTTGACTTATTTCACTTAGCATAATCTCCTCCAGTCCTGTCCATGTTGCTGCAAATGTTGGGTAATAGTTCTTTCTGATGGCCACAGCACCTTCTTACTAAACATATCTCCATAGGTTTTGGACCATTGTGTTTTCATTCTCGTTGGTCTCCATAAATTGTTTAATTTGATTTTTGATTTCCTGGTTTATCGAGTCATTCCTGAGCAGGATGGTTCTTAGTCTCCAAGTGTTTGAGTTTCTTCCAAATTTTTCCTTGTGGTTGAGTTCCAATTTCAGAGCGTTGTGGTCTGAGAATATGCAGGGGATAATTTCAATCTTTTGGTATCTGTTGAGACCTGTTTTGTGTCCCAGAACATGGTCTATTCTTGAGAATGGTCCATTGGGATTAGAATAGAATGAATATTCTTTGGTTCTGGGGTGTAGGCCCAACTCATCGAGTATGGCATTCAATCCTTTGATTCTTTGCTTAGTTTTTGCCAGGGTGTTCTGTCTATTTCTGATAGTGGAGTGTTGAGGTCCCCTACTATTAATGTATTTTTATCTATATATCTCTTTATTCTGGTTAAGAGTTGGCTTGTGTATTTTGCTGCTCCCCTGTTGGGGGCATATATATTTATAATTGTCATATCCACTTGTTGAATACTTCCTTTAAGAATAATATAGTGCCCTTCTGCGTCTCTAACTAAGTCTCTAGTTTAAAATCCAATCTATCTGATATGAGAATTGCTACCCTAGCTTTCTTTTGAGGTCCATTTGCATGAAAGATGGTACTCTATCCCCTTACACTCAGTCTGAATGCATCTTTGGGTTCGAAATGAGTCTCTTGTAGACAGCAAATGGATGGGTCATTTCTTTTCATCCAATCTGCAACCCTGTGGCTTTTATGGGAGCGTTCATACCATTCACATTGGCACTAAGAACTGTGAGATATGATTTTAATGATGCCATGTTGCCAGTAAAGTCTTTGTTTGTATTGGTTGTGACTTTCTGTTCTGTATCACTCTTGGGGCCTTTTTACTTTTATAGAACCCCCCGTAATATCTCCTGTAGGGCTGGTTTCATGGTTACGAAATTGGTTAATGACTGGCGATTCTGAAATGTCTTTATTTCTCCATCAATTCTGAATGACAGCCTTGCTGGATAAAGGATCCTTGGCTGCATGTTTTTCTCTGAAAGACCTTTAAAAATGCTCCCAACCCTTTCTCTCATTCCAGGTCTGTGTAGACAGGTCTGACGTAATTCTGATGCCTTTGCCTTGGTATGTGAGAAATTTCTTTGCCCTGGCTGCTTTCAATACTGTATCCTTGGATCTAATATTTGCGAATTGCACTATGACGTGACGTGGCGTAGGTTTGTCGTGGTTGAGCTTGGGAGGGGTCCTCTCTGCCTCTTGGACACGAATGTTTGTTTCTCTCGCTAGATTAGGGAAGTTTTCAGCTACAATTTGTTCAAATATCTCTTCTAGACCTCTGTTTTTCTCCACCCCCTCGGGGATGCCGATGATTCTAACATTGGATCGTTTCATTGAGTCAGTAATCTCCCGTAACCTATATTCGTGGGCGTGGATTTTTTTAAGATCAGCTTCTATTTTGTTTTTTTCTCTATTAACCCATCCTCCAATTCACTAACCCGTTCCTGTGCTTCTGTGACCCTGGCCATCAGAGCCTCTAGTTTTGCCTGCATTTGGCTCATAGAATTTTTAATCTCTGTCAGATTCACTCTCATTTCTGTCCTTAGGGATTCTATATTCTCAGTAACCTTTTCGTTAATAGTTTTTTCAATTCTACTCAACATTTTGACCATCGTTACTCTGAATTCCATTTCTGATCATTTGTTTACATCCATATCCATTATTTCTGTGGCAGAGGCCACAGACTCACTGTCTTTTCTTTGCTGGGGGGGGCTTCTCCTTCTTGTCATTCTGATGAGGAGAGGTTACGGGGTTGTCCAGAGCCCAAATTATTGACTGGGTCCCAGGCCGTGCCCCTTGTTTTATAGGGATCTTAGGGATGTGGGCTGCTTCTTTAAAGATTTTATTTATTTATTTATTTATCTGAGAGAGAGAGACAGCCAGTCAGAAAGAACAGGAACAGAAGCAGGGGAGTGAGAGAGGAAGAAGCAGGCTCCCAGCGGAGGAGCCCTATGAGGGACTCCTTTCTGGAATGCCGGGATCACGCCCTAAGCCGAAGACAGGCGCTCAATGACTGTGCCACCCAGGTGCCCCGGGTTGTGGGCTTCTTGATTTTTCAGCCTTCCTTCTGTGTTCTGGGGGAGGGGCCTGCCGCGCCGATACTCAGGCAACCCTGTTTGGGTAGAGTCTCCGTGTCCCCTGCGAGTGGGGATGGGGATGGGCACTCTGTGAGCCGGTATTTCCAGGCTTTTGTTCTCTGGCAGCTTTCCCTGGCGGTCTGTTATGCCTCTTCTGAGAGTCAGAGCAGCAGAGGCCGAATTGTCACAGAACAGTGGGATTGTGACCCGTTCTCCACTGATGTTCTTGCCACTTTAACTCCGTTACTGTTGGTGCTGCTCAACCCTGCAGCGTCCCGGGATGTGCGCCCCATAGCCGGCGTCCCTGCCCTCACTTCCAGGGCCGGCGCGTCTCTGTCCTTTGTGTTTCTAACGCTGCCAGCCGCCAGCCGCCCCCACGCGCTCCCGGATCTCCGGGTCTCAGTCTATGCCCAGTGAGCACACCGGGATTCCGGAGTTCCGTGAGAAGCCTGGTGGCGCGCGCACCTGGTTCAGGGTCTTAGTCTGCTGTTTCGCGGGTGCCGACCGTGAGTCCGCCTGCTCCCCCGTGCAGGTGGCCCGCCAGCCGCCAGCCGCCCTGCGCATGCTCTGGGAGCTCCCGGTCTCAGTCTGGATCCAGTGAGCACACCGGAATTCCGGTGTCCCGCGAGATGCCTGGTGGCTCGAGCTCCCGGCTCACCGGTCTCAGTCCGCTCTCTCACGGGTGCTGTCCATGAGTCTTCCCGCTCCCCCGTGCAGGTAGGTGGCTGCTGCTTCCCGGCGCCCGAACGCGGCGGCTCCCTCCCCCTTCTGTTTATCTTCCGATATCTGTGCGCGGTTTCATGGCTCCCTGCTTCGTACCTCAATACTCAGCGCTGGAGATGTTCATTTGTAGAGATCCAGATGTATCTTCCTGCGTCTCAGGCTGATTCCGTGGTTGTTTAGGCTGGTCTGGTACCTATCCAGCTCGACTCAGGGGACCGGCTGAAAAAGGGGTCCCTACTCCTCCGCCATCTTAACTCCGCCCTCTCCTTATCTAATTCTTACATTATTGAACATCTATTATCTAATAAACATTGCTTTAGGTTCTGAGGTTACAGAAATAAGTAAGGCAGGAACAGTGATCTCAAACAGTCCAGTAGGGGAGTCACACAGACAAACAAATTACTGTACCCCCATGTGGTAAGTACCCAGTGCAGAGGCCTGATGAAGGAGAGGATTAGCTCTCAACTCCCTTTGTCCTTTTGTGTTTCCTCTCTTCCCACCTAATCCTCTTCCTTCCTCCAGCCTTTCCTTTCCCTGCAGCCCAAAGTGACAGATGGGGAGGGCTGTCGGGAGGAGGAAAGTCTGTCAGTTCCTTTTTCTCCCCACCTCAAGCCCAGCGTATGGGAACATTATACAGGGAGCCATAAAAACGTTCTTTCTTGTAGCACGTTTCAGGGTTTTTTCCAGTGACATCATGGGCCATCTGGATTTGAAGACAGCAGCTTCATCCAGAACACACACAAACACTCTCCCCTGCCAGGCCCTGCAGTCCTGCCCTCTAGAATCAAGAATGCTATAAACG
Organism: Ursus americanus; assembly: GCF_024610735.1. Classification (NCBI taxonomy): domain Eukaryota; kingdom Metazoa; phylum Chordata; class Mammalia; order Carnivora; family Ursidae; genus Ursus; species Ursus americanus. The sequence continues at coordinate 65,590,293 of NC_142138.1, read as the reverse complement.
TCCTGTAAAGCTGTCTTTTTAGTAGCCTCCTCAGAAGCAGTCTAAGGAAGATGGCCTTTGCCTCCTGCACTCCCATGTATGGCAGATAAAGTGGATTCTCGGCACAGAGAGGTAGGAGGAGAGGGTGAGAAGTGAGGTTCAGAGGTTTCTGCAAAAATATCACACTGCCTCCTGTTGGGAAGAAGAAAGCCATTTTCCAACAAGAAACTTGAATGTAACCTCTACAACATTCAGATTAAATTAAGTACACATATTTAACATTGGATTGCTTTAGGAATTGTCTCTGAAATTACTTAAGAGGATTTTAAAAGAGATGGAAAACAACTGTATCCAACAGCCATAGAGCTGGAAGTTGATCCTCACATTTGCCTAAGAGGAAAAGAGAGAATTCAGAAGTGGGAAGGATAGACTAATTTCTGTTTTGTCCCTGAACAATCTTATATCCTATGCATGATGACTTAGTGACATGCCCCCCCCATCTTTCACTTGAACACTGGACATATTTTTCTTTTTTTTAATTTTTCTTTTTTTAAATATTTATTTATTATGTTCAGTTAACCAATTTATAACACATCATTAGTTTTTGTTGTAATGTTCAATGATTCATTAGTTGTGTATAACACCTGGTGCTCATCACCACACTCGCCCTCAATACCCATCATCCTGTTACCCCCCATCTCCCCCACCCCCCCTTCTGTAACCCTGTTTGTTTCCCAGAGTCCAGAGTTTTTCATGGTTTTTCTCTCTCTGATTTCTTCCCACTCAGTTTTCCCTCCCTTCCCTGTGTTCCTTCTCACTATTCTGTATGTTCCACATATGAGTGAAACCATATCTTCCTAATTGTTCTCCAGGGTTCCATTCTTGATATCTTCGTTCAATTCATCTCCCACATAGAAGCTAGAAAGCCTTTTCTTTTCTATTTAAATTTTGTTAGTTAACATACAGTGCAATATTGGTTTCTGGAGCAGAATTCAGTGGTTCATCGCTTACATACAATATACAGTGCTCATCACAAGTGCCCTCTTTAATACCCATCCCACATCTAGCCCATCCCCCACCCACCTCCCTCCATCAACTCCTAGTTTGTTCTGTATCATTAAGAGTCACTTATGGCTTGTTTTCTTCTCTCCTTTTTTCCTGTTCCCCCTTCCCCTATGTTCATCTGTTTTCTTTCTTAAATTCCACATATGAGTGAGATAATATGGTATTTGTCTTTCTCTGACTGACTTATTTCAAATACACTCTAGCTCCATCATGGCATTGCAAATTCTTTATGATGGCTGAATAATATTCCATTATATACATATGTATATCTATCACATCTTCTTTATCCATTCATCAGTTGATGGAGATTTGGGCTCTCTCCATAGTTTGCAAAAAAATCTAAATTGGACTATATTATTTTCATGCTTAAAACCCTAGTGGTTTCCTTGCACTTAACATATAATTCAAAACTGTTAAGAGGCTGCAAGGACCTGTATGACCCTTGGCCCATGTATAGCTTCATCTCCTCCCACCCTCACCTAATGTACAATTAACATGCTGTCCATATTTCTCTTCTTCTAACCCCATGTTTCTGCCAGCCTTGGGCCTTAGGCACTCACTTCTACCTGAAGGGCTACTTTCACCTCTCAGCCTGAATAGCACTTCCTCTAAACATTTGCCTAGCCCCTCCCTTTATTTTTCTCTCTCAGAGTAACTATTATTTTATGTTGTAGCACATGCCATTTGTGATTTTATATTTAGGAGTGTATTTGTTGACTCTCTGGATTTCTCATTAGACTAAATGAAGGTAAGAACAATACCTATTTTATTGGCCTCTGTATCCCCACTGCTGTACAGTGTAGGTATATAGTAAGTGTGGAATGAATGTGGAAATCAGGTAGAAGCAGAGTCAAGGAAAACATCAGGTCTGGAGCTCACTTTGCCTGTGTCCAAGGATACTTTCAAATATGCATTGAAGTAGTCTCACCCACACTACATATCCTTCTTTATGCAGGGACAGCATGGTATCATGATAGGTATGTATATCATTGTGGTTTTAATTTGCTTCTCCCTGATGACTAGTGAGATTGACAACTTTTTCATATATTTATTGTCATTTGCATCATTTCCTTTGTAAAATGTCTATTCAAGTGTTAAGCCCATTTTTTTCACTTGCCTGAAAAAAAAAATCACAGTACTTTCTCGTATTCTGTGGACTACTTTTCACTCTATTAATAGTGTCTTGATTAGCAAAAGTTCTAAATATTTATTTAGCCCAATTTATTATTTTTTCTTTTATGGGTAGTGCATTTCAAAACATGTTAAGGAATTTTGCCTATTCCAAATTATGACGGTATTCTATGTATTATTCTAAAAGCTTTACAGTTTCTCATTTTATATTCAGATCTGCAATTCATTTGAAATTGATATAGGAGCATAATGTGAGATAAAGGCTTAATATTAATTTTCCCCCATATGTGTACCCACTTGACCAACACCATTTACTAAAATACATGCTTTCCCACTGGCATTTCAGTGTTGCTTTTGTTAAGATCTATGTTTGTTTCTGGACTGTTTTTCTGTTGTTATTTAGTTTTGTTTATCTATTTTGTTATATCTTGCCTCCTTTCTACTTTCTTCTCCTTCCTTTCTACAACTTTCACTCCTGGCCTGATATAGGGGTAGTTTTATTCAGTACCGTGTTCCCAGGGCCTTGAACATTGTCTGATGTATAATAGATACTAAGAGTTTTTGTTTCTGAATGTGTTGTGCAAGCCAAAGGGAACTTCCAGGTGGCACACACATAGGACCTATTGGAGTGCAATTTATTATGGAAATCTCAGAGACACTGGAGCAGGGACAGCACACAGGAATAGAGCAGGCCCAGAGTCAAATGCTGAGTAGGACCTGTATGGATTTCCTGTGGCTACTGTACAAATTATCTTCAAACTTGATGGCTTAAAATTATCATTGGCTGAACTCACATTGCTGGCAGGGCAGTGCTGTCTCCAGAAGCTTTGGGAAGATTCCATTCCCTGACTCTTCCAGCCTCTGGTGACTGCTAGCATTCCTTGACTTGTGGCCCCATCACTCTAATCTCTGTCTCCATGCTCATATTGTTTTCTCTCCTTTGTGTGTGAGTCTCCTCTGCTATGTCTCAAGTCCCCCTCTTCTTATAAAGACACTTGTGATTTAATTTAGGTCCCCCCCTCAGATATCCAGAATAATGTTTCCACCCCAAAATCCCTAATTTAATCCCATTTTCTTCACAAAGTAGCATTTATAGATTCCAGGGATTTGGAATTGATATCTTTGGCGGGGCATTATTCTTCCCACCACAAAATCCTTGACTCAAGGTTTGTGGGCTTTTAAGCTGTGTGATTAGGGAAGTACAACTTGTTTCCTGGTATAATCAGAGTTGGGATTCAAGAGCAGTATTAGGATTAGCACTTGGCTACAGCCTTATTCTACCAATTCAGCATTTTTGGTCTGGGGTTCACCCAATTCTTAACCAGGTGGGGGGATTTTGATCCCACAAGGGACATGTGGCAAAAACTGGAGACATTTTTGATTGTTCCAACATGGGGAGAGGCATGCAGTTATCATCCAGGGGATAGAGGCCAGAGATGTTGCTAAATACCTTTCAGTGAATGGGGCCGCTCCCCACAAAAGGAATTACCCTATTTAAGATGTCAGTAGTGTGAGATTGAGAAACCATATGCTAATGTGATCAGAAATCCAAGCCATGCAATTGCAACTGTATGACTTGGCAGGCAGGTGGCATGACTTACCACCTCAGCATTCAGGGTTTCAGAAACATTAGCCTTTTCCCTGGTGAAGGGAGCTAAGGTCAAGGCCTTGGGGTTACAGCTTTTATGACTTGGCAAACTGGAACTCAATTTGCCCCCTCAGTGTTCTGTCAGCTTTGATCACTTTAAGCGTTTGACTGTATCTAGCTGGTTTCCATTGAACTTTTCAGGGAGCTGGGCTATGGGAACAAGTCGCAGACAAATTAACTCTAACTCTCAGAATAAATCTTCACATTTGTCCTATGTGGGGAATTCAATTATTACCTTCCTGAGGAAATAGAGTCTCAGGGAAATTAAGTAGCTTGTTCGAGTTTCCACAGTGGTGGAGACAGAATTCAATCCAAGAACATTTGACTCTAGAGCCCTAGTTTCAGTTAACTCCACATCCTCACCAATACTCTCTCTTTTTTTTCATAATAGTCATCCTAACAGGTGTGAGATGATACCTCATTATGGTTTTGCTTTTCATTTCACGATTACTGATGTTGAACATCTTTTCATATATCTGTTGGTCGTTGTATGTCCTTTTTGAAGAAACGTCTATTCAAGTTCATAGCCAATTTTTAATTGGTTATTACTTTTTTTATCACTAAATTGTACTAATTCCTTAAATATTTTAGATATTAACCTATTAATAGATACATGATTTGCAAATATTTTTTTCCCAATTCCAAACATTGTCTTTTGTAGTTCCACTTGTCATTTTTGCCTGTGCTTTGGTCATTTCCATGGCAGTTTTATAGTTTTAGGGCTTATGTTTAAGTCTTTATTTTGAATTCAGTTTTTTTTATGTATGCTATAAGGGTCTAATTTCTCTTTTCTTTCTTTCTTTCTTTCTTTCTTTCTTTCTTTCTTTCTTTCTTTCTTTCTTTCTTTCTTTCTTTCTCCCTCCCTTCCTCCCTCCCTCTCACTCCCCCTTTTTCTCTTTCTTTCTTTCTTTCTTTCTTTCTTTCTTTCTTTCTTTCTTTCTTTCTTTCTTTCTTTCCTTTTCTTTTTTCCTTTGCATGTGGATATACAATTTTCTAACATTTGTTGAAGAGACTGTCCTTTCTCTTTTCTGTAGTTTTGGCACCCTTGTGGAAGATCATTTAACCATACCTATGTAGATTTATTTCTGGGATCTCTATTCTGTTCCATTGTTGTTTATGTGTGTTTTTATGCCAGCACTTCCCCTTCCACCCCCACACACAAACAAAATGTATCAAATGTTGGTGAGGATATCAGGAAATTGGAACACTTGTACATTGTTAGTTAGAATGCAAAATTGTGCAACCACTATGGAATGCAGTATAGAGACTCCTTAAAAAGTTAAAAATAGGAGTATCATATGATTCAGCAATCCCACTTCTGAGGATATATACAAAAGAAATGAAATCAGGATCTGAAGAAATATTAGCACTCCCATGTTCACTGCTGCGCTATTCATAAGAGCCAAGGTATGGACACAACCTAAATGTCCACAGACAGATGAATGGATTTTTTAAAATGTGGTAAATACGTGCAATAGAATATTATTCAGCCTTAAAAAAGAAGGAAGTACTGCAAAATGCAGCAACATGGATGATCCTTGAGGATATTATGCTAAAGTCACAGAAGGACAAATCCTGCATGATTCCATTTATGTGAGATATGTAAAACAGTCAAACTCATAGAAGCAAATAATAGAATGATGGTTGCCAGGGACTAGGGATAAGGGGGACATGAGAGTTGCTAATCAATGGGTTTAAAATTTTAGTTATGCAGTATGAATAAATTCTAGAGATCTGTTATACAACATAGTGCCTATATATAGTAACACTATATTGTACAGTTAAACATCTGTTAAGAGGATCAATAAAATGTTATGTATTTTTACCACAATAAAAGAAAAGAAAAAAAAACCCTCTATAGCACACTGTCTGTCTTGGATTCAAAGAAGATCAGAGTTAGACCCTAGAGATTAACTAGCTTGGTGGTTCTCACTTTGAGGAATTAAAAGGAGTTGAACTTTTTCACAGAAATCTGAAATGTCAAATAGATAAATAAAAGTGATGAACTAATGGGTTTCTCAGGAAACTGAAATCTTATTGTTTGGTGGAAAACACTTTCATTTACGGAAAACCTAAAGCATCTTTGTAGAAGTTGCTTTATAGTTTGAAAGGTGTCCCTTGAAACCAGCAATATACTTTAGGAGCATCATCTTACAGATGAGAAACTGAGCAGTAGAGTCAGGTAATGAGTGGTTTCAGTCTAAATAGGTATCTGGTTGCATAGTCTCAGTTTGACTTCTTGCTTTCTAGTATTTATTCTATACTACATGTGTCTCTCTAGAGCCACTGCACCTCAGGCAGGTCCGCTCTTATCTTCAGAATTGCTTGTGTTGTGTTATAAATTTTCATCTCCGAATAAAATTATTAACTCGAATACAGATGTCATCTCAGACTCATTGTTAGGCCCATTCCTTGGCTTGGATATTAGGAAGGCATGCCCCATAATTGAAGTAAAGCCAATAGGGGCCATTAGGGCAAAAGTAAGGTGCATTTTCAGCACCTTAATAACTACATGACCAGGAGAATGTCTTACTCATGTTAGATGAGTTGTTCATCTAAACAACCCTTGAAAAAAATCTTCCCAGCAAATGTCCATGTAAAATGAGTTATCTCTGTCTCCACCTGTTCTTCCTTCCTGCAGTGGATACACCCTGAGGGGAAACCCCAATAAGTCATGCTACTGTACAATCCTAACCCTTGAATGTAGGTAGAACCTGTGATTTGCTTTTAGCCAACAGACTGTGGCAAAGACGATGGGCAAGTCACTCCCCTGACTTCATTATGTTATATAAGACATCATCTTAACAGTCTAGAGAAAGATTATTCTGCTAACTTTGAGGAAGTAAGCTTCCATGTTGTGTGAGAGTCTGTGACTGGGCCTTGTGGCAAGGAACTGAAGGTAGTCTCAAGGAACTGAAAACAAGGAGGTGGCTGACAACTAGCAAGAAAACAGGGACCTCAGTCCTACAACCATAGCAACTGTATTCTTCCAACAACTATGTGAGTTTGAAAGAGGACTCCAAGGTTCAGAAAGGAACATAGAAAGGAACTAACACCTTCATCGCAGGCTTGTGAGACTCCAACAAGACACAGCTAACCCATGCATGGGTTCATGGACTCACAATGACTGTGAGATAATAAATGTTTGATGTTTTCAGCTGCTACATCTGTGGTAACTTGTTATGCAAAGTGGAAAACTAATGCACTTCTCTCTTGGCTTGGTCTAATCCCTTTGTTAATTCTTTTGGCTCCCTCTTCTCTTACTCTATCTAGAACCTTGTTTCATTAATTATCCTTTTATTTTCCCTTATATTTGAGCTTGCCGTCTAAATTGGGGCAATTCTCCCTCAATATAAATATTCTCACCTTTCACCAATCAATTAAAATTTTTTCTGCTTAAGTATGTATCTGAAAAACAAACAAAAAACTTTTCTTGAACTCCTTCTCTCCTCTTGGGAAGAAGCTGGCCCAGTATTTCTCTTCTTCCTTGAATGTCACACTATTCAAAAGAGGAATCTCTCTGTCTTCTACTCTCTCACCTTCCATCATTCCTCAGTCCTCTGAAGTCTAGCCTCTATTTTCACTACTCATCTTAGGGAAACGACCTCCAGACACACTGCTATTGGCTAACTCTTAGATGTGTCTTAAACTGAAATCACCAACATGAGCTCATTATCTTCATACTCCATATTATTTATTGCTTAATAGATGTTTTCATGATATAGATGTAGTGGATTAAAACAACAAACATGTCTTATCTCACAGTTTCTATGGGTCAGGAATATGGGCAAAGCTTAACTGGTTGACTTATAGTCTCTCAAAGGTTGAAATCAGGGTTTCAGTCAGGGCTGCAGTCATCTCTTGACTGTGGAAGGATCCACTTGCAAGCTCATTACTTTGGTAGGCCTTATAAAATTTACTTGCAATCTCATTCATGTGAAATGAGAGGCTCAGGTCCTCACTAGTTATTGTTTGGTAACACTGGTTCCTTGCCATGTATGCCTCTCCAGTGGGCTACTCACAACATGGCAACTGGTTTTGCTCAGAGTGAGGCCCTTGAGAGAGAGAGAGTGAGAGTGAGAGCAAGAGGGCACAAGTAAAAGAGAACAAGCAAGACAGGTGTCACAACCTTTACCTAATCTTGAAAGTGATATCCCATCACTTGTCAGTGAAAGGTTCAGACCTCACTCCCTTACTCTGGGAGTGGTGATCTTTAGGAGCCATTATAGAGGCTGCGTACCACATACCCAAACTGTCTTTCCATCTGCATTTCTGTGTATGGAAGCACAGTCCTTTCATCTGAGCCTCTAGAACCTTGAGAATAATCCTTGCTTTTGCCCTTTCCCCACCTTCTTAATACTACCTGATATCCTAATAAAAATGAATCGTATCTTCACACTTTCTTTCAATTATTCATTTCTCTTAATTCTCATTCTCTGTTAATAACATCAGCTATATTTGTGTGTGTATGTGTGTGTGTGTGTGTGTGTGTGTGTGTGTGTGTGTGCATGCACGCTCATGTTCTTACTGTATGCCATCAGGGTGTAAGGACCATTAGGGTAGGGGCTTAAGTGTATCCTCTTTACTGACCTTTTCCCAATTCCTAGTCCAGTATCTGATGTAGTAGGTGTTCTAAAATATTGTTAAGTAAATGAAGGATTGAGTTCCAGACACACTTTTGGACTGTTTTCATGCATTAGTTTTCAATCCTCAAAACCCTATGAAGTAGGCGTTTTCACCATTTTATAGATGAGGAACTGAGGTGCGGAAATGAAATAATTTGCATGAGTTATGCAGAGAGTAAGAACCATATGTAACATTTTAGAGGGCTTTATAAACTGTAAAACACTCTACAAATGTGAGTCGCTATCATTATTATCTTTTGTTCTATTTTGAGCCTCTTCGTCTTCCCAGCCTTCTCCTTATTCACTCATGCTTCATATGGAGACAGGAGGAAGCACAATTCCAAGAAAAGAAGGGAAAGTAATAATATTAAATGGCTGCCAAGGGATCTGGGCAATGGATTCAACAGGCTAGATCTGTCCAGCTCACCAGGGTGGCCATTCCCTAACTGGGATCCTGGGCCCACCACATGTTACTTTACAGCATGAGACAAGCGATGACACAATTTAGTGTTGGTGTTCTGCCTCATTGAAGAGATGGCATTGTCATTATTCATTTTGGAGAACAGCCTGTAATGCAGAAAGAAATCATGTCAGACAGAAAAGGAGAGTCTTTTCAACAGAACATTCCATCCTAAGGGAGAAAGAAAGAAAAGAACCAGAACAAGTGGGCAATACTGACTTTTGACTCCATCCCTCAAATGCATCACTCAAGTTGATCCTGAACTGTCATCCTCCACCCTGTGAAGAAGTAATCAGAAAGTGATACTTTATACATTATTTCAATGATTTCCAATTTGTAAAGTTCTTTTATACATATTTTACCTCATAATCTCCATAATTAATCATGAAGAAGGCAGGGTTGCTGTAATTTTTTCCATTTTACAGATTAGGATTCTGAAGCTTTTCAAATTTGAGATTTATTCAGAGGCTTGGTTAATGTGAAGTCAAATGTACATAGTGTCTCTTTCCAGATAGTTTTGCATATGTTATTTTATGAGCTGCTCACAATAAAACTGTCAGGCATTATTGTTATCCCCTTTTTACAGACATGGGAGTTAGAGCCTAAAGAAATAAAAGGTGTCTTGCCTAAGGTCATGCTGGTAGTATATGGTAGAGCTAGGTTTGGAACTCAAGTTTTTAAATTTTCTATGCCTAACCTTCTTTCCAGTAAGCAAATGGTATTCTTAGACAGTGTAAGTTTGGAGTCCTAAGTCTGGTGACCTAAAAGAGAGTGGAGAAGGAAAAAGAAAATGAAGAGCTCGAGAGGAGTAGAGAGAAGGAAATAGTATGAGGAATAGAAATATGAATATATCATTTAGGACTTCATTGGGATCCCCAAAAGGAATTCTGTATTTTGGATTTAAGCTCTCAAGAGGGAATAGGATGATACCTCCCCCCGCCCAGTTAAAGCTTGAAGGAACTCAACTGTGTTCTATTGCTTAGGGCCCTGAGTGGTAAACCCCAGAGGAATCTCAGCCTCATAAGAGTTCCCATGGAACACAAGGCCATGAGAACAATTCTACCAAGGAATCCCTGAAATTTATAAGATATATTGTATGGTGGATTGATTGTCCTCATAGCCAAAGAAGGTGAAGGGATAGGCAATTACAGTTTATAGTGCCTGTGTTTACCAAGTAATTTAGGGTCTGTCCTCTTGCATCATCCCTTCAACTTTTTTTTTGTTTGTTTAAAACCAGCTCAAGAAAAGCCTGAGAGGAGATACTTTATTTTGTTTTCAGACATCTTAAACCCCAGGGAAGACCAAGAGAACTTGTTCAGACTCCTAAGGCCCTAAACCATAAGCATGAAAATAAAGCAGCAGGTCTAAATATAATCCTGTGCTCGAAGCTAAGCAAAAGCCAGAGTGAAAGCTTTTACGGTCAAATCCCTTCGTGCATTACAGCTCAAAAACATCTCAGTGGGTAATTCTAAATTCTCAAAAAATATTTGCTGCAGGCTAGAAAGCAAGTCTGAGAAGGTATCACTTGAACATGTAATGATGGGAGAATATTTAAGCTACCTATTTAAGCTTCAACTAGCTAAGGGACCCCCAAAGACTCTGCCTTTGCCTTAATTCACTATCACAGCCCCTGGGAGTGAAGGAGGAAGAAATGGAGATGTGGGGCCTTTGAACTGCTAGGCCACACACCAAGTCTGCAGGAAAGCCAAGGTTAGACCTCCCCTCCCCATCTCACACTCCCACCCACACCCTCAGAGCAAAGCTCAGCTTTACTCATCCAGAAGGGGAAATTTAAACTCAGCCTTTCCTTGAATATCTCTCTCAAGCTATCATTTTATTTATTATTCCTTTTGCTTTTCTGGATAGTTAATCTGACTAGTAAAAGTTTCATCCATTTCCTGACCATCAGTATCATGTTAGGTGCTGGTTCAGGGCTTGGAGTATGTTATAGGCTGAGTTTTGTATCCTGACTCCAAATCCATACATTGAAGTTCTAACTTCGAGTATCTCAGAATGTGACTACATTGAAATAGTGTTCTTAAGAGGTAATTAAGTTAAAATTAGGTCATTAAGTTTGGTCCTAATCCAATATGACTGGTGCCCTTATAAGAAGAGACACAGACACGTGGAGAGGGAAGACAATGTAAAGATAAAGGGAGAAGACAGCCATCTACAAGACAGGGAGAGAAGCCTCAGAAGAAACCAACCCTGTTGACACCTTGATCTCAGACTTCAGACCTCCAGAAATGTGAGAAAATAAATTTCTGTCATTAAGCCACCCAGTATCTGGTACTTTTTAATGGTAGTCCTAAGAGATTAATATAAAGGGTGAGATATTAAAGTCTCAGTAGGAAATGTACTTGAATAGGAAGCATTGTTCAGATAACCCAGATCAAATGGAAATGTAATTTTTCATTATTATTTGAGCCCAAAGTCACTCTTAGGGGAGTGAAAGCTTTGGCTAAATGTGTGAAGAATTGTCTCCTTAATCAACATTTTAATTTTTTATAATAAGGTTAGAAAGAAACTTTTGCACATGTTTGAAGAAAAAAGAAGTCACACAGGTGGTAGTGATGCTTGAAAATTAGGAAAGATATTTAGATGGGTCCTATGTTATGTATAATTTTAATGTAAGTTCTTGGGTTTGTATTGGAAAAATAGTATAACACAGTGGTTAAAAGCTTGAACTCTAAAAATAAACAAACCTGCATTAATCCCTGCTTTATGTACTTGGTAAATTTCTCAAATTCCATTTCCTCATCTATAAATGGACAAAAAATAGGTACTTTATTATGGGGAATACATATGAAGCACTTAAAGTACCTGGAAAGTAGTATCATTCAATGAGTATTATTAGCATTTTTGAGCTTCCACTGATAGCAGTTGGTACCTCTGTCAGTAAAAGAATAAATTCATTCATATTTACTTCATACTTTGTGTTTCTGGGATGGGAAGAATGGCCCCAAACTGGTGGAAGAGTTCTGTGGAAGAACAGGATTATTTGGTAGCCACTTTATCAGTATGGCCACAGTGGTAGTGCCAAGTGGTGTGTGTGTGTGTGTGTGTGTGTGTGTGTGTGTGTGTGTGTGTATTGGGGATGGGGGGATGCAGTGATCATGGATAAATGGTGTGCATAAATCTTACAGCTTTTTAGTACAGAGCCTGTTGGCATCCCCCTTTCTCTTTTGCTGGCTGCTTCCTTAAGTCACAGCCTGATAATAAGAGGTAATAAGGTAAGGTAGTAAGAGGACCCTAAAATTTCCATGGTAGCTGTCCTAATTGATCATGTTCCAAGAAAGGTTTGGTAAATCTGTTCATGAAGCCATTTCTAACAATTAAATCCTAAATACAAGCACCTTACTCTCCTACCTAAATAAGAGTTTGCTTTTTAACTCACCAAACAACTCCATGTTTGTTTAGATGGGAAATGAGGGGAGGGCAGGACCCAGAACCCAGATTTTTTTTCTTATTTATTTTTTATTTATTTATTTGTATTTAAATTCAATTAGCCATCTTAAAGTACATCATTAGTTTCAGATGTAGTGTTCAATAATTTATCAGTTGCATATAACTCCCTGTGCAGATTGTTTTACTTGGTGCATAACCCTGGGGTGGTGGATCACCAGTGTTGGAAAGTGGATTGTTGAGGAAGTAAGGAGGAGCTTCTGGATAAATTCATGAAAGAAACACAGGATGAGGAGAGGACTAAGTACTGGAAAACATATACATTTTTAAAAAGTTATTTTAAAATTGAAGTATAAGTAACATACAATGTTACGTTAGTTTCGGATTACAACATAGTGATTTGACATTTATATACATTACAAAATGGTTTCCATGATAACTGTAACTACCATCTGTCACCATACAACGATATTGCAGTATTATTGACTATATTCCCTATGCTGTATTTTTCATCTCTGTGACTTATTTATTTTATATCTGGAAGTTTGTACCTCTTAATCTCCATTTTTAAAAATCTCCTTTCTCTATATTTTTATCACGTGCCTTATGCTGGTCTTCTTGAGATGGGTGGATGTTCAAGTTGCTGATCTAGAGATAGAAGGTTCAGAGATAAATGGATTGCTGAGTGTATGAAAATTTTAACATAATTAAATCTTGCTCACACTTCTTCCCTTGTCCACACTTGTTAGGATCCTAATCTTACAATAATTCCTCTCTCATCCTTCCCTCCTGCCCTCTTCCCTTCCCTTCCCTTCCCTTCCCTTCCCTTCTCTCTCTTCCAATAAATCATTCAAATAAAAAATCTCATCCTTAACTCTAATTTCCTTACCTCTCTCATTCAGTAAGTCTTAAGATTTCAGTAGTCTATCCCTAAATCTCTAACATAGATATTGACTATATCAAGGTCACTTCAACCAGTGACCTTGGCACTGAATTTTTCATCCCCTAAAACTCATAGTTAATTATAATAGCCCTCCTTAAAATATTTGATGGGGCCTCACCACCTATCAGATAAAATATGACCTCTTTATATTGTCCTGTAAAGTACAAAATCTAGTTCTTGGTTGACCTTTGAAATGTCAATCAGCTACTGCAAGGAGTTCCACATTCCTGAACTCACCCAAGTACCTTTGTGCTCTCATGTCTTTGTCCAAGGATCCCTAGGACCCTTTCTATATTATGTTTCTCCATCTTTTTAAAGTGTGAAACCGTCATTCATAATGGTGGTGAAACAAACCAACAAATAAAAGCCCACAATGCTGAATTTATTGCTTACTTAAGTACAGGAGATATGTTTTTCAGTTGCAGTTTCTCTAAGCAGAAAAGACTGTTGGTCATATATTAGGACTCTCAGAGGCATAGAGTTCAGAGATTGATGGAAGTTCAGAATTGTAAATAAGTTGGTATCAACGGTTAAAATGTGATTATTTGGGGGGGACCACTGTTAACTGTATGTTCTCAGAAGAAGTCATTGGAATTAACCATTCCTGATCAGCTGACCTTCAGAAGCAAGAAGTTTTCAATAATTGGTTGGCCTGCAGAAATGTGTTCATAAAGACATGCTGACTTTCATTTGAATAAATATGTTTACAAACAATTCTGATGTTTCCATTGCTACTGAATTCTTACTTATTGATTAAACAGGTTTAAAACTTATTCTGCCTTTATAGAACCCCCCTTAATATCTCCTGTAAGGCTGGTTTCATGGTTACCGAAATTGGTTAATGACTGGCGATTCTGGAAGGTTTTTATTTCTCCATCAATTCTGAATGACAGCCTTGCTGGATAAAGGATCCTTGGCTGCATGTTTGTCTCTGAAAGAGCTTTAAAAATGCCCCCCCAACCCTTTCTCTCATTCCAGGTCTGTGTAGACAGGTCTGACGTAATTCTGATACCTTTGCCTTGGTACATGAGAAATTTCTTTGTCCTGGCCACTTTCAATACTGTATCCTTGGATCTAATATTAGATGAGCAGCAAGATACACAAGCCAACTCTTAATCAGAATAAAGAGACATATAGATAACAATACATTAATAGTAGGGGACCTCAACACCCCACTATCAGAAATAGACAGAACACCCTGGCAAAAACTAAGCAAAGAATCAAGGCTTTAAATGCCATACTCGATGAGTTGGACCTCATAGATATATATAGAACACTACACCCCAGAACCAAAGATTACTCATTCTATTCTAATGCCCATGGAACATTCTCAAGAATAGACCATGTTCTTGGACACAAAACAGGTCTCAACCGATACCAAAAGATTGAAATTATCCCCTGCATATTCTCAGACCACAATGCTTTGATATTGGAACTCAATCACAAGGAAAAATTTGCAAGAAACTCAAACACTTGGAAACTGAGAACCATCCTGCCCAAGAATGATTGGATAAACCAGGAAATCAAAAATCAATTTAAACAATTTATGGAGACCAACGAGAATGAAAATACAATGGTCCAAAACCTATGGGATACTGCAAAGGCAGTCCTAAGGGGGAAATACATAACCATCCAAGCCTCACTCAAAAGAATAGAAAAATCTAAAATGCAGTTTTTATATTCTCACCTCAAGAAGCTGGAACAGCAACAGAGGGACAGGCCTAATCCACTCACGAGGAAGCAGTTGACTAAGATGAGAGCAGAAATCAATGAATTAGAAACCAGAAGTACAGTAGAGCAGATCAACAGGACTAGAAGCTGGTTCTTTGAGAGAATCAATAAAATTGACAGACCACTGGCAAGACTTATCCAAAAGAAAAGAGAAAGGACCCAAATCAATAAAATTATGAATGAAAAAGGAGAGGTCACGACTAACACCAAGGAAATTGGAAGGATTATTAGAAATTTTATCAACAGCTATATGCCAATAAATTAAGCAATCTGGAAGAGATGGAGGCCTTCCTGGAAACCTATAAACTACCAAGACTGAAAAAGGAAGAAATTGATTTCTTAAACAGGCCAATTAATTATGAAGAGATTGAGTCAATGATAAACAACCTTCCAAATAACAAAACTCCAGGCCTGGATGGTTTTCCTGGGGAATTCTACCAAACATTCAAAGAAGAAATAATACCTATTCTCCTAAAGCTATTTCAAAAAATAGAAACAGAAGGAAAGCTACCAAACTCATTCTATGAGGCCAGTATTACCTTGATCCCCAAACCAGGCAAAGACCCCATCAAAAAGGAGAATTACAGACTGATTTCCCTAATGAATATGGACAACAAAATCTTCAACAAGATCCTGGCTAATAGAATCCAACAGTACATTAAAAGGATTATCCATCATGACCAAGTGGGGTTCATACCTGGGATGCAAGCGTGGTTCAACATTCGCAAATCCATCAGCGTGATACATCATATCAACAAGAAAAGTCTCAGGAACCATATGATCCTTTCAATTGATGCAGAAAAAGCATTTGACAAAATAAAACTTATTCTGGTGTCTATTAGTCTTCTTTACTATGAGACCAATTGATCTTCTAGAGGTGTGGAAAATTTAAATTTTTTTCAATCATCCTTTAGGTTCTCTTCTAGCTAAAGTTTCAAGAAAGACATAAAGCATTATTCATATTTTCACAATCTCTTTGCACATGAGGTTTTGTTTGCAGACATCTGAATTTTAGTTGAATGTTGATCAGCATGATTTTATCCTGTTCTTTGTTTTCTTGTTATTTGGTCAATCATCTGTTGGAAAAGTGACTGGATGGAAACACTTAAGACTCTGGAAAACACATTGAACAATTTGTGTGACAAATATAACTAAAGTATTTTAAGAAGGAAACAGTAGTCACTTCCAAATAATAAAACAAAACTTCTCAGACTTGACCAAGGAAACAATTCCCTTGATTCCTCGGATCTTCCTTAGATGGCCAGGTTGCCTTTTATTTTAGCTTAGATACAGATTTCTCTGTTTTGCCCACGTTGTTAATCCAGGTAGAACATGAAGTATTAGAAAGGGGGCAGATTTCCCCTGGTTTGCCAGAAGGAAATCTAAAGCTATTTTATTTTCCATAATTACTTGGGCAAAGGAATTTAAAAAGGTCAGTTGTATACTCAGGATAAGAGCTGCATTATTTACTATGGCAGCCAAAGTAGGGAACTAATTTTTGATGACCATATTAATTTTTCCAGCTTCTATGGTGAGATAATTAATCTTAGGAATTTATTTTACCAATTATTTTTTATTTTCTTAGGAAGAGTTTTATCCATACAGACTTCCTGTAGGAATCATTTAGGGCTTTAGGGAGTCATACACCACAAATGATCTACTAATACCACAGAACAATGTCTTGGACATTGCTGGCATTGAAGATGCTGACTTCACCACAGGAAAAGGGACTCAAATACTTTATAAGAGATACAGTTAACCTTAATTGAACTTAAATGTATTGCTTCTAGATGTTATCATGACAGCAGTCATAGCTGCATCCTGATAATATCTACATCATCTTCTATTGCAAAGACATTTTACTTCATTTATATATTATCTATAAGTTGTATCATTACTGGCAAAGTCAGTATAACATGTCTTTGTACTGTTTTTCAAATTAGCTGCGTGACAGTTTGGAAATCAGAGCTTTCAAGTATCTAGACTAGCAGTTTATAAGTTACAAAAATATGAGGGCCAAATCTGTCTTGCCATAAAACATAAAATAAAGTTTTATTGGCACACAACCATGCTCATTTTGTTTATGTATAGCCTATAGCTGCTTTGCACTGTAATGGCAGAGTTGAGCCATTTTGGTAGAGACCTTCTGGACCAAAAACTTAAAATATTTGCTATTTGGTCCTTTTGGAAAAAGTTTGCTGACCTCCCGTCTAGACTAATTGTTTCAACAGTCTTGGGTGGAAGCTGTCTACTTAGTGGTGTCATCAACTTTTTCCAAATATATTGGGTTAATAGTCAACTTACATGGACCATCTGACTCTGAAGCTTCCCCACAGAACCTCAATTTAAGGTCTCAAATTCTTCAAATACCGAGTTTTTCCTCCAGTGGATTAGAATAGTGCCTGCTACATTGAAGGCATGTGATAGATGGTTGTCAAAGTGGCTTTAAGTGCTTGCTTGCACCAGGCATTGATATCAGTGCTGTAAGAATACAGAGGTAATGTAGAGAACATTTATCCAGTAATTGTATGGGTCACAAGTAAAAATATAGCTCTAATACAAAATAGAAAATTGTAAATATCATAAGAGAGTTGTAGATCAAGTGTTATGAAGACTCAGGAAATAGGAAACATTTGAAATAGGCTTTGAGGAGATGAGGAAGATGGTCTATTTGCCAGAAATGCAAATAGACCATCTTGAAGAAAGGCATAGTGGTGGAACAGAACAGAGCATGTCTGAGGAGGAGTGAGTAATCCTTGTGTACTAGGGTACGCAGTGGGAAGCACACTGGAGAAAATGAATTAATTTTTTCTGGGATCAGGTTTATACAGAGGTGTGCTGGAGCTGGTTCATGCCTGTTAAATATTCAGGAATCTTTTAAGCTGGTTGTTAAATCTTTGGTAGCTTAAAATTGGCCATGATGAGTGAGCAATGGCAAGGGAGCAGGAGAAGAAAACAGTAGTTACCACAATTGAATAGGGGTGAGGAACAGTCCAAGGGGGCACTCAGGAGATGAACTTAAACTAATAGATGAGATGTCATGTTTTTGGAAAAGGAAAAAGAGTCTATTTTGAAGAATATCTACTAAAAATTTCTCATGGCACTAATGTATGGCACAGGTCTAAGTAGAAATTATGTATAGCTCAAACCTCAGATGAATAGCCTTTTAAAAAACTGTTTAACTGAGAAGGTGTGATTTGGGAAATCCAAGAAATATAAAAAATTAATCAACTGTCACCTCTTGTCTGTGAGAGTTAGAGTTGATTTTATATCTCGGCTTTTTATATTGATAAACTGATCCCATGTTTCTTTATCTATAAAGGTAAATAATACTATCACCCAGGGTTACTGTGAAAACTAAATGAAATAAAGTGTGCTTCCAAACTTTCCTAATGATAATAATCATCTGTAATGTTATACTTCACAAAAAAAGAGAAAAAATCACCTGGACAAACACACAACTTCCTGAGTCTCATTGTAGACTCCCTAGATGAGAAAGTCCATGACAGGGGTCAGGGAAGTTGTTTAAAAGAGCCTTAGGTGATTCTTATTGAGAAAATTTGGGGGAAAATGAGTTAATATGTGTGAAAATACCTTACAGTAAAGTGACAAGAACAAAATTGGAAAAAAAAAGTTGAATGAATGCAATATTCAGCAAATCATTACACATTCCTTGGCTCAATCTTCCTCTTATGTACTCAGAGGAACAGTATTAATGCTTCTTACCACCCAGAGCTTGGGGAAGGATTAGAGTCTACCACTGGAAAAGGCTCTGAGTTCCCTGGAAGGTAAGTGCTGTGTAAATTCCAGCTGTTAGGTTTAATTGGTTCACTGGAAGTAGGCAGGTTGAGAAATATTTGTCTCAGAGGCTACTCTCAGAATTGTGTGCATAGATTATAAACTCTAAAAGACCAGGCTGTGCTGGGGATAAGGGCAATAGGGAAGAGAAGAGACTGCAATAATGCCCAGCAGCTGAATCTCAGAACTCTAGGGGCAGGCAGTGAAGAGGGTAGAGCCATCCCCACTCTGGAGAGCAACAGGTCTTGTCCCATTGACAAATGCTTGCAGGAAGAAAGGATTCTTGAGATTTCCAGGTGAGATAATCTAGTCCCCAGGAAGAGGATAATTTTTTATGGCCAGGAACGTCCCACTGACAGTTCTCTCTGGGGGGGTCGTGAAGAGGGTTGAGGCTCAAAGACAGGCATTCCAGGGCCTTCACCAACAGCCGCACATGATGGAGTCAGCAAAGTTGAACCCCTGCTTGAGCAGGGTGAGGACAGCCCACCCCAGGTTCTGCAAGGGTAGCTCATTGCTTCAAAGAAGGTCTGAAAACATGTGTTGCTGGGGAGGAATTCTGCTCTTAGCAAGTGCTGATCACCACTGCTTAGGACAGTTATTCTCCCTTTTATCTACCAACTTCATCCTTCACCTGACCCTAAAATCCAATCAAGAACCTCTGCCTCTGAATACCTTCCCTAACGCTTCCTATCTCAGATTCCTTCTCTTCTCTGTATTGTTTAGTTCTTGGAACATGGCTCAATTTAGTGGCCACAGAACAATTTAAAAAAGCATGGATCTAAAAGCCAACTTTCTTGATTCCATCCATGGTCATTTTATATCTTGAGTATTTCAGCCAAAACCACATTATTACCTGTTTTTTATACAAGACTGTGTATGTGTTTTACTTCTTTGGTTACTAATAAATCATCGTATACACAGAAAAATGTCCTTCACTTTCCTGTGGCCCTCTTCTAACATGGCAGGCTATTAAAGTGTATTCTTAATTATCTAGAAAGGGACATGATATGGGTAACCCATAAGTACCAGATAATTAAAAAGTGATATGCTTAAAATTCTAGTTGTTTAATTCAGTCTGCTATCACACTGAATGTTTCCGTAAGCTTTGCTACCAGCTAGGAAGTGGAGAATAACTACCAGAAACATGCTGTAGAGTAGAGAGAGACTGTGACTAAAATGTAATTGCTAGTGTATGTTGGCCATGGAAAAGTCACAAAATGAAAAATTCACTTGGATATCAAGAATTAGCAGTAACCATGAGAGACTGTGGACTCTGGAAAACAAACTGAGGGCTTCAGAGGGGAGGGAGGTGTGGGATTGGGATAGGCCGGTGATGGGTATTAAGGAGGGCACATATTGCATGGTGCACTGGGTGTTATATGCAAATAATGAATCATGGAACATTGCATCAAAAACTGGGGATGTACTGTATGGTGACTAATATAACCATAAAAATTATTTAAAAAATGAATTAGCAGTAACAGGACATGGTTTCCTCTGGGAAACTTATAATAATGAATAATTTTTAAATATAGGAAGTAATTCCTATTCACTAGAAGAAACGTTTTACATACTACTTGCATTTTCTCCAGATGGTAGAAAAGTAGTACAACAAAATCTTCATTATTCAGAATTTATGATTATTTGCTTAGGAAATGGTCCTACATTCACCTTTGTTTTCACTATCATTAAAGAGTAATTTGGATACAAATATTATGTGATGGAGTTATCACCTGGAAATATTAAAATTGAGAAAATGTTTTCAAGAAATGTTTATTACATTTGAAATTATTATAAATTACCTTATCTCTTCATTATGCAAGGATCCTTAGGAACGTAGATAACCAGAGTAATTTTATAAGAATACAATTGTGTTCTTTTTTTTAAAAGCTTCTGCAATTAAGACTTCTCATTAAGTTAGCCTTCCCTACTGTAGCTTGTCTTTAAAGTGTTTTTCAGCTAGTCCCACACTTAAATCAGTATCATGGCAAATTTGAGGATGACAGAAATCAAGTAACAGTAATAATGGTGATGATTCAAATAACCCAGAGAATTTCCTTACCTAACCTAATTGTGTTTGAAAATTATACTAAACTTCCTATTTGCTGATAATTTGATTTCTTTGGAGCCTCTCTGACTTTTCAGGTTGGTTGATTTATAGGATTAACATAATAACTCTGGGACTGTGTATAGCCTGAAGTCCCTGTTCTTTGTAAAGGATTAGTGAGTTCTGTGAGTCCCCGTGGGAGAGATGGTCCGACTCATGTCAGACTGGATGGGAAGCTTATGATAAAGAGGGTGAAGAAGGAAGGGATGTAGATTTCATCATTGCCCAGAATTAGGTTGAGGAAGGATAACTTACAACATGCAGCTAACCAGAGGCACCAAGATCAAAGGCTGACTGCCATGTATCCAGGAAGCATAGGACTGTGTGGGGATGAAGGAGGAAAGCAGATGTTAAAATCAAAGAAATCTGAAAAAGGTTTGGTAAATGGCTCTAAATGGGCCACAGGGGACATCTTCATAGGAAAAGTTGAGAGGAACCCTGACAGGTTCAGGAGATTAGTTGATTTTTTTTCCCCCATCTCTTCCTTTGCTCCTCACTCTTCTTCCACTCCCCTCTCCCCAAAGGACCAACAATTAATTGACTAAACCACAAGAGGTCCCTGGGTAGATGTTGACTTTCATCACTTTACCTTCCTCCTCCATCAGTTGGGCTGAAGATGATGGCTGCAATGAAAAACAGGTCATGTCCTAGAGCAGAGAAAGGAAAGTAAAACTACTTATCTATGGGAGAGAGAAAAATATGGAGCTAGCATTTATAATCTAACAGTAGAACCAGGAAACCTCTCCTAATAATCTCTAGACCTCTTAATACCTCTGGGTATCTCTGTTCCAGCCCTCTCAGAAGTTTATCAGGAATCCCACTGTGGGAGGGGTATTCTCTTCTAGTATCAGCTGCTCCACCCCTCCCTTCTTGTCCTGCCCCTGAAGATGAGGGCAATGCAGAATGAAAAAGCCTAGTTTTGCATCCACATGCACCCGAGTTTGAATCCCAGCTCTACTTGCTAGCTATGTGACCTAGAACAACTTACTTAACATTTGATTTTCAGTTTTGACACATCTATCTTGCAGTGTTGCTATGAGGATAGAAACATTGTATAAAATACTGGCACAGTGCTGGGAGCATATAAGTAGAGAGACCTTGGGAAGGTGACATAACTGCTCTAAGCATCGGTTTTTTTCTTCTGTCACATGGGGATAACAATAGTATTTACTTTATAGGATTACTGGGTAATTATGAGAGAAATAACATAACACTGTGGTTAAGGGTACAGGCTCAGGGATCAGATTGCAGGTTCAAATCCTGGCTCCATCCTCATTGTCTGTGTGACTTTGTATGTATTTAATCCCTTCTTGTATAGGTTTTCCAATCTATAGCATGGGGATAATAATAGCACTTAATTTATGGGATTATTACATGGATTAAATTAGGTTTTATCTTTAAATCACTAAGAACAGTGCCTGGTATATAGTAAACATTATATAAATGTTTGTCAAATTTAAAAATAATGAGATCTAGTATAGAAAACGTTTTAACACGCTATATCTAGTACATAATCATAACTTTAATATTAGTATAATTAGCCAGTGATTTTTGAATTATGGCCTTGTTTAATGTTAAATAACTTCTCTTCACATGAATTTTGAAAAGCTCTGCAATAAAATAAATCAGAGAATTATAAATCCTAAGTAGTAGAACATTCCTAAAAGACTATCTTGTGTGGTGGTTGTAAAAAATGACCCCAAAATTCTTTGACTCTTATCAAGAGATGAGGTTTATATTACCTCCCATTGAGTCTGAGCTCTATAACTACTTATATGATGTCATAGTGGGGACGTGATGTTTCAACTTTCTGTCTCTTGCTATGCTTGCTCTTAGAACCCAGCCACCATACTCATATGGGGGGAACTGATGGATGCCTCTAGTTGGCTGAGCTCCCAGCTGTCATTTGCACCTTGAAAGTGGATCCTTTTTACCCCAGTCAAGCCACCAAGGCTGAACCTATAGAACAGAGTAGCTGTTCCTTCTGTGCCCTGCCCAAATTAGAGATTTGAGCAAAGTTTTTCTTGTTGTTTTCAGCCATTAGTTTGGGGAGGTTGTTATGCAATAATAGGTAGGTGGAACATCTAGTTTGTTCCCCCACTGACGTTTGCATCTCTATCCTCTCAGTTATCTAACCTCTACTTATCTAGTCAATCATTCAACAAATATTTATTATCTATGTATCAGACATTTCCTAGGCACTACAGAATACATCAGTGAATTAAAAGAAAAGGTCTTATCTGCAGAAGCCTTAATTCTATGGAGGGAAGAAAGACAAAAAAAAATAAATTATATAATGTCTGGGATTGATATGTACTATGAAGAAGAGGGAGATGGTATAAAGAGTGATGGGATATGTATGTGTTAGGGAAAGTTGTTGCCATTTTAGCAAAGATGTTGAGGGAACACTGTCTAATGAGGTGACATTTGAGCAAAGATCAGAATGAAGTGAGGAACCTGGTTGTATCTATCCTAAAAAGGTGAGTTCCTAACAGAAGGAAGAGCCATGTAAGATCTGAGGCAGGAGCACGCCCACATGTTCAAGAAATGATAAGGAGGTCTTTGAGTTTGGAAAGGAATGTGCAAGGGACAGACTGATCTGAGAGAAAGAGAAGGACTTAGAGACCATGTAAAGTAAGTTTAATTTAATTCTAAGGGAGATGAAAAGTCATTGGAGAGTTTTGATCATTGCATTTATTTTTATTGAGGTAAAATTTACATGAAAGAAAATGCACACAGTTTGATAAGTTTTGGTAAATGTATACGCCAATGCGCATAAGCAGTCGTCACAAAGTTATCTTTTGCTCTCTATCCATCAGTTTCCATCCCCGTCTAACAGGAAACTGACATTCTGATTTTCAACACTGGAAGTCCATTTTACTTATTCTTGAACTTAATATAAATAGAATTGTATAGTGCATACTATTTTGTGTCTGGCTTCCTTCACTTAAAAAAAATGTTTTTGAGATTCATCCTTGTTATTGCATGCATCAGTAGTTCATTTTTTAATTGCTGAGTAGTGTATGGTTCTATGAAAATATTACAATTGGTTTATCTATTGTGATTTTTGGACATTTCGGTTGTCTTCAGTTTGTATCCTCTGCAAGTAGAACTTCTATCAACATTCTCTTACACAGGTCTTTTTGTGGGCATATGTTTTCATCTCTTTTGGGTAAATGCCTAAGAGTAGAATTGGTGAGTCATAGAGTAAATGCCTGTTTTACTCGATAATAACCCAGTTTTCTGAGCTCTTCGTGCCATAGTATACTCCCACCAGCAATGTCTGAGAGTTCCAGTTGTTCAGATTACCAGTCAACATTTTAGGTTGTCAGTTCTCTCTCTTTTGTCCTGTCTTCTTCTTTCCACAGCAGTTATTAGTTTCTATGTTCTTCATGCTTTACCACAGGACAAGATAGGAAAAGAAGGTCTTGAGAAAAGACAGTAAGTTCCTAAAGAGAATTTCAGTATTTTTATAGTTGTTTACATATTAAAAATATCTGTTGAACTAAGTTCTTAATCTCCATTTTTGCAATGCAGTTCAATTATTTGAGAAAGCTTCTTTTTGAAAGACAAAATTCTCTTTATCTAATTCCATATGTATCTCTTCTATTTTATTTTCAGAAAATGTGGGTTATTGTCATCTGTAGTATAACTTTTGCTTATTTTAAAACAATATGTTATCACACTTTTCTCTTTTTCTTTTAACGTTCTCATGTAAATTTGATTTTCCAATCCTTTTATTCAGGTGTGTGGCTATTCTCAGAAATGCTTCTAAATGGACTACATCTAGTTATTCAGTTAAACCAACAGTTTCAGCTTTTAAAGCAGTGATTTCAACCGTAGATTTACTTTAAGCATCTCTCTGCATTTGTGTGTATGTAAGCCAGTGTGAGTTGGTTTTCATGGGTTGTACAATATTTCTACTTTCATTTTTTTCCAAAAATGAAGCTATGCGTGATCTCCAGCTACATGTGTGCTCTATGTATATGTGGAATGTTATATCGTTGAATAAACACAGCTGCACTTATTAAATTGTTTGACCACACAAACACACATACATGCACATACACACACACATTTGCACACACAAAGCATTCAGATATTTCCCAGTCAGGGTGTTTATTTGAAGGGGTTATGGTGTGGTTGCTCAAGTATGTCCTCTTGCTTGGTTTATTAGGCTCTTGTGTTGTTGTGTTAAGGAACATAAACACCCTGCCCTAGATTTGTAAGTGTCCTTGCTATGGCAGTTCTTTCCCACTTTCATCCTTTACATAGCTTTGTCTTCTGTTCCAGGAACTGGAAAAAAAACAATCATCCCATACATGTCCTGTGTAAATGGGATGGGACAATAGCCAATAAATGCAAAGTAAGAAAACCATTTTTCGAATGTAGGTCTACTATTTGCAAACTATTTGTAAAGCCATTTAACAATTTAGCTTCTCTTTTTTTAAAAAAAATTTATACAAATTAAGGGAGACAAGGGCATGTTTGATGTGTTTCCTAAGCCTCTGACCATTTTCAGATGGGTTAAACACTCATGAAGAAAAGTGACTGAGCTCTTATTGTATACATTTCATTCCAACAAGGTGTGTTTACAGTACTGAGTTATAATTTATCATTGTAAGTGTCTGTCTTTCCTAGCTGGTGATAAATAAGAACGAATGTTTTATTAATTTGTGGTATCTCTGATAAGAAGTGTGGTCCTTGGCACATAGTAATTCTCCCCCCCCCCCAAAATGCCAAATTGAGTGAATGAATTCTGCTAGAATCTCAAAGACAGCTCATGATAGAAGCAGAGAATAGAAGGCTGTACAAAAAGCTTTTTGTCTCTACCAGTCTGATGAAACAGCTCTTGTCAAGGCTACCAATAAACTCCATCATATTAAATCCAACGGCAAATTATCAGTGCTATATTTTTTCAACTGCTCCTATTGTTCTCTCTGTTTCCACTGTTACCCCACTACCCCATGCCCCACACTATTAGTCTTAACATAACAGTTAGGATTTCTCTTCTAAAATACAAATGAGGTTGTCTCAGTCTCATGCTTAAAACCTTTCAAAGTCCTCGCAACTCACATCAAATTCAATCCAGAGTTCTTACCATGGTCTTTAAGGATCTACATTTTTTTTTTCGTTGTTGTTGTTCAAGCCTTTTTTTTAATAATAATTTTTTATTATGTTATGTTAGTCACCATACAGTACATCCCTAGTTTTTGATGTAATTGCTGCTGATTATGTTTCTGGCCTCATCTGCCACTTCTCCATTGTTGACTCTGCTCCAAACACACTGGTCTCCTCGCTGTTCCCTGAGCTTGCCAAGCATACGCTGTCCTCAGGGCTTTGCACATGCTGTTTTTCTATAATTTTCTTCTCTCAGAATCTACATGGCTTACTCCCTACTTCACTCAATGTTAAATTGTCCTTCTGTGACAACTCTATCTAAAATAACCTGTCTCCTTCTCTAGCTCCTTGCTTTATGTTCATAATACATACCATTACCTTACATTAAATATCTTGATGTTTGTTTTTTGTTCATCTTTTCACTAGAATGTAATTTTGTGGTTGCAGGGACTTGGTCAGATTTATTCACCGTGGTTTCCTGGGAACCTAGAACAATGTCTGGCAGATAAGAGTCACTCATAAAGTTTTGTTTTATACAAATGAATGAAAAATAAGTCTATTAGCCACTTATTTTCTTGGAATATTGTTTAAGCGATCCTTCAAAGCCTCAAGAAATGGCTTCTTCCAATATCTCTTAGTACACAATGCTGAGTTTTGAGCAGGAAGTAAGTAAATATATAGAATCAAGAATCTTAATAAAAAAGAATCAGTGTTACTATTAGGACTAATCTGATTAAAAGTCACTGGAAGAAAAATGTTCCTGCTACCCTTGCACAACTGATTTGCTTCAGAAAGAATGGCTAGGCTCAGTCATGTAAGCTAAACACAGCCATAACTTAGTAAGTCCTGAGCATGTTACTCTGCTTAACCAGTAAAGGGGACAGCCATGAATAAAAACTCATTAGATTAAATGTTAGCAGCAAAACAATGGCAACTGGACATGGTGGACATCCAGTTCTTTCTCGTCTTGGCATTTGGAAGCAGGATTGACTCCTTTGAAATAAATAAGTACACAGGTTTCTTGGAAAATTTGGGTGGGAGATCTTAAAATACTATGGATGCATTTCTTTGTTTCTCTTCTAAAAAAAAGCTTAGACCCAGAGGTAATGCCCAAATAGTGGAATTGGTTAAAACACCAGTGCATTAAAGGTCTTTTAAAAAGTTACTGTAGTGTCTGTTTTCTTTTTATGTCTTATTCTTCTGGTATTTCAATCTATAAGTCAATTAAATCCTTTTGGAAGCTAGTAGGACACAAAATGCAAACAAGTATACCTGATTATTTAGATGACAATCTCACCTTATGATTTTATGATTTTTCTTTAAGTCAAATGGGAAGTCAGTGTCAGAGATAGAAATCAGATTCTCTCTTAAAGGTATGCACATTTCATGTCTTTTCCTGGATTTTCACATGGAATTCCAAATCTGTATAACTTTCACAAATGTCTGTTGAGTTCAAAACATTTTATTATACCTCAGCAAAAAGCTAGTCAGAGATGCACAGCATCTCTGTTAATGCAACATAACACCTATTGCAAGGGAAGCCTTATATATTGTTAGCAATAAATCTTACAGTCTTGATTTCATAATTTCACAGGCATGAAGAAAAATGGGTTTTTATATAGTTTTTAATGTGGAAATCACTAAAAGGTCCATTAAGATTGGGAATGTCAGCCTCCAAGGGTCAGACTATTCTGAATGAAAGGTCCCCATAGAAACAATAAGGCCTTACTTGTACATTGCAACAAAATCCCCCATGGGATAGTTAATTCAAAAGTCACCATATTCTTGATAGATTGGTGGTCAGTTGGCACATGACAATCCAAGTGATCTTCCAAACCTCCAGAACAACCAAGTTGTCTAAAATATTAGTCTTTGTCGTAATCTAGTTATAATCTATTTGAATGAAGCAAAGATATGCTGTGCGTTAGGTAATGATAAAATGCAAGTTCAGCATGAATACAAACTAAAGCAAAAGAAGAAGGATATAGTCATAAATCTGCATATATTCATTTGGGTTCTGAATAAAAAGATAGATGACTGGATTGGAAGATAAAATGTTGAATAAAGGGTGAAAGAAAGAGAAAAAGGAAAAGGATATAGTGTGTTCCAAAAAACACTGCTATTAATAAAGAACAATGTACTTAAGACCTTAATCAGTTGCACCTCTTTGAGGTAGTATTCCAATTCAGATTTTTCCCCCAGACTTATGAAATCTATTTCCATTTCTACTTTAATGTCTCCTTCATGATATTTGCCTGTTTTTAATAAACTTAATGAGTAACTACTTCTTTTAATTCTCTTTTCAAAGTCCTAAAAAATGAGTGGTTACTTAAAAAATCAGCAAAAATAATCAGTAATAGCAATACTCAGCAGACTGTTTTGTTGCGCCCTAAATACAGAAATTAAGAGAAAATATATTCAGTAGGGGCGCCTGGGTGGCACAGCGGTTAAGCGCCTGCCTTCGGCTCAGGGCGTGATCCCGGCGTTATGGGATTGAGCCCTGCATCAGGCTCCTCCCCTGGGAGCCTGCTTCTTCCTCTCCCACTCCCTCTGCTTGTGTTCCCTCTCTTGCTGGCTGTCTCTCTCTCTCTAATAAATAGATAAAATCTTTAAAAAAAAAAGAAAATATATTCAGGAGATATTTTTCAAGAAATGTAGCTAATTAATTAAATGAGTAAATGGGGGGCATTATGCAAACAATATCTGGAATGATTCTCTAACCACCCCAAGTTATTCATTAGTCGTTCATTAATTCATTTGACTATTTTTGAGAATCTGCTTAATTTAATGGTAAATCCAGTGTTGAGTTCAGGAGGGTGCCAGCGATGACCCCTGTCCAATGGCCTTGGGTGTAGCCTGTGAGGCAGACCTATAAATCATTAACTGCCTTTTATGTTAGTGTCAATTTTATTACAAAATGGAAAAACTTAGTTTTTTAATTGACTAGTTGATTGACTTGATCTGTGAAGTCAGTCAAAATCATTAAGCAAGCAAACAGCTGGAGATAGAGCCATACTTGAATGTTTTTAATTCCTACTTCATTAAATGTACAACTGTTATCAGTTAAACTTATCAAATCAGTTACTGAGTAAATATTACTTAACAGGTACTGAACATGTGCTGAATAAATGAGCTTTTCATTCAATTGTTCATTGAAAAATTATTCTGAAATAATTGCTTTCATTCCTTCTTTCATTGTAATGTACATATGAATCATCTGCTAATCTTGTAAAAATGCAGCTTTGGATTCAGTCAGCCTAGAATGGGGACTGAGATTCTGCATTTCTAAAAAGCTCCTAGGAGATGTCAATGTTACTAGTCTATGAATCTGACCTTTAGTGACAGAAATGTCCCGAATCAACAGCAACAATATGGAAAGCTACTGAAAGTCATGGCTCCTGCAATGTTGCATTTCTGTCACTTACAAGTGGTTGATCTTAGGAAATTTACTTATCTCTGAATCTTACTCTCCTCACCTTTTAGTAGGGAAAATGATACCTACCTGATTATGTGAACCAAATGATATAAGGAGTATGGGTGTTTTTTATAACTTGAAAGTTTTAAACTGATAATTATTGAACATGACATCTGAAACTAATGATATACTATAAGTTGGCTAACTGAATTTAAATTAAAAAAGAAAAAATATTCTGTGTATATAATACCTTATTTTTTAAATTGACATGATTATTATAAGTCCTTAAGGAGAGGTGATTAGTAAGGAAGATCTTTCTCTGAATACACAGTAACTTTATTGACAAACTAATGCAAATGAATATTCTGAGATACATAGCCTTAATGAAGTGCTTACTAGGATGTATAGACACATACATGGTTAGCACGTTTCTTAACTACCACAGCAGTTAAATATGTGACCTGATTTTGAATGGTTTACAACAGGATACTCTCTCATTTAGCATATTAATTATTATTTACAAGATCATTGTAAAAAATGAGATGTCCTTGTGTAACAAAGGCCCACAGCCAATATTTTATGGATAGCACACAAAGAGTTTGGAAATTGATGATTTATAGATCAGGAAATAACAGTTAATCAACTTTCCTGACTTCCCAACCCATGTTGGGCAGTTTTGCATCACCTTTTGGTTGTCAGCTGTGTTTGAATTAATGGTAATACCTTTGCAGGCTGAAACAGGATATGTACACTCTTGGAGGTGCTGTCTGGAAATTCTCCCAGCATGACTGGGAGGCCAGGGGCAAACTGCTGTTGTCCATCCATCAGAAGCATCATGTGTTCTGACCTCAAGCACAGTCCATGGCATTCACTGTCATAGGGTACACCAATGCCCAATAAATAGTACATGGTGTCACATTCATTTGAGAAATATTTATATATTAATTTTTGTACTTATAGCAGGCCAGATATTGGATTCTATGGGATTTGAAAAGCTTGGAAAATAATTTCAAAGAAGAGTTCCAAATATTTAAAGATTGAGAAATAAGTTATATGAGAATAGTGAAAGAGAGAAGAGAAAGCCAAGGGCACTTTAACACATTTTCTTACTTGAAATATTTGGAATCAATCCCTATTCTGCATTGGATCTAATTACTCTTTTGTTCACATTTTTCTGAGAGTTTGCTTGAATTCATCTTCCAACATTTATTTAATTCTATCATATGTGTAGTTATTTGTTATTTCATTTCGTCTAGCAGGTTGTTAAGATACATGTCTTATTCATCCTGGTTATCTCCTAGAACACTTTTATTCAATAAGTGTTGAATAAATAATCTATGAACCACCAATGCAAACATGTAATTAATATAAGCCTGCTCAGGAATGACTCGATAAACCAGGAAATCAAAAATCAAATTAAACAATTTATGGAGACCAATGAGAATGAAAATACAACAGTCCAAAACCTATGGGATACTGCAAAGGCAGTCCTAAGGGGGAAATACGTAGCCATCCAAGCCTCACTTGAAAGAATAGAAAAATCTAAAATGCAGTTTTTATATTCTCACCTCAAGAAGCTGGAACAGCAACAGAGGGACAGGCCTAATCCACGCACGAGGAAGCAGTTGACCAAAATTAGAGCTGAAATCAATCAAGCAGAAACCAGAAGTACAGTAGAGCAGATCAACAGGACTAGAAGCTGGTTCTTGGAGAGAATCAATAAAATTGACAGACCACTGGCAAGACTTATCCAAAAGAAAAGAGAAAGGATCCAGATTATTAAAATTATGAATGAAAAAGGAGAGGTCACGACGAGCACCATTGAAATTGGAAGGATTATTAGAAATTTTTATCAACAGCTATATGCCAATAAACTAAGCAATCTGGAAGAGATGGAATCCTTCCTGGAAACCTATAAACTACCAAGATTGAAACAGGAAGAAATTGATTTCTTAAACAGGCCAATTAATTATGAAGAAATTGAGTCAGTGATAAACAACCTTCCAAATAACAAAACTCCAGGCCCGGACGGTTTTCCTGGGGAATTCTACCAAACATTCAAAGAAGAAATAATACCTATTCTCCTAAAGCTATTTCAAAAAATAGAAACAGAAGGAAAGCTACCAAACTCATTCTATGAGGCCAATATTACCTTGATCCCCAAACCAGGCAAAGACCCCCTCAAAAAGGAGAATTACAGACCGATTTCCCTAATGAATATGGACGCCAAAATCCTCAACAAGATACTTGCTAATAGAATCCAACAGTTCATTAATATAAGTATAGGAATTCTTAAAAGACAAGGACATAGAAATTGTGTTGGAGGAGACTAGAACTAAATATTTTCTACAAATAGTCTCATTATCATGGGGTCACTGGCATGTAAAATAACAGATATTCAGAATTGTTTACTGAGAAAAGTATAAAATTTACTTGCAACAAAACTTTTATGTTGGCAAGTTGAGATACACCATTAAGTCGAGAATATATAATTACTTCTGTATTTACCAGAGTAAAGCATCTGTGCCATCCCCATACCTGGTATCTCTGAGTACATTGCTTTTCTCCTAAGCAGCAACACACTACCTTTTCTTCAGGTTTTCCAAGGGAATCCAATCTTGATGTGAGAATCACTACTAGATTATCAGTAGACTCTCAGGAACAGCTGAAGGTCAAAAGGCATGGGTCACCTATTTCCAAGTCTATCCTCCTTCTACACTGAAACTGGTCTGTCACCTGTCACAATGATCTCATGAATGCTAAATCTAAAGTCTAACCTCCAAAACTAATCTCAGCAATTAACCTGGGTACTTTCTCCTTGAAAGGCATGCTTTACTGGCTTCCTGTAATACCATTCTTTCCTAGTTTTTCTCCTCCTTTCAGACCAGCCCTTCTCACTCTATTCCTTTGCTGTACCTTAATTATTAGTGCTTCTTAGAGGCTTGTCATCCTTTCTCTCCTTCTTGAGCTGCACACTCCTTTGAGTGTCCTCATCTTCTCTCATGGTTTTAAGTATCATTTATCTCACCTTCATATGTAATGAGGCTCCATACGTAATTCTCTCCAGATTTAGTCAATACTGTATTTTTCAATTTGTAAAATGTAGCTAGTACATGCATGAGGAAAACTTACTGCCAAAATAAAAAATAAAAAATAGAGGCAGGCATGATTTTGTGCTTGGAAACCATGCATCCATCCATCTTTTAGCCAAGGTTAGAAATCCTTGCTTGATCATCTGCCCACCCCCTCCCATAACCTATTCTTTCCTTTACCCTCCTGTAGCTGCTGTCAGAACTTTGCCTAGACTCCACTGTTGGGAAACTTGACAAGGACTTCTTCTGCCAAGAGAAGTTGTCATCAAGTTTCACAGAAATTTTTCACCATTCAGAAAGAGTTATGCTTTACCAAAAGAATTCACCTAGGGGCCCTTTCAAATAACCAACTCTCCAAGGAAATTTAATATTTGATTCAACTAATCAAAATTAGATTTATTCACATTTGGAAAACATGTCTATAGTTCTGTGTAACTTTATGTAACTGGTTTGTCCCTGAAATACATACAAATCAGATGTTGTAAGCTGAATAATAATTCAAATACATTAACCAATTTGCTAGGGAAAACAGAAATACTTTCATAATATATCTGTTGTGTAAATTTGGACTTTATGTATTAAGTGTACTTATTTTTGGAGGCATACTTACGCATA
Organism: Ursus americanus; assembly: GCF_024610735.1. NCBI lineage: Eukaryota > Metazoa > Chordata > Mammalia > Carnivora > Ursidae > Ursus > Ursus americanus. The sequence continues at coordinate 65,557,158 of NC_142138.1, read as the reverse complement.
CTAATGTATAAGAGGGAAAAGGAGAGATTAACACTTGTTCAGGACCTGCCAGGTGTCAGGCATCATGCCAGGAATTGTGGCCTGTCATTATCAGAGATCATGGGTTTTTTTTATGTTTTATTTTGTGTGTGTTAGGATATAAGTCAGAAAAGCAGTGTTTGTTCCATGGTCAAAAATGTTTTTACTCCCCCAAATCCAACTGCCTTTGAGTTTGCTTTTCTTCATCGCAATGATCCAGGAAATTCATATCAGACTTCTGGGTATTTCTTTCCACTCAATCTATTTCTACCCTTCTTTTCCTAAGGCAACTCCGAGGGACAAATCTCATGACCAAGTTTTTTTTTTTTTCAGTTGTTAAAAATCAGTTTTAATAAATGCTGCCTTAATTTTTAGGCCCGGTCCTGCCCATTTGAAGCAATACCATAATTTTATGAAAGAGTTTTTTACTATTAGATGAGTTATTGACACAAAAAGAACTAATGAGTAGATAGATTAGATAGATGATAGATTAGATAGATAGATAGATAGATAGATAGATAGATAGATAGATAGATGATAGAGAGATGATAGAGAGATAGATGATAGTGAGAGAGTTTTGTTTTTCTGCCTTGGTTAATGAAACTTAGTTCAAGTGATAGTAACTACTTGAGGTCCCTGGGAACAGATTCCTTCCATGTCTGTAGCTATATGCAAGCCTCTTTGCTCCCATGTGGTTGCTGGGACAGTCTCTTATTTCTAGTTGTCACAAAGGTGGGGTGGTCTGTGGCCCACAGCTTCCACTCTTTGACAAGAGTTTCTTAGCTAAAAGTATAATGAGGTGGGAAAGACACAAGAGAGCACTTAACTACATTAACACTTAGAGAAGAACTCAGGCCCCACTCTCCACTCCTGATCACCTCCCAGCCACCTCTGCACCACCTTCCCACCACTCTGTGGGCTTGAAGATATGAACAGCAGCACTTGTGTTAATGACTTGGTGGCTGCAGGAAGCCAGACCCCAGGAAGCAACAAGATATTTCCCTCTGGGCTGCTCTGGCTTGGGACTTGCCTTCCTTTCCTGTGTCAACAAAACCTTCGTTTCCTAACTCACAGGCCATAGAATAAGCCAAATTCCTGTTTTTTCACCTTCCCTTCTGGATGGAAAGGACTATTAGAATTTATATAGCTAAGTTGTGTTGATTTTACGCTCATTAATGGCTCCAACTCATAAAAAAAAGCATTGGGGATTTTTTAAAAAAATGTATCTGAAAAATAAGCAAATACACAAAACTCTAGTTCTTATTCCAGAACACAGAGAAAACAAAATATTCAGAGTAGGAATGCCTAATTGTGTTTCACATAGCATAACAAGTTAATAAATCACACAGCAGGTATGTAAATATGTCTTTGCTCTATGCAGAGAATAGTTAATAACCCAACGGCTAATGTAAATGGATGTTTATTTATTAAATGATGAGAACCCTGCAATAATACAAAATAGGCTGACCAAAATTTAAGGGAATGCAAAACATAAAGTTTGCATCACTTTTTAATTGTTTTTTAAGGAAGAGCAGAGTAGAAGGATGAAGTAATAAGCAAATATCAGATATTCCACGCTGTGTTTATTTAATATGTATGCATACAACTGAACACATAGGCGTACATAGACACATACATGGTCAGTTCCTACATATTCCAGTTCTGCCCATATGAAACACAGAAAACATTTTGCTTTATTCAGAGCCTCAACTTGACATTGTGACCTTATTTGCCACTGTAGGTCTTACCCGAATCCATCATTCTAGCCATATGTCTCGCAAATATTTTGCACATTTCATATTTGCCACTTACTTGTATCACTGTCCTCAACTTCCTCCCACTTATCCACATTCTTCAGAAGTTGTCCAAAACCCATTTCCCCTGTGAAGTTTTATCTTCAGGCTTCCAGTGATGTTTTCCTCATTTGAACTCTCAATCCCTAATTATCTTTAACACTTTTTTTTTTCACAACATATTCTGTGGGGTGCTGTTATTTCTCTTTATATATGTAAGGATCTCACCTCACAAAATTGGCTTTTAAACTCTGGAAGACTTTATTCATACCTTACTCTTCTCTGGAACCTTTCATCACTCAGCACATTGCCTTATATGGAGTAAGTGCCAAGCAGATTGATGTGTAGGAATGGGTTAGAACCAGAGAGAATTGTGTATTGAGCCTCTTTAAGCCACTACCTTTAGACCCAATTATTTAATAGCAAAATGTTATCTATCGTCATTATTTTTGTCAAGAAAGATGGCACTTAATGGGGTAAATTTCTGATTGGCAGGTTAAGGAATTGTAGGTAGGTAGTTAATAGAGTGAGGGTTGACCAGGTCAAGATGAATGCCATTGCAAGAATGTTGTGTTTATATCTGTGTGTGCTGTTTTAGGGTGTTCAGTGACACCCTCACTTATAAGGGACACTTGAACAGAGACCTGAAGGAAGTGAGGAGACAAGCCATTGGCATATTCAGAGAAAGAGAGTTCCAGGCAAGAGGGTGCAGGAAGACTACAGATGGCAAGGTGGGAGCTTGGTATATTTGAAGAATGGCAAAGAGGCCAGCATTTGTTGAAGAGAATGAAAAAGTAATAGTAGATAAAATCAGAGAGTTAGCTAGGGTCTAGATCATGTGGGACCTTGAAGAGATTTTGGTTTTTACTCTGAATGAGATCAGAAGGCTTTGAAGTGTTTTGATCAGGCAAGAAAAAATGTATTACATATTTGAAAATCTCAACGTAAAATTGAATTTGTTGTCAACTTTAGTTCATGACACACTATCATCATTGCTACATGCATGGCACTATTTTATACCAATTTTTGGAAATAAAAACAAAACACACTTAAACTTACTATTTAACCCAAAACTTTAGCAATAACTTATATCTGCCCCTAATTCTTATGGTAATTATTTATTTACCATAATTATTTATGGGCATTTGGCTTGTACTATACTTCCCTGGTTATCATTATTATTAATTAAATAACTTCCTTAAGACTAAACTATATTTGCAGATTTTTTAAAATCTTTATGTATAAACACATATAAATGTAGACAGAGCAGAATAATGATGTACCCTTTCATCTGTCTTCCATGGTGATCAACTAATGGCCAATCTTGTTTCATAAATTACCCCACTCAATCCTACTCCACTCCCAGATTACTTAAATCAAGTTTATTTAAGTATAATTTGCATACAATAAAATCTCTTAGTGTAAGTATAAATTTCTGTGGTTTTTGACAAGGCATACAGTTGTATAACCTTCACTACTATCAAGATATCAATATATGGGAGGCACCGGGGTGGTGCAGTTGGTTGAGCATTGGACTCTTGGTTTTGGCTCAGGTCATGGTCTCCAGGTTGTGAGATCTAGCCCTGTGTCAGGCTCTGCACTCAGTGCAGAGTCTGCTTGAGATTCTCTCTCCCTCTCCCTCTGCCCCTCCCACTTGTGCTGTCTCCCTCTCTATAAATAAATAAATAAATAAATAAATAAATAAATAAATAAATAAATAAATAAATCTTTTAATAAAAGATATCAATATATGGAATTTTCCCATTACACTGAAGAGTAGTTATAGTCAGTTCCCTACCCTTGCTCCCACACCCTGGTAATGCTGTTCTCTGCCCCTATAGTTTTGCCTTTGTAAGAATATAATGTAGGGGCGCCTGGGTGGCTCAGTCGTTAACCCTCTGCCTTCAGCTCAGGGCGTGATCCTGGAGTCCTGGGATCGAGCCCCACATCAGGCTCCTCCGTTGGGAGCCTGCTTCTTCCTCTCCCACTCCCCCTGCTTGTGTTCCCTCTCTCGCTGGCTGTCTGTCAAATAAATAAATAAAATCTAAAAAAAAAGAATATAATGTAAATATAATCATACAATATGTAGTCTGTATATAAATCTGGTTCCTTTTACTTAGCCTAAGGTTTTTGAGATTCACCTATGTTGCTGAAAATATCTGTAACTCATTAATTTTCTTGCTAAGCAGTATTCCATTGTGTATGAATATAACATAGATTGTTTATCCATTCACGAGCTGATGAACATTTGTTTTGTTTTTCCAGTTTTTGACAATTATCAGTAAAGCTACTCTAAACATCCACATTTAGGTTTTTGTATGAATATATATATCTTCATTTCTCTTGAGTAAATACCTGGGAGATTGATGAGTTGTACAGTAGTTTATGTTTTATAAGAAAGATGGTTGAACCATTTTGCGTTTCTACCAGCAGTGTATGACTTCTAGATGCCCTGTATCCACACCAGCATTCAAATACGAGGTACAGAGATCTAATTGTTATTTTAATATGAATTTTTCTAATAAATAATTATGTTGATCATTTCTTCATTTTCTTATTTGCCAGTCGTATCTCATTTTTTAAGTTGTATCTCATTTTTAGTGGAGTATCTGTTCAAATATTTTGCTCATTTTTAATGATGCTTTATTATTGATTTTTCAGAGTTCTTTAAATTATCAGGTATATATCTTGCAAGTATTTTCTCCCATTCAGTGAATTACCATTACCTTTTTGTTTTTCTCTTAGTGTCTCCCAAAGAAATTTTTTATTTGATGAAGTCTATTTTATCCATTTTTAAATTTTATGATTAATGATTTTTGTCTAAGAAATCTTTGCCTGACCCAAGGTCATAAAAATTTTATCTTCTGTGTTCTAGAATTTTTGTAGTTTTAGGTTTTGTATTTAGATTTAGGATTCATTTCGAGATAATTTAGCATGTGTTGTGAAGTGTGGTTTTTTTTTGCATATACTTATACAGTTATTCCATTCTATTTGTGGAAAAGACTATTCATTTTTCACTGAATTTCCTTGGCACCTTTGTAAGAAATCAGTTGGCCATAGATGTGTGGGTCTATTTCTAGACTCTCGGTTCTGTTCTTTTCCATTGATTCTTGTGTCTGCTCTTTCATTAAGACCTCACTGCCTTAATTAGGATTTATAATAGGTGTTGAAAACAGGCAGTGTGGGTCCTCAAACTTTGGTCTTCTTTTTAAAAAAAGTGTTTTTGCTATTCTAGATCCTTAGTGCTCCCATATAAATCCTGAGATCAGCTTGTCACTTGCTACAAAATAAACTGCTAATATTTATATTGGGGTTTCATTGAACCTATAGATCAATTTAGGGAAAATTACCATTCTTAACAATATCGACTCTTCCAGATTCATGAATATTTTGTATTTCTCTATTTATTTAGATCTTAGTTTTTTTCATCAATGATTTGTAATTATTTGTAAGTATTTTTTGATATTATGAAATTGTTTTAATGTCATCTTCCAATTATTCAATGGTAGCATGTAGAAATTCAATTTATTTTTAATGTTGATCTTCTGTCCTGCATTCTTAAACTTACCTGTTAATTCTGTTAGCTTTTTTGCAGATTCTGTCAGATTTGCTGCATAGATTATCATGCAATCTGTGAAAACAGACAGTTTTACTTCTTCCTATCTAATGTGGTTGCCTTTTATTTCTTTTTCTTATTTTATTGTATAAATTAGAACCTCTTGTACAATGTTGGATAGAAATGGTGTCTTGTCTTGCTCATGATCTTAGAGGGAAAGGATTTAGGCATTCACCATTAAGTGTAATGCTAGCTATAGGTTGTTTTGTTTTGTTTTTTAAGATTTTTTTTATTTGCCAGAGAGTGAGAGAGACCAAGCACAAGCAGGCAGAGGGAGAAGCAGGCTCCCCGCTGAGCAGGGAGCTTGATGCAGTACTCAATCCCAGGGATCCCAAACCCTGGGATCATGACCTGAGCCGAAGGCAGATGCTTGACTGAGCCACCCAGGTGTCCCTAGCTATAGGTTTTTTGTAGTTGCCTTACTTTTTCTGGTTGAGACAGTTTTCTTTTCTTTTATTTTGTTGAGAGCTTCTATCATGGAAGATTAAATTTTATCAAATAGCTTTTCTGTGTCTATTGAGATGATCATGTATTATTTGTTCTTTATGCTATTAATATGGTAAATTACATTGATTGATTTTCATATTATGTGCCAACCTTGCGATCCTGGGATAAATGTCACTTGGTAATGTTGTTGATTCTTTTTATATGTTGTATTCAGTTTAAAATTTTGTAAATAATTTATGCATCTGTACTTTTCTTCATTTGCATTATTTTTGGATTTAGTATCAAAGTAATGTTGACTTTAAAAGAATGGGTTTGGAAGTGTTTCTTTCTCCTCTATTGTCTGAAAAAGTTTGTGTAGAATTCACTTTTTTTTTCTTTTTCAAAAATTTGAAATAATTTACTATTGAAGCCATCTAAGTCTGGTCCTTAGATTATGGTAAGATATTAAATTAGTACAATTTAAATTTAAATTAAATTAAAATTTTATAATTGTATATGTTTTCATTTCATATAAGTTGTCTAATTTGTTAGAACAAAGTTACTTTGATATTCCTTTAAAATCCCTTTAATTTTTGTAGATGTGGAAGTGATATCCCTTCTTTTATTCCTAAATTTGTTAATTTTTGTTTTCTCTTTTTTTTTTCTTGGTTAGGCTAGCTAAAGGCTCATGAATTTTTAAAAATTTTTTTATAAGCATGACTTTAGTTTTCATTTTTTCTCTATTTTCTCTTTTGTATTTTATTGATTTCCCCTCTGATCTTTATTATTTCTTTCCTTCTGCTTGCTTTGGATTTAATTTGCTCTTCTTTTTATAGTTTCTAAAGGTGAACACTTATTTTTTTTTTAAACATCTTTTTTTTTTTAAGATTTTATTTATTTATTTGACAGAGATAGAGACAGCCAGCGAGAGAGGGAACACAAGCAGGGGAAGTGGGAGAGGAAGAAGCAGGCTCATAGCGGAGGAGCCTGATATGGGGCTCGATCCCATAACGCTGGGATCACGCCCTGAGCCGAAGGCAGACGCTTAACTGTGCCACCCAGGCGCCCCTAAAGGTGAAATCTTTTTTTTTTAATAAGATGGTTGCTGGAGGGGAGGTGGATGGGGGGATGGAATAATTGGGTGATGGGCTTTAAGAGGGCACTTGATGTAATGAGAATTGGGTGTTATATGCAACTGATGAATCGCTAAATTCTACCTCTGAAACTAATAATACACTATATGTTAATTAAATTGAATTTAAATTAAAAAATTTAAAAATAAAGTTAACTGTTGAAGAAAAAAATAAGATGTTTATAGCTACAGATTTCTCTGTATGCCCTGTTTTAGCTGTATCTCACACATTTTGTTATGTTGTGATTTTGTTTTTAATCAGTGCAAAACACTTTCTAACTTCTCCTGTGATTTCTTTTTCACCCTTGGGTTATTTAGAAATATGTTGCTTAATTTCCAAATATTTAGGGCATTTTAAGTTAATTTCTGTTACTGATTTTTAATGAAATTCCATTGTGGTTGGGAACATACTTGGGATGATTTCCTTTTACATTTATTGAGACTTATATTATGCCATTGCATGTGGTTTATCCTGGAGAATGTTTTATATGTGCTTGAAAACAATGTGGATTCTGCTATAGCTGGTTGATATCTTATGTAAATGTCAATTAAATCATATTTGTTATAGTGTTGTGTATGTCTTCTATATCCTTGCTGATTTTCATTCTTGTTGTTCCATCAATTATTGAGAGTGGGACACTGATATTTCCAGTTTTGATTGTTGAGTTGTCTATTTTTCCTTTCAATTCTGTCAGTTTTTGATTTATGTAAACAACTCTTATTAGCTATGTATACATTTATATTTGTTATATTTTCTAATTTATTGATACTTTTATCACTATGAAATATTCCTCTTTACCTTTAGTAATATTTCTTGTCTTCATGTCTATTTTGCCCAATACTAGAATAGCCGGCTACTCCAGCTCTCTCATGGTTAACTCTTTGCATGGTATATGTATTTTGGTATTTTTACTTTAAAGCTATTTTTGTCTTGAATCTAAAGTTTGTCTCTAGTAAATGGCTGTAGATGAATCTTGCTTTTTAAGTTCAGTTTGACAATCTCTACCTTTGATCAATATAATTAGTCCATACTCATTTAATATAATTATTCATGTTTGGATTTTTGTCTCTTATTTTATGTTATTTATTTTTTATATGTCTTGTGACTTTTTTATCCTTTTGTCATCCTTCACTGCTCTTTTGGGGGTGTTTAACAAATATTTTTAGTGTATGATTTTAATTTCTCTGTTGATTTTATAATTATATATATATTTAAATTATTCCCTTAAAGGTTGCTCTTGGTATTGTAAAACATATCTTAACAAATCACACTCACTTTCAAGTAAATAATGACTCAATTACCACAAAATATAGCAATTTTATTTAAATATATTCACATTTACCACTGCTCCCCCCCATTTGGGCTATTATTGATGTGTATATTACATTTATATATGTTATAAACCCAACAATGTAGTGTTATAATTAAGGCTTTTTATAATTGTTCCTTTTAAAGAAAAGAGAGAATAAAAGAGAAAAGATATATTTATTCAGATTAGATTATTTCTATTTATCTATCTTCAAGTTCAATGATTCTTTCTTCTGCCATCTCAAATCTAATCTCAAGCCTGTGTAGTGAATTATTATTTTGATATAGCACTTTTCTGCTCTAGACTTTTTTTTTTTTTTGGTAGTTTTAAATCCTTTACTGATAGTCCCTGTTTTTTAAATAATTGTCAAAATATTTTCCTTAATACTTTCATTAGTCTTTGAGCATTGCTTTGAAATCATTGTCTCCTCAAAGCCAACATTTGGACACACCCAGAGACAAGTTTTATTGAATATTTCTAAGTATGGGTCAGCTTTCCTATTTCTTTGCATGTCTCATAATTTCTAGTTGACAATTGAACATTTAGCAACTCTAGATTCTGATTTTTTCCCCCTGAGTATTATTGTTGCTGTGGGTTTTTTAGTTTTTGTTTTTTTTCCTGTGTGGTTGATTTGTTTTCATATAACTAGTCTGATTGGTAAAATCTGTCACCTCTACAACGTGTTGTTGCTGGTGTTTCTGCTGAGTTTATTTTTGTATTTTTATCTTAAACTTTTAGCCTTGCTTCCTAGGGATTATCACTTTTTCTTAAGAGCTTAGTGATCAGCCAGTGATTGATCAGAGCTTACCCAAACATCTCCAGCACTAAGTCTTCTACCTTCTGTCAATCGCTCTGTGTGAAGGTTTGGTAGTACATTCAAAGTTTAGGCAGTTTTCAAGTCTCCCACAGGTTTTATTTTCACCTAGAAACTGTTAGGTCTTCCCTGTGTGTGCATATAGTCTCTCAGTCAGCCAAGGTATATGGAAAATTTACCAAATTTACCTGTTGGGTTTCTTGTTAGTCCTCTGGTCTTTCGTTAATCCCAAAAGAGTTTGTGACTTTAGGCTAGTCAGGCTATAGGATTTCTCTGTTTATTACCTACTGAATTTGCTATCTTTACTTACAATGCCTCCAAAAGAAGGTAGGTCTCTCCAACAGTAAAGCTGCTGGTTTTAACCGGCCCTTTTCTGGGGAACTACCTTGTCAACTAAACTGGTTAGGGAATGCAAGCAGCTCCAAGTAAGTAAGGTACATTTCCCTACTGTTCTTACCTGAAGTTCAATAGTTTTTCATGAATGAACAATTCTCAGTTTGTTATTTACTTTTAGTCAATTTCAAGAGCCCTTAATGAAAATTTCTGATGGTTTTGTCCAGTGTTGTGTTATTTATTTGAGAGAGGATTTACAGAGCTCCTTGCTCCTCCATAGATAGAAGTCCTGTCTATACTTTGTTATCTTATCATATTACACTAGCCAGGATAATAGAATAGTATATCTTTGTTCTCAGAAGAAAATCTTTTAACATTTCACCCTGAAAAATAGTTTACTTGATTTTTGGTAGATATACATTATTAGATAAAGACGTTTACTTCTTTCCTTGCTGAATTTTTTTAAATCATGATTGGATGCTTAATTTTATGAAATATTTTTCCTACAACTATTTTGATCATATGTTTTTTTACTTTATTCTGTTTATGTGGTGAGTTATACTTATTGCTTTCCAAATGTTAAGCCAACCTTGCATTCCTAGAATAAATCCAGATTAGTCATGATATATTATCCCATATTCACATTTGAACTGTATTTAAATTATGAATATTTTGTTTAAATTTTTTATCTATATTTATGAGTGTGATTGTTCTGTAATTTTAATAATTTGTAATGTTCTTGTCAAGCTTGGTATCAAGTTATTCTGACTTTGCAAAAGTAGTTGGTAATTGTTTCTTATTTTTCTAATTTTTGGAAGGGCTTATATAGGATTGATGTTGTTTTTTGCTTAAACGTAGTAAATTCATTGCTGAAATCACTTGAGTCTGGGGTTTTTTTTGGTGGATAGGTTTGAAAGTATGGGTTAAGTTACTTTAATATATATAAGATTTCCCAGATTTTCTTGCATCTGTCTTAGTAAGTTTTATTCTTCTAGGACTATCTATTGCAACTACATTTTAAAATTTATTGGCCCAAATTTGTCCTTAATATTCTCTTATTATATTTCTAACCTCTTTAGGATTTACAGTAATATCTAAATTTCTTACTATGGGCAGTCTTTGTATTCTGTGTTTTCTTTTTTGACCAGCTTTGCCAGAAGTTTTAATTTAATTCAATTTTATTAGTCTTAAAAAAACAGCTTTTGGAACAATTGATTCTTTTTGTTGATTCTTTTTATTGCATATGTATATATTTCTAGTTCATTAATTTCTTACCTTTATTACTTTCTTCCTTCTGCCTTTGCTTTAGGTTTAATTTGCTGTTGTCTTCTACTTTTTAAGATGGATACTGAGAAAAATAGTTTTTAGCTTTTCTTAAGGACGTAAATTTCATTCTGGTTAAAACTTTAGCTGCATCTAAGAAGTTTTGATATGCGCTATTAGCATTCAGTTCAAATCATTTAAAAATTTTTATTGTGATTTTCCCCCTAGTTTATCAATGTCTTGAAGTTTATTTTTTTTAATTTTTAAGCATGCAATTTTCTAGTTATCTTTTTGTTATTAATTTCTAGCTTAATTATGCTGTGTTCGGAATGTGGACTCTGAATGGTTTCACTCATTTGATGTTTGTTCAGACATTTTTTATGGCCCAGCATATGTCATCCTTATAAGTAGTCTATATAGTTGCTGGTTCCAATATTCTATACATGTCTAATCATTTTCTTAATTGTATTATTCAATTCTTTTATATCCTACTCCTTTTTAAAAAAGATTTTATTTGGGGGCGCCTGGGTGGCACAGCGGTTAAGCGTCTGCCTTCGGCTCAGGGCGTGATTCCGGCATTATGGGATTGAGCCCCACATCAGGCTCCTCCGCTATGAGCCTGCTTCTTCCTCTCCCACTCCCCCTGCTTGTTCCCTCTCTCGCTGGCTGTCTCTATCTCTGTCGAATAAATAAATAAAATCTTTAAAAAAAAAGATTTTATTTGAATTCCAGTTAATACACAGTGTAATATTCGTTTCTTTTTGCCCCTTTGTTTTGTTTCTTAATTTCTGTACATGAGTGACATCATAGTATTTTTCTTTCTCTGACTGATTTATTGCACTTAACATAATACTCTCTAGCTCTATCTATGTCATTGCAAATGGCAAGATTTTATACTTTTTTTAATAGCTGGGTAATATTCCATTACATATACCACATCTTCCTTTTTTTCCTCCTCAGATCTAGGTTTAGGGTTCATAGTAGGGTGAGGGGCAGGTGAGGGTTAGGTTTAGGACCAGGGTGAGAATATGTGCCTGGTGTCCTGCAGTTCAGAGACTTCTTGAGAGTGTTAGCTTAGTGTTAGTGTTAGGGTAAAGGTTAGGGGTTAGATGGTGGGGGTTATAGGTTGTAAGGGTTATGTTTAAGTTAGGGTTAGGGTTAGGGTTATGGTATATGCCTGATAATCATGCAGTTCAGAGACCTCTCCAGAGAAGAAAACCCTAAACTTATTCTGGGGTGAAATAGTCATGGCAGCCATCTACTGAGACAAGGCAAGGAGGGGATTTGAGCCTCTAAATGCACTTTAAATAGATATTCAGTTGTTCCTTCTGTTTTTATCTCTACCTTTACACCCATTTCCATAAATATTACCAATTCTAAAAAGTTTAGTATCTTCTTGAGAATAACTAGGCTGCTTCTCAGCTTTTCTTATTATGGGTTCAGGAATCCATTTTGTCAGGTCTGTGGTTAGGGTTAGGGTGAGGATATGTGCCTGGTAACCTGCAGTTTAGAGACCTCTCCAGAGTGTTAGGTTTAGGGTTAGGGTAATGGTACTGGTTAGAGTTAGGGTTTGGTTAGGGCTAGGGTATGTGCATGGTATCCTATAATTCACAGTTCCTGTTCTTAACTGGCCGAAACTGTATAGAATCTGTCTTTCAGGTAATATCTTCTTTCATTAAGAGTGTAGTGTATGAAAACTTTTGTATGGAAGCATATGAAAACAGTTGTATGCTTAACCTCTTGAAACTACACTGTGTACAAACCATCTGTGAAATAACATCTTTCTTTAATATCTAAGTTTGTAAACGTGTGGAAGCAAATGAGAATAGCAACGTGCTGACCTCTTTGAAACTACACTATGTATAAACTGTCAAGTAACATCTTTTTTCTTTCAGATATAATTGTTGTAAATTTATGTGTAGAATCATGTAGTAAGTGAAATAAGTCAAGCATAGAAAGACAATTATCATATGGTTTCACTCATTTATGGAACATAAGAAGTAGGAAGATCGGTAGGAGAAGAAAGGGAAGAAGAAAGGGGGGGTAAACAGAAGGGGGAATGAACCATGAGAGACTATGGACTCTGGGAAACAAACTGAGGGCTTCGGGGGTGGTTGGGGGAATGGGATGGGCTGGTGATGGGTATTAAAGAGGCCATGTATTGCATGGTGCACTGGGTGTTACACGCAAGTAATGAATCATGGAAATTTACATCAAAAACTAGGGATGTACTGTATGGTGACTAACATAATATAATAAAAAATATTATAAAAAAAAGAAGCATGTAGTAATAGAGTTGTTCTTTTTTTTTTTTGCATCTATACTTGTGTTTTCTTTCTCCAAATTTTTATTTAAATTACAGTTAGTTAACATTCAGTGTAACACACACACACACGCACACACAAACCCACAGAAAACAAAAACCATACAGTGTAATGTAAGTTTCAGGTGTAGAATTTAGTGATTCATTACTTACATACAACATTCAGTGCTTATCCTACTGCTGTTTAGATCCTTGATCTATGTGTAACTGAGAGAGGTGTGTTAAGATCTCTATCACTGTAGACTTGTTTCTATTTATTCTTCATTTCTTTTTTTTTTAACTTTGTAACATTTCTTTTCTTCTTTTTTTTAATAATTTATATTTTGTTATATTAGTCACCATACAGTACATCCCCAGTTTTTGATGCAATGTTCCATAATTCATTACTTGCGTATAACACCCAGTGCTCCATGCAATATGTGCCCTCCTTGATACCCATCACCAGTCTATCCCAATCCCCCACCCCCCTCCCCTCTGAAGCCCTCAGTTTGTTTCCCAGAGTCCACAGTCTCTCATGGTTCATTCCCCTTCTGTTTACCCACCCTTCATTCTTTCCTTGCTTCTCCTACCGATCTTCCTATTTCTCATGTTCCAAGCAGAGAAAGACAATTATCATATGGTTTCACTCATTTATTCTTCATTTCTGACAATATTTGGTTTGTAAATTTGGGAGCTATGTTGGTAGGTGCGTATAAATTAGAATTGTGTTATGTTTTTGGGATTAAGCATTTATTATTGTGAAATATCTGTGTTTAGTAATGCTTCTTTTCTTAAGGTTTACTTTGTTTAATATGAGCAAATATACACTAGGCTTATTTTAGTTGGTGTTTAAAAGGTATCTCTTTTCTTAGACATTTTTACTTTCAACTTTTCTATGTCATTGTATTTAAAATAGGCCTCTTATGAGCAGCACATAGTTGGGTTTTAGTTTTTTTTTTTAGTTTGTTGATCTTTATCTTTTCATTGAAGTATTTAACATATATATAATTACTGTTTTTGATTAAGTATAGTAAAATTTTTCTTTCTTCTCTGTACTAGTTTCTTAGCTCTACATTTTTTTTTCTCTTAGAGGATCACTTTTGACTGCTTCTTTTTTCTCAGTGAAATAGGAAATAAGGTCATCAATTTAGAGTAAAGATGAAGGAGGAAATGACAGAGTTTTGGAGAAAAGAAAGGGTTAAGGCATGTAAGACTAGAAAGGATGCAGCTGGGTAGCACAAGAGTCCTCCTGGTGTTACTGGTGAGGAAATTAGAATGAGACTCATCAATATAGATGTATGTTTTTCTCCAGACATATTCAGCTAGTGTGGAGTAGACAGAATTTAAGATTTAATCATTATTGCAATTTTTGCCAAAAAGGTATGATAAATGGAGAGTTGACCAAGGGGATTGAAGGTATTATACAAGAAAGTGATTGTAATGAGGAACCAGAGTATCTAACCTAGGTTAAGTAAGAAGTGAGGTCATAAGGTACTAAAAATCATACATGGATAATTTCTTTTCTTTTCTCTTCTTTCTTTCTTTCTTTCTTTCTTTCTTTCTTTCTTTCTTTCTTTCTTCTTCTTCTTCTTTTTTTTTTTTTTTGTCTTAGATATTGATGGGAATCAGGGTACCAAAGTAAAAAAAATGGAGAGATAGGAACCACTGGCTGGAAAGTAGTATACTTAAAATTGAGATTATATGGAATGTGCACTTATTGTTAATGACAAGGGATAAGCATTTGTGTGAGTAGCTGAAGTAGGGTGAGAGACAGTACCATTAGAGGTGAGAAGTTCAAGATATTGAGTGGGAAGTTAACTAAGAGAATTATCTGTATAAATATTATCATAAAATATTATAAAAATGATTAAAAGTAACTTTTTCATAAATATTCTTGTTGTAAAAACCCACAGACCTCTGAATTATTCTCCCTAATCCATAGAAGAACTTTAGTTACTGGAGCTTTAGGAGGTGAGACTAGATAGTATAGGATAGTAAATTAGTAGATCCCATAAGCAAACACAATAACAATAATAATGATGCAAAATACAGCAAAGTTTTTTCTTTAATTCTATAAGGGTATTAAAACCCTTCTAGAACCTCTCCTTTCATCTGTTTTTCAAGAATAGCAATATACACTATTATCTACAATTCATGGTTGAGAAAACATGCAAATATGTTTTATTAATTATAAAATAATTTGCCCCAATTTTAATTAGAAGAAATGTTTCTTTTAAATATTTTTCCAGGTCTTAAGTTAATGCAAAACATCTTAGGTTGTCAGAGTGATTCACTGTTTTCTTTTTAAAATGAGAAGCTGTGCAGAGAAAGATCTTATTTTGATGGTATCTCTTTGAAAAATTAGAATCCTGGGTATTTTTTTACACTTAGATCAGTGAGCTCTATGATATTACCTTTTCTCTATTATCAAATTTGCCACATATAATTAAATTTTGTGCAGTGTTATGCCTTTTATGATCTGGCCTATGGTTGATGAGGTAGAGTTTCCTGTTAAAGGGTATATAGGAATAAAGGTTATGTGTGTTATAGGTTTAATTTTTTTCTCTTGGTTTTAAAAACAAGATTCTCTTACGATCATCCACTAGTTGCAGAAGGCTATTTAGTTTGGGAGTTTGCCTTGAGAAGTTATGTTAGTTGATGTAGTTGTGCAAACACCTGACTTTTTTGCAGCTGGCTTTCCATTGGCCATAGTGCAGAGAGGAGTTGTTGTTGGAAATGAAGACAGTGGAGATATGGAGATGTAAGGAGATCCTTGGTTGACCTTCTTAACCAGTTAAGGAAGAGAAGGCCCTTTGGGAAGGTGGAATTGGGTGGTGAAGTCAGACTGTATCTGTCACTTAGGGACGGGATGACTTTGGCTAATCCTCTAACTCTTCAGAGCTTCAGTTTCCTCAGCTATGAAGTAGAAATAACATAGTCTATCTTGACTACTCCAGAGGTGTATGACTGTATTGGGACACTAAAAATAGAAATAAGTAATATTAACCACATGATTTCTAACCTCCACTTAGAATCTGATGCCCTCTGTTTCCTGCTCTTTCTAAGGGCCCCCAGTCTCACATCCTCCAGACCTGTGCATCTATGCTAGAATAAAGTTGGAAGGTGACAGGAATGCTAGGTCTGGGACTTCCACCCGACCTGGACAGCCACTTGGCACAATGTCTGGCATAGAATTGACCCTCACATGTGAATGAACGACTAAATTATGGACCGCAATGAATTCATTAATATTTTCTCCCTTACATTAGCACCTAGACCCTTTTAGTGTTAAGGCCACATTTTTCATGACCAATATTACTAGCTCTGAGAGGTTAGGTGAGGCTGTATGATTATGCTGAGGAATTGTGAATGCTTTACCGGTGGATGGTCTTAAGCATGACAGTGTTGGACAATAACCTAAGTCTGATGCCCTGGTAAATTCTCCTTTGATTTTATTGTTTGACTGACTTATTTCTGGTTCTTTTCATCCAGCAGTATGGCTGGAGTATCCACTCGGCCCCTAACTATAAGTGGATCACTGTTATTAAATGTCAGTTTGTGGGGGGAGGTGCATAGGTGGCTCAGTAGGTTGAGCATCCAACTCTTGGTTTTGGCTCAGGTCATGATCTCAGGGTCCTGGGATCAAGCCCTGCATGGGGCTCCCCACTCAGTCTGCTTGTCTCCCTCTCTCTGCCCCTCCTTTTGCTTGTGCTCTGTCTCTCTCTAAGATAAATAGATAAATCGCTTAAAAAATAAGTAAATAAAATTTTTTAAAAAGAAGAAAACTACCTCAACACAATAAAAGCCATATAAAAAACTTATGTATGACCTACCTTCTCCTCTCTTTCCTAAAAACCCAGCCCCAAATTTGCATCACTATCTCTAGTGAACTGCCTCCTAGCAGATCAGGAATGAACCCTACAGATCTCTGCTCTTCTCTCTTAGAGATCCTCCTTTCTGAAGCTGAAACGAGAGGTATGAGGCATCTCTTTAAAAACATCCAGGACTAGACTCTTGACATCTTTGCCCACGGGCTCTTGATGGAGTGATTTGACTGGTGCAGGGAGACTGAGGGGATGACAAAAGCTTTATCCAAACTGGTGTTGGTTTATCCATGGGGGAGGATTGCTCTTTTTTTTTTCCCCAAAGCT